>NC_044402.1:30005927-30615302 GCF_006542625.1 Nomascus leucogenys | reverse complement strand
AGCTGGGCGTCATGGCACATGCCTGTAATCTCAGCTACTCGGGAGGCTGAGGCAGGAGAATTACTTGAACCAGGGAGTTGGAGGTTGCAGTGAGCCAAGATCACGCCACCTCACTCCAGCCTGGTGACAGATCAAGACTCTGTCTCAAAAAATAAATAAATAAATAAATAAATAAATACAATAATAATAATAATAACAATAATAAAATAAAATATAAAATAAAAATGCAAAGGCTCAAAACTAGTTAAGTAATTTTTAAAGAAAAGAATTAAGCAAGAAAAAATTTCTTACCAGAGATAAAAACTTTTCAATAAAACAATAGTTGCTGGGTGCAGTGGCTCATGCCTATAATCCCAACATTTTGGGAGGCCAAGCGGGGTGGATAGCTTGATCCCAGAAGTTCAAGACCAGCCTGGGCGACCTGGCAAAACCTAATCCCTACAAAAAATACAAAAGGCTTGTGTCTGTAAATCCCAGTTACTGGGGAGGCTGAGGTGGGAGGATCAATCACCTGAGCCTGGGAGGTCGAGGCTTCAGTGAGCCGTGATGGCGCCACTGCACTCCAGCCTGGGCAATAGAGTGAGGCCCTATCTTAAAAAAAAAAAAAAAAAAAGACAATTGTTAAGATAATATCATATTGATTCAGAAATAGGCAAATTCAGCAATGAAACCAAGTAGCCACCAAACAGACTCACACATTATAGAAACTTTACATATGACAGTGGTGACATTAAAAATCACTGGAGAAAGAATGGAAAAATAAAATTGGATTCACACCTCTCACCTTACATAAAAAGCAATTCCAAATTATATGTAATTCCAATTCCAATTATATGTAACAATAAATGTTTTAATAATCAGAAGAAAATATAGGAGATTATATTTATAATTGTGGATCAGGGAAGAATTTCTTCTGTTTTTTTTTGTTTTTTTGTTTTTTTGTTTTTCAGATAGGGCCTCACTCTGCCACTCAGGCTGGAGTGCAGTAGTATGATCACGGCTCACTTTAGGCTTGACTTCCCAGGCTCAAGAGATCCTCCCACTTCAGCCTCCCAAGTAGCTGGGACCAGAGGTGTGAGCCACCATTCCTGGCTAATTAAAAAAAAATTTTTTTTTGTAGAGACAAGGTCTTGCTCTGTTACCCAGGTTGGTCTCAAGCTTTGGAGCTCAAGTGATCCTCCCACCTTAGCCTCCCAAAGTATTGGGATTACAGGTGTGAGCCACTGCACCTGGATGGATTTTTAAATTTTTTTATTTTTTTGAGTTGAAGTCTCACTCTGTTGCTTAGGCTGGATTGCAGTGGTGCTATCACAGCTCACTGCAACTTCAAACTCCTAGGCCCAAGCAAACCTCTCACCTCAGCCTCCCAAGTAGCTGGCACTACAGGCACATGCCACTGTACTTGGCTAATTTTAAAAATTTCTTGTAGAGATGGCGTCATGCTATTTTTCTCAGACTTGTCTAGAACTCCTCGCTTCAAGTGATCCTCCTACCTTGGCCTCCCAAATTGTTGGGATTATAGGTATGTAATCCCAACACCTGGCAAATCCACTGCACTTGGCTGAATTTCTGAAATAGGACAGAAAAGGCATTACGTATAAAAGACAAGGTTGATACATTTTAACACATTAAAATCAAGAATTCTGTTCAAAGACATCTCAAAGTAAAGAAGACAAGCCATAATTGGGAGAAGACATTTATTTATATGATAAATAATTGAAAGAAGATTAGTATCTAGAATATAAAAAGAACTCTTACAAATCTACTTGGAAAAATTTTTAAGCCAAAAACACTAGGTAAAAGGCACAAACAAACAATTCACAAAAAACTCATGGCCAACAAACACATGAAAATATGAGCAGTAATCAGGAAAATGCAAATTAAGACGACAGTAAAATATCCTTTTATACCTACCTGATCCCCAAATAATAAGATATTTGATAATATCACATGTCAGTAAGGATGTGGGTCAGCTGAAACTCTTTAAATATCGCTGGAGGGAGCATACATTAATTGAACCACTTTGTGCAAATAGATCTATTTGTAAAGTTGAACATTCATATAGCCTCTGATCTAGCTGTTCCACTTATATAAGTGCCAAGACATACACAGGACTATTTATAGTTTATGTTCACCCACCCCCCTAAAAAGATTGGAAACAACCCAAATATCTGTTGAAAAAAAATGAATACATAAATTACGCTATAGTCACATGAAATATTAGTGCAAATAAGAGAACTACAAGTTCTCACCAGTACAAATTCACCAGTGCAAATAAGATAATTACAAGTACATGTAACAACATGGATAAATTTTATGAATGTCATATTGAGCAGAAAAAAGTGAAATATACCACATATTTCCTAAATTGTAAAATAACACAGAACATAAATTTTACCATCTTAACCTTTTTAAGTGTACAGTTTAGTGAAACTAAACTGGCATGAAGTACATTCACATTGTTGTGCAATATAAATGCACAACCATTATCCACCATCTATCTCTAGAACTCGACTTGCAAAACTAAAACTCTGTAGCCATTAAACAGTAACTCTCTCCCTCCCCTCAGACCCTGGCAACCACAGTTCTACTTTCTTTCTTTTCTTTATCTTTTTTGAGACAGGGTCTTGCCCTGCTGCCCAAGCTGGGGTGCAGTGGCAGGATCATAGCTCACTGCAGGATCATACATAGCTCACTGCAGCCTCAACCTCCCAGGCTCAAGAGATCCTCCCCCCTCAGCCTCCCAAATCGTTGGGACTACAGACATGCATCACCACACCTAGCTAATTTTTAAATTTTTTGTACAGATGGGGGTCTTGATATGTTGTCAGGGCTGGTTTCAACTCTTGGGCTCAAGCCGTCCTCCCACCTTGTCCTCCCAAAGTGCTGGGATTCAGGTGTGAGCTACTGTGCCTGGCCAACACAGCTTTGCTTTCTATCTCTATTAATTCGAATATTTTAGTTTCAAAGTTTAGGTTCACATTCCTCAACCTGTTCGTCGTCATGCTTTATAACTTGCATACACACACATATAAATTCTTTAGTATATATAAAATACTATATACCTTGTTTTTTGTTGTTATTGTTGTTTGTTTTTGAGACACAGTCTTGCTCTGTCACCCAGGCTGGAGTGCAGTGGCACAATCTCAGCTCACTGCAACCTCCACCTCCCAGGTTCAAGCTATTCTCCTGCTTCAGCCTCTCTAGTAGCTGGGACTACAGACATGTGCCACCACCCCCAGCTAATTTTTGTATTTTCAGTAGAGACAGAGTTTTGCCATGTTGGCCAGGCTGGTCCCAAACTCCTGACCTTCAGGTGATCTGCCCACCTTGGCCTCCCAAAATGCTGGGATTACAGGCATGAGCCACTATGCCTGGCCTATATACCTTATTTTTTAATGACTTGATATATGAAAAAATAATGACAATATCCAAAATTGGCTATAATATGGTAAATGCTAGCCAGCATGTAAATTGACACAATTTTAAAGACATTAAAAAATTAACACACAATTAGCCAGGCATGGTGGTGTGTGCCTGTAGTCCCAGCTACTCAAAAGGCTGAGGCGAGAGGATTATTTGAGCCAGGGGAGGTTAAGGCTGCAGTGAGCAGTGAGCGTGCCACTGCACTCCAGCCTGGGCAACAGTGTGAGATCCTGTCTCAAAATAAACAAACAAATCAATAAATAAAAACTAACACACAGCAAAATTGACAAATATTTTATGGCTTTTTAGAGCAACTGTGTTTTCAACTTCAATTTCTGATGTTCATTGCTAGTACATAGAAATATAGTTTTTGTATCCTTGCTAAACTTATGTTCTAGGAGGTTTTGTTTTTGTTGCTGTTGACTCTAGGATTTTCTGTGTAGACTATCATATCTTCTGTGAACAGGGACAGTTTCTTTCCATTCTGTATGCTTTTTCTTTTTCTTGCCTTATTGCAAGGGCTAGGACTTCACGTATGATGTTAAATAGGAGTGGTGAAAGCAGACATCCTTGTCTTGTCTTGATCTTAGGGAGAAAGCAATCTTTTACTGTGAAGTATGATTTTAGGTGTAGGATTTTGTAGATACCCTTTATCAAGTTCGGGAAGTTCCCTTTTGTTCTAGTTTTCTGAGAGTTTGTATCATGAATATTGAATTTTGTCAAATGTTTCTTCCTGCATCAATTGACATGATCATGTGGTTTTACTTCTCAGATTGTTAATATGGCGTATTACATTGATTTTTAAGTGTTTAATCAGCTTTGCATTCCAGGTTTATGTTTTACTTTGTAATTACATATTATTCTTTTTTTATGTATTGCAGGATTTGATGTGCTAATAATTTGTTGCAATTTTTGCTTCTATGTTCATGAGAGATATTAATCTGTAATTTTCTTTTCTTTGTACTACCTTTGGCTAACTTTGGTATTGACATAATCTTTTTGGAGGGCAATTTGTTAATTGTAACAAAAGTCTTTAAAATGTGCTCGCCTATGGATTCCACTTTGAAGAATTTATCTTAAGGAAATAGAGATTTCTATTACACACATACTTTGGGTTCAAGTAGACCTGGATTTAAGTATGAACCCAATCCTTTATTAACTGCTTAAATTCTGTGGGTCTGTTTTCCAATCTGTAAAATGGGGATAAGAGGACCTATTTCAGACCTTATTAACTGAGACAATTCACACACAGTGCCCAACATCCAGTAAGCTTTAAGTAAATGGTAACTCTTGGTATTATGTTATACTCTCTGGCCTCTCTGTAGGAGGAAAATTCTGTCCAAATCAGAGGATGTCATCTTTGCTTCTGTATTGGCTCCCACTTTGAATCTCCTTAATCTTCCTCATCTCTAATTTCGCTGTCTTCTATTAGACTTGTTAGGCCTTGAGAATACAAAAGCAACAAAAGATATCGTACTTGTTTTCAGAGAGATGAACCTCCTAGACCCAGGCGCAAACGGTACCAAGCAATGTAACAGAACAAACGACCCTGGACACGCATTCAGAGCGTCAGTGTCAGCTGACACTCGGGAGTGACAGCTCGGGCGGTCACCGAGCTGGGAAGACAGGAGGGAGTACCGCAACTTCTTCAATGTAGCCTTAAGTCGCGGTGAGGGGCGCGTAGAGACTTGCTGCTCCCATAGCAACGGGACCAGCCAGCCTCTACAGGCCGGACGGGTTACTTCCGTTCACCGTCGGCTGAGCCAAGAAAGGCCGCTTCCGATCCTCCAGCCCCCCGGGGGGGGGGGGGGCGCGCGGACGCCCGGTTGTAACTGAACAACCCGAGTCCCACGTCTCTGATTGGCTCAGGCAGAGGAAGGGGGCGGGAGAGCGGCAACGAAGGGCGTGGCCTGCTTCCCCCCTCCCCTCACAGCGGAAGCCGACCTCGCCCGCCCCGGAAGTGCAAACTGTGTGGTCTGGCTGGTGTGGATTCCGCCGGTAAAGGCTGAAGGCAGCTACCTTAAAGATGCCGGGATCCGCAGCGAAGGGCTCGGAGTTGTCAGAGAGGATCGAGAGCTTCGTGGAGACCCTGAAGCGGGGTGGTGGGCCGCGCAGCTCCGAGGAAATGGCTCGGGAGACCCTGGGGCTGCTGCGCCAGATCATCACAGACCACCGCTGGAGCAACGCGGGTGAGGCCGGCCTGCCTCCGCCGGCGAACCTGGCCCCTGTCTGTTCCCGATCCCAAGGCTGAAAGTTTCCCAGGCCTCACTTCGCGTTGGCTCCTCTTATCCTCTCTCTTTTGGACTGTAGGGGAGCTGATGGAGCTGATCCGCAGAGAGGGCAGGAGGATGACGGCCGCTCAGCCCTCCGAGACCACCGTGGGCAACATGGTGCGGAGAGTGCTCAAGATTATCAGGGAGGAGTATGGCAGGTCAGGCTCACGTCCTGGGCTCCGGGTTGGATCCAGTGACACTTTTTGCACGGGCCCCTCTCCCTGCTCGGAGACTTTATTGGAGCTGAACAGCCCTTGTTACCTGCCTGACCACTCCTCCTCCCCACCTCTCTCTTTGGGTCTTGTTGCCTCTATAGACTCCATGGACGCAGCGACGAGAGTGATCAGCAGGAGTCCCTGCACAAACTGTTGACATCCGGAGGCCTGAACGAGGATTTCAGCTTCCATTATGCCCAGCTCCAGTCCAACATCATTGAGGCGATTAGTGAGCTGCTAGTGGAGCTGGGTAAGAGGCCTGATCGCTGGGAAAATGGGACTGGTCACAGGCAAATAAGGGAACAGAAGCCCCTGAAGGTTGTTCATTAGCAGAGATGGGAGATTAGCCGTCTTCTGGTTCTCAGAGGTTTGTCCTCCTTCCTGATTAGGAAATGTTGCAGCAGGTGACAGGACCAAAGTAACCCTCTCTACTTTTCCTTACAGACCAACCCTTGATATCTGTGGAGTGGAACAGACTCTATTAGGACAGAGTTTTGTTTTCATTGTAAAGAAAGAAAATGAACTCCCTAGAGAACCAAGGTCGATAGACCTCCTTCACTGTCTCTGAATTTTTATACACACGTACACGTTCACCATTTCTATCCACCTTGTCACTGCGGTCCAAGTGACTTGCAGATATTCATTATAATCGGAGGGTGAAGAAGCTGCTTCCAAATTCCTCCCCCATTTTTCTTCTCTGGCCAGTCTCTCTCACGTAGAAGTGTTGTGGCCACCTTTTGGAGGAAGAGTTCTTTTAGGCAGAAGTTCTGTTTACCCGATTCTCAGCACTTTAGGATTTCCCAGATTGCCATTCGTTGGCTGAATTCACTGTCTTCAAAATCAGTTGTAAGAAGCTCTGTAGTGACCGAGGTGGTTCATGGGTAGGGGTACTTCTGAAAGAGGGCAGGCAGAAAATCCCAGAGGAGTGGGGCTTTTAAGAAATTGTGACATAGCTGGGCGTGGTGGCTCACACCTGTAATCCCACAACTTTGGGAGGCCAAGGTGAGTGGATTGCTTGAGACCAGGAGTTCAAAACCAGCCTGGGCAACATAGTGGGACCCTGTCGCTATTAAAAAAAAAAATTGTGACATTTCACTTTAAGCACATTAACCCTGTGGTACCAGGGATTGCTAGGTGGGCAGTGCATGTGAAGGGCAGACTTCTTTTTCTGTACACGCATAATGTGTGTTTGTGATATAGCAGTTTCATATATATGTGTGTGTGTATATATATATATATTTTTTTCTTTCTTTTTTTTTTTTTTTTCAAAACGGTTCTTACAGAAGGGACAACGGAGAACATTGCAGCCCAGGCTCTGGAGCACATTCACTCCAATGAGGTGATCATGACCATTGGCTTCTCCCGAACAGTAGAGGCCTTCCTCAAAGAGGCTGCCCGAAAGAGGAAATTCCATGTCATTGTAGCAGAGTGTGCTCCTTTCTGCCAGGTAAGGAGACTGCTGGAGTTGCTACTAAGAAAAATGAAAAATGAAGAAGAAATAAACAAGGGATGGGTAGGGCCATTCCAACCTTGAATTTATAAGCAAGACTTTGAGATACTGAGAAGATAAAGTAAAACATTAAGGGAATTTTCAAGTTGTTCGTCCTGTGAACATTCATAAATAGTGGTTTAAGAAAGTCGGGGCTGGGAACGGTGGCTCATGCGTGTAATCCCAGCACTTTGGGAGGCTGGGCGGGTGGATTACCTGAGGTCAGGAGTTCGAGAGCAGCCTGGCCAACATGGCAAAACCCTGTCTCCACTAAAAATACAAAAATTAGCTGGGCGTGGTGGCACATGCCTGTAATCCCAGCTACTCTGGAGGGTGAGGCAGGAGAATTGCTTGAACCTGGAAGGCAGAGGTTGCAGTGAGCCAAGATAGCGCCACTGCACTCCAGCCTGGACGACAGAGCAAGACTCTGTCTCAAAAAAAAAAAAAAAAAAAAAAAAAAAAAGATGGTGAACTGCTGGGTTCAAGGAAAGATAGGTTGGTTCTTTTAGGAATCAAAGCAGGGTAAATTACCTTGGGGATGACTGATGCTTGGTCTGACCTCACTCAATCCTAAGTAAATAATAGGTCTCAAAAAGGAAATATGTAAGGATGCAGGATGTTTTAAAATAATGAGCCAGGAGCTATCTTGTCAGCAGTCATGATTATGTTATACATGCACGTTGTATTTCCAGTTTTATGGCTGCTCTGGTGCTGCTGTGGAGCATTAGACATTTATATTAGCTTCCCCTGGGCTTCCCTACAGCTTACCAGAGCTATGATAGTCTGAAAAATCAGTTGTCCAAAAAATGAGTTATCTATTGGAAATTATGTGCTGGATATGCCCATATCACACAATTCCCCAGATCCAGTTACGTTTGAGAGCACTTTTCACTATTTCTCACTCTTTCTCTTAGAATCAGCCTTTCCCTCCCATTGCAGGGTCATGAGATGGCTGTGAATTTGTCCAAAGCAGGTATTGAGACAACTGTCATGACTGATGCTGCCATTTTTGCCGTTATGTCAAGAGTCAACAAGGTGGGTATATTTGGAGTTATGTTGAATTCATGAAGATTATGTTTCTAAAATATTGATTTTTATCTCCTCCTGTAATATCCATGGTGAGAGAAAAAAGTTTCTAGCACCTTTCAAAGTACATACTTAGGCCTTTTTAATCTATTAACTGAATTTGTTTTCCCTTTTTCTGCATCATTGTTCCTCTCTTGGAGTAGCCTCTAAATTTGGTTGAAGCATTGAAAAGAATGAAGTATTAAATAGAACTAAGGCAAGAGTGTCAGTTTCTAGGGATTGGCTACAGGGCTTCTGCTTTATGCTCAAAGAGCTTGGCAGTTGTGGATAGTGAATGAAAAAGATTCCTGGCTTCTCAGAAGGTATGGCATCTCAATTTCCAGAAAATATGGGACTGAGAGCAGTAGGTTTTACAGTTTCTTGTCCCATTTTACATTCATTCTTACCTTGCAAACCTACTTTTAAGCTAGAACTTGTACTGAGCCAGGGATCCCTTCCCCTCTACCAGTCTGTGACCCCTCGCAATACCAATTCTGAGGTCTGAGCATTTAGCTTTTTGTGGCTAGTGGCCCTTTTAAGGCTCCACCCCCAGGATGGCTCACATTTTTCGTCTTGTCCCAAAGGTGATCATTGGCACGAAGACCATCCTGGCCAATGGGGCCCTGAGAGCTGTGACAGGAACTCACACTCTGGCACTGGCAGCAAAACACCATTCCACCCCACTCATCGTCTGTGCACCTATGTTCAAACTTTCCCCACAGGTATGTGTGTCTGTCTCTAGCTAGAAGCCAGCAGAAAGAAGGAAGCCAAAGGGTAGGCTTGAACTCTGGGACTTCAACCAACTCACTCCAGGGCCTCCATTTATCTGCATTTACTCAATGGATTACACCCAGTGGAGGCTGGAACGAACCACAGAAGTCTTGATTCAGTAAAACAGTTGAGAGTTCTAAGCTGTCAGCTTTAGGAAGTCAAGATTGTAAGGACAATATGTAGTTGGGAAAGGTCCTTTGCTTACGATTGGCACCACTCCCTATCACCTGACCATTTCTGAAAATGCTAAGCAGGTTGAAAGTAGGATCATAGAATCAGTTTTGTTATTGTTGCAGGGCCTGTCCTTTGTAACCTGAATACAAGCAGGGACTAAGTGAAGAGCCATTTCATCAGTGATAGAAGCTATTTGCTTTCAAAACATCAACCTATTTATAGGTCTCTTTTTTAAATTGAGGTGAAATTCACATAACATACAATTAACCATTTTAAAGTATACAATTTAGTGGTATCTAGTACATTCACAGCATTGTACAACCACCACTCTCTAGTTTCAAAACTTTTTCTCCACTCTAGAAAAACACCCTGTACCGATTAAGTAAACTCTCCCTATTTCTCCTTCTCCCCATCTCCTCTAATCTGCTCCTGTCTATATGGATTTGCCCATTTTGTATAAAAGGAATCATATAATATGTGACATGTTGTGCCTGACTTTTTTCACTTAGCATGATGTTTTCAAAGTTCCTCCATGTTGTAATGTCAGAATTTCCTTTCGAGGCTGAATAATATTCCATTATATGAACATACCACAATTTATTAATCCATTCATCTGTTTATGGGCATTTGGGTTGGTTCTACCTTTTGGCTTTTGTGAATAATGCTGCTATAAGCATCTGTGTATAAGTTTTCTGTGTGGACATATGTTTTCATTTCTCTAGGGTACATATCTAGGAGTGGAATTGCTGGGTCTCTACTTTTTAAAATTTTTTTCCATTTTAGTTCCCCAATGAGGAAGACTCATTTCATAAGTTTGTGGCTCCTGAAGAAGTCCTGCCATTCACAGAAGGTACAGAAGTTGTGTGTGCATGCGTGCATGTGTTGTGTGTATTCGGGGTTTGTGTGTGCATGTGTTTTGGTCTTTTTGTTGTTTTGTTGGTCAGTAGAACTGAATGCTGTCAGGTTGTGTTTTTTATCATACTTCTTGTGCGGACTGTTTTCTTTAGCAGCTCAAAGTGCTTGAGGACCTGATCAAGTCCATGTTAATTTGTTCTGAGACGAATATATTTTAGATTTATTGGGGCTATTGTGGGTTGGATCATCTAGCATTGTCTGGGTTTGGCTTTGCATGCTGTTTGAGATATAGACAACAACCAGCTGGGAAAATGTACCTGTTTTCCTGCTATAAGGAGCCATTTTGGTGAATTGACTCCCAAAGGAAGCAGGTTGTGAAATGTTCCTCCTTAGAAAACTCGCATGTAGCCTGGATAGTCTCATGTGTTGGGGTTCTTTTCTCTGGCTTCTTTTGAAGGCAGCAGCTCAGCTCATTACGCCTGCAGCCTCATCAGCAAGGGTGGCCTTACACACCCTCTGAGAGCAATGCATAGTAGTTGGGGTCCTAGTTCCTCTTGGAAGTTGAATGACTTCATCCCTTTATTTAAATAAACATTCAATCTTCAAGAAATAGTTATTGAGCACCTACAATGTATCCAGCACTCTTCTAGGCACTGAAGATATAACAATGAATGAAAAATATAAGGCCCTGTTCCCACACATTCTATTGTGGAAGACAGATGAGAAAGTATCAGGTCGTGGGATGCCTGAGGACAAGCAAGGCTGATGTGGTAGAAAGTGGCTAGGGGCCTGAGATTGAGGAAGGGTCTTAATGAGATGACATTTCAGCTGAGTCCTGAATGAACAGAGTCCACCATATGAAGATCATAGAGTTTTCCATGAGCTGATGCAGGGGCTTAGCCAGTTAGAAAAGGATGGCCATACATGGCTAGACAGTAATGAGCAAGGGGGAGAGTGGTCCAAATTGTAATTCATGTGGTGTGGCAGGGAGGGCCCAGATCTTAAACTTGAATCCTGAGTTTGAATTTTATTCTAAGGGCTGTGCAGAGGCATGGGAGAGTTGTAAGCAGGGATTGTCATGATCTGAAGTCATCTCTTCTGGTTTGCATTTTTCCATAGCTTCCCATCCTTGGGGAGCTAATATGCCTGCATTCTCAAGCCTGGAAACTATACGCTACTTAATTATGAGAGAGGGAGCCTCAGTTTTACCTTTAGTATGTGTGCTTGCCTTTCAGGGGACATTCTGGAAAAGGTCAGCGTGCATTGCCCTGTGTTTGACTACGTCCCCCCAGAGCTCATTACCCTCTTTATCTCCAACATTGGTGGGAATGCACCTTCCTACATCTACCGCCTGATGAGTGAACTCTACCATCCTGATGATCATGTTTTATGACCGACCACAGGTGTCCTAAGCAGAGATTGCTTAGGCAGATACAGAATGAAAAGGAGACTTGAGTGTTGCTGCTGAAACACATCCTTGCAATGTGGGAGTGCACAGGAGTCCACCTAAAAAAAAATCCTTGATACTGTTGCCTGCCTTTTTAGTCACCCCGTAACAAGGGCACACATCCAGGACTGTGTCTTGCCTTTCAGATCTTAACAGAGCAGCAGGGCTTAACCTGTTGATTTTGGAGCCTCTTAGTGACCTGGTTGTGTCTGTGTCAGGAACTTAAACTTTCTGGTTCAGTAGTGTGTTAAACATAACACTGAATACCTTGCTGGGATACAGATTTTTGCTCAGAAATGGCTACGATACTTCTTCTAGGCTCTAGCAATAAAAGCCACTTGAAGGTTCCATAGCTGGTTTATTTATTGTCCTACTTTGACGGAACTGCTTGAAACAGTAGCAGCAGAGCCTTTTTTGTGTTTGCATAGAGGGCTGTAGTTAGCGGGAAAAGTGTACAACATGGAAGTACTGCCCAGATGCAGTGGCTCCCACTTGTAATCCTGGACTTTGGGAGGCTGAGGTGGGAAGCTTGTTTGAGGCCTGGAGTTTGAGATTAGCCTGGCAACATAGCAAGATCCTGTCTCTACAAAAAGATATTTTAAAAAATTAGCCAGACATGGTGGCACATGCCTGTGGCCTCGCTATGCTGGAGGCTGAGGTGGGAGGATCACTTGAGCCCATGAGTTCAAGGCTTCAGTGAGCTATGATTGTACCACTGCACTCCAGCCTGGATGATAGAGCAAGACCCTGTCTCTAAAAAAATAAAAAAACAGAAGTACAAATGAAAGTATAGTTTCCTTTACAATTCACTGCTCCTGGCCCCAAACAGCTTGTTCATAGGCTAAAACGGTAGTTCCAAAACCTCGCTGATCATCAGAATCACCTGAGAGTGATTCCAGTCACTCACTCACACAGTCTTGGGTTTCATCTCAGTCCTACTGCATCTGATCTCAGGGTTACTACCTGGGAATCTGTTTAAAGCTTCCCAGAAAAGGATAGTCTCATGTAGTGTTTATAGGACTATAAATTAGTACAACCTTTTAGAGGGCAATTTGGAAGCTGTATTTCTAGAATTATTTGTACAAGCAGAAAGATTTATACAGAGTGTTCAGTGCAGTAGTTGTAATGTCATAGCCTGAGTGTCCAGCAATAGGAGAAAGGTTGAGTAAGTCTTGACAGTTACACCATGGAACATTATACATGGCAATAGAAGTTTCAAAAGGATGGCTGGAGGGGCAGTGTCTGAATTGAAGACATTTGGGCTGGTTCACTGCATTTAATGTGAATTTGTTACCAATATTTAAAAATCTGGAGATTGTACATTTCAAAAATTCAGATTTCTTGCTTTTCTTGAAAACTCAATGGGCCAACATTTCCAGATGGCAGTAGTTAGTTTGTGGTTGGGTAACATCTGATGCCATTAGATGGAACATCTCCAGTTTTCTGCAGTTCCTACTGGATCCATTTAACTCATTTGTGTTATCTGCCTAACCCCTGTAAGCATTTGAGTTGTGATCCTGGTGTTAAAAGAATGGGACAGATTTGCAAGGAAGTCCACTTGATACTCTGTTAGTTAAAAACAAGCTGGGGAAAAAAACACAACAAGCTGCAGAGCAATATGCATAATACAGACTCATTTCCATAAAACAAAACAACACTGGATGGGCGCAATGGCTCACGCCTATAATCCCAGCACTTTGGAAGGCCGAGGAGGGCAGATCACTTGAGGTCAGGAGTTTGAGACCAGCCTGGTCAAAATGGTGAAACTAAAATACTATAATAAAATAAAATTTTTAGTCTCCACTAAAAATACAAAAGTTAGCCAGGTGTGGTTGCGGGTACCTGTAGTCCCAGCTACTCGGGAGGCTGAACTTGGGAAGTGGAGGTTGCAGTGAGCAGTGCCATTGGGCCACTGCACTTTAGCCTGGGCAAGAGTGGGTGAGACTCTGTCTCACAAAAACAAAATTATATGTACACGCATAGGGAAACAGTATAGAAGTATAATACCAAGCACGGCAAGCAGAGGGACATCCTCTAATTTTGTTGACATGTTTATGCTTACATATTGTTTCCGGTTTTTAACCTAAAAAGTCTCCCAGGTGATCCAGATTTTCTGCCATGTTTAGGAACTAGCGGTCCAAAGCAGGGCCTCTTGTGCAGTGTCTGTGTGGGTGGAGGGAGCACTAAGAATCTGCATGTTTAACAAATAAACACCCTGTGGGCTTTGAACAGGTGATTTGAAACCACATTTTGGTTAACACTGGGCAGAGGTAGGTTCTGAGGGAAAGGTCTCTATTCTTTGATATCTCTGAGAGATCTTTGCCTTAGGTCTTCCAGAGAGGGGAAAAAAGTAAGACCTCAGAAGGTCGGTATTTTACACTGACCTAAAAGCTGTATGACTCAGAAGAGCCTGACTCACTCAGGCTCAGTCTTTCTACTATTTCTTAAAGCATCATGCTTTCTCAGTGAAGTGGCTTGTAGCTACCAATTACGAGCAATTGTCTCCTCCAAAGGCACCAATTCTAACAGCAATTCACTTGGGTACAATTGTGTGGTTTGGAGTAAGAGCAGCAGTGAGGCAAGGAACTTAAATCTGTTCCTGGCTCCAAAAATGCTTTATGATACTTGTCCTTTGTCCATCTTAGTCTCTGTGTCTAAAATTAGCACCAACATCCTTCCCAGGCATGACTGAGATGGATGAAGGTTATAAGGGTAGAAGCTCTCTTTCTGGTCAGCTCTTACAGTGCCTAGAACAGAACTGCAGGAATGCATACTTTTTAGAATCTTTATGACCCCAATTAAGTAAACCCTATTAAGGCTCATCTTCCTATTTCCCCTCTCTCTGTTTCTCTATTTGAGGAGGGGTAAGTATCAGAAAGAGAGAACCTGAACTGAACAGGAGGAAACAGAAGTTCCACGTCAACTCACTACCTGTCAGCCTTGGTATCAGGGGTGCCCACCTCCCACCCCTGCCTTGCTGGCAGAACCGAGAAACTCGGAAAAAACAAACAAACAAAAAAACAATTGTTGTAGCTTGGAGAGAATTAATAGAACTAGGATTCCATGGATGTGAAAGTCTTCCTGAATATGCTAAATAAACCAAGTTAGATAACAGTGCAGTTTGTAAAGACACTTTTTTCCCACGGTTTCTATCTTCCAGTTTGGGCAGAGGGCAGGAGAGGCACAATTCTTGGAACTTGAATAAGGAACAGAAATTCCTAATTTAGCCTCAGAAGAGACGTCTCTGAAAAATACTCTACCAGGAAAAACTGAAGTGTAAAATGATACCTCAAAGAAATCAATGCTGGAACCCATAGGATCATATGTTTCATGGATGTGCTTCAAAACTACTTCTCAAAGCAATCTGTTGCATCAGTCTTTGGGCTAATGAAGGCTGCCAGTCACCGTTCCATCATGGAATGACTGGCATAGTCTGTAATGATCTGTAATACTACAACTATATCAGAACTGCTCTGCCATACAGATAGTACCAGATGGTGATGTGATTATTGTAAAGGCCTCATACTAGCCACCTGTCCTTGCAAAAACTCCCTTAGCAGACATGCACCTAGTTGACATGAAAGAACAATTTTGAAATGTGATTTGGAAGTGTTTTATATCTGGCCTACTTTGCTTTGAATTATTCTTTCATTCTTTTATTCAAAGAGCTCTTGCAAGGTACTGCACAATGGCTAGGCAATTATTATTATTAATGGTAAAAACTGCAATTACTTTTGCACCAACTTAATCATAAAGAGCTAAAGTCTAAGCTTCCAGTCTCTCGGCATCCCTCACACAATGGAGGGCAGCGCTTGAGTCTAATCATGCTTGAGATGGTGATTGCCTGATATGCATATTAAATACTATGCTGAAGAGACGGATACTTTCAATAGTGATTTTTTCAAACATGTTACATTTAGAATTAAGACCTGCCTGGAAAATAAGCTACGTAGTGCTGAAGAAACAAAAACTTCACAAGATTCCTAAGTCATCATTTATATGTAATATTCTTCCTACAACACTGGGTTTGGAAGGATAATAAATACATAAAAATAAAATTCTGCAGTTAACTAATATGAAAGAGGTAATGCAGTGTTGAATAATGAGAAACTGCTAATTGTGGTAGCTAACTGCAAGCCACTTTTTTTGGACTGCTCGGCCCATCATGGGGCATTCCTTACTTTGGAAGTAGATAAGAGCAAGTTGCAAGGCCAGAGTCAGGCAAGGCTGGCCAAATCCCACTTCTGCAGGCTGCTGCCCAAATCATGCTGGCCGGATAAGATTCCCATATGCAGCACACTGCGATTCCCACATGCTTGGATCCGGTTGCCTGGACTATATCTGATGCTTCTGGGTAACACTGAGTGCTCTGTAACTAATGGGCCTGGGGTGAAAATGATCCAAGCGTTGGAAACATCCTAAGCCATGTGATAACCTCTTTTTTTCCTTTATATCCCCCACAAGTTCTGATACAATACATTTAGAAGGGAACTCACTAAAGATTTGCTGAATGAAGAAGAGAGGGATGGAAGGAAGAAGGAAGGAAGGGTTTATTTGGTGCAGATTCTTCAGCATTTTGTTTTCCCAGACTTCCTTCTTTTCCCCTCTTCTGGACCCAGCTTTTTGCCATCTCACCATTGACGAGCAGCTTCAGCTTAGAGGGTAAAGACAGGCATGATCGCGACTGGCCAGCATACTGGCCAGTTCTCTCTGTTAGCAGACTTTCGCAAAGTGGATGGAATGGGTGGCTGTTCAGGTGGAAAACAAGTCGTGGGGGTCAGGTTCTGGGTGCCTGAAACTGCTCTTCCTTCACTCCACTGTGCCATGACTGGCTCCCACCCGAAGCTTCAGCTCAGCTGGCTTGTCAGGGCTCACTAGGAACTGCTGAGCTGCATCTGTTCTCACTTGGCATGGCTTCCTCAGCCCCCTGCACATCTCAAGAACGTGGCCTTGGGCCCCCTCTTGCTCTGACCGTTTTGCTTGCCTGGGTTTTTTCACTGTCTGCCATGCCCAGATCCCAGCTGTTCATTTGTACCTGACCTCTGACTGCTAGAACCTCTCCATTCTTACATCTCATGTAGTTCCAGGTCCCCAGCCAGATTCTGGATATTACCCAAGCCCCCTCCCCATTCTCCAGCTTCATTCTAGCCTACACTTTATGCTTTGCCTTAAGCTTTTCTGATATTAGCTCCTATTGCCATCTCTAGTCTTAATTCTGATAGTGCGACTGCTAGTTCCTCTTCTTTCAATAATAAAGGGCTAGCTGTAACTAGCTGTGACTGTGATATCTAACGCCAGAGGAAGCTACTATATTCTATCATTAGTTTCCTTGTCTTTCTCAGTGACTCAAGTTAAGCCTCTTGAAGGTAGAGACAGCCATAGGAACCTTCACTTCTCAAAGTGTTGATTAATGTTACAGAAAAAGGAACTCTCAAGAATGGCTGCATTTCACATCTCATCTCTCAAGTTTTACTCTGAAGTTACTAAAGCCTTCAGCGACCAGAATCTAATAAAGGTGAATCACCAAGTTTATAAATGAATGAATTCCTAATAAATTAAAAATATAAGGGATAGCATATGGGTAATAATGGGAAGGACTGTGCAGTTTGAAGTCACTCAGACCTGGGTCTGAATTCTGGCTCTTACAGCTAAGCCTTCAGCAAACCAGTTAATAGCTCCGAGCTTCAAAGTTTTATTATACAAAGGTGACAACCAGGTTCCTAAGAGGAACCTTCATTTCCCACTTTGTAAAATGGTGATAAAGCTACCACCTTACCTCATGGACTGTCAAGAAATTAAAATAAGATAAAGTATGAGAAAAATTATTTTGTAAACCTTAAAGCACAATATAGGTATTAATGATTACTATTATAAATTACATGTATCTTTGTTCTTATGGCATCTGAGTTAAAAACAACATAAAACCCTAACAGGCGATAAAGGTAATCTATTAGATATTTTTCTCTAATAGGTTGTTTTTATGCTGAGGCATGCCCCCACACTTATAAATTATGGAAACAGAATAATTATCTCTTACATTGCTTGAGTCAGGCTAGTCAGGAAGGCTGGTTACATAATTTATGGAGGACTTTTTCTAATCCTCTGCTACTCTCAAGAAAACAGTAGTTGGGATTACATATAGCAAAACCTTCTGAAATCATAAGAGGCATTGAGACACTTTTTAAAATCCCTCAAATTGGTCTGACCTTAAAAGATTTTTACAACTCCCAGGACAGTTGGCCTCCGTGCAGCCCTTAAGCAGGGAGGCGGAGGCCCTGAGGCCACACTGCCACACTGGGCCTGGAGGCAGAGCCCCTGACAGCCTGGCAAATCCTCTGCAAACTCTCTCCCTTCTAAGGTCATGTCTTCCCATCTATAAAACATCCGTTTATAGGTATTTAGAAGAATAAAAGCCATTTTTTAGACAGTAGGGCCTGTTCTTCAGGATTCCAATTACGTAAATCTACAAGGATCCCCTTGAAAACAAGTGAAGGTTTTCTCTGAACCTTCTCTGGGGCAGACGCTAATGAATGCAATACTTTCATTGCTCCTGTAAGATTCACTTCAAGGCTGCTGGCAAAGGAACTTTTCTTCCATGAGCACGAATTGGTTTCCTGTATTAAAAAATGAGGAAAATCATTCCATTGATATAAAAGCCACTTTGGGCAGGCTGGTCAGGAAATACAAAAGTAGAAATTCTCATTGCATCATCTTACTAACTGTATAGCACCCCAGTTGCAATAAACGTTACCAGCTGGCTTTTTGCATTTTTTTTTCTACTATGCAATTTTAGTCTATTGAGTCCTATTAACCACAAATCATGTGAAAAGGTATGGGAAAAATAGATTGAGAATGGCATAACAAGCATTTGCAGAACGATCAGTCCTGGTCCCAAGTGAAATTATAAGGGCAATAGATAGGCATAATGTAGTAACACCAAGATACCATTTGAAAGGGACCCAAAGAACCCTTGTATCCTGAAAGAAAAAGTGTAAAGATATTTGGTTAGGATTGAACATATATATGCTGTGTTTTGATATGACAATTACTTTCACATAAAGAGATACTTTATAAAGTACCAAAAAAAATCATATTTTAAAAAACAAGCTCATAGTATTTTCACCATTTTACTGGTTTGGGATATTGAACATCAGTCTCCGAGTTTTTAAAGAAAACAAAACAAAAAACTCGGAACAGGACTTTAAATTTTCTCTGTTCTATCCTTGTCCTTTTTATCAATAGTTTTTATCCCTAAAATAACTAAAGGCCTGATGGAAGACCCTAGAGAATGTTTTCACTGTAGTAGAGAAAGTCTTTAAGTCTGAGATGTAGCACATGAAGCAGCAGCACAGGGAAGTGAAGAAGACTGAAGGGAAAAGGGGACCAGTGGAGAAACCCTGGGGGCAGCCTGGGAAGGCAGACTACCCCTTGGACTTGAGCATCAGCTGAATTAGATACATGCAAATGTGAAGCTTGAAAAAAAACTGTACGAAAACAAAAATCACACCCTTCAAATAACAAACCAAGCAACCAATCAAACTGTCATTAAATTTTATCATTAAATAAGTAGCAAAAGGTAGATATTATATGGCAATCTTCTGTGTCCATGGATGCAAATGAATGAATTGTCTTTAGGCTTGAATTTCATCTGGCTACTCAACTAGAGGAATCATCTGCTCAAGAAAGACTGATACAGAGAGCCCTGCTGTCTAAACTGCTCAGGGACACTGGGCTGATTCAATCAGGGCCGTGCTGGTACCTGCTGCTGCTGCTCTCTGCTCAGAGGCATACAGTGAACATCCCTTTGTTCCTTTTAGACCAGTGATTCTGTTCTCATGGTGGCTCACAGGGAGGCATGGATTGCTGCAGGCTCTGCCTTGTATCACACTTTGCTGTTCCAAAGAGACGCCAGGCCTGGGCCATTTTGCGAAGTTTAGCGAGATTGGGTTTAATCTATGGGAAGAAAGAATAACTTCAATTAGCAATATGAAAATGTAGGTAGCATACAGGCCGAGCGTGGTGACTCACACCTGTAATCCCAGCACTCTGGGAGGCCGAGGCAGGTGGATCACAAGGTCAGGAGTTTGAGACCAGCCTGGCCAATATGGTGAAACCCTGTCTCTACTAAAAATACAAAAAAAATTAGCCGGGGGTGGTGGCGCATGCCTATAATCCCAGCTACTCAGGAGGCTGAGGCAGGAGAATTGCTTGAACCTGGGAGGCGGAGGTTGTGGTGAGCTGAGATCGTGCCACTGCACTCCAGCCTGGGCGACAGAGTGAGACTCCGTCTCAAAAAAAAAAAAAAAGAAAATGTAGGTAGCATACAAATATTTCCAAAGTCTGGCTGTTATAACCTGTTTAGATTTCTAACTTCTGGATTCAATAGAGATTATAGATTGTTTTAAGGATCAAAGGGGACTGAGAACTTTAAGTCTAGATTCCCAGCTCTTCAGCAATGGAGAAAAACTTTCTTCATATTTTTCTTTGTGAAACAAAGAGGTTTTAATGAAGTAAAATCAGCTAGTTGAGTCAGAAAACATCAGTACCTGAAAACTCCAGGCAAGAAAAGATTTTATATCCCTTAGCAAGGAAAGGTTAGCAAAAGAAAAGATTTTGGGCAGGGCGCGGTGGCTCATGCCTATAATCCCAGCACTTTGGGAGGCCAAGGTGGACAGATCACCTGAGGTTGGGAGTTCGAGACCAGCTTGACCAACGTGGAGAAACCCCGTCTGTACTAAAAATACAAAATTAGCCGGGCATGGTGGTGCATGCCTGTAATCCCAGCTACTCGGGAGGCTGAGGCAGGAGAATTGCTTGAACCCGGGAGGCAGAGGTTGCGGTGAGCCAAGATCGCACCATTGCACTCCAGCCTGGGTAACAACAGCAAAACTCCGTCTCAAAAAACAAAAAAAGGGAAAGATTTTGGAAAGCAGCAACAGGGACATTCCTGTTATGTTCTCCATGTTCTCCTTCACTGAAGATTATAACAAGGACAGAAGTTCTTAATTTAAGCCATTCTGTGCCTTTACTGCATTATCCACATTGTAGTTTGCAGGTTGCTGGGTAATTAGGGCCAAAGCATAACGTAGAGATCCCCAAGCTTGGGTCCCTGTCTGATGATCCTCAAGCCATAACTCAAGATCCTTGGGGATGGCCAGCTACAGTCACAGATCACCGTTTCCAGCAGGTACTATCAAGAAACTGGAAGTTGAGGTTCTATATTGCCAACAGTGAATTTGCTGTGCTTCTACCAACTTTCAGTAGCTTCAGGAAGAACTGCATATTATGAAACCTAGAGCCAGCAGGCAATAGATATTCAGGATACGTAAGTCTGTACGTGTGTTAAGTTTTAAAATACAAAGCCATTAGGTAGGTGACCTGACAGTTCAGTCTAAGCTCCATTTTGGATTTGAGCTGGAAAATGAAATCGGTGAGGCTTTATGTGAAACTTCCAATGCAGATTTTGCAAAACTCTCCTATTTTGGAAAGGATTAAGACAGACTACAGTTACGTAGTAAAAGCCAGAAAAGAAAGAGAAGATAAATTTTGCTCCCTCCTGCTCCTGTTAGTCATTAATGTACCTGTTTTTCCTGCTCCAAGTGGTCTATGTCAGCTAATGGCAGCATAGAAGGTCTCCCATGAGCACACTGGAATGGCAGCTGGCATGAGGACAGAGCTTCAATAAGGCGGCAACTTTCCTGTAAGCTCAGGCCATCATTAAACTTAATGGCCCCTAAATGAAAGAGAGAAACAAGAAGGTTATAGTGTATATAGTGGGAAACCAATGCTGACCTTGGGTCACTGCCAAATATCTGGAAAAAGTAACATGTTTCTTAGGCTTCTTTAATGAAGCTTTAATCCTGCTTGAAATTGGTGCTTATAGGCCGGGCACGGTGCCTCACGCCTGTAATCCCAGCACTTTGGGAGGCTGAGGCGGGCGGATCACGAGGTCAGGAGTTCAAGACCAGCCTGGCCAATATGGTGAAATCCCGCCTCTACTAAAAATACAAAAATTAGCTGGGTGTGGTGGCACGCGCCTATAGTCCCAGCTACTTGGGAGGCTGAGGCAGAAGAATCACTGGAACCCAGGAGGCGGGGGTTGCAGTGAGCCGAGATCATGCCACTGCACTCCAGCCTGGGCAACAGAGTGAGACTCCGTTCTCAAAAAAAAAAAAAGGAATAAATTAGTGCTTATGACCATGGATGAAACTAAGGCTTCAGGACTGACCTGTCTCTCAGCTTTTTCTTATGGAGTATTTGTCTTTCTAATCTCTGTAGGAGGCATTCCTTAACTTGTTAGGATCTTGCTTTCAGAGTTTTTCTCCAAGAGGCAAGAGCAGTATTTTTGCCTACTCTTTATGTGTTTGTGAAGTTGGGGTTATCTTTTTCCATGGATCGTCCAACAGCAATCTCTGATTGTTTCCTTACAATGTTCATTTTATTTGCTTCTTTTTTTTTAATTTCCATAATAATCTTCCTAATCTAAACTCTCATATAGTTATAACCTGCCTTTATGAATAATTTACCCAGTCAACAAATATTTATTAAGTATATACTTTGTATTGGGAGCTTTGTCAGGCAGTTAATGAGACAGATAATTTCCATCCTCATGGCACTTATGGTCTAATAGGGGAGACAAACATGAAGCAGATAATTACACAATAATTTAAGTGATAAATATAGGTGCTATAAAATACAGGATATGAATATATAATAGAAAGACTAAACCCAGTTTAGGAGCTTAAGGAAGGCTTTCCTGGCAAAGTAGTACTCAAGCTGAGACTTTAGGTTAAGAAAGACGTGGCTAATTGAAGAAGGAGAGAAAAGTGTTTCAGGTAGAGGAGAAGGCCAGTGCAGAGGCCCCGACACTGACAGATGTTTAGCACACAGGAAGTAGAAGACCAAAAAAGCAGGCTGGGATGTAAAGAACAAGGTGGAGAGTGATATGACGTGACACTGGAGAGGCAGGCAGGGGCCAAATCACGAAGACCCTTGTGGGCCACAGTAAAAAATCACATTTCTATCCCAAGAGCAATGAGTCATCATTGACACATTTTAGTTAGAAGAACAACATGTGTGGAGGGATGTTTCAAAAAGATTCCTCTGGGTGCTGAGAGAAGAGTAGCTTGAAAGGGAGCCAGAGTGGATGTGAGGAACTAAGAGAACTCAACAGTGGCAAAAATGAGGGAGGAGCCAGAAAGACTGAATCAGACGGATTGAAGATACATTTTGAAGGTGGCAATGATGACATTTGGTGATAGAGGAGTATAAGTCTGTTCTCACACTGCTATGAAGAAATGCCCAAGACTGGGTCATTTATAAAGTAAAGACCATTTAAATGACTCACAGTTCTGCATGGCTGGGGAGGCCTCAGAAACTTACAATTATGGTGGAAGGCGAAGGAGAAGCAGGCACCTTCCTCACAGGGCCTCACCCAGCTCCCCATTTTCTATATTGTATCATATTACCCTGCTCAAGAACCCTCAATGGTGTTCGCTTTGGCAGCACATATAATAAAATTGGAGTGATACGGAGAAGATTAGCATGGTCCGTGCACAAAGATGACACGCAAATTCATGAAGCATTCCATCTTCATTATTATTATTATTATTTTGAGATGGAGTCTCACTCTGTCACCCAGGCTGGAGTGCAGTGGTGTGATCTTGGCTCACTGCAACCTCCACTTCCTGGTTTCAAGTGATTCTCCTGCCTCAGCCTCCTGAGTAGCTGGGATTACAGGTGCCCGCCACCATGCCTGGCTAATTTTTATGTTTTTAGTAGAGATGGGGTTTCACCATGTTGGCCAGGCTGGTCTCGAACTCCTGACCTCAGGTGATCCATCCGCCTTGGTCTCCCAAAGTGCTGGGATTACAGGCGTGAGCAACCGCGCCTGGGCGCATGCCATCTTTTTACAAAAACCCTAGAAGAAAACCTCAGAAATACCATTCTGGACATAGGCCTTAGCAAAGATTTCCTGGTAAAGACTCTAAAAGCAACTGCAATAAAACGAAAATTGACAAGTGAGACTTAATTAAACTAAAGAGCTTCTCCACAGCAAAAGAAACTATCATCAGAATAACGGACAACTTACAGAATGGGAGAAAATATTTGCAAACTGCATCCAACAGAAGTCTAATATCCAGAATCTATATAAGGAACTAATATCCAGAATCTATAAGGAACTTAAATAAATTAATAAGCAAAACCCAAAAAACCCTATTAAAAAATGGGCAAAGGACATGAACACACACTTCTCAAAAGAAGACATACACATGGCCAACAAGCATATAAAAAATGTTCAACGTCACTAATCATTACAGAAATGCAAATCAAAATCACAGTGAGATACCATCTCACACCAGTCAGAATGGCTAGTATTAAAAAGTTAAAAAATAACAGATGCTGGGGAGGCTGCAAAGAAAACGGAACACTTATACACTGCTGGTGGGAAATATAAATTAGTTCAGCCACTGTGGAAAACAGTTTAGAGATTTCTTAAAGAACTTAAAGCAAAACTACCATTCAACCCAGTAATCCCATTACTGGGAATATGCCCAAAGAAACAGAAATCATTCTACCATAAAGACACATGCATGTGTTATGCTCACTGCAGCACTATTTACAATAGCAAAGACATGGAATCAACCTCAATGCTCATCAATGGTGGACTGGATAAAGAAAATGTGGTACATATACACCATGGAATACTATGTAGCCATAAAAAAGAACGAGATCATGTCCTTTGCAAAAACATAGACAGAGCTGGAGGCCATTATCCTAAGTGAATTAGAAAACCAAATACTGCATGTTCTTACTTAAAAGTGGGAGCCAAACATTGAATACACACAGAAACAAAGAAGGGGTAACAGACACCTGGGCCTACTTGAGGGTGGAGGGTGGGAGGTGGGTGAGGATCAAAACTACCTATTGGGTACTATGCTCATTACCTGGGTGACAAAATAATCTGTACACCAAACCCCTGTGACATGCAACTCACCCATGTTACAAAGTGCACATGTACCCCCTGAACCTAAAATGAAAGTTGGAAAGATAAAAAAAAGAACCCTTGCTAATTCGAATACCTTCTGTATCAAATCCAAAGGTTTTGCTGTGACCTTCTAGGTTTCTGTTCTCTTACCTGCCTAGTTTCTTGATACTCTTTGCTGCTTCTCATATAACTAACTTGTTTCTGTTCTGCCTCTCTGCACAGGCTGTTTACTCTCCCTATAGTGAATTCCCCCTTCCATGCTATGAACCTGTGTCCACCAGCTCATTCAAAATTCAACTCAAAATGTATCTCCTCTAGGAGTTATTCCTCCACTCATATAGGTCAGGCAGCACTATAGTCAAATTTTTGTGTTGGGATTTTGTTTTTGTAAAAGTGATTTTTAAAAATGTATATTCAGTTTCTTGATCTAAATTGTATTCTCCAAGAGTCAAGTAGTAAACGTGCCCTCTGCCTCTTTCATAATCCCGGCAGCCCTGCCAGGGCTCTGCATGCAGAGGCGTTTGATCACTGGTATGTTGAAGGGCTTACCATGGCAGGCTTGGGATGCCAACACCTTCTGGACAGTCAGTGGCAATGTCCCTTGGATGCCTCCTGTGGTCTGGAGTAGCTAATGCATAAACACATTATTAACAGGAAAAGAAAATGGAACAACGAAGCCTTTTATGTGTGGTGCTTCTGTGTGAAACCCCAAAATAAAGGAAAAGCTTACCTCCACTTGTTCTCGGATAAATTCCTACAAAGTAAAAGGAAAATCGGCTTTAATCTACTGTTTTGTTTTACTTGCCCTTATCTCAATTTTCTTCTTTAAATCATGCCTGCTGAAGGAAAGAGTTCCAGCAATACAGCACTTGGGTACAAATTTATTTGTTGTAAGGCACTTTGAATATGAAAAAACTAAGCAACTGAATGGAACTCTTATTGACACAGAATATATTTAGCTACTGAGACTTCCTCCAGAGATAGCTTCTCAACTAATGAGGTTATGTAGCTGGTGAGAGTAGCCTTGATGATTCAACCAATTCAAAACATCAGGAAGGCTTCTCACTAAAAGGCTGTCTGTTTGTGTGTGTAATCTTAGCCAGAACAAGTGTAATATTACACACAAACTGAGAATACACAACAACCATCAACACAACCACTGCTCAGTATAACACTTGCTTAAATATCATAAACATAAGTAAACAGTCACTTTAGTTCCCACGGGCTTTTTGGGACAATTCCCTTCAGGTCAGAAAGTTTATTTTCTGAGGCCCTTTGTTGAGAAACTTCTCCTCCCTTGCATGTCTCTGTCCCTGGGGTAACCTTTTCGATAGTTATATCCCTGTGGATATTAATATTTACAAAAGAACTTTAAAGAAATTTAAAGCAGACACTATTTCATGCTACCAATTTGTTTAACCTCTGGAGGTAAAAAGAAAAAAACCTGTTGCACATTTAATGATTACTTTATAAGAAAATCATTTCTTTACTCCCGGAAAAGGCTATGTGTAAATCTGCTCCTAAGATTACAACATGGTACATTCTTTTAAAACCAGACTCAGGAAATTCTCTTCCCTCCTTCATCTAACTGTGCCTATAAATGAGCACAGTTACCAAGAGCTAGGTAGTAGATACTATATTACATATAATTTAAAAATCACATGTTTTCCCAAACAAACCTAAACAGAAAGATGGTCTCATAAGACTCAATCCACTAAGAAAGCTTAGTGTGGATGGAGTGCAAACATTCTTGTGTTTGTATATCTCGGACGGTAAAACATCTGTTTGTAAGCTTAGTGAAGGGGTGATGGGTCTCATCTCAGTCCATTTTGTATTCCAGTGGTCTGTTTAATGCTGGATAATTTAATATTTTTATTTTATTTTATTTTTATTTATTTATTTAGTTAGTTAGTTACTTATTTTGAGATGGAATTTCACTCTTGTTGCCCAGGCTGGAGTGCAATGGTACGATCTTGGCTCACTGCAACCTCTGCCTTCTGGGTTCAAGCGATTCTCCTGCCTCAGCCTTCTGAGTAGCTGGGATTACAATCACGCACCACCACACCCAGCTAATTTTGTATCTTTAGTAGAGACAGGGTTTCTCCATGTTGGTCAGGCTGGTCTCGAACTCCCGACCTCAGATGATCCGCCTGCCTTGGCCTCCCAAAGTGCTGGGATTACAGTTGTGAGCCACTGCACCTGGCATTATTTATTTATTATTTTTAATTTTTTGAGACGGAGTCTCGTTGTTGCCCAGGCTGGAGTGCGATGGCACAATCTCGGCTCACTGCAGCCTCCACCTCCTCAACAGGCTGGAAGATAGAGCTTTATAGAAGGATGTATTAATGATCTTTCAACTGCTAGGATTCAAGTAGCTACCTCCTCAAAACACCAAAACTGTTCCAGCTTCTTCCAGAATCACACAAAATCTCTCCTGATCAGCCTGACATAGGATAATCAAGATTTTCTGAAACCAGAAGTTTGTTTCCATTTGAAGCAAACTCCTTAACAGTAGTCTTTGAAGTTCCTTCAGGAAAAGTTTTTCTTATAATTTTCTGGTTACATATTTAGGGATTTAATTACAATAAAAGACTCTAACAGATCCTATCTTTTGTATTTAGGACAATTTGGAGCAGGGGTCTTAGAGAAAGTATGTCTGCGGGGAGGAAAGAGCTTTGCTGGAAGCAGAGGAAAGTCTGTCTGATCCAAAGGCAATTCTGGAAAGGGCAAAGCCAAGATGATCCAAGAGCTGACTGACAGCTGCTCTTCCTCTTGAATGTTTCCCCCTTGGCCTGCAAACGTGCTTAGGTCTTTTTTTGTCTTAAAGCAAACAAACACCTTTCCTCAGCCTTGAATCCCACCCCACACTTCCCAACCACCTCTAACCGTTAGCTCTCACCCCATCTCTTTTTCTGTGTGTAGCCAAAGTTCTTGAAAGATTTGTCTACTTAGCTTCACTTCCTCCCGCTTCACGTGCTCCTGACTCACTACACTCTATCTTCTGCCCCACCTCATCCCCAGGAAATTATTCCACAAGACAACTAATGTCCTCATGACAGTCAAGTCCAACGTTTCAGGCTCTACTTCATAGCCATTATTGACCATTCCCTCCTTGCCTAAAACTTTCTTTAGTTTTGGCAGTATTACTTTTTCCTGGTTTTCCTCCTCCCTCTCTAACCAAGTATTTTCAGCCATCCTTAGAATTTCCTCTTTTCAGCAGAGCTTTCCAGACCTTTGCCAAAGCATATGGACCCTGGATACTGATGTTCCACAGGCTCCACTCTTTTCTCTCTTCCTTTTCACTCTCCATATTCTCCCTGGACAACCTCGCTTCCTCAAGGCCCTTCTCCAGCTTCTGATACTATCAATATATATATATACTGTTAACTCTCAGATAGATATGTACAGCCCAGATTTCTTTTCCAAGTACCAGATGTTTTAAGTCTGCCTATCCACTGGGCATTCCACCTGAAGGCACATTCACTGTGTCTAAACCCAGCTTCACGATGGGACTCCTAGGCAGGTTTGTTCCTCCTCATCTGTGTTTCTTCTCTGTCAATGGCACCACCATCCTTCCAGCCACCCATGCTACAACCCTCAGAATTACTGTTGCTTTTGTTTTCTCCTTTATTCCTTTCACATTTTATTGCTCACCAAGTCCTCTTGCTTCTGCCTCCCAAATTCCGTCTCAAATATGTCACTCCTCTCTACTCCCTCTGCTACTGACTCAGTCCAATCGTCATCTTCTCTTACCTGAACCACTGCAATAACCCCTCAGCTGCTCTCCCTGACTCAAATCTTCCCATATCAATCTATCCCCCAATTTATCTACTACATCTATCCTCTAATTTTAGATTTTACTATTTTAGATATGACTAAAGCACTTCAGACTTCTAGACGAGGTGGATGTGGATTTGTTTGTGCTCCAAATAAAGAAAGCTAGCGATAAAGGAGTAGGAACAATCATGAAAAAAGCAGGACACCATGAAAAAGGAAGAGTGAGATTTGGGGAAAAAAAACACAACTTCTGGAAATAAAAAATATAGTCATTGAAATTAAAAATTTAGTCACTGAAATAAAAAACTCAGTGGATAAGCTAAACACATAATTAAACAGAAGATGAAGAGATACTTTAGTTCACTGGAAGATAAGTGAGGAGATTTCACAGAATGTATCACAGAGAGAGAAAGCAATGGGAAATATGGAAGAGAGTTGAAGAGGCATGCAGAGTAGAAAGATAAGGCCCAGTAGATATCTGACAAAATTTCCAAGAGATAAGAGAGAGAATGGGAAAGAAACGTTTGAGGTGATAATGACTGCATACTTTCCAAACTGAAGAAGCGTAGTGAATCTCCAGAAGGAAATGAAAATAAATCCATACACAGATACATCAAAGGGAAATTGCAGAATACCAAAGACAAAGTGAAGCATCGTAAAAGCAACCAGAGGGAAAATCAGATTACCTACAGAGTAATAATTGGATTGACAAAGGACTTCAATGGCTAAAACAGAAAGTCAGGCTGGGTGCGGTGGCTCACACCTGTAATCCCAGCACTTTGGGAGGCCACGGCAGGCGGATCACCTGAGGTCAGGAGTTTGAGACCAGCCTGGCCAACATGGTGAAACCCCATCTCTACTAAAGATACAAAAATTAGCTGGGTGTGGTGGTGGGCACCTGTAATCCCAGCTACTTTGTAGGCTTAGGCAGGAGAATCGCTTGAACCTGGGAGGCGGAGGTTGCAGTGAGCTGAGATCACCCCATTGCACTCCAGCCTGGGTAACAGAGTGAGACTCTGTCTCAAAAAATAAAACAAAATAAAATAAAATAAATAAAATAGAAAGTCAAAAGTAGTGAAATATTTTCAAAATGCGGGGGGGATAACTGGCAATGTGAAATTCTGTTTTTAGCTAGATAATCATGCAAGTATGAAGGCAAAATAAAGATACTTTAAAAGACAGCTTATCATTCATGGACTTTTTTTTTTTTTTTTTTTTTTGAGACAGAGTTTCACTCTTGTCACCCAGGCTGGAGTGCAATGGCGTGATCTCAGCTCATTGCAACCTCCGCCTCCCGGGTTCAAGCGATTCTCTTGCCTCAGCCTCCCAAATAGCTGGAATTACAAGCACCTGCCACCATGCCCAGCTAATTTTTGTATTTTTGGTAGAGACAGGGTTTCACCACGTTGGCCAGGCTGGTCTCAAACTCCTGACCTCAGATGATCTGCCCACCTTGGCATCCCAAAGTGCTGGGATTACAGGCGTGAGCCACCATGCCTGGCCCACAGACTCTTACTAAAATAACTTCTACTTATTTTTATATATTTGTATTTTTTGTCTCAAGATCTGTTTGTGGATAAAAGATCTTGTAAGAGATTTACTTCAGTAAAAAAAACAAAAAAAAAAACAGAACACAAAAGAACAGAATAAGTAGGATGCAAGAGGCAATGGTGAACAAAGACTCTAGTGAACACTTTTTTTAATCTAAATAAAGATTGACTATAAAATAAATGACCACCAGGGGATTAAAAATAAGGTGGAATTAAAGTACTAGACGGCAACACGGAAATGGGAGGAGGGTGATGGGAGATGAACGGTTTGTAAGATTTTGGTACAGTTAGGAAGAGGATAGAGAAATGAATAACTTTTAAACATTGATAAGTATGCATGCTAAAAGTTAAGGCTAATCTCTAAAAGGATATAAATGGAATATATAACTTCTAAACGAGTAGAGCAAAAAAAAAGGAAATACAGAAAACTGTAATAGAAAACAGGAAAGGAGAGGAAAAAGACAATAAAGACAAAATAAATGATATTTGCTATAAAAAAAGAAACATATAAATAATCAAAGTAAAAAGTAATATATAAATAATCAAAGTAAAAAGTAATAGTTCTCTCTAATACCTCTAATGCCACATCCCAGTAGTAGCTTTCCACACCTTTACCAAAACATATATGTAAAGTAATCATATTTGGAATGCAATCTAAAATGGACCTTACTCTCCTGCTTAAAATTTTTCACTGGCTGCCTATAGGATAAAATGCAAACTACTTAGTAGAATATGCTAAATTATTTTATGATTTGACCTTGACAACCCATCTAGCCAGCTCCCATCCAGTCAAAGATCCAAGTATAACTTCTGATTTCCCCCCCAATTTTTTTTTTTTTGAGACGGAGTCTCACTGTGTCGCCCAGGCTGGAGTGCAGTGCATTGAACTTGGATCACTGCAACCTCTGCCTCCCGGGTTCAAGCAATTCTCATGCCTCAGCCTCCCAAGTAGCTGGGATTACAGGCACATACCATCATGCCTGGCTAATTTTTTTATTTTTAGTAGAGACGGGGTCTCATCATGTTGGCCAGGCTGGTCTCGAACTCCTGACCTCAAATGATCTGTCCACCTTGGCCTCCCAAAATGCTGGGATTACAGGCGTGAGCCACTGTGCCTGGCCTCATTTCCCCAAATCTTAACTACCAATAGCCTACCGTTGATCGGAAGCGTTACCAATAATATAAACAGTTGATTAACACATATTTTGTGTGTTGTATATATTACACACTGTATTCTTACAATTAAGTAAGCTAGAGAAAAGAAAATGTTGGCCAGGCGTAGTGGCTCATGCCTGTAATCCCAGCACTTTGGGAGGCCAAGGCAGGTGGATCATTTGAGGTCAGGAGTTCAAGACATGCTTGGCCAACATGGTGAGACCCCATCTCTACTAAAAATACAAAAATTAGCCAGGGCGTGGTGGTGTGCACCTGTAATCCCAGCTACCTGGAAGGCTGAGGTAGGAGAATCGCTTTAACCCGGGAGGTGGAGGATGCAGTGAGCCAAGATTGTGCCATTGCACTCCAGCCTGGGCATCACAAAAAAAAACAAAAAAAAAAAAAAAAAGAAAAAGAAAATGTTAAGAAAATTGTAAGAAACAGAAAATATATTTATTATTCATTAAGCGGAAATGAATCATCATAAAGGTCTTTACCCTCATCATTTTCACATTGAATAGGCTAAGGAGGAGGAAGAAGAGGAAAGGTTGGTCTTGCTGTCTCAGGAGTGGCAGAAAATCTGCATATAAGTGTACCCCTGCAGTTCAGACCCAAGTTGTCCAAGGGTCAACTGTAGATCTTACTTTGAGCCATATCTATTGATAGTTCCCTAAACATAGGATGTGTCTCAAGTCCCCGATATGTATTCCTCTGTCTAGAATGCCCTTCTCCCCTCTTCTGTACTCAGCGCTTTCCCACTATTCTTTTTTCTTTTTTTTTTTGAGACAGAGTTTCACTCTTGTTGCCCAGGCTGGAGTACAATGGTGCAATCTTGGCTCAACGCAACCTCCGCCTTCCAGGTTCAAGCCATTCTCCTGCCTCAGCCTCCTGAGTAGCTGGGATTATAGGCATGCACCACCACGCCCAGCTAATTTTCTATTTTTAGTAGAGATGGGGTTTCTCCATGCTTGTCAGGCTGGTCTCGAACTCCCAACCTCAGGTGAATCACCCGCCACGGCCTCCCAAAGTGCTGGGATTACAGGTGTGAGCCACTGCACCCGGCCTAGTTTCCCACTATTCTGTAAGACTTTTCTGGCTGTGTGCAGTGGCTCATGCCTGTAATGCCAGGGGTTTGGGAAGCCAACGCAGGGGGATTGCTTGAGGCCAGAAGTTCAGGACCAGCCTGGGCAACATAGTGAGACCCCCATCTCTACAAAAATAAAAAGGAAAAAATTAGCCAGGCATGGTGGTGCGTGCCTGTAGTCAGAGTTACTTGGGAGGCTGAGGCAGGAAGATCGCTTGTGCCCAGGAGATCAAGGCTACAGTGAGCTATGATTGCACCACTGCACTCCAGCTTGGGCAACAGAGTGAGACCTGGTCTCTCAAAAGTAAAAACTTTTCTTAAGAAAACAGCTTTTCTGTGACATTTTCATTGACTTCACCTCCCCAGGCACAGAAGTCATTCTGTGTTTCCATAACACTTCTGAAAAACTATCTTGGTGCATTCTAGACTCTTAGTTTTCATTACCGTTATCATATTGGGAAGAAAGCAAAACACATACCTCTACTAGCCAAAGTTTAAATGCCCTTCTTCCTTATTTTGAGCTAATTCATCTCTGAATTTCTAGCTCCTGGCACACAGCAGGTAAATACCATGAATACTTGTTGAAGAAAAGATGAATTCAGAGAATCTACAGACAAAATATGAGGTTACCATCACTCAGCAATTTCTTTAACATCTGCAGCTGTGTCTTACCTCCACAATACTCTTGGTCACAGTAGATCTTCCTCTCCGAAGTTCATTGGCTTCTCTTTCCACAAAACAGAGTGGTACTTTTCCCACAAGGACCAGAGAATCACTAGTGTCTGGAAATACAAATTCAAGGCCCAGATCTTCCAAATTTTTGTGGTAACACCTAAAGAGATAACCTCAAATGTAAAAAAAAAAAGAGTGCTACTTCATTTGCACTTCAGTACTGGTTCCAAATACTACTTAATAGTTTTTCAAAAGCTGCCACAGAGCTTAACAACTGTATTGTTTTTCTCACACTTATGTGTGGGTGTTTGGGATTTTTTATTATCAAATTTCCTTTTTGAATTACAGTAACCTTTATTGTTTTTCTCTTTTCCATTGGGAATCAATCTGTGTATAAGTCTTGTTTCTAAGTGTGTTTTCTTCATTGAGGAACTGCTAACTTCTGGCTGCTGGCACTTAATGGAGTCTGGCATGAAGAAAAGGTCTGAGAGTGATTTGAATCAGCAGTAAAGCAGGGAGGTAATTAACAGCCCAAGGAATTGAGAAGTCCTGACTAACGGGATGTAAGTAAATAGATTTGCCTCTAATATAAATTATGTCATAGGGAAAAAAGACTTACTGGCAGTATCATATTCCCAAACCTGAAACATATTGGGAGAAATTTCTCTTTTTCATTTTCAATAACTTGTGCTGCCTAGAAGAGGAAAAATGTCCTATCTTGTGACTCACTATATGATTTGCCCCTTCCTTACATCCCAATGTTTTACTTTCTTCCCATTATGATTACGGTAATGAAAACTAAGAGTCTAGAATGCACCAAAGCAAAGCAGAATGGGACCAATTACTGCAGAAACTTTGCTTTCACAAAGCACGGCATAAACACAGACTGTTCCAAGAAATGAGAAGAGTGTTCTAAGCCAACTGCTGGAAAAAATTATCAGGGAAACTCTATCCTATACTCATCAGCTGGGATACAGTGGAAAGAATAGGCTGGGTGCAGTGGCTCATGCCTGTAATCCCAGCACTTTGGGAGGCCAAAGTGGGAGGATCGCTTGAGCCTAGGAGTTCAGACCAGCCTGGGTAACATGGCGAAAGCCCATCTCTACCAAAAAATTACAAAAATTAGTCCAGCATGGTGGTGCCCACCTGTAGTTCCAGCTACTTGGGAGGCTCAAGTGGGAGGACTGCTTGAGCCTGGAAGGTGGAGGTTGCAGTGAGCAGAGATTGTGCCACTGCACTCCAGCCTGGACAACAGAGTGAGACCATGTCTCAAAAAATAAATATTTTAATGGATGATTGGATGCAGAAAAAAATATATTTTAAAAAAGGAAACAAACAGCCTGTGGAGTCAGATGACCTTCCTTTGAGTGCCTGCTCCACTACTTAATAACTGCTATGACCTTAGAAAAGTCTTGTAACCTCTCTTGGTCTCATCTGAGAAATGGAACAATAGTTATGCTTATTCCTCACAGAATTATTGTGAGAACTGATACCATCAACATCACATTCTCATGGTGGTACTGACCATAAGAGTCTCCTTTGTTCCTCTGTCACTGTTATCTCTAGTGGAGGAATTAGAGTAGAAGACAGTAATTTTTTCCGACCAGAGCCTTGTGCCTGGTGCTTCTCGTAGGAATCTATTGGCAGAAAGATGAATGGGTTAAGAGTAGGAAGGGAAGTCTTCTAGGTTCAGATAAAAATAAAGCACAGCCTTGAGATAATCATTCTAATGCAAAGCAGAATGTTTAATGTTCAGTTTTAGATTTTGGATTTCCATTTTTAAAGTCAAACTAATAAATATTCAGCCTATTAACAACTTTGGTAGTATTTTTCAAAATAAGAAATATAAGACTTGCATCTTACATTCAGATGAACAAGGCAATGTTCCTGTAGTTAATAAATGTTGTTTTGATGACAGAGGTGAATAATGTGCATTACCAGGAACATACGTGGGTTTACCACACAGTCTTATGGCTCTAGAAGGCTTCCCTTTCCTTGAGCAGGGTCTCCCAGTCTCTGGAGAGAATGAGTACTATTCTCAAATGGTGCAGGGCCTGTAGAGGTAAGTTTTTCTAACACTGTTTTTACTGCATCTTTCCCAACTCTTAGGCCGTCATTTTATAAGGAAAAGTGAAAACAGTAGTAATATCATTGCCATTCTAGTCCATGAAGCACTCCTTAGGTCCTTGCCTAACTCTTTGACATTACTCATTGGCCACAGGAGTAAAGACTTTCCTGGTATTTTACCACTTGGCAAACATACTACCTCATGATGAGGAAAAGGGCAGCAAAAAAAAAAAAAGAAAAAAAATTTAAAAAGCATATATTGCTTTGGAAAAATAGATTTAAAAACCAGAGATATTGGTTGTCTCTGGGGAGAGAAACTAGAAAGGGTGGGGACAAGGATAGAAAGGACACTTTATTATATTCCCTTTTGTGCCTTTCAGAATTGGATCTATTTGATTATGCTGCATATTCAAAAGCAAAATAAATTTTAAAATCAAAACAGCATACTGGGCCTTCTGAGCTGCCACTGGTCTCTGCCTGATGGAGTGTGGGAAGGCATGCCAAGATCACCGGGCATACAGAGGGGCAGATCTTTGTGCTGGATGTCAGAGTAAGCAGCTATCCTCAGATACCTCTGGGTTGTTCATAACATCTGGCAAATATGCCTCTGACCACATAAATAAGACCCACATCTTTCAATTAGTGAACTGCCACATTCTTTCAGTTATAACACAGGCCAAACTGGAGGACTTTAGTTTAATTTTTGAACATACAGTACAAAGTGTGCTTTCTCACAACAGTTGCAGTTAGAAAAGCTCTTTGAGGTGTACTGATTCTGCTGGGAGTCTCAAATTTTTTCTGGCTGCAAACAGATCCTTACCAATGATAAGCTGCTCCAGACGTATACGCTCATGGGCAGCATGCTGATCCACCAGCACGAGCAGGTTCCCACCTAGATGAGCAAGGATTGTGAACTTTCAGATTCTCAGAGCAAGATGACAAACCATCATGTGTGTTGAGGAGACAGAAGGCTTAATTCAAACTATCTAACAACAGCATAAGACAAAACATTCTGAGTATTAACAATTGTACCTTTTATTTCCTAAAACATGAAATCATAGGGAGAATGATAGCAAACTTATCCCATAAGTTTGGATCCCAGATCCAATTCTGAAAGGCACAAAAGGGAATATAATAAAGTCTCCTTTATACCCTTGCCTCCACCCCTTCTAGTTTCTCTCCCCAGAGATTACCAGTATTACTAATTTTTATCCTAGTTTATTATTTTCCCCATAATTTCATTTTTTAGGAAACAAAAGGTAAACTAAGAAACTCTTTAGTTCACCAGTATCTCATTTAGAAAACAGAGTCAGGGCTGGGTGCGGTGTCTCACGCCTGTAATCCCAGCACATTGGGAGGCCGAGGCGGGCGGATCACGAGGTCATGAGATCGAGACCATCCTGGCCAACATGGTGAAACCCTGTCTCTACTAAAAATACAAAAATTAGCTGGGCGTGGTGGCACGCGCCTGTAGTCCCAGCTACTTGGGAGGCTGAAGCAGGAGAATCGCTTGAACCTAGGAGGCGGAGGTTGCAGTGAGCCGAGATTGCGCCACTGCACTCTAGCCTGGCGACAGAGTGAGACTCCATCTTAAAAAAAAAAAAAAAGTCAAAGTGGCATTTCCTCAAGTTTGAAGCTTGAATATATAATTCTTATGTTTAAATACTGATTTTGCCTTATTAATTCAACTTTAATATGATAAAGAATCATTAAACAACACATTGTTATAATCAGGTAACCTTGGTGTACAAGCTACTTGGAAACCCACAAAGAATGTACTTCCAGTGCACTTTAGATCACAAGCCGGTGAACGTTTTCTGAAGGGCCAGATCATAAATATTTTAGGCTTCTTGGGCCACATGATTTCTGTCATGACTACTCAACAATTCTTTTTGAGCCAAAGCAGCCACAGACAATATGTGAATATTGTAGCTGTGTTCCAATAAAACTTTATTTATGGACACTGAAATACTAATTTCTTATAATTTTAATGTGTCAAGAAATAGTCTTCTTTTTTTTTCCCAACCATTAAAAAATGTAAAAACCATTCTCGTCTTCCTGGCTGTATAGAAAGAGGTGATGCCCAGATTCCCCTCGGGCTGTGTTTGTCCTGCCTTAGACTTGGGCTTCTCAAACGTTCATACCACATACCACCTGGGGATCTTATTAAAACGCAGCTTCTGGCTGGGCCTGTGGCTCATGCCTGTAATCTCAACACTTTGGGAGGCTGAGGAGGGCAGATCACTTGAGGTCAGGAATTCAAGATCAGCTGACCAACATGGTGAAACCCTGTCTCTATTAAAAATACAAAAATTAGCCGGGCGTGGTGGTAGGTGCCTGTAGTCCCAGCTACCTGGGAGGCTGAGGCAGAAGAATTCTTTGAACTCGGGAGGGGGAGACTGCAGTGAGCCGAGATTGCACCACTGCAATCCCACCTGGGCGACAGAGCAAGACTCCATCTCAAAAAAAAAAAAAGTAAAGAAAAAAAGAGAAATTTCAACAGATCCATTTTGCTTCTTTTGACATCTGCAGATTTTGTAGTTACACCCATCTTGAGTATCATTAGTAGAGATTCTGACATCTCAAAAGCAACAAAGAATTCCAGATAATGAAAACTTAAAAAAAAAAAAAAACTGGCCGGGCGCGGTGGCTCACGCCTATAATCCCAGCACTTTGGGAGGCCGAGGCGGGCGAATCACCTGAGATCGGGAGTTTGAGACCAGCCTGGCCAACATGGAGAAACCCCATCTCTACTAAAAATACAAAATTAGCTGGGCGTGGGTGGCGGGTGCCTGTAATTCCAGCTACTTGGGAGGCTGAGGCGGGGGAACCGCTTGAACCCAGGAGGCGGCAGTTGCAGTGAGCCGAGATTGCACCATTGCACTCCAGCCTGGGCAACAAGAGTGAAACTTCGTCTCAAAAACAACAATAACAACAACAAAAAAACTATTACTTTTCTAGAAATAGTAAAACTATAGGAATTTGATCTTCACAAATTCTATATTCATGATAATTCTGACCGAACTTTAGGTTAATTTGCCTTTGATCTACTATGACATTTACTAAACAAGGTAAAGGGAATATTTTGAAATACATAGAGAATAAATGCTCTAAAACTGTAGAAGCACTTGCCTGCAGGTACTATCAAGCTGGGGCCAGCCCTCCACTGCTGCTCAGGGCTCAGCCACTCAGGCCTTTTCAGGGACTTTATCCCGTCAGGCATCCCTTGTAAATGTGCTCAAGATTCTCCCATTAAAAAAAAAAAAAAAGGTCCTCTGTCACCCTCACCCTCTGTAGTCCCTCTTCCATGTCACGGGCACATTTCTGAGTATCTCCTTGCAGTCTCCATTAGCACCATCAGCATCTCGTCCTGTCTATTCTCTGAAACAGCTCTCACTTGCTAAAATCCCTGATCTCTACTGTCACAAAATCAGATGGTCCTCATCTTACTTAATGTCTTGGCAGCGTTTGGCATGACATCTTGGTTTTCCAACATAACATTCTTCTGTTTTCTTCCTATTTCTCTAGCTGTTCCTTCACAGTCTCTTTTGCTGGTTCATCCTCTTCTACCGAGCTCTTAAGTGCTAGAATTATTCTAGATTCAAGACCTCTCCTCACTCTTCTTTTTTCTTGGTGATAACATTTATATCCAGGGTTTCAGTGACCACTTTTCTGCATCTGATGGCTCAAATTTGTACCTCCACGTCAGAACACTTCTCTAGGCCACACTTGTAATATCCAACCACATTCTTGACATCTTTTTATTTTTTTTGACAGAGTTTCACTCTGTCGCCCAGGCTGGAGTGCAGTGGCGCGATCTTGGCACACTGCAACCTCTGCCTCCCAGGTTCAAGCAATTCTCTGCCTCAGCCTCCCGAGTAGCTGGGATTACAGGCATCTGCCACCATGTCCAGCTAATTTTTGTATTTTTAGTAGAGACTGGGTTTCACCATGTTGGCCAGGATGGTCTCGATCTCTTGACCTCGTGATCCGCCTGCCTCAGCCTCCCAAAGTGCTGGGATTACAGGCGTGAGCCACCGCGCCCAGCCACCTTGACACCTCTTCTGGAGCATTTCAAAGACTGAACTCATGATTTTCATCCTCTCTGCTCTGCCTGCAACACGGGTCCTGTAACATCATCAACTCAGCCATGGAGGCCAACCAGAAGTCATCTTTTACATACCTTCCCCATATCCAATCCATCATCAAGCCCTGCTGACTCTATCTCCTAAATATCTTTCCAATACATTCACTGCTCTCTAGTCCACCCTGGTCCCATCTAACCACGTCTCAGATATTGCAATATTCTTTTAACGGTCACTCTACAGTTAACTGGAACTCCACCCCTACTCCTACTCCATTCTCCACACTGCAACCAGAGCAATCTTTTTAAAATGCAAATGTGATGTGACATGTACCACCCCCAAAACAACATCAAAATACAAATGATAAAAAAAGAAAAAAAAAAAAAGCTTTCAATGGTTTCCAATGGTGTTGGGACAAAGCAAAGCTTGTAGCTGGCATTTAAGATCTGACTCCTACCTACTTCTCTAGCCTCATCTCCAGTTCCCTTTGCCCTGTTTCCACTCACTGAGGAGAATAAATCACAAATTGCCTATGTTGTTCCCTCCTTTCTTTACTTAGTTAACTCATATTCATATTCAGACCTCATTTTACCAAGAAGCACTTCCCTGAACTCCCTGATGAAATCAAATCTCCCAGTACAGGTTCTTAGAGCATCTTGTATCTCCTTCTCCATTACAAAGGCTAGAATTAAAATTTTATGTTTGTGTAATTATTTTTTTCTCTCGCATATATATCTTTTCTCATTATTGTATCCCTAGGGCCTGGTACAGTCCCTGGCATACAATGGGCACTCAATTAATACTTGTTGAATGAGTTAATATATTTACAAACTATTATTGTTTCATTAGAGCAGGTCACCAAGAGATTCTTTACAAATATTGACAAACCTAGCAGAGTTCATTATATACACCTCCTATTATTATAAAGGGAAAACATGAAAATATTATTAAAAAGTCAAACGATAGAAAATATTTAAAAGAATAAAAGATGGGCCAGGCATGGTGGCTCACACCTATAATCCCAGCTCTTAGAGAGGCAGAGGTGGAAGGATAGCTTAAGCCCAGGAGTTCGAGACCTACCTGGGCAATATAGCAAGACCCCATTCTCCACAAAAAGGAAAAAAAAAAGACAAAAAGAGTAAAAGTTGAAATACCTCCTTTGCACACCCTCATTTTCACTCCCAAAGTAAATACTCTTGATAGTTTAATGTGCATCCTGAGTGTATGTATGTGTATGAACATAAAACTACATGTCTGTCGCCCAGGCTGGAGTGTAACAGAGCAATCTCGGCTCACTGCATCCTCTGCCTCCCAAGTTCAAGCGATTCTTGTGCCTTAGCCTCCGGAGTAGCTGGGACTACAGGTGCACACCACCATGCCCAGCTAATTTTTGTATTTTTAGTAGAGATGGGGTTTTTCCGTGTTGCTCAGGCTGGTCCTGAACTCCTGGCCTTAAGCCATCACCTGCCTCACCTCCCAAAATGTTGGGATTACAGATGTGAGCCACCGCACCCAGCCTTCATAATATTCTTAGTTTTAGATTGGCTTTCCCTAATCCATCCAAATGATTGAAACTGTATTATACACCAAAAAAAATCATTAAAAAAAGGTTACAAGAAGACCAGCTGGTTAGTCACTCAGGCTAAACTCCATTCTTACCTGCCTCGCCATTCTCTTCAATCTTAGTGCTCATCAAACAGGCAATAAACTTGTTATCCACTTGCTGGAGAACCTGTCAGACATTCAAAGAAGTGGTACAACACTAAATAAAAATTAACAAAGGCTTATCTGCATAGAAAGATATAGAACTGTATTTTATTTAGAGTTGTTTGCCTTATCACACTCCTTTCTTTGAGACTGGGTAAGGTTGTGATGAACCAGAAAAAGTCACTAGGAAGGATGAAAGAATGGGCAAGTGGAGTGATCAGAAGATGTAAGGGGAGGGAGGCGACAGGGGAAAACAGACTCCCACATCTCAGAGTGGTGTGCTAGCAATACTTTAGAGAAGGCCTGAGCTGTTCCCAACAGAGTGACTCTTGAGAATAGGTAATGTGACCAGAGATTGCTAACATACAGGCTGAAATAAATTTTTAAAATTTATACGAAAGCAAGGAAAACTATTTTGGAGGAACTAGTCTATTTATTTTTATTTATTTATTTATTTTTAATTTTTTTTTTTTTGAGATGGAGTCTCACTTTGTCACCCAGGCTGGAGTGCAATGGCGTGATCTCAGCTCACTGCAAGCTCCACCTCCTGGGTTCATGCCATTCTCCTGCCTACCGAGTAGCTGGGACTACAGGCGCCCACCACCACGCTCAGCTAATTTTTTGTATTTTTAGTAGAGACGGGGTTTCACCGTGTTAGCCAGGATGGTCTCAAACTCCTGACCTCATGATCCACCCACCTCGGCCTCCCAAAGTGCTGGGATTACAGGCGTGAGCCACTGCACCCAGCCGCTAGTCTATTAAAGAAGTAAGTTAAAAGCCACTGGTGGCTTTATACCTTGGTGGTTCCTCTCTGTCTGGGCACATGAGGCTCCCCAATACCCCCGAGCCTATACCACTGCCCCAGGGTCTATTTCTGGATCAACTGCTTGCCTGCTGTGGTACCAGGTCAATGCCAGGTTAGGAGTTTACCTAAATCTGTTAGCCTCCTAATTTGTTTCCATACTGAAAACAAAGGAAATAAGACAGCCATGGTGGTAAACACAAGGCAAAATAGAAAAGCAGATCAAAGGGACTTTGTCTGGGACTTTCCCAAACCTGTGTAGGCTCACACAAAAGAAGGTAATTTCTAAAAGGGCACTGTTGCACACTTAAGGACAAGGTCACTAAAGGACTTTATTGATTTATAAATTATTGCCAAATATAAAGTCAATATATAATCTTCTGCAGGAGAACCTTGAGACTCCTTGAAACTATCAGCCTGAATCCATAATTCATTCCCTCCAAACCTACTTACACTACTAAAGACATTTCTTTCATTGTAATTATAATTAATCCCTTGCTTTTTCTTCTGATGATAAAAGTTCTAGTAAGAACACACACACACACACACACACACACACACACACACACACACGTGCCTTGACCAAGGTGGTCTATATCATTAAATAAATCAAATTTTAGAAGAGTTAGGCCTTATATATATATATATTTATGAAATTTTGAAGTCAATCTTTTACCTGCATTGAATGAATCATTTCTTTGGTGAAACGATAGGGATACAAGATGTTGTGAATTTTAACTGCTAAGCTCTCAGCCTGGCCACTGCTTACATCAACAGCAACCTAGAAAGACTCAGCAAAATATAATTGAAATTTTAATTTTTGTGTCAGCAGAACTGTTTTACCAAAGATATCAGAGTGCTTTAAAAGCATTCATTTTTATTTAGCCTACTAGAGGTGGGTTTAATTCAGGGAATTTATAGAAATTCAAAAGAATCGGCCGGGTGCAGTGGCTCGCACCTGTAATCTCAGCACTTCGGGAGGCCAAGGCGGGCGGATCACGAGGTCAGGAGTTTGAGACCATCCTGGCTAACACAGTGAAACCCCATCTCTGGTAAAAAATACAAAAAATTAGCCGGGCGTGGTGGCAGGCGCCTTTAGTCCCAGCTACTTGGGAGGCTGAGGCAGGAGAATGGCGTGAACCTGGGAGGCGGAGCTTGCAGTGAGCTGAGATCACACCACTGCATTCCAGCCTGGGCGACAGAGCAAGACTCTGTCGCAAAAAAAAAAATTCAAAAGAATCTATGAATAATGAGTCTTACATAAAAATTTTTGCTTATAAACAAAATTACTGACAAAACAAAAATATTGTTTCACAACAGCAATTTGTCTATGTTCCATGATCAAGTCCTCAAATGATATCTTGAGAAAAGAATTGGTAAACAAATGCTCATCTATTATACACCCTGTTTATAACATGCACAGTACATTCTGTGAAAATACACTGAGGAGAGAACATCCATGCAGGGCCAATGAGGAACTGTTCCTCCAGTAGAAGATGTGTGGCTTTATCTAATGATAACAATTTTATTATTACCACCCTGAATACTGTGCCAAAGCTACAAGTCAGGGTTTCTGAGAGTGGTAAACACATTCACTGTTCTCACATTGATTATACATGTTTAATCCAAAATGCCTGAGCTCCCAAAATGCTATAAATTTCATTTCTCCTCTCTACATTAAACAGTAATTTCCAAATAAATTATTTGGAAATATGCCCAGTTTCCAATCATAATTACAAATTAGTATAGTCTTGCATGCCCATACCCAGCTTAAATAAAATTCAAATTTTATTTTTAGCTTATTTACTTATTTTTTAAGAGATGGAGTCTCACTATGTTGCCCAGGCTATAGTGCAGTGGCCAGTCACAGGCGCAATCAGCACACTATATAGCCTTGAACTCCTGGCCTCAAGTGATCCTCCCACCTCAGCCTCCTGAGTAGCTGAGACTATAAGTGCATGCCACTGTACCCATCTTGAAACTCAAAGTTTAAAATAACAGGCAAAGAAAGGCCGGGCGTGATGGCTCACGCCTGTAATCCCAGGACTTTGGGAGGCTGAGATGGGCAGATCACCTGAGGTTGGGAGTTAGAGACCAGCCTGACCAACATGGAGAAACCCCATCTCTACTAAAAATACAAAATTCGTTGGGCATGGTGGCAGGTGCCTGTAATCCCAGCTACTTGAGAGACTGAGGCAGGAGAATCGCTTGAACCTGGGAAGAGGAGGTTACGTGAGCCGAGATCATGCCATTGCATTTCAGTCTGGGCAACAAAAGCAAAACTCCATCTCAAAATTAAAAAAATAAGAAGAAGAAAAAAAAAGGCAAAGAAAAACTGCTACAGACCCACCTCTGGATAACGGGCAAATACTGGATTGTCCCATTCTGAGAACAAAGACTGAAGCGATTCGCTACTAACAGTATCATCCACAGTATCTAGGGCAAAACGGAACAGGTAAAGTTGGCATCCAGAACCACAGGGAAAGGAGGGAATGGCATTTCCTGTTTGGTGAGCCGTAGCCTCAAGACCAAAGGTCACATACATTGTTTCTATGTTCTACAAATGTTCAGTGTTTGCTGTATCTCTAAATTATTTTGATCGATTACTTTTTAAACTAGAGTTGGTGACTGTGTCTTCTGGCATTACAGCTTTTCTCCAAACTGTTTACAAGAAATATTTTGGAATACTGACAGAGAAGCTATGGCTCAAATTTATAGCCTTACTGCCTTTAAGTAAAATATACCTTATCTGTTTTTAAACATACACACAAAATTGATGCCTGTAGCTTTTTTTGAAGAGTTTTGCTTACATAAAACTACAGCAACTTGGAGTGCAAGTCCAGCCTTTTTAAAAATAAGAAACATGTTCCCTAATCACAAGACACCACAGACTATGCATAATCAGCAAATAGTGACCTCAAGTCTGGAAAAGTAATTTCTGATCTAAATGCATGCACTGAATTAATTAGTTCCGCTGTTAAATAGGGCCATGGGGAATTCCTGATTCCAGTACAGCACAGCTGGCACTGATCAAGCTTAATGCAAGCCTGCTTTGTTTTTTGAGTTAGGTGGTACGATGTGTACTGGGTGCCCCAGCAGTCTCTGCCACCCCTACCTCTGTTATCCTGTCTCATCACAGTCCTCTCTGCTCGAGCTCTCGGAAGGAAAGGAAGAACAAGGTCGCTTCTAAAAGGTTGACACCTGTACTGAGACCCTAAATATAAGAAAGAAAAACCTGGAAATGTGAACTTAAAATACAAGTAAACTCTTTAAAATTTTAATCACATAAAACCTCTTTCTGCACAAACTGAGTCAAGATATAAAGCAGACTACTAAACACTAGATTGAGAATCAGAAATCCTTTAATGAAATTATGCTGTCAATATAGGACTCTACATCAATGCTTAGTTCCGTTATCTATTCACACCAGACAGAATGAAGACCTAGAATAGGTCACTGTGATTCTCACTGGGGGGCAATTTTGCATGAGGGGACATTGGCAATGTCTTGAGACGCTTTTTTTTTTTTTTTTTTTTGAGACGGAGTCTCGCTCTGTCCCCCGGGCTGGAGTACAGTGGCGTGATCTCGGCTTACTGTAACTTCCGCCTCCCGGGTTCAAGCAATTCTCCTGCCTCAGCCTCCCGAGTAGCTGGGATTATAGGCATGTGTCACCATACCCGGCTAATTTTTTTGTGTTTTTAGTAGAGATGGGGTTTCACCATATTGGCCGGGCTGGTCTCAAACTCTTGACCTTGTGATCCACCCGCCTCGGCCTCCCAAAGTGCTGGGATTACAGGCGTGAGCCACTGTGCCTGGCTTGAGACACTTTTCATTGTCACAACTTGAGTAAAGGGTTCTACGTTCTACTAGCATCTAGCAGATAAAGGCTACGGATGCTGCTAAATATCCTACAATGCATAGGACAAACCTTACAACAAAAAATTATCCAGAGAAGCCCTGTGTTAGACATACAGCAGTACTTAATTGTCACCCATAACTTGGTGCAACCTTCACAAATCTCCAACTTATGTCTCTTATCTCCAATGTATGTCTCTATCCTAACATTTGTCTCATTATAATACAATTATGTTTAGATAGCTATCTTCCCTAATAGTACTGTGAACTCCTAAAAGCCAAAAAAATAGTACTGTGAACTCCTAACCTGCAATGTGACAGCACCTAGCACAGTGTGGATGATCAACAAATGTTGCATGAAAAAGTGAACAGGTAGACGAAAGGTTCTCAATTCAAACTCCAGAGTCTAGTAAGATCTGGCCCAAATGCTATTCTTCTCCATGAAGGATAATAGATTTGAGTTTTAGAAACAATGCTGAATTTGACAGCTTTAGAACAGGAGGAAAACATGAGAGATAAATCTGTTGGACTAAACTTGGAGAGGTTAAGAATGATAAAATTAAGATAATGAAGTGAAATAAGGTTTATAACTACAATAGGAAGAACTGCATTAAATATATTTTAAAGAAAAAATTACCAAGGCTTGGGGACTTGACACTACTCCTCAAAATCACCTTTATAGATCCTCTCTTCTGTATATTAAAATTTATCTTTTAGGCCGGTGGCTCACGCCTGTAATCCCAGCACTTTGGGAGGCCGAGGCAGGCAGATCACCTGAGGTTGGGAGTTTGAGACCAGCCTGACCAACATGGAGAAATCCCGTCTCCACTAAAAATACATAATTAGCCAGGCGTGGTGGCACATGCCTGTAATCCCAGCTACTCAGGAGGCTGAGGCAGGAGAATCGCTTGAACTCAGAAGGCGGAGGTTGCTGTGAGCCGAGATCGCACCATTTCACTTTAGCCTGGGCAACAAGAGCGAAACTCCGTCTCAAAAAAAAAATTATCTTTTAACAATTTATTTCATGTAACACTTTTATGTAAAGTTTGACAATGTCCTGATGTCATGATACATATCAGCCATTTCCAGAAAGGTAGCAGGGTACTGAGGAGCCATCTGTTCATGGAACTTCTTTCTATACCAAAAATATTTTTCATTAGGAAACTATCAGTTAACATGACCCTCAAAAGTTCATAAAAAAGTATGCTAATCCAGAATGTTAAGTAGGTTAAAGTGTTTTAAACATCTATATTCAAAAGGAAGAAATATTTATGTTGAATATGGCAGCTAAGATTTCCCCCTTTCTTTTAGCAACAGCTATCTCACAGTATAATGTAATCCAGTTATTTTTTGGCACCATATCAGAAGCAGTTGCATTTCAGGAAGATGACGTGTCAGTGCTGTGGATTTACCTCTGAAAAGCCTTCAATGTAAGTCAGGACATAAAACCACATAAATTGAAAAGCACATAAAGTGGCTTTAAGAGCAACTTGATAGTCTCAGGAACAACAGTGAAAGAAATGAGTTTTCTCCTAATGAATACTACAAAATACTACGAAATACTACTGAAGTTACTACAGTGATTTTTTTTCACAAGGAAAAAACAGAAAAACACTGAAAAGTAAAGGTCTCATTTAACCTTAAAGAAATCACAGCTTCCTCCTAGAGATACTTATCGTCAGGAGAAATTAGAAATTGACTTATAACTACATTTATACATGTTCCATTCTTCTGCAGCATTCAAAATTTTAAATACGGATACAGATGTAATGTTTATCCTCCTAGTGCAAAGCCAAGATTATAGCCAGATGGAAATCAGCTTTATCACCTCCCAACATCTGGCTCTCAACACACTGCCAAAGCAGTATCACTTTAAATGTGGACTGAGAACCCAGAGTCCTAGTGCAGGCTCTAATGTAGCCCTGTGGTACGATCTAAAAGTTATACTGGCTGGGTGCGGTGGCTCAAGCCTATAATCCCACCACTTTGGGAGGCCGAGGCAGGTGGACCACCTGAGGTCAAGAGTTCGAGACACGCCTAGCCAACATGGTGAAACCCCGTCTCTAAAAAAATACAAAAAATTAGCCGGTTGTGGTAGCAGGTGCCTGTAATCCCAGCTACTTGGGAGGCTGAGGCAGGAGGATCCCTTGAACCTGGGAGGCAGAGGTTGCAGTGAGCCGAGATCGCGCCACTACACTCCAGCCTGGGCAACAAGAGCGAAACTCCATCTCAAATAAATAAATAAATAAATAAATGCCATATGATTGTCTTCCTGAATAACAGCTACTTGTACCATAAACAGATCAAGGAGATTTTACCATATGCATTACAATAAAGTACATTTGAAAAGCATAGTCATGAAAGTATATACTTGACCTATATTTTGAAAATTCATGGAAAGTCCTACTTTCTAGAAAGAAAAAGCTCATAAATGTAGTACTGTACTAAGCCAGAGTTTACTGGGAAACCTAGGATGATTACAGAATCATTCTGGCCCTTAACCTGGAAGCCACGCAGAGAAATTTCCAGTAAAATACCATGCTGACACTGCAGGTGCCTTTAAAGACACATTTCTAGGAAAGTTGGGCATTTAACAGGAAGGGAAAACAAGGTAGGAAAGTACTGTGGATCTTCCCAACTATTAATAGTATCATTTTTATTAAAATTGGACAGTCTCATCCCCTTTTTTTGTTGTTGTTCTGGGTATATACCCATCACCCCCTTTCTTACACATACACACACCCATAGACAAATATACACACACTGACATCCTTTCACTGTACTTCTCCATTTAAATAGTGTTGGACCTAGAGGCTGTGCATGGGCTCACACCTATAATCCCAACACTCTGGGAGGCCAAGGCAGGTGGATCACTTGAGGCCAGGAGTTTGAGACCAGCCTGGCCAACATAGCGAAATCCTGTCTCTACTAAAAATAAAAAAATTGGTCGGGCGCGGTGGCTCACGCCTGTAATCCCAGCACTTTGGGAGGCCGAGGCGGGCGGATCACAAGGTTAGGAGATCGAGACCATCCTGGTTAACACGGTGAAACCCCGTCTCTACTAAAAATACAAAAAATTAGCCAGGCGCAGTGGCGGGCGCCTGTAGTCCCAGCTACTCGGGCTGCTGAGGCAGGAGAATGGCGTGAACCCGGGAGGCGGAGCTTGCAGTGAGCCGAGATTGCGCCACTGCACTGCGGGCTGGGTGAAAGAGTGAGACCCGGTCGCACACACACAGAAAAGCAAAAATAAAAAAATTTAGCTGGGCATGGTGGCATGCTCTTGTAATCCAAGCTACATGGGAGGCTGAGGCAGGAGAATTGCTTGAACCAGGGGGGTGGAGGTTGCAGTGAGCCGAGATCGCACCACTGCACTCCAGCCTGGATGACAGAGCAAGACTCCATCTCAAAAAAAAAAAAAAAAAAAAAAAAAAAAAATTAGTGTTGGACGTAGAGAATCTTCATATAGCATGAAAATACAACGCATGTTTTATAAGTGGTCTTCAAAATGTTCTATCTGTTGAGGTAATCTCCTTGGATAATGAAGATCTTACTCCTTGACCAGCATTCCCATCTTCAAAAGCATCTCATGCACATGAACACTACGTACTTACCATTCTCAAGTACAACATCCACAGCCACAGTTGTCAGGTCTTTAGTACAAGCAGCCTGAATGTCCTCAGTTGGGGCAATGAATGTGCTGAGTCCAGTCATTTTGTTGACATAAACCATTCTTCCCAGGGCTACATCAAAATGCTGCTGCCAATCTGAGCAACACGTGTTTGACTCTTCAGTTTCAGAACAAGCTCTCGCTTTAGATTCCTCACTTTGAAAACAAATTCCATTTTGGTCACCTGTGGCATCTTCTACCAGATTCATTAACATTCCACTGGGAGAGTCAGGACTTCCTGTCTGTTGTTCTGAAGCTCTGATAAAAACATCTGAATCTTTACCGGTAGCTTTAGAATTATTATAGGGCAATACCAAAGGAGTTTCTGATATCACACGGTTCTCTGTTGTATTGCTGTTGGAATGTGTTTTACTGTTTTTATTAAAGGAATTATCCTGTGTGGTAGAATCTGATGTTGGGATGACACCATTCTCTGTTTTTTCATGGTCGTTTTTAAATAACATACAAAAATCTTCTGTTAACACACTGTACAACTTGCTGTCTTTCCTACTGGAATCTGAATTTGGAAGTTCATTAAAATGACTCATCATCCCCATCGTTTGACTTTCTCTTTCAGAACCCTTCAGTCTGGATAATTTAGAGGCTAGTGATTCAGATGACTTCTCAAGGTCCAAAGGTTTTCTATTAAAGAGAGATGACTCCTTCAGGGTCATAGGGCTTTCTCTCAAACTAGGCATCTGTTGTTCTAAACAATCTTCATCCTTGGAGAACGGAAACTTCTCTGAGTCAAGGATGTGGCTTGCTGGTTGACAACTACTATCTGAATCACTATGCTTCATAGTAGTGATTTTACAAACATCAGAGTTGTCTAAGTGGTTCTTGTCCTTCAGTAGAATGTCAGGTTCAACTTGAGGACTGAGATTGGTAGTGACTCCATTAGTTTCCTCTACTTCTATATCCAGAGGATTTTCAATCTTCCCATATTGCCTCTTAAACTTCTCTAAAGATCCTAGCTGTGAACTCAACCTTAGCTTCTTACGGACGATTGGTTTGGAGGAACCAATTAATTTATCTGTTTTCCTACTATTATTTGAAACGTGTCTATACCAGGGGAAAGAGGGGGATGTATCAGATAATATGCAACCTGTTTGTGATTTTTTGCTACCTTCCTGAAAAGTAGAAAACATTGTATAAGTTGCTGTAGGTTCATTCTCTAGCCCATAACTTATATTTGTTCTGCAATTTTTTTTGTTGGGCAATTGACCAGATTCTTTACTTAAAGTGCTGGCTAAATCTTTGATGTCTGGAGTTTCAACTGAATGATGTATTCTATTTCCAAATGTTTCTTGGGCACATGTGGGACCAGGTCTAACATAGTTTTTAAATGAATGCTCTGTTTCAGTTGATTTAGTTTTCTCATTTTGTACTACATGAGTTATAAAGCCAGTGGAACATAATTTAACTCGTCCATAACTAAAAGCATTTCTTCTTCCACAATTGCTAGGTTCTTTTTTTTTCTCTTTCTCTGTCTGAGCACTATGTACTCCCAATAATGTTGTTGCAAAAGGCAGAGGCTGGCATCCCACTTCAGTAGCATCTTTAAATCTCTCTGGTTGATTCTGAATTCTATTATTTTTCAAGATGTTGGCAGCCATGCCATTAACAGTAGTACTTTCTTTCCATATTTCTAGATCCTCCCTACTCTCCTCAAAGTGACATGGTGTCTGAAAAGGGCTTAAAAACATTTCTAAACTGGTTCCACATGGATTTTCTAAAGAGCTATGTTCCAGGCAAGATTTTTTATGTTTCTCATTTTCTCCTGCTTCTGATGCTACAATTGTCTCTTGTTCTAACATCTTTGATTCTGAGCAAGAGCTGTCTTTGTTTTGTAAAGATGGCTCTGTCATTTTGCTATGGCCTGGACCACCTGATTCATAAATGTACAAAAATGCATCATTTGTATTTTTTCTGATAGCTTCTAAATCCCTAGAATTCTGTGTGTTTATGTTTTCTGCAGTAGTTTTTCTTTTCACAGCTTTTGACTGCAAATTAAACATCTCATAGGAATCTAAAATATTATTACATGCTTCCTGGAAACTGTTCCTCTCATCAGAAGTCACACGCTTCTGAAGAGTAGCATCAAATAAACTAAAACCATTATCTTCACTAAATTCCTTAATATCCTCACCTGATAATTCCACAAATAATTTTTCTTGCTTTAAAAACATTTTCACTCCTTCCTGAATGCAAAACAAGAGAGTGTCCCAGTTCTGAAACTCAATCAGAGTTTTGGCTGGCTCCATGCACACATCATACTCACAGAATTGGCACTGCACATTAATTACATATATGCCATAGAGTTCTGGGGTAGACCGGTGCCGAAGACTTGAATTCATTTGCCTACTGGTGGAACCATTCTTTGGCTTGCATATAATACTTTCTTTCCTTAATAAAAAGTCAACGAGTTTATGTAGCTTTGTCCTTAAAACTAGTCTTTTGTTCACAAACAAAAACTGCATATTCTTGTTGTAATGTGCTTCAGAGCTGATATAGCCACTAAGCTCAAACTCTTTATATTTAAAACTTATTTCTCTCAGCTTTTGAGACTTACCCAATCCATAAATTTGACAAAATCGGGAACATACGTCTTTGGTTTTAGGGAGCTGAAGAACCATGGAACCAGAAACATCATTTCTCAAGGAGAAAGAAATGGAAGGGTGCATGAGTGAGAGAGCTTCTATCCTCTGCCTAACCTTCTCAAACTCCAGTCTAGGGTCCATGCATTTCCTCCTTACAGGAAGCTGGTAAAATAGGTTATACACTGTTACAGTGGTCCCAGCGCTTGGTCTAGTCACATCAGCTTCACAAGCTTTCAGGGCTTTTCCACTCTGAAACAGTTTCACAAAAGTTTTCATTGTCCTGTTTTTCTTGGATGAAATTTCCACAGCACTGGCCATGTCAGCAATATTTGCCAAGGCCTCTCCTCGGAAACCATAAAACCTTGGATTCTCCAAGTCCTGTACCGAGTGGCATTTACTGGTGAAATAACGATTTCCCACTTTCTCTACATCATCGCTCCCCATCCCAAATCCATTGTCTATCACTTGAACTTGGAAGGTTTCCATATTCACCCTGACAGCCACACATTTTGCTTCAGCATCAATACTGTTGAGGGCAAGTTCCTCAACACATTGGCCCAAGGAGCTTATGGCCAAACCAGAACGCAATTTGGCTTGTACTTCAACTGACAAGCACTTGATCATGGTAGGTAGAAAGATGGTGAGAATGCCAGGCACTGGTTTCCTTCTTTGACTGGAAATAATTGCCTATAGGAGAAAAAAACCACACACACACATAATCAAAGCTTTAGCATTACACAGCATTATGAAGAAATAGCACTTGAGGTAAATGAAATCGCTCTTATTAAACCAAATTGTGAAACAAAGCAAAACAAAGTTATGCCGCTGATCTCTAGGCAGAGCTCATGCTTGGTGCAATGGATTAACATCCAAAAAAAATTCATAATTTCATAATTTTCAATGCTCCTTTCTAAATCCCACGTCCTAAAGTGAAATCATAATTACACTTGAAGTTGACCGGTAAACACAGTATTCGAAATTCTAACCACTTCACCAAAAACAGATGCCTAAATTAAATACAGCTAAGGAACATTAGCTAGAAATTATTCATGACAAAAATGTCCAAGCTAGTTTCATAACATTTATACATTACACAATAACCATGACTTTTAGAAAAATACTTATAATGAATTGCTAAGACATTGTAATAAGGTGAAGCAACAGGAAGAAATTTTAAGAATCAAATTGTATCAAAGAGAGATTGGGGGCATTAAGAGATTATTATTATTATGGTTAAGTATAGTCACCTCAGGGAAAGAGGCTGGGAATGGGAAAAGATAAAGCAGGAAAATTCCTTTTCATATAAACCTTTCTTTGCCATTTGATTGTTAAATCCTGTTGATGTATTACTCTGATGTTTTTAGAAGGTCGTTATTATTCTTTTTTGAAACAGGGTCTCACTCTGTCACCCAGGCTGGAGTGCAATGACACAATCTCGGTTCACTGCAGCCTGCACCTCCCGGGCTCAAGCAATCCTCCAGCCTCAGCCTCCGGAGTAGCTGGGATTACGGGCGCTCGCCACCACGCCTGGCTAATTTTTGTCTTCTATGTAGAGATGGGGTGTCATCATATTAACCAGCCTGGTCTCGAACTCAACTCAAGTGATCCTCCCGCCTTGGCCTCCCAAAGTGCTGGGATTACAGGTGTGAACCACCGTGCCCGGCCAGAAGGTCATTATTAATATTCTTTTGGTCTTTACAGATGGGCATAAACTACCTTGGTAATAATAATGATGGCATGGGGCTGCCTGAACTTGATTTTAAGTTTTCCTGCAAGTAAAAACACAAAAACAAAAAACAAAACAAAACAAAAAACCAAACCCTAAGATTCTAGTGCCATTAAAGGTCTCCCCTTCTTCATCAGTGAGAGCCGCGTGGGTGGGCCCCCTGCAGGCGGTGAGGCCGGTTTTCCAAACCCGGGAAAAATCAGGGCTCTTAACTGCAGAACTGCTGCTTTCTGAGCTAATGTACTAAGCAGCCGGCAGCAAGTGAGGGGTAAACGTTTAACAAGTATTCCGATTAATGTAAACCCAACGATTTCCTGATGACGCCTCCCAGCGCCTGGGACTGACGGGACGCACGGGCCTGGATCCAGGTCCCAGGGGCCTGGGAGCGCCGCGCGGGCCGAGTCCGGGGCAGCACCGCCTTCCCGCCAGGCCCAGCCCCTCCCCTGCCAGCCCCGTCCTTGTCCCCAAACTGGGCCCGCCCGGCCGCCAGGCCGCCGGGCCTCCGGGGCCCTCGCGCATCCGGCTCCGAAAGCTGCGCGCAGCCATCATCAGGGCCCTTCTGGTGTTAGAAGAGACCCTGGCATCATCTTTTCGTCGCGTGCTTCCCCCAGAGTCACCTCGAGTCCCGCTTAACCAATTCTCAGACACCAACCGCCTCGGACGCCGACGCGCACACCTTGGATCTTGAGGCTTGTGCGTGCCCACGAGCATGCGCTTCGGAGGGGGCGCGCCAAGCCGCGACACACCAGTGCGCATGCGCACCGGGTGTTCCAGCCAAGGATCCGATCCCGGGATTCAGTGAACCGGTACCTACAGTCTCAATCCTTATTCCCTTTTGACATGGTGTGAAAGACTATGTCGTAACTTTTACATCTGTTTTTATGTTTGCTTTTTTTTTTTCCCGTGTTTTCCCTTTCCTTTTTTTCTCATTTTCACCTTTGCTCTTAACTACCGTTTAATTAAATATATATTTTATGTGTTTGCTTATTGTCTTCTCTCCCTAGAATGTAAGCTATGTGAAGGTAAGGAGTTTATATATTTTGTTTACTGCTGTATCCCAGTTACCAAGAACAGTGCCTGGCCTGTGGTAGGCACCGAATGAATGAATAATTCCAGAGCCTTCCATCTTAGAATTATGGCATTTGGAGCTGGAAAAGGCTGAGAAACTGTCTAACTCAACTTTTTTTTTTTTTTTTTGAGACGGAGTTTCGCTCTTGTCGCTCAGGCTGGAGTTCAATGGCACGATCTCAGGTTACTGCAACCTCCGCCTCCCGGGTTCAAGCGATTCTCCTGCCTCAGCCTCCCAAGTAGCTAGGATTACAGGCATGCTCCACCTTTGTATTTTTAGTAGAGACAGGGGTTTCTCCATGTTGGTCAGGCTGGTCTCGAACTCCCGACCTCAGGTGATCTACCTGCCTCGGCCTCCCAGTGTTGGGATTACAGGCATGAGCCACCGCACCCGGCCTTTGCTCAACTCTTAATTTACAGATGACAACACCAAGACTCTCTTCACTGACTTGAATCTCCCCAGTGCCACCACAGCTTCTTTTATAACTAAAGGAGAGCAGAACTCTGAGAATGCTGTGAGAATAAAGTGTTTTGGAATTTTTTTTTTTTTTTTTTTTTGAGACAGAGTCTTTCTCTGTCCCCCAGGCTGGAGTGCAATGGCGCAATCTCAGCTCACTGCAAGCTCCGCCTCCCGGGTTCACGCCATTCTCCTGCCTCAGCCTCCCGAGTAGCTGGGACTACAGGCGCCCGCCAACACGTCCGGCTAATTTTTTGTATTTTTAGTAGAGACGGGGTTTCACCGTGTTAGCCAGGATGGTCTCGATCTCCTGACCTCGTGATCCGCCCGCCTCGGCCTCCCAAAGTGCTGGGATTACAGGCTTGAGCCACCGCACCCGGCCATTGTTTTGGAATTGTTAACCAGTCCTTAGTTTTTGCTTTCTATCTCATTTTCATTGACAATTTATTTAAAGTGGAATTTATAACAAATTTGTCAGACCTGGTAAGCATTTGATATATACTAGTTTAGTGACTAACCAAACCCAACCAACCAGTCTTCTAGGGCTGATTAAGCAAAATCCCGATAACTGTTTATGATTATTACTATAGCTAGGGCTGCCATAACAAAATACCTCAGACTGAGTAGCTGAAGCAGCAGAAGTTTATTTCCTCTCAGTTCTAGAGACTGGAAGTCTGAGATCAAGGTGTTGGCAGCAACGATTTCTTCTGAGGCCTCTCTCCTTGGCTTGTAGATGGCCATTTTCACAGGGTCTTTCATTTTTGCATACGTGTCTATATCCAGTAAGTTCTCTTATAAGAACACCAGTCAGGTTGGATTAGGGCCCACCCTCACAGCCTCATTTAATCTTAATCACCTCTTTAAAGGCCCTGTGTCCAAATACAGTCACTTTCTGAGGTACTGGGGACTGGGACTTTAACATACGAATTTGGTGGGACACAGTTCAGCCCATAACATAACTTTATGTGAATTCCTTACCCAGAGAAAAGAAACAACAGCAGAAGTAATTCATCCAAACATCAGGTGAACAGTGCTAACAAATTGAACTTGTGGTATTTGTTCTTATTAGGCATGGAATTTCTTGAAGAACATTTCATAAAAACCATTTAAAGAAATGACTTAGAGTAACACAACTTTTTTTCTTTCAGATCTCTTTAAATTACCTCAAAATCCTCTTCCTACAAATATTTACTGAATAAATAAATACCTCTTATTTCACCCAAAAGGAAGTTCACTGAAGATTTTTAAAAAGTACTCTAAGCAGAAGGTTCTAACGTTTTTATTGATTAGTGTACAGTTGTAATCCTTCCATCATACAGGTAATATATAATAACATTCAAAAATCTGACATTAAAATAACTTACTGACTAATGCTAATATTAACACACAATAGTTCTATCTCTATTAACAATAAAAACCAAACCACTGAGTTTATCTTAGAAAACTTAAATTCAGGCCATTATTTTACAATTTGGAAGTCTGAGTAATCCAACTTTAAGATGACTTTTTCATTGTTGAAGTTTGCTTTGTCGATGTGTGATTTGGGACTTCCTCTTGTTTCAAGCCATTCCTGCATATGACGCACCTTGGAGATGGGACCTTGCAATTGTCCTTGCACTGTGCCCCGGTCAGTGTTCTGGACCCAGCCTACCAATCCCAGCTTTTTACCCTCAGCCTAAGGGGGGTAAAAAGAGAGACAGATCCAGTGAGATTGAAGAAAACAAGGTAAGACTACAATCTGTTTCCAGAATCTTGGCCTAGAATCAAGCCACTGAAACTAATTTGATATTGCCCACAACAGTCAAAAGAAAGACAGCAAGAAGGATCTCATTGCTTATCTTCACATGAAGTACTGGCCACTTGACTGAATGTCTTTCTTCTACCCTATAAAACTCAGGCACTAGAATTTTTCAGTGTGTAGTCAATTTGGTTAAGTATCAAAGACTTAAGTCCAAAACAGATGCTTTTGAAATGATCCCCTAAGGCTGATTGTTTTTAGAATACTGGACTGTATCTTGCTCATTTTCCTTTCCCCTAATCAAGAATCTGTTGGGTATGTTAAATGGAAAAAACATGAAGTTATCTGATCCTTCCCTTTGCCTTTAACCAGGACCACACCTAAACAAATCCAGATGAATTAGTATTCATTATATCTTTAAAGATCATTAGAAAGTATTTCACAATTTCCTGGGCAACTCATCCCATTGTTCTTACTGTAGTGAAACTGTCTAACCCAACATCTTTATGTCATAGCCAAAGCCCACTTTGTTATCTTCCTTGAAAAGGAAAGCAGCTGGTGATCAGCCTCTCAACAGCAAACCATGAGACTACATAACTATCAGGTTTTCACTTGACTTTCTTCTCTTCTGTCTAAATAATCACAATGCCTTTAGGCTTATAAAAAGCATCTAATCATTACAGTGGCTTATCCTTTTTAATGTTCTTTCCTTTTATTAAACTGTGGCAAGACTGAATGTTTAGGAAAGGTAGCAATGTTTTGGAGGTAATTTTATTTTTGTATAAATTTATGATTAGAATATTAAGTCATTGTTAATTATCTAAATAGAAGATGTTGGATTACAAAAGAAAATGGGAGTTAACATGATTGCATGTCAAAATGTGGGAAATTGCTGGAGTTGGCCAAAGAAAACGTTATGCATAGCAACAAAATGTTTGATGAGGAATTTAAGTATCCATCAAATCAAAGACATGTTCAAAGCAAAGACATGTTTGCTTAATGAACAAAACAGACTCCAGCCAAATAAATAACCATTTGAGGGATACAAAGGAAATTAAGGAATGAAGAAAAATAGAAGATGCCTACCCAATGCACTGCTAAGTGCCAAAGAAGATACCATAAAAGAAGAATGCTGGGAATGAATTTTGAGTAAGAGTCCGCATCCGACTGACAGGGCAGTATAACAACTGCCCTCTTCTGCTTCAAATTAACCCAGGGGAGCTGACTATCTCCAGTTCTTAAGAGTTATCTTAGGCCAGGCGCGGTGGCTCACGCCTGTAATCCCAGCATTTTGGGAGGCCGAGGCGGGTGGATCACGAGGTCAGGAGATCGAGACCATCCTGGCTAACACGGTGAAACCCCGTCTCTACTAAAAATACAAAAAATTAGCCGGGCGAGGTGGCGGGCGCCTGTAGTCCCAGCTACTCGGGAGGCTGAGGCAGGAGAATGGCGTGAACCCCGGGGGGCGGAGCCTGCAGTGAGCTGAGATCGCGCCACTGCACTCCAGCCTGGGTGAAAGAGTGAGACTCCGTCTCAAAAAAAAAAAAAAAAAAAAAAAAAGAGTTATCTTATATGGTAAATAGCTGTAAGAATGTGCAGTTTTAAACAGGAGGTTGTCACAGTCAAATAAATCTTTAAAAATTTGCAATGTGATTTATCTGAACTCTGTTTTTTGAGACAGAGTCTCGCTCTGTCGCCTAGGCTGGAGTGCAGTGGCGCGATCTCAGGTCGCTGCAAGCTCCGCCTCCCGGGTTCACGCTATTCTCCTGCCTCAGCCTCCCCAGTAGCTAGGACCACAGGCGCCCGTAACCACTCCCGGCTAATTTTTTTGTATTTTTAGTAGAGACAGGGTTTTACCGTGTTAGCCAGGATGGTCTTGATCTCCTGACCTCACGATCCGCCTGCCTCGGCCTCCCAAAGTGCTGGGATTACAGGCATGAGCCACTGCACCTGGCCTTATCTGAACTCTTGAGAGTTGAACAGAACACTCCAAAATTTGACCAGTGTTGCGAATGGGCGTTTCCTACTGGTTTCATTTACGTGCTCAACTCTGTTCTTATTTTTTTAATGATGACATAATGTTATTGACTCATGTTCAGTTTTGAATATCTATTGCACAAACAGGGTTTTTCTCCCCTAAGAAAATTCCAAAAAGTGAATTCTACCTCATAACCATATTTTTGCTTAAACAATCATCTGACAACATTTTAAGGAATGTAATCACCACCTCTAGTTGCAATCTAAAAAGAAACTCTTTTCAAATCAATAACTAAGATTTCCACCTTAGGATACTAGAAAAAGAAGAGCAGACTAAATTCAAAATGAGCAGAAAGAAGGAAATAAAGATTAGAGCAGAAATTAATGGAAAGCAGAAGAATAGAGAAAATCAATAAAACAAAAGTTGCCTCTTTGACAAGATCAACAAAATTGACAACCTTTAGCTAGACTGATAAAGAAAAAAGGATGAAAGCCTCAAATTACTAAAATCAGAAATAAAAGAGGAGACATTACCACCAACCTTACAAAGATAAAAAGGATATAAGGGAATTCTATGAACAATTATATGCCAAAAAATTAGATTAACTTGAATGAAAAGAAACCTAATACCTAGAAAGACAAACAATCAAAACTGAATCAAGAAGAAATAGAAAGTCTGAATAGACCTATACCAAGAGATGGAATTTTTAATCAAAAAACTTCCCACAGATAAAAAGCCCAGGACCAGATGGCTTCATGGGTAAATTCTACCAAATGTTTAAAAAACAATCCTTTACCAACCCTTCACAAACTCTTCCAAAAAATAGAAGAAGATCCAAACCAAGAATTAAGGGTTAAAAATAAGAAGAGGAAACACTTCCCAACACATTCTATTAAGCCAGCATTATCCTCATACTAAAACTAAAGCTAAAAAATAAAAATGAAAAATAAGGAGAAAAAAAAAACAATGTAAAAGAAGAAACAAAGAAACCCCCAAAAAACAAAGCTGTCACGAGAAAAAACAACCAAAAAATCATAGACCAATATCTCTTATGAACAGAGATGCAAAAATCCTCAGCAAAATACTAGCAAACCAAATCAGGCAACATAGAAAAAGAATTGTATACCATGACAAATTAGGATTTCTTTCAAGGTTGGTTCGATATACAAGAAGTAATCAATTTAATACACCATATTAATAAAACAAAAGCTATATGATCATCTCAATAGATGGCAAAAAAGCATTTGACAAAAACCAATACCTCTTTTATGATCAAAACACTCAACAAACTAGGAACAGAAGGAAACTTCCTCAACCTGATAAAGGGAATCTGTGAAAAACCCACTGCTAACATCATACTTAATGGTGAAAGATTGAAAACGTTCCCACTAAGATCAGGAACAAGACAAGGATGTCTGCTGTTACCACTCTACTCAATATTATACTTGAGGGTCTATCCACAGCAGGAAAAAGAAAAGGCATTCGGATTGGAAAGGAAAAAGCAAAACTACCTCTACCTGCAGATGACATATCTTGTATACAAAAAGTCCTAAGAACATACACAGGCACACACTAGCGCTAATTAACAGTCTCACAAAGTTGTAGGATATGAGATTGATATACAAAAATCAATTGTATTTCTATACACTATCAATGAAAAACTGAAAATGAAATTAGGAAACAATTCCATTTATAATAGCATCAAAAAGATAAAGTGTCTAGGAATAAATTTAACGAAAGAATTGCAAGACATATACGGAAAGCTACAAAACATTCTTGAAAGAAATTAAAGAGTATCTGAATAAATGGAAAGACATCCCTTATTGATGTATTGGAATACTTAATATTGTTAAGATCATATTACTACCCAATTGATCTACAGATTCAACTCAATCTCTATCAAAATCCCATTGCTTTTGCAGAAATCGAAAAATTGATACTAAAATTTACATGGAAACATAAGGGACCCAGGATAGCTAGAAATAATCTTGAAAAGGAAAAACAAAGTTGAAGGATTCACACTTCCCAATTTCAAAACTTACTACAAAGCTGCAGTAACTGAGACAGTGTGGTATTGGCATAAGGATAGTGGCTTAGACCATTTCGTGTTGCTATAAAGAACTACCTGAGGGCCAGGCGTGGTAGCTCACACCTGTAATCCCAGCACTTTGGGAGGCCGAGGTGGGGGGATCATGAGGTCAGGAGTTCCAAATCAGCCTGGCCAAGATGGTGAAACGCCATCTATTAAAAATACAAAAATTAGCCAGGCGTGGTGGTGGGTGCCTGTAATCCCAGCTACTCAGGAGGCTGAGGCAGGAGAATTGCTTGACTGGGAAGTGGAGGTTGCAGTGAGCCAAGATGGCACTACTGCACTTTAGCCTGGGCAACAGAGCAAGACTCCGTCTCAACAGAAAAAAAAAAAAAAGAACTACCTGAGGCTGGGTAATTTATAAAGAAAAGAGGTTTATTTGGCTCATGATTCTGTAGATTGTATAAGCATGAGACTGTCACTGGCATCAGGTGAGGGCCTTAGGCTGTTTCCACTGTGAGGCAGGGGTGGGAAGAGGTGGGGTACCAGGCTTTTTTTAACAACCAGTTCTCACCAGGCTCGGTGGCTCATGCCTGTAATCCCAGCACTTTGGGAGGCCGAGGCGGGCGGATCACCTGAGGTCAGGAGTTCGAGACCAGCCTGGCCAACACGGTGAAGCCCCGTCTCTACTAAAAATACAAAAATTAGCTGGGTGTAGTGGCGGGTACCTGTAATCCCAGCTACTTGGGAGGGCGAGTCAGGAGAATTGCTTGAACCCTGGAGGCGGAGGTTGCAGTGAGCCGAGATTGTGTCACTGCACTCTAGCCTGGGCGACAAGAACAAGACTCCGTTTCAAAATAAACAAATAAATAAAAATAACAACCTGCTCTCCAGGGAACTAATAGAGTAAGACTTCATTGACCCTCCCCCCAACCCAGGAAGAGCATTAATCTACTCATGAGGGACCTGGCCCCATGACTCAAACACCTCCCATTATGTCCCACCTTCAACACTGGGGATCAAATTTCAACATGAGATTTGAAGGGGACAAACATCTCAACTACAGCAGGCAGACATACAGATGAATGGAATAGTATTGAGAGTCCAGAAATAAACCCTACATTTATGTTGATTTTTGAAAAGGGTGCTATGACAAATGAATGTGGGAAATAATACTTACTTCAACATATGGTGCTGGGACAACTGGAAATTCATATGCAAAAGAATAAAGCTGGATTTCCTACCTCACATCACATAAAAATTAACTCAAACTGGATCAAATACCTCAATTTAAGAGTGTAAACTACGAAACTTTGAAGAAAACATAGGCGGCTGGGTGCGGTGGCTTACGTTTGTAATCCCAGCACTTTGGGAGGCTGAGGCGGGCGGATCACGAGGTCAGGAGTTCGAGACCAGTCTGACCAACATGGCGAAACCCCGTCGCTACTAAAAATACAAAACCCAGCCGGGCGTGGTAGCGCACACCTGTAATCCCAGCTATTCAGGAGAATCGCTTGAACCCTGGAGGCAGAAGGTTGCAGTGAGCCAAGATCGAGATCGCGCCACTGCACAGAGCGAGACTCTTGTCTAAAAAAAAAGGAAAGAAAAAGAAAACATAGGCATGACAGCTGGGTGTGGTGGCTCACACCTATAATCCCAGCACTTTGGGAGGCTGAGGTGGGCAGATTGCTTGAGGTTAGGACCAGCCTGGGCAACATGGGGAAACCCAGTCGCTACAAAAAACAAAAACAAAACAAACAAAAAACATAGGCATGAACCTTCATGACCTTGGATTAGGAAGATTTCTCAGATATAACATTAAAAGTACAAGCAAAGAAAGAACAGATAAATTTGATTTGACTTCATCAAAAGTAAAAACTTTTGTACTTCACAGACACTATCAAGAAACTAAAAAGACAACCCACAGAATGGGAGAAATATTTGTATATCATACATCTGATAAGGGACTAGTATCCAGAATAAAAATAATTCTTACAACTCAAGAATAAGGAGGCAAATAACTAAAAATGGGCAAAAAGATTTGAATGGACATTTCTCCAAAGCAGACATAAACTATGCCAGTAAGCACATGAAAAGATGCTCAACATCATTAGTCATTAGGAAGGCAAATCAAAACCACACTGAAAGTATACACGTACAACAGGATATTATTCAGTCTTACAAAGAAAGGAAATTGTTTTTACTTTCATGATATAACACAGATGAACCTTGAGGATATTACGCTAAGTGAAATAAGCCAGCCACAAAAGGACAAATACTGTAAAATTCCACTTATGTGAGGTAACTAGAGTAGTTGAATTAATAGAATGTAGATTTATGATTGTCAGGGGCATGGGGGAAGGAGAAAATGGGGAGTTAGTGTTTAATGAATACAGAGTTTCATTTTTGCAAGATGAAAAGCGTTCTGTAGATAAACAGAACAATGTGAATGTACTTAAGACCACTGAATTGTACATTTAAAAATGGTTAAAACAGTAATTTCTGTGTTATATGTTTTCTACCACAATTTTAGAAGTGTGCTATATGGTTTCCAAATATTTTGGGATTTTCCAGTTATCTTTTTAATTTTTTTTATATGGTTTAGTTCCACGGTAGTTGGAGAACATTCCTTGTATGATTTAAATCCTTTTAAATTCATTAATACCTGAAAAACAAACAACCACAATGAGATATTACCTCATACCCACTGGGATGGCTAACATAAAAGACAGTAACCATTGTTGGCAAGGATGTGGACAAACTGGAATTCTCACACATTGGCAGTGAGAACGTAAAATGGTATAGCTACTTTGGAAAAGTTTGGCAGTTCCTCAAAAAGTTAAATATAAAGTTACCATATGACCCAGCAATCTACTCCTAGGTATGTATATACTCAATGGAACTGAAAACATTGTCTACATAAAAATATGTGCATATGTGTTCACAGCACTATTATTCATAATGGCCAAAAATCAGAAACCCAAATTTCCATCCATTGATGAATGGATAAATAAAATGTGGTATATCCATACAATGGGATATTATTCAGCCATAAAAAGGAATAGGATACTAATACATGCTACAGTGTAGATAAACCTTGAAAACAATATGTTAAGTGAAAGGAGCCAGTCACAAAAAAAGGCCACATTTGTATGATTCCATTTATATTAAATATCAAGAATAGGCCAAACATGGTGGCTCATGCGTGTATTCCCAGCACTTTGGGAGGCTGAGGTAGGTGGATCACCTGAGGTCAGGAGTCCAAGACCAGCCTGGCCAACATGGTGAAACCCCATCTCTACTAAAAATACAAAAAGTAACTAGGTGTGGTGGTGCATGCCTGTAATCCTGGCTACCTGGGATGCTGAGGGAGAAGAATCACTTGAACCCGGGAGGCAGAGGTTGCAGTGAGCCGAGATCACGCCACTGCACTCCAGCCTGGGTAACAGAGTGAGGCAGAGTTGAGACTCTGTCTCAGCAACAACAACAAAAATCTAGAATAGGCAAATCCATAGAGACAGAAAGTAGGTTAGTGGTTGCCAGGGGCTCAGGGGACGAGGAGTGAGTGCTAACCTAGGTAGGGGGTTTCTTTTTGGGATGATGAAAATGTTCTGGAATTAGTGCAAAACTTTGTGAATATACTAAAAATGACCAAATTATACACTTTAGGAGGATGGGTTTTATGGGATGTAAATTATATTCCAAGTTTTTAAAAGTCCCTGAATTATTATTTGCCACTTCTCTAGAAATGAAGGAATTTAAATAAGAGGCTAGATAATATCAACAGCAAACAGATTGCAGCAAAACAACTGTTCAAATGAATGTATATATTTAAATGATTATAAATAGTAAAGAATAAGCTACAAGCCTAATTAAGAAAAAAAAAGATGTCATTTTATATGCAGTTTTCCAATCAATATTTGTTTTTCTGCATTCTGTTATTCTCTCTTTAAACTGGGGAGAGGGGCAGATAGAGAAAGATGGGCTATATATACCACTATCTGGCCCTTTTCCCTTAACAACTTTGACTAACCTTTGAAGCTGTTATCTCAATCACCTTAATTTACAGGAATTTACCTGCATAATTGGTAGCAAAGCTAATTGGAACACAGCTCTTGCTATGAGTTTCGGCAATTGTTTTCAACAGTCATTTCCTATTTGAGTGTCAGATGGGAAGAAATGATTTTTGAATAATTAAAAAAAGAGGTATTGGCCGGGCACAGTGGCTCACGCCTGTAATCCCAACACTTTGGGAGGCCGAGGTAGGCGGATCACCTGAGGTTGGGAGTTCAAGACCAGCCTGACCAACACGGAGAAACCCTGTCTCTACTAAAAATACAAAATTAGCGGGGCATGGTGGCACATGCCTGTAATCTCAGCTACTTGGGAGGCTGAAGTAGGAGAAACGCTTGAACCTGGGAGGTGGAGGTTGCGGTGAGCTGAGATTGCACCATTGCACTCCAGCCTGGGCAACAAGAGTGAAACTCTGTCTCAAAAAAAAAAAAAAAAAAAAAAAAAAAAGAGAAAAGAAAAGAAAAAGAGGTATTGGCTGGGTATGGTCACTCATGCCTGTAATCCCAGCACACTGGGAGGCCGAGGCAGAGGGATCACTTGAGCCGGGGAGTTTGAGACCAGCCTGGGCAACATAGCTCTCTATTAAAAGAAAAAAAAAAAGGCTGGGTGTGGCGGCATGCACCTGTGGTCCCAGCTGCTTAGGAGGCTGAGGAAGGAGGATCATTTGAGCCTGGGAGGTTAAGGCTGCAATGAGCTGTGACTGTGCCACCATCCTTCAGAAAAAAAAAGAAAAAGGAAAAGAGGTATTGACAATTCACATTCATATTTCAAAGATTCCTTCCAGGTTAGAATTTGAATTTTAAGTACCACAGTCCCAGGAATGAGACACTTAAGAAGTTCTGCAGTCCTGGCCGGGCGCGGTGGCTCACACCTGTAATCCCAGCACTTGGGGAGGCTGAGGCAGATGGATCACGAGGCCAGGAGTTCAAGACCAGCCTGACCAAGATGGTGAAACCCCGTCTCTACTAAAAATACAAAAAAAAAAAAAAAAAACAAAAAAAAAAGTTCTGCGGTCCTAACTCATTATCTGTGGGATTAGAGACACACTGGGAAGGCAATAGCCAATACCTACAGAAGGCAGAGGGTAAATTGAGCTTGCATTTGTGTGTGCCTGTTGAGGGAAGATTAGCCACATTAAAGCAGAGGTAAGGCCGGGCGCGGTGGCTCACGCTTGTAATCCCAGCACTTTGGGAGGCCGAGGCGGGCGGATCACGAGGTCAAGAGATCCAGACCATGGTGAAACCCCGTCTCTACTAAAAATAAAAAAAAAATTAGCCGGGCGTGGTGGCGGGCCCCTGTAGTCCCAGCTACTGTGGAGGCTGAGGCAGGAGAATGGCGTGAACCCGGGAGGCAGAGGTTGCAGTGAGCCGAGATTGCACCACTGCACTCCAGCCTGGGTGACAGAGCAAGACTCCGTCTCAAAAAAAAAAAAAAAAAAAAAAAAGCAGAGGTAGAGGCTACCAACAGTTTGTCCATCCCCTCAAATACTCCTTTATTGCTCTAGGAAGAATACCAGGCTCCACATTCAGTGTTCCCATCACCTATTCTGGAATGGATAAAGAGTTTTTAATAAGAAAAACGTCAGCTGGAAAAGGTAAATGTTCTTTCAAAACCAAAAAAGAACAGAAAGGAATTAAGTGGAGAATTGAGGGAAGCTTGGAGAAAGAGGTCTGAAGAAAGTGCAGCAGCTGCAGAGGAAGCATTTATATATGTTATATACATGACATTAGGTCATCTAAATGCCATCTCTTCAATCAATGTTAGCCTTTCTATAAGAAATCTAACTTGGTTTGATGATGCCACAACAGCGAGAACTGGGGAAGCCCTCTATTTCCCTTGGAAGAGAGAAGCTCATTATGTGTGTCTAGATGCTCAGGCACCACTGACTAATAGTAACAGCAGGATAATCTTCCATTTACACCATGTTTTACCGATTGCACAGCATTTTCATACTCATTGCTCTACAAACTACCTCTTTGCCATGCAGCTACCAAATAGCCAGAGGCTTCCAGTTCACATTTGTCAAGAACATGTCCCTTGTTCCTATGCCCACAACCTAGGTTACCACCCCAAAGCCTGCAGGTCACATACCTGAGTATGCTTGCGGAAAAACACCCCTTGCACCTTCCCAAAAATTTCATAATCCACTGATATCAGAGTGTTTCCTTCTGCCATGCTCAAACCTGTCAGAAACCAGGAAAGCAGAAGAGTGAAGGGCTATTATTCCAAGACCCGCAAGCCTGAGTCAGAAAGGGCCACACGCACCCCTGTCCATCCTTAACCACTGCGACCTCTCCCCGACCTCAAGGTCCTGGAAATGGAATCGTGAGTGGATGTGATAAGGTGTGTGTGAAGGAAGAACCAGACGTCGGGAGAGGGAGCTTCGGATCGCAGCTGCCCGCTGAAGCCTCTTCTGGGGAAATAACCTGCTGACCGATGACCTCCTTATATCCATGCCCGGTCCCGCTCCCTCCCTACCAGAATTCCCTGCTACTAACACCCAGAATCCCCTGCTACTAACATTTTAGGGCTAATCGACCTGACAAGCACCCCCGGCGGCCCCTGGCGGCTCACCCTCCTTGTCTTCCCCACCGGCCGCCGGGATCACTCCGGGACCACCAAGCCAACGGCTCACCAAGGCGCGCAAACCTCCGCGCCCGGAAGTTTAGTGTGTAGCTGCTCCTTCGCTGTCTCTCATGATCATCACCTCCAGCTGACCAATCAGAGACGGCGCCTCGGCCCGGGCCCTCCCAGAAGGTGGGATTTCAGGACGCGGTTGTCCGGCAACCCAAAAGCTTTGGGGTGGGAATCTGTCCAGAAGCTTGGCTGGGCCTCCACAAACCTAGCCCTCATCCAATCTCAGTCAACAAGCGCACCCCTCTTCTCATTTTCTCATGGGGAGAAAGGCATAGACGAAGAATTACATTGGGATACATTCAATCATTCAATTAAATACTGACTGACAGCTACTGTGTGCTAGGCACCTGTTCTGGGTGACCTGGCAAACATTAGTGAACAATGTTCTGAGGATCCCTGTCCTGAGAAGCTTAATTCTGGAGGTGAGAGACAAACAGTACACATTAAACATCATAAATAGCTTGTAATCTCAGCACTTTGGGAGGCCGACACGGGCGAATCACTTGAGGTCAGGAGTTCGAGACCAGCCTGGCCAACATGGTGAAACCCCGTTTCTACCAAAAATACAAAAATTGGCCGGGCATGGTGGTGGGCGCCTGTAATCCCAGCTACTCGGGAGGCTGAGGCAGGAGAATCGCTTGAACCTGGGAGGTGGAGGCTGCAGTGAGCCGAGATTGCAACACTGCACTCCAGCCTGGGCAAAAGAGGGAGACTCTGTCTCAAATAAATAAACGAATAAATAAAATAAAAAATAAACATCACAAATATGTTGAGTAGGATACATTTAACCTTTCTGTCCTTTTTCATTCAGTTCTCCTTAAAGTTTGGGTCATAACTAATCTGGAATAGGGGATTACAGGGGCATAAGTGCACAGGAGGTCCCAATGGAGGTTATGTCTGCTTGTGGACTTCTGGAAGCTACTCACTGGTCTCCTTTACTAAGAAAATGTCAAATAATGCTTGAACAAATAACCAACTAACTAAAATAAAGCAAGAGCACAAGCAAAATAACTCATGGCTCCAGAATTATGGTTGAATCAGTCAATCTAAGCCAAATGGCCAAACTACACGAATTTATTTTGGGAACAGGGAATTGTCAAAGGGGATGTAGATGAAGATGGTTAAAATTAGAGTTGATGTGTAAACATTTGAATCCAGCTACCCTTATTATTCATAATGTGTGTGAAGGAAAACTGTGGTGTTTATTGATCCTCTGTGGATTGACTGTATACATTACACCTCTTCATAACGTAAGACTCCTTATGTGAATATGCCAGGTTGGCAGACTTGACAATGAGATATGGGTTTGTGACAGTAGGCATGGAAATTCATCATTCTGCTAGTTCCCTGCAGAGTGAAGATTCATATCCTAGAGAATCATACAACCTTAGTGCTGAGAAGTGGGGGGTTGGTGGTGAACAAGCTGGACTGAATGTTGTACTTGGCAATATTTGAAAATAACTCTAAATCTCGCTAATGGTATTTCTTTCTCTAAAATTCATTTAAAAAATAGTTTCTCTATAGAATTCAAAACTTACTGAGTGTCTAATATGTATGGGGCACTCTAGGATATACAAAGATGAATGGTATATAATCTTTGCCCTCAAAGAGTTTTTAATTTAGTGTAGGGGCATAAATGCATGCAAATAATGACAATAAAATGTACGGCATGATAATTTAATTCCATGAAAATCCATTGAGAGCTCATCAGGAACCAGCCCTGTGCTATAACAAGGACAGAAAACATTACAAAGGAGCAAACAAATTAATTCTGATTGGGAAGACTGGGAAAGAGTTCTTGGAGGAAACAGCATTTAATCCAAGGTCAAACAACTAGTAAGTGATGGAGCTGGGATTTGGTTCCAGAGTCAACCCCCATGAATGATATGCTCTACTAGCTCCCAGTATGTGGAGCTTACAGTAAGGTAGTACCATGGAGATGAAGAAGTACAAGTAGCCAGTTGTGGCTAGACCAGGTGTTTGCTACCCTGTTTGTGCATCAGGATCTTTGGGGAAGCTTTAAAAATGTTAATCCTCAGGCCTCACCCCTAGATATTGCTTTCCAAGTAGTCTTAACACACAGCCAGGGATGAGACTCACTGGGTTGAACTCTGGCTTATTAAGGGGAGGCAAAACTGAAAAGGTAGGCTGGACCTAATCTGGGAGGTAGAGATGTCATGCTAAATTATGCATTTCAACTTTATTCTATAGGTAAAGAAGAAGCTACAAGGGAGGGAAATGGTAGGATCAGAAGCATTTAGTAATTAGCTTGATTTAATCACTGCACAATGCATACATGTATCAAAACATCACTTTGTACACTGCAAATATAGATATAATTTTTACTTGTCAATTATATTTTAATAAAGCTGGGGGGGTGGAGAAATATTTAGACTGATTATTTCGGCTGCAGCATGAAGGATGGGTTTGAAGGGCAGATACTGAAGGCAAGAGCAGAAGTTAGGAGGGCTATGCCATCCCAAGGAGAAGTGAGGAAAAACTTACCTGGGGCAGCAGAAATGTAAAGGAAGAGTCATATATGAGAGACATTGCAGAAGTAAACTCAATAGGCCAGGCGTGATGGCTCACGTTTGTAATCCCAACACTTTGGGAGGCTAAGGTAGGTGGATCACCTGAGGTCAGGAGTTCGAGACCAGTGAAATCCCATCTCTACTAAAAATACAAAAATTAGTTGGGCGTGGTGGTGCGCACCTGTAGTCCCAGCTACTAGGGAGGCCAAGGCAGGAGGATTGCTTGAACCTGAGAGGCAGAGGTTGCAGTGAGCTGAGATCGTGCCACTCCACCCCCGCCTGGATGACAGAGCAAGACTGTCTCAAAGAAAAAAAGGAAGAAAACTCAATAAAACTTGTGATTAGTTAGAAGAGGCAACAAAGAGGGAAGCATGGAAGACTGATCAACTGTGAGCATGCAAGGGCACACTGGAGAGGCAGATTTGAGAATGCGAGAGGATCACAAGTTTATGTTGTCTTACAGAATTTGAGGTTCCTAAGGAACAATCTTGTGGAGGTGTCAAATGGGCAGTCCTGAAATTTGAGTCTGTAACGAATGAGAAAGACTAAAGCTAAGCTGGCTGTCATTTAAACACAGGTGAAACCTGAAATTTCAGCATTTGGTTGAAATCATTAAAGAACAGAATGTCTGGAACTACATATATATGTAAGAAATAAGAGGGCTTCAGAAAACACTTAAATTTAGGGGGTAGATGGGGAAAAGATAAATGCCAGAGACTTGGAAGAAGATGGAGCAAGAACATGAAAGAAGAAACCAAGAGAGCACAGGAGAACTGAGAAGAGCGTTCTAAGAGGGTGGATAATCAATAATGTCACATGAGTAGGCTGAAAAAATGAAGCTTTTGTCTTTGGAAAGTCACTGGTAGCTTTGTAGTTAAATAAAGTGAAGAAAGTAGAAGCCAGGCCACAATGAACTGGACAATGACGGGGAGATGAGGATATGTGGGCAGCAATGTGGAGATTTCCATTAAGAAGTCTTGTGGAGAAGAGGAGAAATGAATGGGAACACAATATGAAAGTTAGGTCAAGGGAAGTAAGGTTTGTTTTGCAGGGGAAAGTTGAATATATTTTAAAACCAAAGAGACGGAGTTTATGGAGAGGTATAACTTGAAGTTAACAAGATGCAGACAGGGTGCCGGGGCTCACGTCTATAATCTCAGTACTTTGTGAGACTGAGGCGGGAGGATCTCTTTTGACTCCAGGAGTTTGAGAACAGCCTGGGTAACAAAGGGAGACCCTGTCTCTACAGAAAAACAAAAAAAAAGTAAGCTGGGTGTGGGGGGCACACATCTGTAGTCCCAGCTACTCGGGAGGCTGAGGTGGGAGGATCGCTTGAGCTGTGGAAGTCGAGGCTGCAGTGAGCAGTGATTGTGCCACTGCACTCCAGCCTGGGCGACAGAGTGAGGCCCTGTCTCAAAAACAAACAAAGGCCAGGCCCGGTGGCTCATGCTTGTAATCCCAGCACTTTGGGAGGCCGAGACAGGCAGAACACCTGGGGTCAGGAGTTCAAGACCAGCCTGGCCAACATGGTGAAACTCCGTCTCTACTAAAAATACAAAAAATTAGCCAGGTGTAGTGGCAGACGCCTGTAATCTCGGCTACTCGGAAGGCTGAGGGAGGAGAATCACTTGAACCCAGGAGGCGGAGGTAGCAGTGAGCTGAGATTGCACCACTGCACTCCAGCCTGGGCAACAGGGTGAGATTCCGTCTCAAAAAACAAAAAACAAACAAAAAAAACCCCAAAAACCAACAAAACAGAAAACAAAACAAAACAAAAACGCAGGGATAAAGTGATGGAGTCAATTCCCGGAGAGTACTCAGAAGGACTAATTCAAGAGAACCCATGGAAAGTCGCCCTTCTTTCTCACAGAGGAGAGGGAAGGAGAGAGAGAGAGGAGAGAGGAGAGAGGGAGAGAGACAGAGACAGAGGAGAGAGGGAGAGGAGGAAGAAAGAGACAGACAGAGAGAGAGAGAGAGAAAGAGAAAGCCGGTAAATTCTGCTGAGGGAAGCTGTGGGAGTTGATAATCGGGACCCTGAGTGGAGTGGGAAACGTCTGGAGCTGCATATATGGAGAGGCGGTAGAGTCAACTAGGGATGAAAACAAGGAATTAAAAAAAAAAAAGATTGATCTGGAGGGTCCACCAAGGAATTTCCTTGTAACGGGTAACAGCTGTAATATGACATGTTTAAGTATTAACACTGACGACTGCGAATACATTATTTTCCATGTGCATGAATTGAGTAGTTACAGGGAAAAAGCGAACTGCCTGTTCCAAACGGCTTACACTGATGAACTAAAGTGAAGAAGAAAAATAAACGTTCTTTTGATGTCAGCAAGTTAGAGTATCATTTACTGTTGAAACCAGGTTATACTGATTATTTTCGATCTGGTAGTTAACTTTATTATCATTACATTTGGCTGAGTCATTCCTGGGCCCTAAGTAGAGACGGCTAGAATTACCACGTGAGAGTAAAACATTATAATATCAAAATAATTAGATTGGCCACAAAAACTACCCTGGAAAGATACTGCGTAGCAAAAACGTTGGCAGCAAGTTCCAAAGCCTTGGCGAGGACAAGCAGAGAGCGCGCGCGTGCAGCCATACCTGGGGCCCGCCCAGCGCAGCCGAGCGCGCCGAGAAAGGCCAGCAGCAGCCCCGCTCCCGCCAGGCGGGCGGACGCCGGCATCCTGCGGCGGAAGCACGCGGAGGCACAGCCAGGGCCTCCGCCCTTTGCCAGAGAAGGGCACACCCCAAGGTCTGGGAGCGTCGTTCTCAGAAAAGTACAAGTTCTTCTTTGAAGGAGCCCCAGAAAAGCCTCTCCCCCCCTCCCCGGCTCCCCAAGGGCAGGGCTGGACCGAGCTGCAGAGTTGGCCGGAGACTGACTGGGTCAAGTGACCTTGGGCTGACCGCACCCCCACTCCAGGTCGCCCCGGGTCGCTGGTGCACTGCGCCTGCGCGCGTCTCCCCGAGGATTTCGCGGCGAGGGGCGGAGCTTGGCGCGCCAGTGACTCGGTCTCCAGGCACCGGGAATAACAGAAGCCAGCTGAGAGCGCCTGCGCGGCTGTCGGTTGAGGGGGAGGTCGGGTATGGAAAACTAGGCCCTGGGGTTTCCCTGAGAAGGAGCGGTGCCTGCGTGCCTCAGGTACGCAGAAGGGCGGGGAGACATGGGGTCAGCACCTCCACCTCCTAAGGGACCGAAGGGCAGGAGAGCGAGAGGACTTGTCCCCAGAGGTGGAGTCCGCAGTGGGGGCGCCCCAGTTGACCCTTCGGTACAGAACGTGACTTCAGCCTTAAGGATCTAAAACCGGCCGCGGTCAGGTCAGGTGGCCCTCAACGCTCAGGTTACAAAACTTTTACCGTCTGTGCCACGGGGACTCCTGGGATGAGGGTTTGACAACCAGGCACCTGCTCCAGGCCCTAGCAGCTTTTGTGCTCTTTGGAATCAAGCACAGTTCCAGCAGGAGGGAAGCCCTGAGAGTTCTTTGTGCCAGTCACTACCTCGGGGCCACAGCTTTCTCACCTGTAAAATGGTGAGGCTGGACTCGGGAGGGAACCCTTCAGTTTACAGGTGAAGAAACGGGGGCCAGCAAGGGAGAAGTCGCTTGTCCTGTTACAGGCTTAGAACCTGACTTTCAATCCAATGCTCTTTCCACCTACTATAGAGTATACTGTGCGTGGCAGAGGCTGGTGCTGGAGGAAAGGAAAGCTAGGTGGCAGGAACACCTGTAGCACCTTCGTTTTTGTACCCTCAGGGCCTAGCACAGTGTCTTGTGCATAATCACTCACCAAATGGTTTTTGAAGGGAAGCTTTGGCAGATCCAGCACCACTGTCCCCAGAAAAGTTTAAGGAAATGTGGGCAGGGCAAATGTAGAAATAGTTTGCTTTAGCAGCCGAGAGTGAACCTCAGACAAACTCTTCCCGTGTATCTGGTTTAAATCTCTCGTAGGCGTCAGTCCAGGCCCTGAATGGCTGATCTCCAGCGGTTGGCGTCACATCTGCCTGTGGGCGTTATGCTCCCACATAATACAACAGAAGCTCCAGGGCCCCACTCAGCCAAGCAAGACTCTTACGAACAAGGTGACTCTTCCTAGCAGTCCTTGAAGGGGCACCTGAGGAACAATTTCCAGAAGCAGCTTTTGAGCAACAAAGAGTTGACTCTGGATAAAGTCTATACTCACCCCAAATGGAACACCCACACAAAAGCCCGGAGCTACTCCTATCCCCACCGTACTGGAATCAGCCAGCAAGATCCAGAAAGTGATTCCCAGGGCCAAGGAAATGGTTTGTTTTACTCGTCAGGCCTTCAATCCTGGTATCCCAAAGCCAATAACCAGGACTTTATCCCCTTTACAAAGAAACGAGTTGGAGTGGACCGGGCGTACCCACTGAAACCCGTGGTCCACAGGAAGTCGTGCAGTACAGGTGAGGCTGGCACTGATGGGGACCATAATGTCTACCCAAGGCCCCCCGAGCCGAGAGAGTTTTCATCCAGGAACTTTGGTGTGAGGAACCAGGTCAACTTTTCTGTGGCTGGTACTGTTCTTGCTGCCATGCAGGCGGAGAAGGCCGTGGCAAACTTTGACAGGATGGAGTGGGTGCGGATCCGAAGACTAGAAGCTGCAGGGGAGAGCTTAGAGGAGGAAATCCGAAGAAAGCAGATTCTCCTGAGGGGAAAGCTGAAGAAGACAGAGGAGGAACTCAGAAGGATCCAGACACAAAAGGAACAGGCCAAGGAAAATGAAAACAGAGAGCTACAGAAAATTACACTCCCCAGGAGCAGAGTTAAAGGTAATAACAGCAACACCATGTACAAACCTATCTTCTCCCCAGAATTTGAGTTTGAGGAAGAATTTAGTAGAGACAGGAGAGAGGATGAAACTTGGGGACGGTCTCAACAAAATTCAAGTCCATTCCAGCTCTCTGATTATAGAATCCAGAGGCTCAAAAGGGAAAGGCTGGTAGCAAGCAATACCAAAATTCGAGACCGAGTCTCAGAGCCGTCGATGGAGAAGTTCTCCCCGCCTTCAGAAACACCAGGTGGTGCTTTGCAGGGATCCGCCAGAAATTCCAGCCTGTCCATGGCACCATACTCCTCAGATTCCAGCGGCTCCACTGAAGAGCCACAGATGGGTGAGTGCAGCCACTGTGGGCGCAAATTCCTCTTGTTCAGGCTGGAGAGACACTCCAACATCTGCAGCAGGATGCAGGGTTCCAAGAGGAAAGTGTTTGACTCTTCCAGGGCCCGGGCTAAGGGCACAGAACTAGAGCAGTACTTGAACTGGAAGGGGCCAGCTTCAGCCAAGGTAACAAGAGCCTTATGGATGTGACTTGGTGTGGCGATCATTGTAGGGGTCTGTTTTGTCATCATCAGTTTTCCTTAGGGAAGATTCATGTGTCATGTAGGAAGAATTGATGTCTAGGATTAACATTTCTTGATTACTACTGTATGCCAGCATTGTGATGGGAGCTTTTCATGTGATCCTCGCATTATCTCTCATTGTATCAGTTCAAAAATCAAGACTTGGACAGGCTAAGTAACTTGCTTGAGGTCACAAACAGCTTTAAGTCGCAGAGTCAGCATATAAATCTTGGCTGGAATGACTAAAAAATCTAGACATAGAATCTGTGTCCTTTGGATTATAAAAGTAATACAAGTTTACTGTAGAAAATTTAAAAGACACAAAAAATCTAAAGAAAAAAATGCAGCCTTTTGTCACCTGGAGAGAACTCCTCACTCTTTGCAATGTATTCTGCCACTTCCCAAGACTAGGATCTGTGACCATTCCTTTAACTATTTACTCTTTTAAGATTAGCTCAGTGGTGACATAGCTTCTTAGTAAATAGATGAAACACAATTAAGTTTGGAATTCTTTTTCTGCCATTTAGAATGTAAACACCTTGAAGGTAAAAAGGACTTTCTTTCTGGTTATCTTACAAACCATGCCCTTGCCAATTATTTCTCACTTTAGAAAAACCAGGTTGGAAAAAGTAAGGGTTTCGTGACACTTACATGATAAATTTAGGTGAACTTCATAGGCACATTTGGATATATCTGGAGAAGATTGTCTCATAAATGACATGTCAAGGTTGTGCCACTTGGTTTATAAAATGGTTATTTCTCAAGGCGTGGCATGCTGACAAACTTTATTTTAGTAGTTTTAGTGTTTAGTATTTTATTAGAAAAATTTATTAGTCGTTTAGTATTATATTAGGAAAATATAGCAATATATTATGCCCCTGATTTCCAGGGATCATGAATTTACAGACAAATATTAATTGTGAGGATAAAGTGAAAGTGCAGATGATTGAAGTTTGGGAAAGCGTAGATCATATGATCTCAGAGGCCCCATCTAGTTCTAATATTCCAGAAGAATAAGAGAGTGTCATTCTGTTTTCATTTCTTCCCAACCCTCCCTCCGCTGTGCTGGCACCTCTTGTCCATTGGCACTTTACAGTTTCTGTGTATTTGCTGGAGCCTTTAAAAACTCACGTTTATATGATGGTTGTTAGAAGAAATTGTTTACAATTAGAGTTCTTTCTTTCAGTACAGTTTGGGGAAATCACAAGGAAGTCCCATCCATGCTCAGAGATCATCTCCCTGAAATCGTTTCCAAAGAAGAAATCAACATTTTGCTCTTGCAGATAATAATATGATCGCCACTTACTGTTTTTTCCTGTTTTCTTTCAGTTCAACCCAATAATCCACTGGGAATTCACTCTATGTCCCACTGTAGCGATTTATTTTTGGCCAGAGCCTAAAAGAATCTTGTGTTTCTTAAATTTGTAAATACAGTTACGGTGAAGCAAAATAATTAGGTTCCTGAGATCAGATGCTCCAGCTTTATGGCAACTAGTTTGGGGGAATGTGTCACATTGAGGAAACCAAGACAGAAGGGACCTAGACTAAGATGCACCCGCACCACCCTGGTAATGTCTCAAATCTTATTCCACAGTGCTGTGCCTTTGGAAGCTGAGTGGTTGTACCTTCCTGTCATTCCTCTAGAGTACTCAAGAACAGGTGATTTTCCTGGTATCCTTTAATCTTCACGTAACTTCCAGCAGATGTGCACCCCGTCTCTCTCCTGGACCGTAAGCATTTTTGAGGACAGGGAACATATTTTGTGCTTTGTGCTTAATAAGTGTTAACTGAATAGAGTGTCAGTACAATGAGGAATAAAATTATAGGAATTAGAGTATAAGAAGTAAATTACTAAAGTATCTCATATACTTGAGGAACTTTCCCCTGATCAAATTCTTTTTTTGAGACCGAGTCTCGCTCTGTTGCCCAGACTGGAGTACAGTGGTGCGATCTCGGCTCACTGCAGCCTTCACCTACCAGGTTCAAGCAATTCTCTGCCTCAGTCTCCTGAGTAGCTGGGATTACAGGTGCCCGCCACCACACCCAGCTAATTTTTGTATGTTTAGTAGAGACGGGGTTTCACCATCTTGCCCAGGCTGGTCTTGAACTTCTGACCTTGTGATCCACACACCTCGGCCTCCCAAAATGTTGGGATTACTTGCATGAGCCACCGTGCCCGGCCTTCGAATTCTTTTAAAGTTTCCTGGATACCATTGCTAATACTCTCTTGCCTTCTTGTCTGTTTCAGCAAGAGACTTTCCGGAAGGATCCTTTCTTTTCCTTTGATAGTATCTCTTCCTATTATTCATCATTAACAATGCCAGATCACCAAGAGCTAGTTGTCTTTTTTCTCTTTTAAAAATTTAATAGTGTTTGCATGCATTTAAAAAACATGTAGTACTGAGTGACCTATACATATATAGGAGCCCCTAATTCAGCCCCCGGAGGCAGCCTTCAGTTCTGTTAGATGGTTCTTCTGGTCTGCCTTTCCATATTTCTAAATAATATGCTTATTTTCTTGATTTATCAATTTTCTACATTACTTTTTTTTTTTTTTTTTGAGACAGAGTCTCTGTCGCCCAGGCTGGAGTGCAGTGGCTTGATCTTGGCTTACTGCAACCTCCACCTCCCACGTTCAAGCAATTATTGTGCCTCAGCCTCCTGAGTAGCTGGGATTACAGGTGAGTGCCACCACGCCCGGCTAATTTTTGTATTTTTAGTAAGACAGGGTTTCACCAAGTTGGCCAAGTTGGTCCTGAACTCCTAACCTCAAGTCATCTGCCCACCTTGGCCTCCCAGAGTGCTGGGATTACAGGCGTGAGCCACGGTGCCTGGTCTACCTGGTAACTTCTTATGGAAGCTGGGAGTGAAGTTCTCTTTCGTATTCCCTCTCTCCTGTTCTCCTTCTCTTATCCTTCCACTGTAGTTGAATCACAATTTTTGGTTAAAAGAAGTTAGCTTTCACATTGTAATGATCATGTGAATTTTGTTCATTGAGTGAACAAATTCTGTCTCTGCCCACATGTACCTAAAGTTAATAATGGACGTATGTTTTCATTTCCTTCATTTTCTACATACCTGTCTTTTTTTCCCCCGCAATGATCCATCTGATATCAGACATCTGTTAATGTTTTTGTAATGCTCAAACACTTCTCATAATCTATCAGTTTGATTTTTTAATTATGAAAACCTCCCTTCAGCCACTCTGATCCCTTCTGCTCCAACCTGGACTGGTTATTCTCTAGGCCTGGTGCAAACTCATTGTCTTGGGACTTCTCTTTGCTTCTCTTCTTTGTTGGGTCCCGTTTCCAGCATCCTGTGTCTTTTTTTTTTTTTTTTTTTTTGAGACGGAGTCTCGCTCTGTCGCCCAGGCTGGAGTGCAGTGGCGCGATCTCGGCTCACTGCAAGCTCTGCCTCCCGGGTTCACGCCATTCTCCTGCCTCAGCCTCTCCGAGTAGCTGGGACTACAGGCGCCCGCCACCACGCCCGGCTAATTTTTTTTTTTTTTTTTGTATTTTTTAGTAGAGACGGGGTTTCACCGTGGTCTCGATCTCCTGACCTCGTGATCTGCCTGCCTCGGCCTCCCAAAGTGCTGAGATTACAAGCGTGAGCCACCGCGCCCGGCCGTGTCTTCCTTTTTCTTGCATTACTTCCTTTGCTGAAGCTAAGAAAGGTGAACAGCAGGTATATTGCCTTGGAATGAATGACACTATCTGTATAACAGGCTCCCATTTGATGATTTGGCTAGGTACAGAATTCTAGGAGGAAAATGATTATCTGTTAGAACTTTTAAGGTATTTCCCACTAGCTTTTAGCATCCAGTGTATTGTTGAGAAATCTAATGCCATTTTGATTCCTGTTCCATTACAAGAACCCCCTTTTTTTTTAAAGGCTACAGGATTCTCTATTTATTTTGAAATTCTGAAACTTTACAATAATTGTGCTAGATACTTGGTAAGCCATTTCAATCTCAAAACGTGTGACCTTTAATTCTAGGAATGTTAATTGTTTTATTTCCTTAATAATTTTCTCCTCGCCAGGTGCTGTGGCTCACGCCTATAATCCCAGCACTTTGGGAGGCTGAGGCAGGTGGGTCACCTGATCTCAGGTGTTCGAGACCAGCCTGACCAATATGGTGAAACCCCATCTCTACTAAAAATACAAAAATTAGCCGGGCGTGGTGGTGCACGCCCGTAGTCTCAGCTACTCGGGAGGCCAAGATAGGAGAATTGCTTGAATACAGGAGGCAGAGGTTGCAGTGAGCTAAGATTGCACCACTGCACTCCAGCCTGGGTGACACAGCAGGACTCCATCTCAAAAAACAACAACAAAAACAAAACAAAACAATAATTTTCTCCTCGTGCTTTCTCTGTTCCTTCTGGAACTCTTACTGGTCACATGTTGGATTTCCAGGATTAACTTTCTAATTTTCTAATCTTTTCTTTTTACTTTCCATCTTGATCTTTTTTCCCACTCTGAGAAATTTTCTTGACATTAGTTTACAACATTTCTATTTAACTTTTTTTTTTTTTTTGAGACAGGGTCTTGCTCTGTCGCCCAGGCTGGAGTGCAGTGGCACAATCTTGGCTCACTGCAAGCTCTGCCTCCCAGGTTCAAGCAATTCTCCTGCCTCAGCCTCCTGAATAGCTGGGACTACAGGCGTGTGCCACCACGCCCAACTAATTTTGTGTATTTTGAGTAGAGATGGGATTTCACTGTGTTAGCCAGGATGGTCTTGATTTCCTGACCTTGTGATCTGCCCACGTTGGCCCCCCAAAGTGCTGGGATTACAGGTGTGAGCCATCACGCCCGGCCTCTATTTAATTTTTATTTTTAGCTATCAAAGTTTTAATTTATAATAGTTCTTTCTGGTTCTCTGGTTGTCTTTTTTCACAGTATACTCTTCTTGTTTTATGGACACATCTCTTCTAATACTCATTTTGTTGTTATGGTCTCATGTTAAAAAAAAGTTTTCTTCTGCCACCTGCCTTGTTGCTGCTTCCTAGGTTTTTGTTTGTGGACCTTTTGGCTCTTTTTCTTGTTAGAGCTTTTAGCAAATATCTGACGATTCCTGGCTGTCCTTTCATATTTAAGCTTCAGTGGGGCTTACTGACTAAGGATCTTCATATTAAGGTTACCAAATAGTGAGTCTTTTAATTAGCGTTTCCCAAGGTCAGTATCTGAAGGCTTTTCTCTGGACTGCTGTGTGTATCCAGAGAACCCCTCTTTTTCCTATGAGGATGCCAATATGCTTGGTACTCTGGGGGCTGAGTGGGGGAAGGAGGCTGACAGTTCCATAATTTGGTATGTACACTTGTACTTAATCCCCATTTTCAGCCCCAAGATTAACCCAGTTTCACCTGTCTAGATTTCCTGAGTCAGAAATCTGTCTGGTTCAATTTCTCCAGAGAATAAATCCTTGCTCTTCTGTGAGTGTGCTTGGGTGTTGAACACTTGGAGGCATAAGGTGGGAGGAGCCGTGGGGTCCTACTTGTTTTCAGTCTTGTACCTCCTTACTTTCCACTATCTGGTACTTCCAAGCACTGAACCTCTCTGGGTTCTGTTGGGAAAGTGGCTTGCTTCTCAGCAGTACCTCCTTTGCAGGCCCTTGATTTGCCTCAACACTGGCAAGTCAGTTACCACTGTTGCTCCTTTCCTGTTCTCTTTGACCTTGCAGATTAGTACCCTTTTCATTTTCTTACTGTTATTCTAAAAGACACTCAGGAAGGAGATAGGTGCCAACTTGAATGATCAGTCTCCTTTTTACATGACAGGCTGAACCTCCTCAGAAGAGCAACTGGAGACAGAAGCATGAATCTTTTATCCATATGCTCCGCCAGGCTCGAGAGGTCCAGCAGGTAACTGCCAAAGGTGGAAACCGTTCACACTTGCCTTCCATCCTGCCTGCAGAAAACCCAGACTACATTCAGTGTCCTCACTGTAGCCACCACTTTGCTCCCAAGGTGGCTGAGCAACACATTCCCAAGTGTAAGACCATCAAGAACTGTCTTCCACCTCCAAGGAAGCATTATAGTTGAGCAGACAACAATGGAAACTTCGGGATAGTTCAGAAAGCTCTGCTTCTCTTCAGCAGTAAATGGGAGTAGAATTTGATGCAAAGCAGAAAGAAATCAAACAGCTCCCAGATCTGTCTGCAGAGCTAAAATCTGTGAGGAGAGAGCCACTGCTAAGCAGCAGGAGGCAGAAGGAAGCCCCAGCTTCCCACTAAATTACAACCTTGGGCTGGTATGCTTTATGTTATTGTCCTCAGAATTGATGGGTGAAGACACTGAAGAGTCGTGAGCAGGCTCCATTAAAGCTCTCTTCTTGCATGCCTGACTTGTGGTTTGTGCTAGTTAAGTGCCTGCATCTGGTTGTGCCTTCTTGTCACTGCATGTATGTTCAGAGTTCCTGTTAACTCTTGCTTTTGTAGAAGCTGGAGTTATTAGGATGTGTTGGTGTCAGAGGGGCATGATCACCCAGATGGTAACTCTTACAAAAGATAATACAATTTTGCTGTAAGGTATTATTAATGAAAATCTATCCTTGGTCTCCCTGGTGCATGATCCTGGCCAAAAACCAATACAAGTATGTAAGGTTAAGGCACCAATGTCTCCTAAACCTTCCCTATGGTGTACTGTGTAATAAAGGAAAGATCTTTATGTACTTTACAGGGTAGGGATGGGTGTTGGGGGGGAAACACATTATACTTCTCTCTACTTGTTCTTTTCTAATGGGTTTCACATGTTAAGAAAGAAACCTTCATTTTAGCTGTTAGTAGCACTCTACTTTCAAATCGGTTTGGCTAAATGACTGTTTAGAGGCAGCAAAATCTACCATCAAAGTAAGCTGAGACAGGCTGGGCATGGTGGCTCATTCCTATAATCCCAGCACTTTGGGAGGCTGAAGTGGGAGGATTGCTTGAGGCCAGGAGTTCAAGAGCAGCCTCGACAACAAAGCAAGACCCCCATCTCAAAACAAAACAAAGCTGGGACATTGCACAGTGTCACATGCCCTTGGCAATTATAGCATAGTCAACTTCTAATTCAGAGAGTAAACTTTGAAGGGAAAGGGATCAAATCTTTTTAATTTTCTCTGTGTAGAATATTTTTTTTTTTTTTTTTGAGACGGAGTCTTGCTCTGTCACCCAGGCTGGAGTGCAGTGGCGCAATCTCGGCTCACTGCAAGCTCCGCCTCCGGGGTTCACGCCATTCTCCAGCCTCAGCCTCTCCGAGTAGCTGGGACTACAGGCGCCGGCCACCACGCCCGGCTAATTTTTTGTATTTTTTAGTAGAGACAGGGTTTCACCGTGGTCTCGACCTCCTGACCTCGTGATCTGCCCGCCTCGGCCTCCCAAAGTGCTAGGATTACAAGCGTGAGCCACCGCGCCCGGCCAATTGCCTAGAACAAGTTAGACTCTCAATTAATGAGGTCCGGAGATTTAAAATTAAATAAGAAGATGAGTGAGTCCTACACTAGTGAAATGAGAGAACTGATAAGTTAATGTCTGCCAGAGTATTATCAGTTCAAATAGGAGTGAAATTAGCACAACAGATAGAAATCCTAGGATTACTGTTCTGTATTACTCAAATTGTTAGTTTAAAATACTGGAGAAAAACTGCTCAATTTGAGCTAGTCAACAGGGCTAGACAGACAACAAAACCCTATTTTACTAAGTAACAAATGGCCACTCACTCTTGCTCCATTTCCACTGCACTCCAGCCTGGTGTCCTAGTGAGACTCCATCTCAAAAAAAATGAAAAAAAAATTGGGCTAACAGATCAGACCAATTTGAATTGTGAGTTAAGGCTTTAGCAGTGAAGCTGCAGGACACAGGCTGGGAAAAAATCCTATATATTTAAATAGGAGCACATATTTCTTTGCACTCTTTTTAATTGTTCCAAAGGAAAGGAGGTATCACATAATAAAGCTTTATGGTTAGCCCCTTAAGGAAACCTCACACAGACATAATGGATATTTAACCTAATAGGTACATTCCCTAGGCAAGTTCAATGAAGTGTACACTTTAAGTGGGAATATAAACTAGTACATTGCAATAGATGGCAAGAATAAGCTGTGGCCAAGGTCACAAAATGGCAACATGTGGATTGCTCTGCTCCACACATGTTTTATTTGGCTGGCCTAGCATTCATAATTATGATCTGACATTTAAAAACTGGGATATGGAACATCTCTTGAAAAACTGGAAGTTCTAGAAACACTGGGCCAGCAACCCGCATGGCACAAATTGGGTGGGGTTTAGAATCAGATGCTCCTACAGATGGGAATGGTAGCACCAGACCACTGCACTCTCACCTGGCTTGCTTCACTTCTTTACCTTATCTGCCTGGTACCACAGGCACCTGGATTCGGGATCCCTGGATGTTAGTAAGGTCATAGATCAGGGCCCTCCAGAGAGAACAAATTGTTGTTATACGTGGGGAGTGCTTTCTATAAAGGAAGCGTTATTTGCTCTCATTTTGCTAAAGAAATAAAACAATAGTCAATACCTTAGTGTTCCCTTTAATCTCTACATGTTTAGGCCTTGGTTATATTAGAAATATCTTTCAAGGCCGAGCATGGTGGCTCATGCCTGTAATCCCAGCACTTTGGGAGGCCGAGGTGGGCGGATCACAAAGTCAAGAGATTGAGACCATCCTGGCCAACATGGTGAAACCCCGTCTCTACTAAAAATACAAAAATTAGCTGGGCGTGGTGGCACACGCCTGCAGTCCCAACTACTCAGGAGGCTGAGGCAGGAGAATTGCTTGAACCCAAGAGGCAGAGGTTGCAGTGAGCTGAGATCGCGCCACTGCACTGCAGCTTGGTGACCTAGTGAGACTCCATCTCAAAAAAAAAAAGAAATATCTTTCATCTTTTAAATTTATCTTGATCTGGTCTCTGGGAAGAGGTAAGAACCTTTTTTTAAAAAAATCTGAATTTCTTCCTGGATAGCTCAGAGGATGACAGTAAATAAATGCATGCTGCTTCTTAATGTCCGTATTTTATATAACTTTATCCAAGAAATGTTTAGTGCAAGTAAACATTATAAATTCTAAAGTTCATAAGGTTACACCACAGGAGAAATTTCATGGGGAAACTCACATGGAAACTCATTTCATTAAAAATGTATGCAGATGCACCGAGACAGTATTTTTTTTTTTTTTTGAGACGGAGTCTTGCTCTGTCACCCAGGCTGGAGTGCAGTGGAGTGATCTTGGCCCACTGCAAGCTCCGCCTCCCGGGTTCATGCCATTCTCCTGCCTCAGCCTCCCGAGTAGCTGGGACTACAGGCGCCCACTACCACGCCTGGCTAATTTTTTGTATTTTTAGTAGAGACGGGGTTTCACTGTGTTAGCCAGGATGGTCTCGAACTCCCGACCTGCCCGCCTCAGCCTCCCAAAGTGCTGGGATGACAGGCGTGAGCCACCGCGCTTGGCCTACCAAGACAGTATTTTTTTTTTTTTTGAGATGGAGTCTCACTCTGTTGCCCGGGCTGGAGTGCGGTGGCGCGATCTCAGCTCACTGCAAACTCCACCTGCTGGGTTCACGCCATTCTCCTGCCTCAGCCTCCCGAGTAGCTGGGACTACAGGCACCCACCACAACGCCCAGCTAATTTTTTTGTATTTTTAGTAGAGACGGGATTTCACCGTGTTAGGCAGGATGGTCTCGATCTCCTGACCTCGTGATCTGCCCGCCTCGGCCTCCCAAAGTGCTGGGATTACAGGCGTGAGCCACTGCATCCGGCCCGAGACAGTATTTCTTAACAGCAATGTATGTAATGCAGCACAGCACCTTCTGGCCAACGTTTGCTTTCACTATCAATTTATCACTCTCCACAGCTACATAGGAGGTAACAGAGATGTGACATAGTGGAGTTTTTCTCCCTAATGTTCATGATTCTGTGAGGTTTAATGATCAGCATGTTTATTTCCACAGTTGATCACTGAAACAATAAATGATTTTTGGCTTTGCAGCAGTTAGGAACATGTTTTATAGTCCTGATTACAGCCCACTCTGCCCTGACCACCATGGATACTTTTTTGGAGGTTTAGGGATTTCATCTGAACAAATTTATTTAAAATGCATTCTTGCCCCTGAATTGTTCTATTATGAATGTTTGTGAACATATGGCAAGTGAAATGCAAATTTTTAGTGTACTTTTGCTTTAAACTTCAGTGAAATGCTCAGCCAAGAGAAGTTGTAACTTGGCTGTGCTATGCCAGGGAGACCAAATTCAGTTCAGTCTCTTTGAGGGAAAAGTTTTACAAACCATAAACTGGCATTATCACTTGGAAAGGCCCCCACTGAGACTGAGGAGGTAGGTACAAGAAAGGATCATCCTTCTTTTAGTGGCTCATTTTTTCCCTCCCTCTGCACTTTCGGCACTTTTAGACGTTTTTGGGAAAAAAGCTGTAGCAGCAGAAATGATTCTGCTGGCAAGAATAAGAAACTGGAGAGAAGCAAAGAATATTTCTGTGCAAATGTCCCTTGCATTGTTTCTGTTCCAAGAACATTATTTATATAAAGACTCACAGAATCAAAGATTCATGGAGGCCTAGAATCTGGATGTTTTATCCCCAGAGACTAAGGTCCATGCACAGGCTTACTGAGGCACAGTACTGATTAAGAGCTTAAATGTTTATTTAAAACAAATGCCAAACCACTCCACTCTCAACCTTTCAAGCAACCTGGCTAACAATAAACTAGTTCTTCTGCAACAATGTTAGAGCAGAGGAGTAACTCAGGTTATACTGTAACTCAAAAGCAATACTACTAGAAAACTTAAAACACCTAGCACTGCATAAAGAAAAAAAGCAGGACAAAATTTAAAGAGAATTAGCGACAGAAAACCATTCAAAGGCATTTCTACTGCCTCATCTTTTACTCCATCCCCCTTTGAACTGGTTTCTGTTTGCATACTTGTTTGGTGGGAAAAAAAAGTCATATGGCTGTCCCAGGCACAATATGGGAAAGTGCAAACTGTCTCTAAGGCACAGAACTTAGATTCTCAGCCAGATTAATAGCAAATCTAGACTTCCCAAGGGAATATGCTAGAGAAAATGACCACAGCGTTCCACTGCTAGGGAAAGGCTCCCCTATGAACAAGACCAGGGCACTCACCCACCCCTGGCACTCACTTTCACCCCACCTTCTCAGCAACATGCTCATGTCCATCAGCTCCACAGCAGAAGCAATCCTCATGATGAACACCCAAATTGACTCGGCCTCTCAGGCCTGCTGAGATGATGAGCATGAGGATACAGGGACATGACAGGCCAATCGGTCCTTAAGAAAATCAAAGTTGCATTTACATGCTGAACCAAAACCCACTGTTACAGTTTATGGCAACCCCCGCAAGTCCCCAGAACTTGCAACTTTAATCGAAGTTTGGCTGCTTCCCTTATTTCAAGAAAAGGTTTCAGTGATTACATTAGTACTAATGTACTAGGCTTCCCAGAACTGAGAAAACAATGGGAACATCAAACCAAAGAAGATCCCATTGAACAGAGTTGCCTGTCCGCAGCAACGGGGTTCTCCCCGAGCATCAGCCTTTATGCCACCAGTTTTGGAGAAATGGCAAAATTTCCATTGCACAGGACCCTCCACAATGTTGAACAGATTATCAAACATTTTGATCTGGGGAAAATGAAACAAAATTAATTTAGCTGTTTGTAGGAAGGTGGGATGTGAGACTCATCAAAGGTAGGATGTGTGACACAAAATACCACAGGAACATTTTACAAGGCTAAGTGGAAACACAAAGCTCACATCCTTAAGGAAACCATCAAATACTTGCCTAGAACTTTCTATATGGAGTTTTGTTCTTCTATGATACGATTTCTCTTTGGTAAAGCTAGCTTGTTTCTATCTACAAAGACACAATGAGTACAGGATTAGAAGTGACCTCTCAGCCAAATACCTTTTGCAAGTTCTACCTGTTCTGTTAGGCTTCAGGGACTCCCAGGGTTTGGTGCTGGCTTTGGCCAACTCAGGTAGGAAAAATGATACAGATTCATTCATTATCATATGGCTTCATAAAACACCAAAAGGGGAAAAATACTGACTAGACATACAGAAAGAAAGTGGCTGGGGCTGCTGATATCAAGATCAGAACCCTAAGAGCCATGAAGGCAGAGGCTCAAGAAGTCTTTTCACGGGCAGAAGACTGAGAGCCCTCTAAGCCCTCTCTAAGATACCAACTAGAGGCAGCTAGAGGAGGACCTCTTCTCCTTCATGATTTTCTCTTAAGGCTATTCTGACCACCCCATGGACTCAATTCTCTGAGACACCTCATCCCTCAGAGACACCTCATCCCCTCATCCAGTTAGGAAATCCCACCCTGCATTGGTCACAGCCTGAAACACCAGCTGTGTGATGAGGAGGGTCCTGCCCTTTCTCTACTCCTCACTGAAGAAATTTCAATCAACCCTCAGAGGAAAAGCAACCTAAGCCTACCTTTCCTCCTAAAGCATTTAGCTGCACAGAGTAACTGAACTTTCTCGAAACAAGCCCTAGATTGACTCCATCAGACATATTTTCCTGGACTCAGGGCTCCTGAGAGGGCTCAGATTACTTCACCACTCTGCAGAGGACACTGGGCGGGCCACACCTGACTCCAGCCCACTCCAACTTTACACTTTTCCCTCTCCCACCCAGAGGGGTAAGGCCTGGTACTGAATTCCCAAGGCAGCTTCCAATCAATGGTGAAAATGATACATGGGATATAAGCTGCTACCAGCGCAATGAAGGTGAGCACTGTGTCTCCTCTTCAAAGGTGGGATCAACAGATGAGGTACAGAGCTGCTGTTGCTATGGCAGTCACTGATGACAAAGCCAGGGCCATGGGGGCCCTTCCATTCTCCAAAACAATAAAGTCACTCCTAGATCCTATCTAAAAGGCAATGCCACTCTCCAAATGTACAAGGAAAGTGCTTCAGAGCCTCTGCCTTGCGCTCCTTTTCTGCAAGTGAACAAAGCCAGGAAAGCTGCTCTCTGCATTTGGTAAGTGTGCTGTGAAGTTCTTTGGGTCCCAGTTTCCTGGGGGCTCTATAGGCTCAGGAGACTAGAGGCTGGGTCGACAGGAGTCTGTTCCCAGGAGGCACCAGGAATCTGAATCTAAGTCAGGCTTTGGATCCATTTCCATCTCTTCCTTTGCTGTCTGAGTTCCTTTGGAATGCATCCCCACCTGTCCAGATAAAACACATTCCACATTAGCAACAGTGCCACCTAGTCACAGCAGTAGTTCAGTACTATTATTTTCAATGCCAACCTCTAAGGATTTGTAGCCACGATCTTGTGAGACGCTCATGGCACTATTTTAGATACAGTCCATACCTTTATATTTACTGCAGGTAGGGTGACCAACTATCCAGGTTTGTCCAGGACTGCGGGGTTTCCTGGGATGCAGAACTCTCAGTTTTAAAATGGAAAAAGTCCTGGGAAAACAGTCTTCTCCCTGCTATAGCTGCCAATCTTACCTTGTGTGTGTGTGTGTGTGTGTGTGTTTTTTTTTGAGACAGGGTCTTGCTCTGTTGCTTATGCCGAAGTGCAGTGGTGTGATCACAGATCACTGCAGCCTTGACCTCCCCAGATTCAGGTGATCCTCCCACCTCAGCCTCCTGAATAACTGGGACTATAGGCGTGTGCCATCATGCCCAGTTAGTTTTTATTTTTGGCAGAGATGGGGTTTCACCACGTTGCCCAGGCTGGTCCCGAACTCCTGGGCTTAAGCAATCTCCCAAAGTGCTGGGATTACAGGTGTGAGCCATCGTGCTCAGCCTGTATATTATTTTCTAAAGTAATTTCATAAACATTAGTTCATTTAATCCTCCAAAGTACAATACAAGGTGTCTATTATTTTCTTTCAGGTGAGAAACCAGGGCTCAGAGAAAACAAAGTAGCCCAAACACCTACAGCTGGCAAATGGCAAAGCCAAGGGCCTAACCCTATTTCTCTGCTTCTACTTCCCTCTGTATAAAATAATAGCATGGCTCTCAAAAAATAATGCAAGCAGCATCACCTTTGAAGTATTTTCACTAAAAATGTTTAATGTGAATCTAATCAAGCCTTAGGTTAAACTTCCAGTTTTCAGAAAAGACAGGGTGACAGAAAAACAAGTTAGACAACACCCTGAGAAAACAAGACAAATCTAGAATGTGGGACATTCTGTTGAACAACTGCCCTGGTTTCTTCAACAAGCCAATATCATAAAAGTATTTTGTAAAAAGGTGAAGCAGAGCATGGTGGAACATGCCTGGAGTTCCAGCTACTCAGGGGGCTGAGGTGAATCACTTGAGCCTGGGAAGTCAAGGCTGCAGTGATCCATGTTTGTGCCACTGCACTCCAGCCTTGGTGACAACGCAAGACCCTGTCTCAAAATAAATACATAAATAAGGCCTGGCGCAGTGGCTCACACCTGTAATCCTAGCACTCTGGGAGGCCAAGGCAGGTAGATCACGAGGTCGGGAGTTTGACACCAGCCTGGCCAATAGGGTGAAATCCCGTCTCTACTAAAAATACAAAAATTAGCTGGGTGTGGTGGTGGGCGTCTATAGTCCCAGCTACTCGAGAGGCTGAGGCAGAAGAATCGCTCGAACCCAGGAGGTGGAGGCTGCAGTAAGCCGAGATCACGCCACTGCACTCCAGCCTGGGCAACAGAGTGAGACTATCTCAAAAAATAAACATAAAAATAAAAATAAAATAATTTAAGAAAGGTGATGGTGGTGGAGGGAACTGTTTTAGATGAAAAGAAATAAGAAACATAAATATAATGTGGGATTCTTGACTGGATTCTAGTCTGATAAAAAATGGTTATAAAGGACATTTTTGTGGGGAAAACTGGGAAAATTGGGGTATCAGCTGGATACTAGATGAGAATTGACAATAGTATTAATTTTTTTAGGTGTGGTTATAGTATTGTGGTTGTTCAGGAGAATGTCTGTATTTTCAGAGGTATGTAATTAAGTATCGTAAAAGAAGAAACATACACTAAGAAAAAGCTATGCAAGTGATGAAAATGATTCAATCTAGGTGCCTGAACAAGGCCCAAGGCTTCTGGGATTATAATTACAAAAATGGTATCATTAAAAACTAAGGATCGGCCAGGCGCGGTGGCTCACGCCTATAATCCCAGCACTTTGGGATCACGAGGTCAAGTGATCGAGACCATCCTGGCCAACATGGTGAAACCCCGTCTCTACTAAAAATACAAAAATTAGCCGGGCATGGTGGCACACACCTGTAGTCCCAGCTACTCGGGAGGCTGAGGCAGGAGAATTGCTTGAATCCGGGAGGTGGAGGTTGCAGTGAGCCAAGATTGCGCCACTGCACTCTGGCCTGGCAACAGAGCAAGACTCCGTCTCAAAAAAAAAAAAGTAAAGACCTGCAAAGGAACAAGTCTATTTCAGTACTTCGTGTCTTGTTTCTGTGATTCTTCAAAACAGGCTTAGAAATTGGATTATTCTTTTAATGCTCTCACCTGCTGCCCTCCTTCTAATTTCTTGTTCAACTTCTGCAGTTGGGTAAAAATCTGGAGGTTTTCTTGCTGTAGCTTCTGTTGTTCAGCCAGACACTTTAACACCAGACCCTGCAATCTCTCAACCTCCACCTGCAGAGAGCTGCACGCACACGCAGGAGGAGTCAGTGGTGTTCCCTTCCCAGCACAGGTTACTGCAGGATTCAGCCGAGGTGACTAGAGAGACAAGAAGGAGATTGCAGGAGGTTCTGCCCAGGTGTCATAGCTCCTCAATCCAAACTTCCTCTAAGTGCAATCAGATTTTACTTTTAAATTAACAAGATAAATCATATATACACATGAATATATGAGAAACAGAAATGCTAGAATTATAACAGCGATGGGCACTGACATAATATGGAAAGTGAACTCTCTGCCTCCGTCCCCATTAGGCCAAGGTGGGAGACCAATCATCTATTTTGGAGGAGTTTGTGAAAAATTTTAAAGCACCTTGGTATCTTCTCGTTTAAAATGCTGAAGCAGGGAAAAGCAGGATTTGGTTTGGAACAAGTCTTTCAGATCACAGACCCAAAGGGTCAATATTCATGATATGCAGTGAATCACACTTTAGAAAAGATTTGAGAGGTGGTCAGTAAACAGGACCACCAACACAATTTAAGAAGGTGAACTGACAGAGAAATTAAAACATTCACCTTGAAGTTTCAAAGGTATTATTACCTCTTCTGGGAAGCTTTCTGATGATCCTAGTCTGGATTTTTCTCTTTTCTACTGTACTTTGTTTATAGGAGGGTTCAGCAAATAGCCCATGGGCCAATTCTGGCCCACTGCCTGTTTTTGTAAATACAATTTTATTGGAACACAAGGATGCCCATTCATTATGTATTACTCGAAGCTGCTTTTTGTGCTACAATGTCAGAGTCGAGTAGTTGCAAAAGAGGCTGTACACATTTCTGTTTAAAATGGTCTAAAATAATTACTATGTGGCCTTTAATAGGAAAAGTCTAAAATAATTATGTAGCCTTTTATAGAAAAGGTTTCATGACCTTGGCTTATAGTTTTATTGAGGTATTTACCACAATGTCATTTTTACCAAGGTTAGGTGTACATGTGTTGCTTCCTCACTAGAGTACCAGTATTACTTCTTTCTTATATTTAGAGCCTCTAACCCACCCTGCTAACGTCATGAAAAACTGAATTTGAATTTTGGTATTTCTGAGGCAGAGGGAAAAGACAATCCTTTTAGAAAGGTGTTAGCCTGTCAGAAATGTGGAAGGGTAAATACGTTTCTGAGGTAACTCAGTTTAGTCTTGGGTTGAGGCTTTAAGTACTGCTGAATAGACAGTATAATGAGTTGATGCAGGGCAGCTGAAACCCAAAAGCTAGAGCGAGGCCAGAAGAACCAGGCAGAGCTTGCAGTGACTGTTTACCTAGTTGTGATTCAAAGGCAAAAAGCTCAGTTACCGAGGCTTCTACTTGGGGTTTGTGTTCCAAAGGAGCTTCAGAGGCCACTTTGAGTCCTTGCAGCTCTTCATAGGGCAGGGTATCTTTCTCAGATTCTGAAAATGCTGCACTGAGAGGAGATGGGCTGTCAGGCATGGGGATAAATTCTGCATTTTCCAGCTCCTATGTATATGAGAAAGAATCTCATTAGTCTGTTTGCAGTATTTGCTTCCTCCCAAATTCCCTTCTCCTTTTTGCTATAGTTTTCCCTCTCTCAAGACATCAGCACCCTCTAGTGGGCAAGACAGTTGGTTAACAACATATCACAGCCTACCTGTGAACAAACTGCCACCCCTTCATCAGAGGAACAGTGATGCAAAGGCAAACTCAAAGAACACAGGCTGGAGTGTCTGGTGTGTCACTCCAACATGCTTATTCTACACAGGCTATTCAGTGAGCTGGGAACCTCCAAGGAAGTGTCAGTGAGGCTGGCTGCCACACTGCTGAAAGCTAAGGCTAAAGGTACAGACAGAACAGCAGGCTGCTTCCTCTGTTCACGCTCCTCAGATCACTAGCAAGTTTAGTCTTATTAGACAGGGAGCTTTAAATCTACAGACTTTTTTTTGAAACAGGGTCTTGCTCTATTGCCCAGGCTGAAGTGCAGTGGCACAACCATGACTCACTGTAGTCTTGACCTTTGGGACTCAAATAATCCTTCCACATCAGCCTCCTGAGTAGCTAGGACCACAGGCATATGCCACCATGCCCGGCTAATTATTATTTTTTTTTTGAGACAGAATCTCACTCTGTCACCAGGCTGGAGTGCAGTGGCACAATCTCGGCTCACTGCAACCTTCACCTCCCAGGTTCAAGTGATCCTCCTACCTCAGCCTTCCAAGTAGCTGGGATTACAAGTGTGTACCACCACAACTGGCTAATTTTTTGTATTTTTAGTAGAGACAGAGTTTCACCATGTTGGCCAGGCTGATCTCAAACTCCTGACCTCAAGTGATCTGCCTGCCTTGGCCTCCCAAAGTGCTGGGATTACAGGCTTGAGCCACCTCACCCAGCCTTATTTATTTATCTGTTTATTTTTTGAGATAGAGTCTCTGTTGCCCAGGCTGGACTGCAGTGGTGCGATCTCGGCTCACTGCAACCTTCACCTCCTGGGCTCAAGTGATTCTCCTGGCTCAGCCTCCCAGGTAGCTGGGATTACAGGTGCATGCCACCATGCCCAGCTAATTTTTTTTTTTTTTTTTTGAGACGGAGTCTCGCTGTGTCACCAGGCCAGAGTGCAGTGGCACAATCTCGGCTCACTGCAATCTCCACCTCCTGGGTTCAAGCGATTCTCCTGTCTCAGCCTCCTGAGCAGCTGGGATTACAGGCGTGTGCCACAACGCCCGGCTAATTTTTGTATTTTTAATAGAGATGGGGTTTCACCATGTTGGCCAGGATGGTCTTGATCTCTTGACCTTGTGATCCACCCGCCTCGGCCTCCCAAAGTGCTGGGATTACAGGCGTGAGTCACCTCGCCCGGCTAATTTTTGTATTTTTAGTAGAGATGGGGTTTCACCATGTTGGCCAGGATAGTCTTGGTCTCGAACTTGTGATCTGCCCGGCTCGGCCTCCCAAAGTGCTGGGATTACAGGCGTGAGCCACCGTACCTGGCCCTGGCCTTATTTTTTTTTTAATTTTTATAGAGATGGGGTCTCCCTATGTTGTCTAGGCTGGTCTCAAACTCCTGGGCTCAAGCAATCCTCCTGCCTTGGCCTCCCAAAGTGCTGGAATTACAGGTGGGAGCCATCATGGCCAGTCTTTTTTTTTTTTTGGTAAAAAATTTAAAATTTCACAAACCATAAATATTTACTGTAGGAAATGAGAAAATACAAATGGGCAAAGGAAACTAATAAAATTCACCAGCAATTCCATCACTTACAGACAACCACTTTATTTTTATTTTATTTTATTTTTTTTGAGACGGAGTCTGGCTCTGTTGCCCAGGCTGGAGTGCAGTGGCGCGATCTCAGCTCACTGCAAGCTCCACCTCCCGGGTTCACGCCATTCTCCTGCCTCAGCCTCTCCAAGTAGCTGAGACTACAGGCGCCCGCCACCACGACCGGCTAACTTTTTGTATTTTTAGTAGAGACGGGGTTTCACCGTGGTCTCGATCTCCTGACCTCGTGATCCGCCCACCTCGGCCTCCTAAAGTGCTGGGATTACAAGCGTGAGCCACCGCGCCCGGCCTGACAACCACTTTAAAAACTGTTAATACATAGTCTTGTTGACATTCTTTTGAGTATTACATATTTCCTAAAAGAATGAGATCATACAGATATATCATCCTCTTCTGCATAGCCATTATGTTGTGACTAACTTTCCATGAAAATAAATATACTTCAACGTTCTTACTTTCTTTTTTTTTTTTTTTTTGAACAGGGTTTCGCTTTGTCGCCCAGGCTGGATTGCAGTGGTGCAATCATGGCACAGCTCGGCTCACTTCAGCCTCGACTTCCCAGGTTCAAGTGATCATCCTGCCTCAGCCTCCTGAGTAGCTGGGACTATAAGTGCACACTACTACACCTGGCTAATTTTTAAAATTTTTTATACAGACAAGGTCTTGCTGTGTTGCCCAAGCTGGTCTTGAGCTCCTAGGCTCAAGTGATCCTCCTGCCTCAGCCTCCCAAAGTGCTGGAATTGTAGGCATGAGCCACTGTGCCCAATCCAACATTTTTGCTTTCTGTATCTCAACTTTCATCAACCATTTTCCTATTGTAAGGCATTCCAATTGCTCCAATATTCCATTTCTGTAAATGACAGTATAAAATCTGTAAGCTTAATCTTTATATACATGTACTACAAAAACTGCCATCAAGGTAGGTTATAGTAACTTATAATACATTCACTTAAGTAACAAGCGTATGAGAACATTTTGTATCTTTTTGGAAAGAAAAGAGGATTCGTGATTAGGCAATTTCTTTCCAGGTAGAAATCAGAAGGCTGGATTCAGGATGCACAGCAGTTTACTAGGTACTTGGAAAACTAAGACACCCTGACAGCTCTTTCTGGTTCCTGCAAAGGGCCAGATATTTTATCCACGTTACTTCTTCCAAAGGAATTACCTTTCGAAGCCAGCCAGGACAGGAGCTGCTGGCCCCATTACTGTTCCCCATGGCCTCTGTGGGACTGATTAAACCTTCCATTCCTCGGTCTGCTTCCATTGTTCCTCGGAAGCCTCCACTTGGGTCAGGAGTTTCAGATTCCTGCTGACTGTCCTCTTCTTCACCACCGCCGCCCCCGCCGCCTCCTCCCGGGCTAGAGCTCTGAAACACTGAGAGATACACAGCACAGAAATAGACAGCTTTGCTATGCAGAAAGACAGATTTACCATCTGAAAACCCCACTTACCCTGGAAAGGTGCCTATAAGCTGCAAGAAGTGCAATGGCAACAGTGCAACTCAAATGTTAGGGACTAAATTTTTGGTTTTCATACAAACTATGTTTTGTAATTTTGTATAGTTGTATTTGTATATCAGGATGCTCATAATGATAATTCACTTCCATTTACCAACTTTATCTTATATCCATAGCAGGTTATCGATATTCTAAAAGCATTACCAAACAAACCCCCCAACCACAGCCCACCAAATCTAGCACCCATGCTTACTCTGCTTCTTTAAGAGATATATTCAGATTCCAGCATCCTCCACAGACACTTATCTTATATAAAAAGGTTTTTAATATTTGAGCCAAACTCCTCTTAAAGTTGCCAGATAAACTTACCATTAACTCCCTGTCCGGGGAAAATCTGAATGTTGAATTCTTCAACTTTTTTTTTTAATTTGAGACCGAGTCTAGCTTCCATTGCTCAGGCTGGAGTGCAGTGGCCTGATCTTGGCTCACTGCAACCTCTGCCTCCCAGGTTCAAGCAATTCTCCTGTCTCAGCCTCCTGAGTAGCTGGGATTACAGGCACACACCACCATGCCCAGCTAAGTTTTGTATTTTTAGTAGAGGCGGGGTTTCACTATGTTGGCCAGGCTGGTCTCGAACTCCTGACCTCAGGTGATCCACCTGCATTGGCCTCCCAAAGTGCTGGGATTACAGGCGTGAGCCACTGCACCCAGCGATTTTTTTTTTTGAGGCAAAGTTTCACTCTGTCATCCAGGCTGGAGTGCAGTGGCGTGATCTTGGCTCACTGCAACCTCCACCTCCTGGGTTCAAGTGATTCTCGTGCCTCAGCCTCCTGAGTAGCTGGGATTACAGGTGCCCGCCACCATGCCTGGCTAATTTTTGTATATTCAGTAAAGACAGTGTTTTGCCATGTTGGCCAGGCTGGCCTTGAACTCCTGACCTCAAGTGATCCACCCGCCTCGGCCTCCCAAAGTGCTGGGATTACAGGCGTCAGCCACCATGCCCGGCCAATTCTTCAAAATTTAATGTGAACATTACATTCTCTGATGACTATCTGTATGAATTTTTATAATATAATGGCTGATTCTTTCATTTCATACAGCATATTCCAAGCAACCTTAATGAAGACTAGCTGATGTGTGGTCAGGAAATGAAACTGAATTTTAATATGGGCCAAAGAAAAATATAATTAAGAAGATTAATTTGTCAAAATTTAAAAAAATTGCCTGGTATTTTCTTTTTTTTTTTTTCTCTTACTCCTCAGAGATCCTTGTTCTCATGCCTGGTATTTTCTGAGGCTAAATGTAAAGAAGGGTTAATTATCACCTGCTGTGCTGGCCTGGGGACTAACTGGGTCATGCTGAGATCCTAGGGAAGCAGAACTATAGTTACCAAAGTGAGTTCTGAAGCTTACTTTTTTGTTTTAAATAGCTTTTTAAGATTATGCTGCACTTTAGATATACCTAAGACTATTTTAACATACGTGTAAATTTGCATGCCTAACAATAAACATAGGTCTATTTGCCACTAGAACTAGAACTGCACTATCCAATATGAGTTACTAGCCATATGTGCCTGCTTAAACTTAAAGAGAATTAAAAATTCAGTTCCTCAGTCACACGAGCCACTCTCTGGAGTGCTCAATAGCCACAGAAGGCTGGTAGCTACTATACTGAACAGCACAGATATGGAACATTTCCATCGTTGCAAAAAGATCTACTGGACACTGCTGAACTAGAGCATTACCTATATCACTGTATTTGCCTTGTGAATTCCTTCCTTCTCTGGCCTCCTACCCAGATGAAACCATTCTGTTTAATTTTATATTTATCATTTCTTCTTAAAAACTTTATCGCCTTTATGCATCCTTAAATAATACATTACTATTTATTTTACTTTTATTTTTTTTGAGATAGAGTCTCGATCTTTTGCCAGGCTGGCGTACAGTGGTGCAATCGTGGCTCACTGCAACCCCTGCCTCCCAGGTTCAAGCGATTCCCCTGCCTCAGCCTCCAGAGTAGCTGGGACTACAGGTGTGCACCACCACGCCTGGCTAATTTTTTTTTGTATTTTAGTAGAGACATGGTTTCATCATGTTGGCCAGGATAGTCTCAATCTCCTGACCTTGTGATCTGCCTGCCTTGGCCTCCCAAAGTGCTGGTATTACAGGCGTGAGCCACCACGCCCAGCCTATTTTACTTGTTTCTAAACTTTATAAAAAGCCATGTAGTCTGCTGCAACTTGCTTTTTACGGAAATATTTATGGAAATATTTGGAGATGTTCACTTTCACTCCAATGGATAGTCACAATGCATTTAATCAACAAATAGTTACTGAGCATTTACCACTTGCCAGGCACTGTTCTAGGGAAGTAGATAAAATTGATAAATAAAAAAGACAAAAATCCCTGCTCTTCCTCGAGTTTACATCTTCCCACCAAGGGACATTTGCTTTCAATTTTATGTTTTTCCTTTAAATACTGTCCTAGCAAAACAAAGTTGTAGTAGAACTGCTGTGCTTAGCGAAAGATCTTTAGTCAGTTTTGACAGATATTAATATACATAAACAGAGATGCCAAGCAATGGGCTACTTAACTATACATAATATGGCGTAGTAAGTCGGTGTATATGTGTAAACTGAAGTTCAACAAGTCTAGATCATGTTTTCAGCTGTTTCTTTTTGGAGGTTTAATCTGTTTGATTGACTGATTGTTTATGTATTTATTCATTCATTCGAGATAGGGTCTTGCTATGTTGCCCAGGCCGGATTGCAGTGGCTATTCATAGGCATGATGATAGTGCACTGCAACCTTGAACTCCTGGCCTCAAGTAATCCTCCTGACTCAGCTTCCTGAGTACCTGGGATTAACGGCTGTGCCACTGTGCCCAGCTTTAATCTGCTTTTATTCTGGGTGTTTATGGGTTTTGATTCCAAACAATATCAGAATCTGGGCCGGGCATGGTGGCTCATGCCTGTAATCCCAGCACTTTGGGAGGCTGAGGTGGGCAGATCACTTGAGGCCAGGAGTTTGAGACCAGCCTGGCCAAACCTACTAAAAATACAAAAAATAGCTGAGTGTGGTGGTGCATGCCTGTAATCCCAGCTACTTGGGAGGCTGAGGAAGGTGAACCACTTGAACCTGGAAGGCAGAGGATGCAGTGAGCCGAGATTGCGCCATTGCACTCCAGCCTGGACGACAGAGCAAGACTGTGCCTCCAAAAAAATAAATAAATAAAACAAATCAGAATCCTGGTTCTGAGACACCAAAGACTACAGGGACTCTAGCAGGTAGAAAACCAAAAAGGAAAATAGATTCAATTTCCTGGCATGGTCCCCAGTAATAGAGAACCATGAAGACAGCAGTCAAAGGAAATCTATCAGAGATCTTTGGGATGATTCTCCTAACCACACTGAAAGTTTAGCCGAGTTTTATTCTGAGTGCCTGTTTTGGTGAACTATTTCTTTAGACTGGAATACCCCTGGGAATACCGTGGAAGTAAAGGACTCATTACCCCCTAGAATAGTAAGGAAAGGAATAATACATAAGTCATATTACAGTACTGGGCAAGCTACTTAATTACTTCCATATGCGTTGGAGGCAAAGATGATGTACTGTCTCTCTGACCACAATGTAAAAGTTATAACTTACTACGAAACCAACCAAAATATGATCATCTCTCTTAACCACTGTATTCCTCACTTCCCAAAGACATTTCCCATTTTCCTTTGGGTTTTGGAGTCTACATGGAATCTAACCAAAAGACCCACACTTCAGAAAACCACTGGTACCTGAAACATTGGTACTTACCAGTTCCAATGGATAAGCCACTGCTATTGGAACGGATGGTCTTAGAATTCAATACTTTCTCTGAGAAAAAATATTTGGTAGGTAAGCACTGTATACAGATATAGGCAAGAAAAATGAGAGAAGACTAGGATAGGGAGATAATTGTTCTCCCTGACTCCAGATAACTTAGAACTATAACTTACAGTTTTAGAAATTAGTATCATAAGCTAAGCACCACTTGCTATTCTAACTATATTCACTATCTACATTAGCAACTGTCTGCCTTGGCTGGTCACTGGAATCACCTGGGAAGTTTTAGAAAGTAACCATGTGTTTGAGACTAGCCTAGGCAACATGGCAAAACCCAATCTCTAAAAAAAATACAAATCTAGCCAGGTGTGGTGGCACTGGCCTGTAGTCCCAGCTACTTGGGAGGCTCAGGTGAGAGGATCAATTGAGCCTGGGAGAGGGAAACTACAGTGAGCTGTGTTTGTGCCACTGCACTCTACTCTGGGTAAAAGAGTGAGGCTCTGTCTCAAAATTTAAAAAAAAGGAAGTAACATCGCATAGGTCCGTAGGTTCCACCCCAGAGATTCTGATTTAATTGGTCAGAGATAGGGTCTGGACAATGGTATTCTTAAAAGCTTCTTGGCCGGGTTCACTGGCTCATGCCTGTAATCTCAGCACTTTGGGAGGCCGAGGCGGGCAGATCATGAGGTCAGGAGTTCAAGAACAGCCTGGCTAATATGGTAAAACCCCATCTCTACTAAAAAATCCAAAAATTAGCCAGGTGTGGTGGTACACTCCTGTAGTCCCAGCTACTCGAGAGACTGAGGCAGGAGAATCGCTTGAACCTGGGAGGTTGCAGTGAGCCGAGATCGCACCACTGCGCTCCAGCCTGGGCGACACAGTGAGACTCCGTCTCAAAAAAAAAAAAAAAAGCTTCTCAAGGATTCTAATGTGCTGCTAAGGTTGCAAACCACTGATCTAAAAGTAGACTTATAAACCCTTACACAGGCATTTATAAAGTAGTTCATAACAAATTAATCTTTATGCAGAAAGTGCTTATAATTTAAAGTTTCTTTTAAAGGATGTGCTGAATATTTCTCATGAAAGCATGAGCACAGACAACAAATTAATTGGTGGATGATTAGAAGTAACAAATTCTAGGGCCAGGCACGGTGGCTCACGCCTGTAATCCCAGCACTTTGGGAGGCCGAGGCAGGTGGATCACCTGAGGTCAGGAGTTCTAGACCAGCCTGATCAACGTGGTGGAACCCTGTCTCTACTAAAAATACAAAAATTAGTTGGGCGTGGTGGTAGGCGCCTATAGTCCAAGCTACTTGGGAGGCTGAGGCAAGAGAATTTGCTTGAACCCAAGACGCGGAGGTTGCAGTGAGCCGAGATCACACCATGGCACTCCAGCCTGGGCGAAAAGAGTGAAACTCCATCTCAAAACAACAACAACAAAAAAACAACCAAAAAGATCAATTCTAAGGGGGGTGGCAGAGCCCAAAGTTATATTAAAAAATAATCAAGAGATGGCAGATGGTTCTGTTCTCACCACTAGGTATGGCATCCTTGACCATTACAAGACTTACAGAAATGGCTTCTTCAGGACATTTCTGTTTCCAACAATGTGACCAACAATACTCAGACGTGGGTCTATCCTCTGTCAAAGCCATCCCAACCCCAGACATATGAAACTCTTACCAACAATGAGAATGGTATGCCAGCCACGGCAAGACAGGTCCGGGACATGATGCAGAGATCCAAAAATAGGCCGAGGCCATGAGGTACAGATATCAGAGCCATGTGGTCTCTCTGTGGGGGTCATTGCCAGGCGGCCATTACCACCATTGCCCCAGGCAAAAATGTGATTATCTAGAAAAAAAGTTAAACAGCAGACCATTTAACAGAACACTGGCTTCCCAACTTTCTGGGTTCCCCATCTTTATATCCTAGAGCTAGAAAGACTTCCCACTATGTACTAAACAAGGGAAAGCTGTTTATTCTCCTATATAAAGCCTAAACTCTTCCTGATTCCACTCGGGTAAAAATGCCCACTCTTCCTATGTATTGCCATTCATTCATTCATTCATCCATTCATTCACCTTTTTCTTCAACAACTTTTTATTGGTCATTCATTCAAACAGTGACTGAACATCTACTTCAAGACAGGTACTGCATGGGGTGATAGAGCAGTGAATAAAACCAAGTCCTTGCCCTGTGGAACTGACATTCTAGTAGGGGAGACTGATAATACATAAATACACACTTAACATTTAAGGTGGTGATAAATGCTATGAAGATAAATGGTGGAGAAAAATAAGTGGAAACAAAGAGTAACAGTGGGGTGGGATATTATTATTTTAGATAGGGTAGGTCAGAGGAGTTCTTTCTGACACTTGAACAGAGATCTACTGGAGTGAGGAAGAGTTTCCAGGCAGAGAGAACAGCAACAGCAAAAGTAATGTCAGTAGCACAAACAAGGAACAAGGAGACCCCTGCAGCTGGAACAAAGTAAAGGAAGGGACGGGATAACAGAAGGGGTCAGGAGGTGGCTGGGGTCCTGCTCACATAGGGCCAATCGGGCCACTGTGATGACTCTGGTTCTTACTGACTGATAGAGGAAGCCACTGGAGGTTTTGAGCAATAGGTATTTAAGAGAATCCCTCCGTCTACTGAGGAGAACTGATGGCAGGGGAGCAAGGATGGAAGCAGGGAGACCAGTTGTAGTGGAGATGGTGAGAAGTGGTTGGATTTATTCTGAAGATAACCAATATGGATGGGATGTGGAGTGTAGGATGAAGTTGCCATTTACTGAGACAGGAAGGCTGCAGGAGGTACAGGTCTGGGCAGAAAATCAGAAGTTTGATTTTGAGTATACTAAGTTTGTCTGAGATGCCTATAACTTCTTATCCAAATCAGGCCTTTTTTAAAAAATGAAACAGGGTGGCTATTAATCATTAAGCCAGGACAACAGGCATGAAGGCATGAATCAGGATTGGTCTAAGATAACTGGGTTATATGGCCCGCCCTAAATTTAGACATCAAATTGAGGAGCTGTTGAATAAATTAGTCTGAAGATCAAGGCTGGTGATATAAAGCAGTCAATGTATAGGGGGAATTTAAGGGAACGAGCTCACTTTGGAGAGACAAGTGAGCCTTGGGGCACTCCAGGACTTAGAAGACTAGGCTGCTGCTATTACAGCACCTAACACCTGCCTGTGCTAGTCCCCTACTCTACTAGAGTGTGAGCTCCTTGAAAGCAGGGGTTTTCTGAGACTCATTTCTGTATTCCTAGAGCCTAAAAGAGGACTTGGACATGAATGAGGCCATCAAGTACAGTTTAGAGGAGTATAGGAACATCAAGAGGTAATATGCCCAGCCACAGAATCCAAATTTACATTTTTCATTCTGAAGTTAAAGTCATGAGCTACACAGATTTATTCAAGAAACGTGAGCTCTCTGAAGCCCTGTCAGAAACTGCTACTGCATTTGCTGCACTAAATTTATCTTCAGTGACATCCTGACTCTGTCCTGTGTAACGTTTCCATTTATCCAAGTCTGACTTAAACAGTTTGCTCCTTAAAGTCCCTTATTTTGGGACAAGCAGAGAGAGTTAATGTGCTGTTCTGAATGCTGGTTTATTTAAATATGGTAACAGATCACCTCATCGACAATATCCCTGAGACCCCTCATGAGTACAGAACAGGCATGGACCAAAAGAAAACAAGGGTATCTCAGAGCACAAGCAACAACAAAAAAGTTGATGAGTCAAAAGATAAGAAGATGAAATATATTGGCTGGGCATGGTGGCACACGCCTGTAATTCCAGCTACTTGGGAGGCTGAGGCAGGAGAAGCACTTGAACCCGGGAGGTAGAGGCTGCACTGAGCCGAGATCACACCACCGTACTCCAGCCCGGGTGACACAGCGAGACTCTGTCTCAAAAAAAAAAAAAAAAAAAAAAAAAAAAAAAAAGAAAATGAAATGTGAGTTGTTACCAGTCAAGTGAAAAAAGTGGCTACAAAAATTTAGAAGTTCAGATGATGACACAGGAAAAAGAAAAAAGAGGAAAAAGCAAGCAAAGAAGGAAGGGAATGTAGGATAGCAACAGCAGCAGTACAGAAGAGAAGGAGTGACCAGGCATGGTGGCTCACGCCTATAATCCCAGCACTTTCGGAGGCCAAGGCGGGTGGATCATCTCAGGTCAGGAGTTCAAGACCAGTCTGGCTAACATGGCAAAAACCCATCTCTACTAAAAATACAAAAATTAGCTGGCCATGGTGGCGAGTGCCTGTAATCCCAGCTACTCAGGAGGCTAAGGCAGGAGAATTGCTTGAACCTGGGAGGCGGTAGTTGCAGTGAGCTGAGATCACGCCACTGTACTCCAGCCTGGGTGACAACAGGGACACTGTGTCTCAAAAAAAAAAAAAAAGGAGTGAGGAACCAGACAATACTGCAGAAAGAAATAGCCACAGAGGACCAGGCACAGTGGCTCACACCTGTAATCCCAGCACTCTGGCAGGCCGAGGTGGGCAGATCACGAGGTCAGGAGTTTGAGACCAGCCTGGCTAACATGGTGAAACCCTGTCTGTACTAAAAATACAAAAATTAGCTGGACGTGGTGGTTTGCACCTGTAATCCCAGCTACTCAGGAGGCTGAGGCACGAGAATCACTTGAACCCGGGGGGTGGAGGTTGCAGTGAGCCAAGATCACGCCATTGCACTCCAGGCTGGGCAATAGAGCAAGACTCTATCTCAAAAAAAAAAAAAAAAAAAAGGCCAGGCACAATGGCTCACGCCTGTAATCTCAGCACTTTGGGAGGCCGAGGCAAGCGGATCACCTGAGGTTGGGAGTTCGAGACCAGCTGACCAACATAAAGAAACCCTGTTTCTACTAAAAATACAGAAATTAGCCAGGTGTGGTGGCACATGCCTGTAATCCCAGCTACTCGGGAGGCTGAGGCAGGAGAATTGCTTGAACCTGGGAGGCAGAGGCTGTGACGAGCTGAGATTGTGCCATTGCACTCCAGCCTGGGCAACAAGAGCGAAACTCTGTCTCAAAAAAAAAAAAAAAAAAAAAAAAAATCGTCTCAGAGAAAAGAGAGGAGAAAAATCAATTAGACCAACTCAGAAATCTGAGAGATACATAATATAGAGGAAAGCTGCCCTTCAAACCTTAGCAGTCCCTATGGACATCACTGTAGTACAGTTGACCCCAGCCAACAGAGAAAATATGCTGTTCTCTCCAGCTACCCAATAAATGTTTATTGAAATCAATCAACAACATACTGAGCAAGTTATATAGAAGTACTTAATAATTCTTACAACATTTTACCAAAAAAGTGAAAGCTGAAATGAAAAAAGGAGGAATGTAGAACATTAACCTATCATTATCTAGAAATCTGGCCTTTAAAAACAATCACTATGTTGAATACATGAAAAGTTCATAAAGCTCAATATATATAACCGGCCACCAATTTAATACAAATAAAAAAGTACATCCACAATTCAGCTATACAAATAACCAGTCCATCTCTTTCCCAGCCAAGAACTGAAACACAGCCATGTGTCCAGAAAGCTTGAAATGATATGTACAGACTCACCATCAGTGGCAGCAATGGTAAACTCATCACCACAAGAGACCCTGATCACTTGCTTCCCACCTAGGGGTCCCCCCAACAGGTTGATTCCGAGACGCTTCTTGTAGTTCCCAACACCCAGCTGCCCACACTTGTTGCAGCCAAAGGTCAGCAGCCGGCCTCGCTCTGAGAAGCAAAAAGAAATAACAAGGCACAAATGAGTCCTGGAACCCAGAGAAGATGCAGCCAAGCAGACTTCACGGATTAGCTTCCGGTTGTTAGAATATACAAATACAATACATGATCCTGGACCTAGGACAACTACAGTATCTAGGTACTATAACTAATTAGATCCAGTCGGCGACTCGATATTGTATTCTCTCTCCAGCACAGTATTTTTAGTGAGAAAAATGAGTACTACCTTAGAATAAAGTACCTTATAAAAGGTGCTAATCAGACAACAGATGTCTGGAATCATAGGTGTGGTGTTCTCATAACAGGATGTATTTATTATGCATTTATAATAATTATCAATAAAAATATGTACCTGAATACATTAATGAGATAATACTAGATGTTCAGGGGAAATCAGGATGACATACATATAAAGAAAACCTAATACCTGATAGAATAAAAGAGGCTCAGCTACTAAGGCATGTGATACAGTTGTAAATCAACTTACCATCAATAGCAGCTGTGTGAGTCTTGCCTGGGGCAATGGTACGGATCTTATAAAAGGACAACTGCTTGGCCAAGGTAAAGGACATTGTGTAGGGAACTTCATGGTATGCCTGAAACAAAATAAAACACAAAGCAGATGGATGATGTAAGAAAATCGAGGGAAAATCAGGCTGAGAATGGAAAAAAGTCCTGGTGACCAAAAGGCCTTTCAAGTGAGTTATATTACCAAGAAGAGGGTGCCAGGTAGTTTTCCATCTCCAACAGAAAACAAGAGGAAATAAGCTCAATATGTAATCAGAGAATGCAGCACATGAGGCAGAACTTTCTGACAACCAAAGTTTTAGATTCTGACTTAGGGTTTATAAAACTGAACTTTCCATCCCAGAAGGTATTTATATAAGGAGAGAATCGTTGACATTTACCTTGGTTATACACTCTGCATATCTAACAAGGGCAGGGCAAAGAATTAAAGTCCTGAGGACTGTCTCCAGCCCATAAAGGAATCAGTTTACTGTGATCTAATTTCATCTATAGGGTAGTGTTTCTCAACTTAATTAAAACCCATGTTCCCTTTGAATTAGTATTAAAAAAGAATCCTCTCATTTAAGTTTAAAATTTCACAACAAATCCACTGCTATAATGAAAACATAAATCAAGTAGTAGTAATTCTGAATATTTCTTTGTTTTTTTATTTTGTTTTGTTTTGTTTTGAGACGGAGTCTCGCTTTGTTGCCCAGGCTGGAGTGCAGTGGTGCGGTCTCAGCTCACTGCAAGCCCCGCCTCCCAGGTTCACGCCATTCTCCTGCCTCAGCCTCCCGAGTAGCTGGGACTACTGGTGCCCGCCACCATGCCTGGCTGGTTTTTTTTGTATTTTTAGTAGAGATGGGGTTTCACCGTGTTAGCCAGGATGGTCTTGATCCCCTGACCTTGTGATCCGCCCGCCTCGGCCTCCCAAAGTGCAGGGATTACAGGCGTGAGCCACCGTGCCCGGCAACTGAATATTTCTTTTCAAACTACAAAGACACTCTCTCCAACCTTGCCCTGAATTTGTACTCTCCTAATTGAAAATCACTACTTTAGAGATTGCTTAAAAATTAATTCTTACCTTTTTCATTGAGTCAGAAAACTTCTGTCTCTTAATTTTATTCTTTGGAAAATGACAAAACTCATTATATTAACACAAAAAGGAAACTAAGACGCAGCCATAAAAAAGGATGAGTTCATGTCCTTTGTAGGGACATGGATGAAGCTGGAAACCATCATTCTGAGCAAACTATCGCAAGGACAAAAAATCAAACACCGCATGTTCTCACTCATAGGTGGGAATTGAACAATGAGAACACTTGGACATAGGAAGGGGAACATCACACACCGGGGCCTGTCATAGGGTGGGGGAAGCGGGGAGGGATAGCATTAGGAGATATACCTAATGTAAATGATAAGTTAATGGGTGCAGCACACCAACATGGCGCATGTATACATATGTAACAAACCTGCACTTTGTGCACATGTACCCTAGAACTTAAAGTATAATTAAAAAAAAAAAAAGGAAACTAAGACAATATCAGTGGTGAATTTGCTAACATTTTTGAAGACAGAATGGTAATTACATTCAATAAGCCTAAACAGGATCAGTGATTTGGGAGAAATAAATCTAAAAAACTCCAATCAATCAAAAAAACTCCAGGAAGGTGATGCATGGAAATATGTTTTTTTTATAACATTAATTTGCTTATTCCTATTTCAATAAGGTAAAAGCTGAATTTCATCATTTTATTCTTTGTAATCAATTTATTTGTTGAAGTATAACACACTGCAAAATATCACACAGCTTGACACATTTTTCTATATACATATACTTGTAAAACCATTACAGATCAAGATATAGACCATTCCCATTACCCTAGGATCCCTTCCACCTCTTCTGTTAATACCCTTCCTTCCATAAGTAGCCACAGTTTTGATTTCTGCCAGTATAAGTTAATTTTGCCTGTTCTTAAATTTTACACAGATAGAGCTATATAGCATGTACTCTTTGTGGCTGGCTTCTTTTGCTGCATACAATGCCTATGAGACCATAACTAAAGTCAAATTCCATGGTCACTAACCAATAATGGCATCTCAAAGAAATTCCAATCTAGACAAATTCTGATGATGTGGTTAGAACACCAATCAGGACACTCACTTCATGGTTGATAATTCCAGACATGCACTGATTCAGACCCAGCTTATTGAATTCATTGAGTCCACAGGCCAGCACTTTGCCTGACTGGGTCAAGAGAAATGTTCCATCACAGCCACATTGAACTGCAACAATAATCAAGGCCTTGGGAACATCCACCTGCAAGAAAAAAATCAGAAAAAGAAATCCCAAACACATAATTCGTATTAGAAAAAAAGCTCTCAAATTCTTTCAAAAGAGACATGCTGCATTTAGCAGAATGACTACAGGAAAGTGAGGACTGCTCTATTCTTTTCAGATTTGCCCAGTGTCTTAGAGACTATTTTTTCGTTTCTTTTTTTTTTTTTTTTTGAGATAGAGTTTCCCTCTTTTGCCCAGGCTGGAGTGAAGTGGTGCGATCTTGGCTCACTGCAATCTCTACCTCCCAGGTTCAAGCGATTCTCCTGTCTCAGCCTCCCAAGTAGCTGGGATTACAGGTGCATGCCACCACACCCAGCTAATTTTTGTATTTTTATTAGAGATGGGGTTTTGCCATGTTGGCCAGGCTGGTCTCGAACTCCTGACCTCAGGTGATCTACCCACCTTGGCCTCCCAAAGTGCTGGGATTACAGGTGTGAGCCATCACGCCTGGCCGAGACTACTATTTTTTTTCTTTTCTTTTCTTTTTTTTTGAGGTGGAGTCTTGCTCTGTCGCCCAGGCTGGAGTGCAGTGGTATGATCTCGGCACACTGCAACCTCTGCCTCCCAGGTTCAAAGCGATTCTCCTGCCTCAGCCTCTTGAGTAGCTGGGACTAAAGGCGTGTGCCACCATGCCCGGCTAATTTTTGTGTTTTTAGTAGAGATAGGGTTTCACCATGTTGGCCAGGCTGGTCTTGAACTCCTGACCTCAAGTGATTTGCCCGCCTTGGCCTCCCAAAGTGCTGGGATTACAGGCGTGAGCCATTGTGCCCGGCCAAGGCTACTATTGTCAACGAAGAGCTCAAGTTTTATAATATCAAGGAAAAGGTGACAGTTCCAGGTCAACTAAACAAGACAGCCCCCTCTGTTTGTCTTAGTAATAGGTCCTTCCTCAAAAAGTTGAGAAAGAAGCTTCAATTCATTGCTGATTTTGTCCTTTGAGATGGAAGGCTGCTTGACAGTTACAGAAATTCAACAGCCCTGTGGGGTCCCAATCTGGTCATTTTATAGGAGAGGTGACAGGGTACTGAGGTAACATCTAGGACTTCCAAATGCTCATATCTTTTTACAGCTAACTAGACAGGACTGGAGAAGGTGGGGTGATGCATGTGTGGGGTCACAATGGATGTGTGTAAAACCTGAAACCTCAACCCTCAGTTTCTGCCACAGCCTTTCCAGGAGAAAAGGAACAGCTGGGAATCCCATTGAGGATGGTCCCTAGAAACGCATAATAATTTAATTTTTAAAATGTAAATAAAAACTGGTTTGGCTAAAAGTACCCAAGGGAAGAAAAAAGAAGAGAAAAGAAAAGAAAAAACCCAAAACAGTGGTAACAATAAATGGTATAGCTGATTTAGCCAACCCTCCAATAGGTAAGCCTGTGCCCTAGGGTAGGTGGGAGAGATGTGACAGTGCTTTTCCCCCAGCTGGTATCAGCCTCTATGAGCCTCTCACAGGGCCAGCTCTGGCAAGGCTGAGAGTAATTTGATAGTATGTTTCATGCAACATGACCGCTAAACAAAAACAACTATTAATATTTCATCTGGTGGTCAATTGTAGAAATAGGAGAGGAAAATGGCTGTGTTGGGTTAAGAGACAGTATACTGCTTTACAGTATCTTCTCGAGTTTTCCAGTGTATTTGTAGCTATATGTGACTTTTCTGCTGTACACGCTGATTTTAGCTGTCATCCCTGAGTAAGATGTGACTTCACAATGTCCACAGTCGCTGTATCCACTTTCTTAATTTTCTATGATTTGGTCAGATGGCAAGACCACAGGGTGCTAAATCAAGAATCCTAGATTGTCGGTCTCCCAAATAGGAAACACTTCGGAAATAAACACCTTGATACAACAGAGCCAAGGAAAGAGGACATATTATTGGAGTCTGTGCGACTTAGATAGGTTTTAGAAATAAGTTGCTTCTGATTTTACCTTTTGTGGTGTATAATAATCCTCTTCTGAATCCAAACCCAGCCGTCCTGAAACACACATAAGAATGAAAATCATTATAATGAGGGCTTCCTTCCCAGTGAAGAGGTTCTGTAAGATTCTCTTTTGCCAGGTGCGGTGGCTCACGCCTGTAATCGCAGCACTTTGGGAGGCCAAGGCGGGCGGATCATGTTCCAGACCAGCCTGGCTAATGTGGTGAAACCCCATCTCTACTAAAAATACAAAAAATTAGCTGGGTGTGATGGCGTGTGCCTGTAATCCCAGCTACTCGGGAGGCTGAGGCAGGAGAACCGCTTGAACTCAGGAGGTGGTGGTTGCAATGAGCCCAGATCGTGCCATTGCACTCCAGCCTGGGTGACAGAGAGAGACTCTTGTCTTGAGGAAAAAAAAAAAAAAGATTTACTGAATTAACACTTCTCATTTAGGGGCTGCATGATGTGTTGAGATGCATACAACTTTTAAGTCAGGTTGTATACCTGTGAAGAAGTGGACAGAGACAAGGCTACCCCTACCATATTCGCCACAGCCCCAAGAATAGACTTCCTTGTTTCGTGTCAGAACCACCACATGATTATCTCCACAGGAGACCTGCTCCACTGGATTGCTAAGGAAGAAGTTCAGCTGCATGGGTTCTAGCACTTCAGGGCCAGCAACTTTGTCCACCCCCATGCAGCCATAATAATCTGATCCAAAGGCATACAGCTGACCCTCATCTGCAAAAGAAAGGAAAACAGAATCCATCAAAGGACTGACTTATTTTATCTAATCAGAAAGTTGGGCAGGGCTGGAATGAGGACTACCCCAGCAAATGATCTCACATGAAATGATTACATCCAAGAAATTAAAAGGACAGACTGTGCAAGTCTAGAGTTCTATGTCAGAGAGTCATGTGTACTACTACTACTATATTAAACAATTTAAAAAGTGGTAGCATTATCACATTAAAAGGACTTAAAATTTTAATGCGGCCATCTTTGTTATATAGATAAAAAATAAGTCCCAAGGAATCATTAAGTAATGACAAGACCAAAACTAAACTTAGGTCTTGATCCTAATTTTATGTTATCCATAGCCTGATGAGGTGGTAAGATTATTTTTCCTGCCAACCAGGAACACATTTTCTCCTGATCCCACCTCTTCTCTGTTACCCACCTGTCTTCTCCTTGCTCACCACCCCCTAATACTATAGCAAATTTGGTATGTTATTATTAATGAGTATATTTGCTCAAGGTCCTCTGGTTCTTTGTATACTGTCTTTTGTTTTAAAATCCCAACTAAGATTGCACAGCATTAAGCAAAATACCCCTACATTACATGCTCTTAAGACACTTTCTGCTGATGGCTTACCAGTCACACAGACAGTGAAATCATCACCACATGACACCTGATGGATAGCTTTGCCTTGCAACTTTTCCACATGCTTTGGCTGTCGATAGGAGGCTTTGTCTCCATGGCCCAGCTGACCATGGAGTTTAGTGCCTCCTTGCATGTTCTGTGAAATAAAGAGGTCTTATGACTTTTTTTTAAATTACATTTTATTAAACTTAAATTTTAAAAAGAGATAGGTTCTCGCTGTGTTGCCCAAGCTGGTCTTGAACTCCTGAGCTCAAGTGATCCTCCTGCCTTGGCTTCCCAAAGTGCTGGGATTGTAGGCATGAACCAGCATGCCCCGGCTGAGAGGTCTTATGAAGTTTTAATTTTTCATGCCAAAAGCTGAGCTTTAATGGAACTTCATATGAAGAAAAACAGTAGAACAAAAGAGCTAGAAATTTAGAAATTAGAAAAAAATGGGCAAAGGGATTAAACATTTTAATAGCAAGTAGTATAAAGATCCTGCCAACAGGTAAAGAAAACTTAAAAAGTATCCAGATTAATATCCATTAATCTAATCTTTGTCCTTCAAGTCTAAGGTAAACTATATATTTAATTACTGGTGATGGTGAAAAAAATTCTTTACAATATAGTCTAATTTTTTTGCTTTCTACAGGAATATAGCTTCTTGAAAATCTGTACCAGAAGTTTCATAAATTTTGGTCACAGTTTCCCTGAAACATGGAAGAGTTATAAAGAATCTGGCTATATCAAAGAGGCTGCTATACAGCAATGAGACTAGTCCTTGATGACTTTTCAACTTTTTTTTTTTTTTGAGACGGAGTTTCGCTTTTGTCACCCAGGCTGGAGTGCAGTGGCTCAATCTCGGCTCACTGCAAGCTCTGCCTCCTGGGTGCAAGCGATTCTCCTGCTTCAGCCTCCCAAGTAGCAGGGATTACAGGCACCTGCCACCATGCCTGGCTAATTTTTTGTATGTTTAGTAGAGATGGGGTTTTGCCATGTTGGCCAGGCTGGTCTCGAACTCCTGACCTCAGGTGATCCACTCACCTCGGCCTCCCAAAGTGTTGGGATTACAGGTGTGAGCCACCATGTCTGGCCTTTTCAACAGTTTTATAGAGAAAAATAATTCTATTAAATAATTCTGTACTTATATACACACACACATATATATGTGTGTGTATATATATATATTTTTTTTTTTGAGACAAGGTCTTGCTCTGTCACTCAGGCTGGAGTGCAATGGTGCAATCTTGGTTCACTACAATCTCCACTTCCCAGGCTCAAGTGATTCTCATGCCTCAGCCTCCTGAGTAGCTGGAATCACAGGCATGCGCCACCACTCTCAGCTAACTTTTGTATTTTTAGTAGAGACGGGGTTTTGTCATGTTTGCCAGGCTGGTCTCAAACTCCTGGCCTCAAACAATCCACTCGCCTTGGCCTCCCGAAGTGCTGGGACTTCAGTTGTGAGCCACTGCGCCCAGCCAATAAATGTTTAAGATACTAATTTCTCTCCAGCAGCCTGAAATGAGCCTGAGGAGGCATAGCAAGAGACAGGAGGAAAGCCAAAAGAACACGCTATCACAGAAGGCAAGTGAAGACAAAACTTCAAGAAGGAGGGAGTGGTCAACTATTTCAAATGCTGCCGAGAGGTCAAGCTAGGTAAGGACTAAAAAGCATCTGTTTTATTTTAGCAATTTATGGGTCATTTTGTCAAGACTAGTTTCAATTGAGTGGCAGAGATGGAAGCTGCATTGTAGGTGAATGAAGAGAGAGTGGGAGATAAGGAAACAGCAAACACAGACAATTTGTTAAGGAAAGTGAGAGGGGAGAATCTAGAGGGCAACAAATTCTACACAAAATATACCTAGCCATCTTCAATCACTGCTGTGGGCTTCAGGGGTTTCCTGACATGGTATAGTGCTTCCTTTGTTTACAAAGCTATTTCACAGATAATAGTTGCTCTGAACCTCATGGTAATGTAACAGAGTAATTGAGTGACTTGTCTGAAATCATCCAGCTGTAAATGGGAAAGCCCAGTCTCCTGAGTCTTTCAATTTTTCTCTCCCTCTCTCATTCATTCAAAAAACCTTTATAGGTGACCTAATACGTACCAGCCCTGGGCATACATCAGTGAACTAAACAGACAAAAACCCTGCTCTCATAAGAGCTTCCATTCCATCACCCCATGTTGCCACTCCCTTAGTATAGGTTCGACTAATAAAATGCTTAGACATCGTGGGCCCAGTAAACAATTAGGCTTACAGCACCGTTCCAAAATGCTTAGCGTTCACTTACCACCCAAGTGTACAGTTCCTTCTCCACTGTGACCACAGCAAAGTGGGTATTCCCTGCACACACCTGCCGGGCACTACAGCCACTCTTGATAACATCCAGTTTCTGAGGGGTGGATTTTCCACCACCCCAAACATAGACTTCACTGGTTCGTGATGTTACTACAGCAATGGGTGCTTCAGTCACAGTGCTTGACCTGCCAACAACCCCCAGAACAAAGGAACATTTAACATTAAAAACAGTATCAAAGAAAAATGCTTCCAGTCTGTTCCTTGAGAAGAACTGCCAATTATGGTATGAGAAAGTATGTTCTTTCTCGACAACTTATTTCAATGTGCTCTATCACTGCAGACTTTGCGATTCCTGCCTCAGGGCTTCATCACAGCTTGGCCAGATCAGATTCCAGTATGACCCATAACACCTACACTTTTCCACATTCATCATGGTAATGATGGCCACTTAAGTGTGAGGGTGAAATTATAGCTTTCTTCTTAGAAATGCCTGTCTGACATTTAAGCAGATGCTGGCTCCTGAAAGGATGCCAAAGTATCCTGGGATCGAATAATGCCTACTCAAGAAAGAACCCCCTGGTTGTAATTTTGGATATATTAGTTTTTAAGAGTCTCTTGAACATTACCTTGGTCTCTTTGTAGGTGCATTAAGCAGAGTGACTTTTTCCTCCATCTCTCTACCAAAAGAAAAGCAAAGATACATGAGTGAAATAATAGGTTTTTATATTGCAAAGGTGTCTGTTTAATACATTTCACAGATTTAATCCTCTTATAAACTGTATGCATCCTACAACATCACAATACTTTTAGCAAAGTACCTCAATACAACTCAAAATAGTTATATAGTCCTTTCATTAGACAATTCATTAAATACCCAAAGGCCAGCAGTTTGGGGCCATTTGCTTTCTATCTCTGAGAAATGGTCCAGGCTGGAACAGAGAGCCTTGAGAACCTCTGATGTACATATTTAGTATCTGATGGACACCTTCATCTAGTCTGCCCACTGACTCCCAAACTCAGTATCTCCAAATATGAGCTTGTTAGCTTTTTCCCAAATGAGCTTTTCTTTCTGACTTCTCTATTTCTGTAACTAGCCGCAACACCCTTCCCCAATTCTCCCAGTCAACTGGGCTTAAAACCTCAGTCATCTCTGATTCATCTCTCTCCCTTTCTTTAATATTCAGGTTCTACAGATTCTACCTATATAGTACTTTTTGTACTCACCTCTTCCTTTCCAGTCTCACCACCTTAGTTCTGGGTAGCTCTACTTCCCACCTGTACTGTGATAATACCTCCTAATCAGCCTCACTTACTACAGTCTTAATCATTTTACTATACTGATTTAACATAGATACTAATATTGCCAAATAACTCTTCCTTAGGTATGCCTCTCATCACATGAACTACCCTCTCGCAAACATCCACTATCTCTCGTCGGTGGATGTGATATCTACTCTATCTTTTGCACTACCTCTTGAATTAACCACAATTTTCTTGGCCTGGCATGCAAGATTTCCTACCTATTTTTCCAGACTTCCTTCCTTTTGTTTGCACCCCATGTTCTAGCCCAGGGCTGTCATCCTACCTAAACCAATTATAGCTGAGCTCCTAGAGTAGTGCTCAGGCATCAGTACTTTTTGAAAGCTCCTGATATTTTGCATCAAAAATCCCAGGTCTAGAACCACTAATCTAGCCAAATAGAATTTTGTGTTTCCTGAATATTTTCCACAACTTCCTGTGTCTATGATTTTGCTTATGCTATATTCTCTGTCTGGAAAACTCTGTCTTATGTTTTCCATCGAAGTACAAAGTTCCAACAAAGTATTGCAGGTAAATCTATAATTATCTCAGTAACAATTTCATGCCTACACTCAAGAAATAAGAGATTAAAATAGTGACTTAAAATAGTGATTATGCCGGGTGCAGTGGCTCATGCCTGTAATCCCAGCACTTTGGGAGGCCGATGCAGGCAGATCACTTGAGGTCAGGAGTTCGAGACCAGCCTGGCCAACATAGTAAAACTTCGTCTCTACTAAAAATACAAAAACTAGCCAGGCATGGTGGCGCCTGCCTGTAGTCCCAGCTACCCGAGAGGCTGAGGTAGGAGAACTGCTTGAACCTGGCAGGTGGAGGTTGCAGTGAGCTGAGACTGTGCCACTGCACTCCAGCCTGAGCAACAGAGTGAGACTCTCAAAAAGTAAATAAAATAAAATAAAATAAATAAAATAAAATAAAATAAATCATTATATTGCTGTGAAATAAGCCAGATAAAAATTTTAAAAATGCTTAACCAGATCAAAAGGGTGATACTGCTTGCACATGCACAAAACATAATTGGAAGGTCATGGTGCTGTATCTGGAGTACTGTACATAATTTCAGGCACTAAAACACTGGCTACAGACCAACTAGAGAAGAACCAGAAAAGATTAATTAAATGGCATAGTAGAATAAAAGTACTGATGAAACAACAAATATGGAATTAGGGATGTACAGAATGTATCCAAGAGCAAGACTTGAAAAGAGCATTGTACGTGAATATTTGGAAGACATAAAAACAAAAAACTGGTAGTGGAGGAAGAAGGGTAGCAAGGCAAAAATAGTGTAATAGGATGAAATACAGATTCAAACATTTAAGGAAGATAAACGTTTTAAATTAAGGTATGAAACCTCCTAGAGGAACCGAGGGATAAAGGATGTTCTTCCTATCTCTAAAGATATCTGACAGAATAAATCTCAGGAAATAACCTCTGAGGAGTCAATAAAACTCTACTTCAAATATGGGCAAAATGTACCTGAAGAGGATTCCTCCAACTCCAACCTACCACCTAAACAAATGCAGTGAAAAACAAAGGCTCAGGCCGGGCATAGTGTCTCATGCCTCTAATCCCAACACTTTGGGAGGCTGAGGCAGGAGGACTGCTTAGGCAACAGCTTTGAGACCAGCCTGGGCAACACAGTGAGACCCCGTCTCTATAAAAATAGAAAAATTAGCCAGGCATGATGGTGCACACCTGTAGTCCTAGCTACTTGGGAGGCTGAGGTGTGAGAATCACTTGCAGCAGGAGTTCAAGGCTGCAGTGAACTAGGACTGTGCCACTGTACTCTAACCTGGATGATAAAGTGAGACTCTGTCTCAGAAAACAAACAAAAAACAAAAAAACCAAAGGATCAGTCCAATTCACACTACAATTGATAAGCACCCTATGCCAGGCCCTGGGATGACCACTTTTTATGTGTTATCTTCTTTAATCCTGACCTCATCTGACTTTATAGAGGAGAAAGCTAAGAAATAAGGATGTTAAATAACTTGACAAAGATAATGACAAAATTCAGATACAAACAGAAGGATGTCTGAGTCCAGACACCCCTCTTCCTTACTGCACTCTAATGCCTCAACTCTAAGGTTTAAAACCAATGGATCAGGAGTGAAGGGCTCTTGGGCCTCATCAGTACAAATTTAGAACAAAACAGCACAGGCTAAGGAGGCAAAAGTCAGAAGCTACCCCTAAGCAATAAAAGCAGGGATATTGGTAGAAAATAGCACTATTGCAACCAAGTCAGGAAACACTACTCTTTCTTGTAGTACTCTGATCAAGCCTCTAAAAGTCAACTATCTCAGAAAAGACAATGGAGTGACTTCTTCATACTTTACCTCCTGCGTTTCCTGAGAAGAGGGCGATCTAGAAGTTCATCTGCAGTAGGTCTCTGCTCAGGATCCTAAAAAGTAAAAATAGGGTTAGTTTTCACTTAACAGAAATGGGCAACATGGGATCTAAAGAGGATAATTAGTCAAAGACCACTGCATTACCCTTTTGTTTTAGAAATCATTTCTTATGTGATACTCCATATTTTATGCTTCTCACCTCATTATAATCAACACTTGTACATGAAGGAGAATGTTTATAATGCATCTTCCTCACTTGTTCAATTAGGGCAGTGGCTCTCAAACCTCAATATATACAGAACAGAAGAATTACCTGACGTGTTTGTTACAAATAAAGATTTCTGGGCTTTATCCACAGAGATTCTGATTGAGTTCGTCTGGGGTGGGGCCCAGGAATCTTCTTTTTACTTACAAAACTCCCCCACTCCCTGGTGATTCTGACTCCAGTGTTTCATGAAACATACTTTGAATAACACTAGAACTACACAGCAAGGGAACTATGAGATATGAGAAATACAGACATTCTGTATTAGAAATGGTAAATTATCTTTCATTGCAGTTTTATGAAATCTATATTCAGAAATCACTCTTGGTCATAAAAATGGAGCACAATTAGGCCAGGCGCGGTGGCTCACGCTTGTAATCCCAGCACTTTGGGAGGCCGAGGCGGGTGGATCACGAGGTCAGGAGATCGAGACCACGGTGAAACCCCGTCTCTACTAAAAATACAAAAAAATTAGCCGGGCATGGTGGCGGGCGCCTGTAGTCCCAGCTACTCAGAGAGGCTGAGGCAGGAGAATGGCGTGAACCCGGGAGGCGGAGCTTGCAGTGAGCTGAGATTGCACCACTGCACTCCAGCCTGGGCGACAGAGCGAGACTCCGTCTCAAAAAAAAAAAAAAAAATGGAGCACAATTTAGAAGGGAAATTCATTTCACAAACTAATACGTACAAAACAGAATAAAGTAAGAATTTGTTCACTGAAGCACACAACTATAATGAATTACCATACCTATTCTGGGTATAGCCACAAATACACTCTACCCTGGGGAAGTGCATGTGGTTTTGTACGGTTTATAGCTATGCCATATACCAAACACTGAGGCTGGAAGGGGAAATACGAAACTGAAGTGAATATTTAAGTCACACCTACCTGGTCAAGGCATGAATGAACCATTTGGATCAATTCCAAAGAGTACTGGCTAGAGTCAACTTCCATGGCCCGAATTCCTTGCACGATCTTCACACACAGGTTGAGCGGGTTCTATGAGAAAATGATGACTGCATTGTTCCTGGTTATATAAAGATGATGCTATACTGTACTGGTTGGGGCTCTCAGGTGTCTGTGACCATTATTTAAAGAATTGGCAATAGGTCTGACTTCTTGTTATAACTACTAGTATGCATCAACAAGAAATAGTTAGGGATGCACTGATGCTATCAGACAGAATGAAGCCAACTGGCCATACAATCTATAACTATGTGGCCAATAATATAATGCTTAGAGTATATTATAATCTGACCTTTCAACTGAATCCCAAGAAGAAGGAAAGCAAGATTAGCCATGCTTCTTGGCTTCATGCAGTTCCCTTGCCAACTAACTTGCCTCCTAATTTATATATCCTAATTGTGGCTGTACAGGCAATACTCTGCTGTGACAGACAAGGCAGTGAATAATAAGAAGATGATAACACTAACAATATTATGGTAATACCACCGCCACGTTATTGAGAGACTACTACAAACTAGACAGGCACATTACATATATGATATTTTTTAGCCTCACACCATTCAAGGAAATTATTATTATTATCAATTTATATATGAGAAAAATGGGGCTCAGAGATGTAAATAACTTGCCCAAAATCACAGATAGTAAAAATGGAGCTATAACTCCAACCAAAGCCTGACTCCAAGTCATATATATATATATATATATATACACACATATATATGTGTGTGTACATATATATACACACACACCTATACACACACACACACACACACACACACACACACACATATATATATATATTTCTTGAGACAGAGTCTCACTCTGTCACCCAGGCTGGAGTGCAGTGACACGATCTCCGCTCACTACAACCTCTGTCTCCTGGGTTCAAGTGATGCTTGTGCCCCAGCCTCCTGAGTAGCTGGGATTACAGGCATGCACCACCATGCCTGGCTAATTTTTGTATTTTTTAGTAGAGACAGGGTTTCACCATGTTGGCCAGGCTGGTCTCGAACTTCTGACCTCAGGTGATCCGCCCGCCTCAGCCTCCCAAAATGCTGGGATTACAGGCATGAGTCACCGCGCCCAGCCTCTGACTCCAAGTCATTTTTCTTCCACCATACTATTTAAGAGAATTAGATGATATACTAGAACAACTTTCAGGATTTAGAAAAATGAATAGGTCTTATGAAAAGGCAAGGAATTTGCATTATCTTACATTTGCATTTTTCATATATATTATGAGAGAATCTCTGTGTGGGGAATATATATTGTTACCATGTTATAGATAATAAAAAACAGAGGATCAAAGAGATGAAGTGATTTGCCTAAATTCTCACACCTGGTTGGTACAGGCAACTGGCTATGAATCCACTTTAGCCCCTCAATGTGCTCCATGGACCAGCAGCATCAGCATCACCTGGGAGCTTGTTAGAAACACAATCAACCCTGCCCCCCAAAAAATCTGCATTTCAACAAGATGATTTTGTATGCATATTGAAGTTTGAGAAGCACTGCTTTATATCAGGTTGTACTTTAATTTACTTAAAAAAAGAAAAAAAGACTTAAAGGGATTCATTGTCCATAAAGCAATGACAATCTTTATTTATTTTTTAACAGATAAACTTTTTTTTTCCTAGTTAATGAATATTTTTAACACCTACAATGTGTTAGGTATTGCAGAAAATAAAGCAAACATTTGGAAGGGTTTTAGACTACCTGGCAAAACCACAGCTATATAAAAAAAGTAAGTACAATAAAGTGATACTGGTGCTATGTCAGAAGTGTTTACAAGATAGAATAAAGGCACAAAGAAGTAACAATTAAGAAAAAGGCATAAATATGCTGGGCATGGGGGCTCACACCTGTAATTCTAGCACAGGCCAAGGCAGGAAGATCAGTTGAGGCCAGGATTTTGAAACCAGCCTGGGTAACATAGTGAGAACCCATCTCTACAAAAAATAGCCAGGTGTGGTAAGGCATGCCTGTAGTTCGAACTACTCAGGAGACTGAGGCAGGATGACCGCTGGAGCACAGGAGTTTGAGACTGCAGTGAGCTATGATCATGACACTGCACTCCAGGCCTGGGCAGCAGAGTGAGACCCAAATAAAACAATTATTTTTTGTTCCCTTCCATTCTGTTCACTAGATTTGCATCCTTTTACACGTTTCTAAGAAAGTGATGCAGTCGTTGCATGATCATCTGGCTGCTGTTAATAATGTTCCAATTCCTACTGCTTGAAAAAGTGAACCATCATATTCCATTTTTTGCTTTTAAGAGATGAACTTTTTAATTTAATTTAATTTTAATTTTTTTTTTTTGAGACAGGGTCTTGCTCTGTTGCCCAGGCTGGAGTATAGTGGTGTGATCTTGGCTTACTGCAGTCTCCACTTCCCGGGTTCAAGTGATCATTTCAACAGGGAATTCAAGTTGGAGATTTTTTTGAGACAGAGTCTTGCTCTGTTGCCCAGGCTGGAGTGCAGTGGCATGATCTTGGCTCACTGCATCCTCCACCTCCTGGGTTCAAGCAATTTTTGTGCCTCAGCCTCTCGAATAGCTGGGATTACAGGTGTGCGCCACCACACCCAGCTGAGTTTTCTATTTTTAATGAAGACGGGGTTTCACCATGTTGGCCAGGGTGACCTCAAGTGATCCACCCACCTTGGCCTCCCAAAATGCTAAGATTACAGGCGTGAGCCACTGCGCCTGGCTGGGTCTATAGCATTTTAGTAATAGATTACTAATCTTGTACCTGAATACTGGTTATTTTTGCCAGAAATCAGAAGCCTGGGAATAGAGTTGATCTGCTTAGTCAAGCTGTACCATTTGCAACCTGCTAAATGCAATATGGGGATAATATGCCAACTTACTGTAGCATCAAACGTCCTCTTTAAGGTAAGCAGTTCAAAAATGACGCAGCCTACTGCCCAGATATCAGACTTGAAATTGTACTTTACTCCTTGACAGAGCTCTGGAGACATGTAATATGGGGTTCCCACAAGCTGAGCAACAAAGAAACAATCAAAGAATAACTTCTTTTCTGAGGTAACTATGTTAACATTTCAACAGCTTAATTAAATTTCCTAGGAACTAGTCATAACAACCATAAAACATTCATCAGCAGATTCCAAAATGGTTTTTATGAGATGATGCCACTATGGAAAGAAATCTTATTCATATCAAACCTCTTGGGTCAATTATAAAGGGACAATCTCTGTGATAAAGGGACTGTGGTAACTTGAGGGGCTCAATAGCTCTGTGATTCCTAGATCACAGAGGCTTCAGGCATTCTGTGAAGACTGAATGACTTTACACATACTTAAAGACATACTTAGTAAAAGTTCACCAATGGGAAAAAAACCCAAACACTGGCAGTGGGGAGATGGTAACTGAATGAAGGAATTAGATGTTCTAACTAAAATACGCATAATGAAACTTTTAAAATGCCCAATTTGGCATCTGTTATACTAACACAGCTAGTGAATTTCCTTTGAATTTGAAAAAGATTTTCTGACTTCAAAAATAAATTTGGAAATAAAAATGTCCTAAGAAGTCATGCCTCTCCTAAGATGAGATATAATGAATGCCCTAGCAGCTCTAATAAAACTCACAGTCAGCTTTAATCAGCAAAGCAAAGCAAATTTCAGATGGCTTACATGGCTTTTATAAATTTTCGTATCATTCCTTCTTTGCATTTAACTAGCTAAAAAAAGTCAAGTCTTGGTTTTATCAGATTGTTCTTGATGAGAAAAATCCATATAAAGACATGATTGCTTCTTCAGAAGCTCACTTTGGCCTCCATCATAGAAACATCTGAGTCCCTGAAGCAGAGACTCCAAACCCTAAACATCTAAATTGCTTGCAGGCAAACCTTGACATTATTAAAAAAAAAAAAAATTATTGGCCAAAATCAGTTTTCAATTTCTTTTAACGACAGAGCATTGCGAAACTAGAATAATAATAACTGGGTTTTATAATTCCTAAAAGGATAAGATTACTGTCCTAAAGATCAACTTATGTCTACTCTTTACCAATGATCTTTCTCAAAATCACGTGAGAGGGGACCCCTGTGCAGTTCAGACTGTGTATAATATTAAAGAATAGATTGTTCTCTGAGCATCAGCCTTCACTTGTAGTATAAGGGTTCTCTTTGAACCAGAAGCATTCAAAGGAAAAACAAAGAGATGTCTAACACCTTGAGCTCAAACATTAAATAAGAGATAAAGTGAAATCTACTAAAGATCCTAACCTGGACAAAACAGTAAAGCATTTTGTTGCTTTTAGATAAGTCCCTAATCAGTGTTGGAAAAAGGCTATGAGGTCAGAGCTGTAACGTGGGCAATGACTTAAATGCCTGCTAGTGGGCCCAGGAAAAAGACTTCTGAAGACATGCATTAAAAGTATGGAGAACTTGCAAGAATACTGAGAAAAGTATGCAAGATTTAGGGAGTATAGTTATATTTCACAGTGCTAGAAAAGAAAATAAAAATTAAGACAAGGGCAACACATACCGTCTCAGCCATGGAATACTCAGAATTAAGTTTCTTTGCTAGGCCATAATCTCCAAGTTTTATCAGGTTTGCCTTGGTCAGAAAAATATTTAATGTCTTTATATCTCTGAAAAAAAAAGATGCTGCAAATTAAGTTCACACAAATAATTGTTTTATTTCACCCCCCGTCTTGCCCAGGATTGTTACAGAATAAAAATGAGTGTGGGCCGGGTGCAGTGGCTCACATCTGTAATCTCAGCACTTTAGGAGGGCAAGGCAGGAGGATTGCTTGAGGCCAGGAGTTCTACACCAGCCTGGGCAACATAGTGAGACCCCATCTCTACAAAAAATAAATTAGTCAGGAGTGGTGGCATACACTTGTAGTCCTAGCTTCTCGGGAGGCTAAAGCACCTGAGAATCAGTTGAGCCCAGGAGGCTGAGGCTGCAGTGAGTCATGATTGCACCACTACATTCCAGCCTGGGCAACAGGATGAGACCCTGTCTCAAAAACTAAAACAAAATAAAACAAAAAATAAAACAAAAAAAGAGTGTTACCCACAGTGGTCATCACTTTCACATGCTATTTAACACTGAAGCGGGGACTTTAAAGGAGTGAAGGCGGAGAATTAACTTCATCCTCTAGGGCTTCACAGCATAGAAATATCTCCCATACTACTGAAGCTATTAGGAAAAGTTGAGAGGGTCAGATGAGGAAAATGGTGCTCTAGGTAACCATAATTCCCATAAGATACCACACCTCTTCAACTATCACTTATGCCTTGAATTAAGTGGTATCAAGGCAACTTTAACAAACTTGGTTGGTGTCAAAGTTTCAAATAATCTGCTAAGGCAAGAGAAGAGGCCTACATTTCCCTGCAACGATATGATTAGGCCATTTAGTCATCTAAATAAAATCACAGGCTATTTTTCTAAAGATGAATTGACCATATGTAAAACAAAATGAACTGTGCCTGGTTCACTATGGCTTCCTTTATTGAAAGATGCAAATAAACCAGAATAATATACTTTGTTATGTTTAAAAAGAAAATAACAACATGCAACAGAAGCCATTTAATAGCTATCAAGAAATATATGTTAACTGAATGAACAAACCAATAAAAAAAGAAATCTTAGTGTATTATAATTAATCTCTGGCACCAGTCAATGACTCACTTAAGAAGGGCATAATGATGTGAAAATGTTATTGAGATGCTTCTCTTCTATAGCTAGAAATGAATGGAAACGTGCTTGTTTTTAAAGATCTGGTAAATTTGTATAATTAATTGTACAGAGTGAAGAGGCTTTTATTTAAATTAAAAGCGCTTAATTATAGAATTAAAAAGAATTGCCAATTATTATTGCTGTGAATTCTTTTTTTTTTTTGAGATGGAGTCTCGTTCTGTCGCCCAGGCTGGAGTGCAGTGGCGCAATCTCGGCTCACTGCAAGCTCCGCCTCCCGGGTTCACGCCATTCTCCTGCCTCAGCCTCTCCGAGTAGCTGGGACTACAGGTGCCCGCCATCACGCCCGGCTAATTTTTTGTATTTTTAGTAGAGACAGGGTTTCACCATGGTCTCGATCTCCTGACCTCGTGATCCACCCGCCTCGGCCTCCCAAAGTGCTGGGATTACAAGCGTGAGCCACCGCGCCTGGCCTATTGCTGTGAATTCTTACCAAACACTACTTCTCGTGGTGTCCTTCTAGGCTTTACTGATGAATTAACAAACTGAACTCTAAAATGTTTGTCTGTAAAATGACTAAGTAGTACTTGGCTACTGAGGAGACTCTTCTTAGATCATAAACATGGTTTAACCTCAGGGAGTGAAAATAATATTCCTCATTACTTTCCTTTCCTAATGATATCAATGGAAAAACTCTTGGCTGCTTAACCAAGAAAATAAAAGTGTTGTTGTGGGGGGTATCCAGGGTAGGGGCTGAATTGGTAGAGAAGAATCCATCCATAAATTTTTTTTACTTCTTACCTATGAAGGATTCCAGCTTTATGGATGCAGCTCACTGCTGAAACAATCTGAAATAGGTACCACACCACCATCTGCAGAGAAAAAATAAATATTTGGATTAGAAACAAAAAGCTCCATTTAAGTAAATACACACACACAAACAAAACAAAGAAAGCTGCAAACAGAAGTTATAATTCAACATGACTTGACATCTCCTCCTTGCAGGTTGAGTAGGCAAAGAAAAGTGAAGGGGTAAAAAAACAGGTTCCTCATAAAATAGTTCCAATGTCATTATAATATATAGTATGGTAAAGCAGACATGTGGAAAAACTCAGGAAGAATGCAAAGTTATAGAAAACTGGGCATACCAGTATGCAGTAATAGAATCAGGAAAGAAAGCCCACAGAGAATCATGATGTGGAGGTAAAACGTTTAGGAAGCAGCTATAGACAGCTTCCTTGTTAGAGGTTTCCTTTCTCATGAATATCAGAGCCTGGAAGGAGTCTGAACAAAAGGAAAAAAACACTCTTCATTATTGGAAGAGTAAATACAGAACTAGAATGCAAGAATTACAACACTACAATTCTAACTTCCTTCCATAGAAATATGAATTACCTCTTCCTCAAACAACTTGTCCTTCTGACGAAGGATTTTGTCATACAGGTTCCCTCCTGCAATTAAACAAGACACAGGTTTGAATTGTTTAATACAGATCAAAGCTTGGCTCCTGTAACAGGATTTTTTAGGTGACACAAGGAAATGAAGGATTCTGCTTTCTCTTCATAGGCAACTACTTCTTTTGACTTTTCACATGGGCACAAAACTCTTCCCATCTCTCAAGGACTGCATCAGAAATATTCTTCAAAGATCTCCCTCTCTAACACAAGAGGCTTAATAAAAAAAAGACATTTTTAGAAAAGATGTGAGTAAAGACCATTCTTGTTCCCAACAAGTGAAGTATATTCAAAATCAGATTTCTTTTCTAGAACTCTCCTTTAAGGACTCTACAATATTTTTTGTAACAACTCTCCCAGTTGTGACTACTATAACATTGGGATTAGGCTGGGCACATTGGCTCACGCCTATAATCCCAGCACTTTGGGAGGCTGAGATGGGCGAATCGTTTGGGTTCAGGAATTCAAGACCAGCCTGGGCAATACGGCAAAACCCTGTCTCTACCAAAAATACAAAAAATTAGACGGCTGTTGGGGCACGTGCCTATGGTCCCACCTAATCAGGAGGCTAAGGTGGGAGGATCGCCTGAGCCTGGGAGGCGGAGGTTGTAGTGAGCTGAGATCGTACCACTGCACTCCAGGCTGGGTGACAGTGAGAGTCTATCTCAGGAAAAAAAGAAAAAAATTGGATTACACCTGTGATGCAATGTTTTGTATTTATAGGGTATATATTGACAAATTTTCTACTTCACACCAAAAAATTTCCCAAAATTTAGAGTCTACCCCTAGACTGTTTCCTATCATTACTCTCTTTACTAATTCCTTTCTGTGGAATAAGTGTGAATTTACTTCTCTCTTTCCTTTACCAAGTAATACAGACTGCAAGTAATCATGGTTCATCTTACATCCCACCTGCAACTATAACTTACACTTTAGCCCTGGGTTTTTACAACTTCTTTTCCCCTGCAACTTAGTAAGTCAGTTTCAATAAATGTATCATGTGTTCCAATTCTTCCTAATCACAAAAGAAGTTAACTACCTAGGGCTTCTGCTACTTGGAAAATTTTTAACAGAACCTTGTATATGGCATTGATCACCAATGATCATAATATACAAGAGTTTACACAAGAAAGTCATAAGTGACGAATATGCTGGGACCTCTTTAGCATGCAGTTCAGAAAAGGGCTTTGGAGGTTCTCTTGTGCAACAAGATGATTAACAGCTAATACAGTACGTAGCAAACACTTTCTACCTACCAAGCAGTATGCATGTAATACAACAATCCTAGAAAGTAGGTACTGTTATCAACAAACTTTTTTTTTTTTGAGATGGAGTCTCGCTCTGTCACCAGGCTGCAGTGGCATGATCTCCACTTACTGCAACCTCCAACTCCCCAGTTCAAGTGATTCTCCTGCCTCAGCCTCCCGAGTAGCTGGGATTACAGGCACGCGCCACCATGTGCAGCTAATTTTTGTTATTTTTAGTGGAGACTGGGTTTCACCATGTTGGCTAGGATGGTCTCGATCTCCTGACCTTGTGATCCGCCGACCTCAGCCTCCCAAAGCATTGGGATTACAGGCGTGAGCCACCACACCCAGCTTTTTTTTTTTTTTTTTTTTTTTTTTTTTTTGAGATAGGGTCTGGCTCCATCGCCCAGGCTGGAGTGCAGTGGTCTGAGCTCACTGCAACCTCTGCCTCCCAGTCTCAAGCTATCCTCCCTCCTCAGCCTCCCAAGTAGCTGTGACTACAGGTGCACACCACCCAGCTAATTTTTTTGTATTTTTGGTAGTGACAGGGTTTCACTATGTTGCCTAGGCTTTCCTCAAACTCCTATGCTCAAGTGATCTGCTTGTCTTGGCTTCCCAAAGTGCTGGGATTCCAGGTGTGCACTGTCCCTGGCCAACAAACTCATTTTAAAATGAGGAAACTGCTGGGCGCAGTGGCTTAAGCCTGTAATCCCAGCACTTTGGGAGGCGGAGGTGGGCGGATCACCTAAGGTCAGGAGTTCGAGACCAGCCTGGCCAACGTGGCAAAACCCTGTCTCTACTAAAAATACAAAAATTAGCTGGGCATGGTGGCGCATGCCTGTAATCCCAGCTACTCGGGAGGCAGGAGAATTGCTTGAACCCATGAGGCAGAGGTTGTGGTGAGCCAAGATGGCGCCACTGCACTCCAGCCTGGGCAACAAGAGTAAAACTCCATCTCAAAAAAAAAAATAATAATAATAATAATAAAAATAAAATAAGGAAACTGAGGCACAGAGACGTTAAGTTTCTTGCCAAGGTTATAGAGCTAGAAAGTAGAGAAACTTGGTTTTAGAGTCTATTTTCTTAACAACTAGGCTATATTTCTATCTTAGAAGCAAAATGATCTGAAGAAATCAGGGACCAGATAAATAGGGCCATGCTTTACCATATATCACTTTCACTCAGTTATGATCTTTGGACCACTTTTCAATAGGATAGCTTTAGCTGAAGATGATATAAATAAATATCACCTATAAGACCTTATTAAATACTGTATCAAGTGCTGCCAAGCCACACTCTGGTTAATTAATGTCATTTCATAAAGAAAAACCTTGAAAAATAAATGTAAAATCCAACTGAAGAAAAGATAGTTTGAAAATGGAACTGTAATCACAAGAGAAAATTTGGGTATGCAGGGGAAAATCCCTCTCCTTATTTCGTACACCACTTCAAAAATTCTCCATGGCCTGAAAAGTTTCTCTTAAACTCTAGAAATTCATTTAAAGTTTTTATCACCGTATATGGCTCTTCTTATATTCTTCTCCTCAAGGTAATTATGAGTCTAAGAAAGTCTTGCTGGAGAAAGTCCCACTGAACTCTATCTTACCATTACAATATTCCAGCTCAATCAGCAGGGTGGTATTGTCCATGAAGTGATTGTAGTAGGCAATAATGTTGTCATGCTGCAGCAGTGCCAGAATAACAATCTCATTCAAGGCATCACGACGTTCCTTCTCAGACAGACGGGTCAAATCAACTTCCTTCCACACAACCAGTGAGTCATCCTAAACACAGTAACAGAGGTATCGTGCTTTTCCTCTTGCCTGGCAGCAAATGAATCCACACCTAGATCTGCAAGCCTAGAAGAAAACTTCCTAGAGGGGCAGAGACTGACTCCTCTTATTTTTTCCTTTTAACAGACTTTAAAAGTTATGTGTACAATTTAGCATTATAATTTATTGCAGGACAGGGGAAGTAAAGCATTAAGACGTTGTTGTCACACTTAATTTGCATGATGTCAGTTCCAGGTAAAAATATGGGCTGGGGATAGATCTCAAAAAGATTCTATTGAGGATACTATGACAGACTGCTAATCATGATGGTGATTATGGCAGGGCAAGAATACTGGAGAAGCAGAGAACTGGGGAGCAATTATCTATAGCTGGTCACAGCTTCTAAAATGAAAATACTAAACTTGCCTCTAGTTTTATAAATTTAGACTTCCCTAGTGATTTTCACTTACCCTTTCTGGATAAGTCATGCACCCTTTTGCAACTCTATAATCTCCTCTCACACTTTTATGTATCCTGTAGCTCCTGATGTCTACTATCTTTTTTTTTTTTTAGAGATAGGGTCTCACTCTGTTGCCCAAACTAGAGTGCAGTCATAGCTCATTTCAGCTTGGAACTCCTGGGCTGAAGCAATCCTCCCACCTCAGCTTCCCCAGTAGTTGGGACTACAGGCACGCACTGCCACACTCAGCTAAATTTTTTTTTTTTTTAAGAGATGGGGTATCACTGTGTTGCCCAGGCTGGTCTAGAACTCCTGGCCTCAAGCGACCCGACCACCTTGGCCTCCCAGGTGTTGGGATTACAGGCATGAGCCACTGTGCCTGGCCTCATTCTTTGCTGACACTGCTTCCTAGCCCAGGAGCATCTCCACCTATGTAACCCTCCCCATCCTTTTGAATGCCTCTGCCAAGCCTTTACAATGTTTTTGAAAAGACTCTGATGAACCTTTTACTGTAACCATGTCTTTAATTTTTAGAACCCATACACTGAAATATTTGTCCATTCTTTTCATATCTCTACATATGCAACTTAATGCTATTTGTTTACTAACAATGGTCAACTTATTTTCCTACTGAAATATAAGCTTCTAGAGAAAAAGAGTGCTTCTGAACTTTTGTAATTCACAGATCTAATAAATATTTGGTGATAATGGATAATGCTATGCAATTTTTGGGAAGTGTAATCAAATTTAACTCAAAACAAACCCAGTAATAAAGTTCAACAGGATAATAACAAAAAGGCAATGGGCAAGATGTAAGACTTTAGTTCTAGTCCAAGATTTACTTATAACTTAAGTGAGCAAGTCACTTAAGTATACTGTTTTAGCTTCTCTAACTAAAATATAGAAATAACGATCCTTATCTCCTCTTTCTCATTGAGTGCAAAAAAGAAAACAGACTACTAAGAATAACTCTAACATCATATATTAACGTGGCATCAGTATAAAAAAGAACACTTAAAAATATTCTCTTGCAACCACTTCTCTCCATCTTTCAGCCTTAAAAGTATGCTGGCTTGGAACACACACCAGAACTGCAGATGGATTTCTGATGGATGAATCACCTTCAGCAACCCCAGCAAGTTCTCATTAAATGTTTACCCTAAAGTAAGATTTTATGATCAAATCCAATGTATCGTTAGTTTTTGGAAGTAGAATAATCACTGTAGGGTTTTACACTAGTATATATTCACTTGGGATTCCGTGATCCATGGATCTCTCCAAAGGATGTGCATATGTGCAAATGTGTTGATAGAGGGGGTAAGATTACTTTGCTTATGTTAGGTTCTCAAAGGGGTCCTTGTGCCCCCCAAATTAAGAATGGCTTAGAATATACCAACAAAGTATTTCCCATGCATAAACCCTGCAGGATAAACACTGATAAAGAACCAACACACAAAGATCTTCCCAATAAGCTTCAAGAAAAGCTTGCAACTGAGTGATCACTGCTGAACTTAAAGATAATGACAAAAATAACGGAGTTGCCACGGGTGTGGGGATTTTGAAGCTATGCCCCTCCTCCTCACCCCGACCTTGAAGAACTATATATACAGCATGAGAGGAAGGAAGTTTTGGCAATACCTCACATTCGTATACCACTTTAATTTACAGAACAAGAGCCTTCGTTTGATTCTCAAGATAATCTTAAAAAAAAAAAAGAAAAGATGATTTCAGGGTATTATCAGTAAGCCCATTTTACAGATGGGGAAACTAAAGCTCAGAGACGGTTAGGTAACTTAGGTCCATCAAAAATGACTAGTCAAACCAATGATCTAGCCAATTTCTAGTGCCGGTGAGTGGGAAGAGTGGTGAAGACCCTAAGACATATACCCTGTGGGCGCCTAAAGCACTAAGCTCACGACGCTGGGAAAGCGGGGCCGAGAAGGAGGGACTCGCGGCGACCCGACAGCGCCAGACAGGGCGGCCGGTGCCGAGGGCCGCTACCTCGGTGCGGCGGTACAGCGTGGCTTCCCCGAAGGCGCCGCGGCCCAGGACGCGGATGGGGATGTAGTGCAGCTCCTCCTGCTCCGCCGCGCCGCCGCCGGCTCGCGGCCCCTGACTGGCGCTAGGCCCCGGACTCGAGTCCCCGCAACCCCCGGACTCGCTCCCAAAGTCCGAGTTGATGGAATCGCAGTGTCGCTCGTACTCGCCCAGCACCGACATGGCGGCGGCCGCGGGCCTTGGGGACCAGCCTGCGTATGCCCGGAGGCGCTGGCCGCGCTGCGTCCCGCTCGCTTCAGATGCCGGCCCGCGGATCCATCAGCCCAGCAACCCCGCGAAGCTCCATGGTGGCTCCTGCCCCCCGACCCGGAAACAGTTCTCTGTGTTTCCGGCCTGGCTGAGTTTCCTCCGCCTTTGCTTGCCCGCTTGGGTAGTCCAGCGGCCAAGGCTTCCCGCTTTCGGGGAAGGCCTGCAAAGTGAGGCCTCGGGCTGGGGTTGGCGGGCGCGTGGTGGGAACCGCGTGGAACCGAAGGGCTCCCACGGGAACAAGGGCTTCACTGACGGTACGGCCTCTCGGGTCTATTGACCCTCTTCTGCCTCCCCGGTCCAGACCCATACAACTTCGAGGTCCAGAGGTCGTCCAGTCTCATCTTGACGTCAGGTCTGTGACAAGAGGGTGATTGGGGAAGCATTCCCAGTGTACACATTCCCCATTCCAACGTTGGACAGCATTCTTTTTTAGAGAGATAGTATAGTAAAGATAATATGGCCGGGCAAGGTGGCTCACGCCTGTAATCTCAGCATGTTAGGAAGCCGAGGCGGGCGGATCACCTGAGGTCAGGCGTTTGAGACTAGCCTGGCCAACTGGTGAAACCCTGTCTCTATAAAAATACAAAAATTAGCCAGGCGTGGTGGCAGGCACCTGTAATCCCAGCTACTCGAGAGGCTGAGGCAGGTGAATCACTTGAACCCGGAAGGAGGAGGTTGCAGTGAGCCGAGATCGCGCCACTACACTCCAGCCTGGATGGCAGAGCGAGACTTCGTCTCAAACAAACAAACAAACAAACAAAAATATAGACAGCCTAAATGTCTGCCTCCTGTCGTCTCGGTCCCTGGGCCGAGTTCTTCCTCCCAGGGCCATCCTAACTCCCTCCCTCTTCTACACAACTCCAAAAATATTTTAAGCAAACTCTCCTGACACTTTCCTTCCCCCCTGTCTCTTTTTCCAGATACAATTTATTCTATGTGTTTTTCCAGATATTTGACCATATGATCTCATGAAACATTCTTTGAGCACTCGGTGCCACACACTGGGAACAGAACATCTGCAATAACGTTCTCCATACCGTCAAGTAGGAAAACAGCAATACGGTGAACAATAGGTGTTCCATCAGTTATGTGACCTTGGGCAACTTCTCATCTCCAAGCTTGTTTTGTTGTGAGAATATGGTCTACATCACAGACATAACAGCTAACATTTATTGAGTGTTATGTTCTGGGTACTATGCTAAAGGTTTTTTACGTATTATCCCACATTATTATGTATTATCCTGTGTATTATGTATTATCCTAACATTCCCATTTTACAGAAACAGAGGTACCTAAGTAACCTGCTTAATGTGACAGACCTAGTAAGAGGCAGCTGGGAAGTTGAACCCAGAAATCTGAAAAAGCAGGATGTGATGGGGCTAAGAGAAAGCCATGTGCCTAGCCGGGCGTGGTGGCTCACACCTGTAATCCCAGCACTTTGGGAGGCCGAGGTGGGCCGATCACTTGAAGCCTGGAGTTCGAGTTCAGCCTGGCCAACATGGTGAAACCCCGTGTCCACTAAAAATACAAAAATTAGCCGGGTGTGCAGACACCTGTAATCCCAGCTACTTGGGACGCTGAGGCACGAGAATTGCTTGAACTGGGGAGGCGGAGGTTGCGGTGAGCCAAGATCATGCCACTGCACTCGAGCCTGGGCAACACAGTGAGAACCCGTCTCAAATAAATACATAAAAATAAATTGTGTCATATGGATTTGTGAAAAGTTCCTACTTTAAGAGAGCTTCCATGTAACAGAAAACCACCAGGCAATTAAAACAGTTTCTATTAGGGCTATTAAAGTGCAAGATTCTAGAGAGGCATTTATGAGTGGCATCTGTGCAAGCCAAACTTGCTGTGTGAGTGTAGGAATATACAAAATGTTAAGTCTAAACAAAGTAGAGAGATCATTCCAGGTAGAGGCCATTCCATCTACATCCTCCTATTAATTAGAAGGCACTTTGAGGATAGGTATTGCCTCTTGTTTATCTAGATAAACTCCATAGTTTGGCTTAAATCTGTTAATTCTATTAACTGTTAATTCTGTTGTTCTCGGTTAACTCTGTTAAACAGAAAAGATGCTCAATAAATTGTTTCTCAGTTGAATGGGAAAAAAACACTTAAAATTGGGAATGCTGACTTTCAAAGAGGCTGAATAGATTTCAGCCTAAGCTTAAAAATTCGTTTTTTTCTGGCACCTTTGCAACAAGGAACTAGTTTTCTGTAACTTGGTTGGCCTGAAACTGAATTGTTCTAATGATAATGCATAGATACTACAAGCCTAGAAGAAACATGTCCTATTACAGAGCAGAGACATTCCTGCTGAATTCTTCATTATATTGGATATAACTGAAACTAATTGTCTTACCTTTGAATATTTATAAGTTCAAAAATAGTCAACATTTATTCTAATGGTATAACTTTTTTTTTTTTTTTTTTTTGGAGACAGTCTCACTCTGTCACCCAGGCTGGAGTGCAGTGGCATGATCTCAGCTCACTGCAACCTCCACCTCCCAAGTTCAAGTGATTCTCATGCCTCAGTCTCCTGAGTAGTTGGGATTACAAGCATCTGCCACCACGCCCAGCTAATTTTTGTATTTATAGTAGAGAGGGTATTCTGCCATGTTGGCCAGGCTGGTCTCGAACTCCTGACCTCAAGTGATTGGCCTGCTAAAGTGTTGGGATTACAGGCGTGAGCCACTGCACCTGGCCAAGGTGTAAAATTTTAAAGTGCCTTTGGTTGAAACCAAACTATTTTCACATTTTACTTTAACAAGTAAATGGTTCGAATGCTATTTTGCAGAAGTTTCCAATTTGTGAATGGCAAATTCCCAGGGGCTGTAGAGTCACTGTCAAGATGAAAGAATCTACCAAAGACCAACCCAAGTTTATACCCTTCACTGTCTGCCACAGTAACCATTAGCTACATATAGCTACTGAACACTTGAATTGTGGCTAGTCTAATTTTAAGCTATAGATGTGGTATAGCTTGAAATGCACACTGGATTTTCAAGATTTTATATGAAAAATGGAATGCAAAACATCTTATTAACCATTTTTATATTAACTATATGTTGAAATAATATTTTGCGTATATGAGGTTAAATATACTACTAAAAATAATTTTCGGCTGGGCACGGTGGCTCATGCCTATAATCCCAGCACTTTGGGAGGCCGAGGTGAGCAGACCACAAGGTCAGGAGTTCGAGACCATCCTGGCCAACATGGTGAAAACCCAGTCTCTACTAAAAATACAAAAATTACCTGGGCGTGGTGGCGTGTGCCTGTAATCCCAGCTACTCGGGAGGCTGGAGAATCGGCAAATTTTACCTGTTTTTTTACTTCTTTAATGTGATACTAGAAAATTTAAAATTATACATGCAGCTCAACATTTTATGAGACATCACTGCAACAGACTGAATAAATGATTTATAAAGCATGTATTGGGCCAGGTGTGCTGGCTCACGCCTGTAATCCCAGCACTTTGGGAGGCTGAGGTGGGTGGATCACGAGGTTGGGAGTTTGAGACCAGCCTGGCCAACATGATGAAACTCCATCTCTACTAAAAATACAAAATTAGCTGGGCGTGCTGGTACATGCCTGTATTCCCAGCTACTCGGGAGGCTGAGGCAGGAGAATTGCTTGAACCCGGAAGGCGGAGGTTGTGGTGAGCTGAGATCACGCCATTGTACTCCAGCCTGGGCAACAAGAGTGAAACTCCGTCTCAAAAAAAAAAAAAAGAAAAGAAAAAAAATTATACTCAAATAATGGGAACCACTACTTTACACATTATGGATTCATAATAAAATTTATTTGAGGGAGAATGGAGATAAGAGGATAAATAGGCCAGCCAGTGAGTGTGCAAAGCACTTCATATTGGCTTTTGGAAAGAAGCTTTGTGAAAAATGTTCAACTGTAAGTGAAAGGAGAGGAGAAAAGACGTTTACCTCCTGGAGTGGGGTTTTGCATTGGATATGATAGGCCTAAAAAGTGAGTCCTGAGGGTTCATATATTGGGGGGGGGTCTTTTAGGAATGAAAGGCAAGGGAGATGGCTCTCTGTAGGAGTGATTCTACGTAGTTGCAATTTTAATTGCAAAAACTGCAATTACTTTTGTGCGAACCTAATAGTAACAGTTTCCAAAAGACAAAGAGAATAAAATGCCTAGTTTACAGAACCATATTTGGTCTGAGGATGCATAATTAAGGATTCTTAATTTATATATATATATAAAATTTACATATATTACATACAAAAAATATGATAATCTTTTACTAGCTCATATAAACTATCGATCTGCAGTAACTGAAGGATAACAATAACAATATGTTTTCTCTAATTCATCAGGTATAATTTGCCATAATTTAAAACAGAGAAATATGGAAGAATTATCACCAATCCAGACATAGAAGTACTCAAGAGTAACAGAACATACACCTAAAATGGTTTCTGCTAGCCTTTATTTGAGAAAATTTACACAAAAATCCCCAATCCAACATTTACAAGTGAATCTGTATAAATCCCATATGCCTCTTTCCCAAACAAACCGAGAAATGGCTTTATGACAGGGGTCCATGACAATGGTATAACAAGGCTTACTTAAATTGCATCATTCTCATTTATATTATACAGACCATTTTGGATAATATGCTCAAAAATGGAGGAAAGCACATAACACCCCTGATTTTAAAGCTTATTTGCTCTTGTATCAGTCTTTTGTCAAAGGCAAATACTTTTACTTTTTAGATAAAACCAAAGTGTAATATCAATTAACTTTTAAACCAAAAGCACAAAATGTCCCAGTTGATAGTTTTGGCATGAGTAAAGGGAAGGGACATGAAAGAATGTCAACTCCTACAAAGCTTAAGTTTGGGGTCACATTTGGGAACAAAAGCATCAATGAAATAAAATATTCTCTTCTCCTATCTTCTTGACGTTTTGTCACATCAGAAGAACATAACTAACAGAGCAGCTTTCATTGCTCCTAAAAAGGGGAAAGGCACCAGTCAGAAATAGGAAAGAAAATCTTGTTAGGCTAACGGTACATGATAGAAATTTCACATTTAAAAGTTTAAAGATGGAGTCTGGGCATGGTGGCTCACGCGTGTAATCCCAGCACTTTGGGAGGCTGAGGCAGGCAGATCACTTGAGGTCAGGAGTTCGAGACCAACCTGGCCAATATGGTGAAACACTGCCTCTACTAAAAATATAAAAATTAGCCAGGCGTGGTGGTGTGCGCCTATATTCCTAGCTACTCAGGAGGCTGAGGCAGGAGAATTGCTTGAACCCAGGAGGTGAAGGTTGCAGCGAGCCGAGAGAGCGCCATTGCACTCCAGCCTGGGCGTTGCAGCAAGACTCCGTTCCCGAAAAAAAAAAAAAAAAAGTTTAAGGATGTATCTTAACCCACATATTATTTTCTCTACTTGGATGCATCCTCTGTAACTTAGTATATGTAATACTATAGATAGACTTTCTCAACATTTGCTGCCTATGCTAAGGATCTCAGCCAGGTTCTCAGAAGCAGTACCTACCAATTCTCAACAGCAGATGGCAATGTTGTACAAGTTAACGACAGAACTACTTTTATGCCACAGGAGAGGAAGACACAAGGAGTCAAAAGGGGGGAAAAAAAAAAGTTTGGGTTCATAGTAGCAGGAACATTAACAGAATAGCCTGAGATTTTAACAGCATAACTCATTCCCTCTTCCACCTTTGTACTTTATCGAGGTCAACACATCAGGGTTTTCTAACAATTCCAGTATTCTGTTTCTTTACTGTAAGATACATGTAATTCTTGCCACTGTGATTAAACAAGCCCTGTAATAGCAGGGTTAAAAAGAGATTACAGAAAGGATAAACTCCTACCTACTTTCTTGGGAGATGTGGGAAAGATTTCAAGTCACAGCATTTTTCATAACTGTTTATAAACATGGTCATTTATATCCACATTTTCTCTTATTTACATTAGTTTTGGCCCTTAGGCACCTCATACTCCTACAGTGATTATTGGCTTTGCTTCATAACATGTATTTTTAAGTATTTACTCTCTTAATGGCCCTCAGTGTCTATTTTATACATCATATCTCTTAATTCTCTACATGGAACACTGAAGGACAGGAATTAAGTAAGTGACTGGCCATGCAAGAGTTGGAAATTTTACTTATTTTTGCTTGGTAGAAGTTATGTTAAAAATTCAAACAACCACATATCTAACAGAGGAATTTCATCTAGGATATATAAAAAAACTCTCAAAACTCAATAGTAAAAAGAACAAATGACCTAAATAGAAAATAGACAAAAGACACGAACAGACATTTCACCAGAGGATATATAGATGGCAAATTAGCAAACGAAAAGATACTGAACATCATTAGCCATTGGAAATGCAAATTAAAACCACATGTGGTATCATTACACACATCTATGTGAATGGTTAAGATAAAAAATAGTAGTAATACCAAACGCTGGTGAGGATATGAAGAAACTGGATCAATCATACATTACTGTATGAATTGTATGAGTGGCTGTACGTAAAAAGTACAGCCACTCTGGAAAAAGAGTAGGGTAGTTTCTTACAAAAATATACGTGTTCACCATACAACCCAACAGTTACCCTTCTGAGCATTTATCCCAGAAAATGAAAATGTATGTTCACATAAAAACCTGTACATGAATGTTCACAGCAGCTTTATTAGGGCAAAAAACTGAAAACAACTCTTATGTCCTTTAGTGGGTGAATGGTTAAGCAAACTGTGGTACATCCATACCATGGAATACTACTCAGCAATCAAAAGGAACTGCCCAGACTTCACCACAATGCAATATATGCATGTAAGAAATCTGTACTTATACCCCTTAAATATATAAAACATTTTTAAAAGAAAAAAAGGAAGAAACTATTCATACATGCAACAACTTGGATGGATTTCAAGGGAATTATGCTGAATGAAAAAAGATCAGCCTCATAAGATTACATTCTGTATGATTCCATTCATACAACATTCTTGCAATGACAAAATTACAGAGATGGAGGACAGAACAGTGGTAGCCACAGGTTGGGGTGAGGTTGTAAGAAAGGGATGTGGCTGTGGCTGTAAAAGGGCAGGGCAAGGGATCCATGTGACAGAACTGTTCTGTCTCTTGTGATGGTGGTCACATGAATCTACACGTGATAATACTGCATAGAATTAAATACACATACACGAAAAAAATTCAAGCAGTTAAGCACAAATATTTTAATTGTCTAAAATGACATTTTCTTTTAAGAGTTATCTGCAGTTCAAAGCTCACTTTTATGAGGTGTCACATCCATCACCATTTTAAGACATAAAATCATGAAAAGATATCACCAGAAGCTACGTAAACATTTCAGCTAAGGGTAAAGAGAAAGTGAAGGGTGTTTTCACAAGGAAATTGAAAGAGGGCAATCCAAGTGAAGTCAACATGGTCACACAAAAATCTTGGTAAAAGAACTAGAATGGAAGCCCAAGCTGCTGAGCAAGTGAGAGAAGAAAAGAAAGCATAGTCCAAACAGATCACACAAGGGAACCCAGGACAAATGCTGACTTTGGCATTATCTAGGTAACCCCTATTTTTTTGTCATAGGTGACTCTAATAATAGACCTATTGTTGCAAAACCAGTCAAAATCCTACCAAATTAAAAAGAAGTCCCTCATTGACTTTTTGGGTGTAGGTGATACCCCATGTCCTCCCACACCAAAAGAGATCAGTTCTGGCAAGAAAGCTCCAACGTGCCTTGATGGTGCTGTTGGTAGGATGCCTTAGGCCAGGCACATCCCAGCGATGTTCTGCTGGCTGAGGTACAAGGTGGGAGGAGAATATGCCTCATTCATTACTCAATCAACTTCTTGGCCTTGAAGAAGCGTCGCAGGTAGAAGACCTGCCAGGTAGCTAGTCCAATGAGACAGAACATTGAAAAGATGCTGAAGTATAGGACCCGAGTGTTTGTTGACTCTAAAAAAAAAACAAAAGCATTGTAAACATAATGAAGTGAGCCTCCTCAGGGGGCTAAACAATGGCAGGGGAGGGGGGTAAAGGCAATTAATTAACTTCACTCTGTCCCTAGGTCTAAGAGTAGGATTTCAGATAATTTTTTTTTTTTTTAAGTTCATTATCCTGGCTGGGCATGGTGTAATCCCAGCCCGTAATCCCAGCACTCTGGGAGGCTGAGGCAGGCAGATCATGAAGTCAGGAGATCGAGACCATCCTGGCTAACTCTGTCTCTACTAAAAATACGAAAAATTAGCCAGGCATGGTGGCATGCGCCTATAGTCCCAGCTACTTGGGAGGCTGAGGCAGGAGAATCGCTTGAACCCAGGAGGCGGAGGTTGCAGTGAGCCGAGATCGCACCACCGTACTCCAGCCTGAGTGACAGAGCAAGACTACATCTCAAAAATAAGTAAATAAAAATAAAAGTTCATTATCCTATATATAAATGTTGAAAATTACAAAGATTGGTGCCATCAGTTTGATATGGGTATAGACTAATTGAGGATGCTGTCACCTGCCTATCACATTAGGAGTTTCTACTCTCTTGAAAATCTAACAAGGCTCATTTACCTTTAGCAGCAACAACTGCGAAGCAAGCAATTTCCCCTCCATATACCCGCCTTGGCAAAACTGAGAAAAGGGTACACCAGAATTGAAAGTTTGGAGACTGTCTCATTTATGGGTCACTTAAGAAGTAAGAGTCGCCTTCCCCCTCACCGTTGGTATCACGCATCTCCTCTTCTCTCTTCTTCATGTAGGCAAAATCATTAACAATAGATTCTGAAAGGTCTTCTAGGCGTCGCAGCTCTACCTCTAATGGTTTGAGCTTCTCAACTTTTGCAATCTGGAAAAGAATGGAATATTTTCAGCTCTCTGAAAACATCGCTTCAGTCAAGAACATAAAGAAGGCAACAGAGGAGTCTTTTTTAAAGTTTCACCAGATTTAAATTCTCTCCTATCAATCATCCTAACATATTTTAAAATTTGGGCTTCTTTCTTTCCCCATAGACTATATCTTTGCATTTCAGACCTTTTTTGATACTTTAATTTTGACTAAAATCTCTTTAGAAGTAATATAATAACCGTAGGCTATAAAGTAAGATATACTATTGTCTCAAGATTTTTTACTTTTTTTTTGAGACAGGGTCTTACTCTGTTGCCCAGGCTGGAGTGCAGTGGCACAGTCTTGGCTCACTGCAGGCTCGACCTCCTGGGCTCAGGCAATCCTCTCGCCTCAGCATCCCAAGTAGCTGGGACCACAGTCATGCACCGCCACACCCAGCTAATTTTTGTACTTTTTCTAGAGATGGGGGTTTTGCCATGTTGCCCAGGCTGGTCTCGAACTCCTAAGCTCAAGCAATCTGTCCGCCTTGGCCCCGCAAAGTGTTGGGACTACAAGTGTGAGCCACCATGCCCAGCTGATTTTTGACTTTAGTAAAGCACTTTACTTTGCACTTCCACTCATGTCTAAGAAGTAAACTATTGTTAATACAATAAATGTGAGAGTCATATTAGGTCAAACCTGGTTTTAGAAGAAAAACCACTAAATTCATTAAACCTTTGACAGTACATAGGAATGTGAGCATATGTTATTATAGCATTAAAGTAATAATTCAAAATACACAATTAGAGAATTCTGGTTCATATAAATCCTACAACTTTAAGGTTTAGTATCAGAGCTCAGATGTGAGAAAACTGCACTGAATTTTTTATGTATTTTTTTTCTTTTAGAATGACACAGCCAGTTATCAAAAGAAATCTACAAGGAATTCCCTGTATGCTGAGGAATAAAGGATGTGAGAAAGAAATTAACTGTCTTCTGCTCTCAAGTTAGACCCCTAAGAAAACTCTTGAGTATCTAATAACTAGAGGCATCTATCACACCAGCAAAGATGTCATTATTGTTTTTTTATCAGTCTTAGATTATGCTTTGCTTTAAAATGGGATACACCACCAGAGCTTTCCAGATCTTTTTTTTTTTGAGATGGAGTCTTGCTCTGTTGCCAGGCTAGAGTGCAGTGGTGTGATTTTGGCTCACTGCAACCTCCGCCTCCTGGGTTCAAGTGATTCTCCTGGGTTCAAGCCTCCTAAGTAGCTGGGACTACAGGTGCGCACCACCACACCCAGCTAATTTTTCGTATTTTTAGTAGAGATGGGGTTTCACCATGTTGGCCAGGATGGTCTTGATTTCTTGACCTTGTGATCCACCTGCCTCGGCCTCCCAAAGTGTTGAGATTACAGGCGTGAGCCACCATGCCCAGCCAGCTTTCCAGATCTTAAAACTTTTACATACAGTTGCTCTTAAAGTTTCCACATAGAGAATTATTTAATAATTCTGTTTCTGGCCGGGTGCGGTGGCTCACACCTGTAATCCCAGCACTTTGGGAGGCCGAGGCGGGCGGATCATGAGGTCAGGAGATTGAGACCATTCTGGCTAACAAGGTGAAACCCCGTCTACTAAAAATAAAAAACAATTAGCCGGGCGTGGTGGCGGGTGCCTGTAGTCCCAGCTACTCTGGAGGCTGAGGCAGGAGAATGGCGTGAACCCAGGAGGCAGAGCTTGCAGTGAGCTGAGATTGTGCCACTGCACTCCAGCCTGGGCAACAGAGTGAGACTCCATCTCAAAAAAAAAAAAAAAAAAATTCTCTTTCTTTTTTTTTTTTTTTTTTTTTAGGATGGAGTCTCACTCTGTTGCCCAGGCTGGAACAGTGGTATGATCTTGGCTCACTGCAACCTCTGCCTCCCATGTTCAAAAAAATCCTCCCACCTAAGCCTCCCGAGTAGCTGGGATTACAGGTGTGCACCACCACACCCGGCTAATTTTTATATGTTCAGTAGAGATGAGAGTTCACCACGTTGGCCAGGCTGGTCTTGAACTCCTGACCTCAGGTCATCCATCCACCTCGACCTCCCAAAGTGCTGGGATTACAGGCGTGAGCCACTGCACCTGGCCTTAATAATTCTGTTTATATATCTGCTTCTTTACTCCCTATTTACTGTACATTCCCTATGGCCCACTTTTTTTTCTCTCCTTTGTTCAATTCATTGTCCTTGTTCTTTCTCTTTGTGAAATGTTAACAGCAGTTAACAAGGGATGAATAGGAGGCATTTATTTTATGTTTTCTTATTATATTCCTCACTAAATGTGTGATGAACAAAAGCTATTTAAAATAAAACAAACTGCTGTTAAGATTGGGATGTAAAAATTGAGTTTATATTTAAGGTCCATAAAAATATGGTGATAGACTTGCGATGATACACCTACGTTTTCTCTCACCAGATGCACATTTTCTTGCATTTGTAAAATGTTGGCTAGAGTTAACGGTGTGACTGGTAACTGCGGAACAGCTTCTGGGTGTAAGATTTAACCAATAGTTAATGCACAGAGCTAACTTTCCTAGGTGAATGGCCAAATGCCAGGTTTTGTCATTAACCCAGAATATATATCTGTTCATTAATCTCATATAGAGCTGCAGAACAAAAATTCCCCAAGAAAAATACAGGAGCTATACAAGCTGAAACTTAGTCTAACATCTTCCCTCCTGCTCTATACTTCCCTACTCAGAGCTTCCTAAATGAGACAGTATAAAGGAAATGGCATGATACTTCTTAGAGATAAATTATTTAAAGTTCCCTAAATAGAAACTTGCAAAAGAAACTGGAAGTGAAACTATGGCTGTGCCTCTGCCAGCTGAAAACGATATTAAAAAAAATTACTTTAAAGTCTATTGAATCCCACAGCCTCTGCTTTTTTTTTGTTGTTGTTGTCGTTGTTAAAAGACAATAGTCCAGAGACCTAAAACCCGAAAAACAATGATGGAATTAAACCTGGTACTGAAGATGGCATTTGTAGATTACAGCCCCCCACAAGCTGTTCCCAATCCCTTTCCAGTAATAAAACTTATTTTTTAGTGCACAACCAACACATAAATATATTCTTTTGCTAAAAATTTAAACTATCCAGAAGCAAACAGAATATAAACCAGAAGTCTACCTTCATGGTTCCTCAATTCCCACATTGCTTTCCAGAGGTAATGACGCTTATAAACCTGATGTATATCTTTCCACACCTTTTCTTCTGAGACACTATGCTTTTGTATGTAAATGTACACAGAAAAATATAACTTAAAATATATTTATAAATGGCATACTACACACATTGTTCTACAGCTTTTTTCCATTTAATAAGCTCTCTCCAAAAATGTCAGTGCTTATCAATTCATCTTATTCTTCTTAACTGCTACATAGCATTCCACACAGCTAGTATTCCACATTGTTTAGTTAATCATTCAATCCCCAACCCGTTTTCTAGTACAGGTGCTACTTCAGACTCTACACCTCTATTCATAACCAAACAGTCAAATTCCTATCTTCAAAGTTGATTTTATTTCCTCAACAAAATCTCTGCTGAGGCCAAGCGTGGTGGCTCACACTTGTTATCTCAATACTTTGAGAGGCTGAGGCAGGAGGATCACTTGAGCCTGGGAGGTCAAGGCTGCAGTGAGCCAAGATCATGCCACTATACTCCATCCTGGGAGACAAACTGAGACTCCGACTCAAAAAAAAAAAAAAAAATCTGTTGAATCCCATCTTGCTTCCAGAAAATTATTTTCAGACCTTCATTAGTGGGATGAAGGTCTCATTTTGGTCTCATTTCCTAAAAGCCATTTTTGCCTAATAATTACCTTCACTCATGATACTAATTTAAAATCTAGAAATCTTAAATCTCAAGAGACTAAAACAGTACTGAAATCTAGCTTGCCATTTCAAACACCTAGTACACCATGGATACTCAATAGTAAAATACAACAATCATGGATATATTTCTATGTTGAATCTAAACCTAGAAATCCAAATAATATTTGAAGGAAATCAAAGAACAAAAATCTTTTCAAACCACCAAAATCTGACGGACTTAACAATTAAATGCTATTAAGGAAAGTAATTCCGCCTTCCTCCATGTGAGAACACAGTGAGAAAGCAGTATGCACTCAGAAGAGGGCCCTCACCAGAACCTGATCACACTGGCACCCTGACCTTGAACTTCCTAGACTCCAGAACTATGAGAAATAAATTTCTGTTGTTTATTCTTTTTGAGATGGAGTCTTGCTCCGTCACCCAGATTCTCCTGCCACAGCCTTCCAAGTAGCTGGGATTACAGGCACCTGCCACCACGCCCAGCTAATTTTTGTATTTTTAGTAGAGACAGGGTTTCACCATGTTGGTCAGGCTGGTCTCAAACTCCTGACCTCATGATCCGCCCTCCTCGGCCTCCCAAAGTGCTGGGATTACAGGCGTGAGCCACTGCACCTGGCCTGTTTATTTTTACGAAAGAAAAAAATTAGCCAGGTGTGGTGGCTCATGAATCCTTTGAACCTGGGAGAACCTGGCACGAGAATCCTTTGAACCTGGGAGGCAGAGGTTGCAGTGAGCTGAGACGGCACTGCTGCACTCCAGCCTGGGCTGGGTGGACTCTGTCTCAAAAAAAATAAATAAATAGATAAAGAAGAAGTAGTCAGTGGTTAAAAACAAACAAACAAAAAAAAACCCTTCACTGCAGGCTGGGCACAGTGGCTCATGCCAGTAATACCAGCACTTTGGGAAGCCAAGGCAGGTGGATTGCTTGAGACCAGGCTGGGCAACACAGCAAGACCCCATCTCTATTACAAAGTAGTAATAATAATAAAGAAAAAAAACTTTATTGCAAGAATATATAACAATAGACTTTTATTACCAGCTTAAAACAAATATAAAAAGTTTCTTGATTTTTTTTAAACATTTTAAGGCCTTAACGTTTTTTTCTGAGTTCTTATTATGTGCAAGGTACCAAGGTAAGTTATGATCTTAAGCTCTCACAGCTTACATAGTAAGTTATAACCATAATATATGGCTTTATGTAGTAACTTCTATAACAAAGATACACATTAAAAACAGAGTTCTAGTTGGGAGGACAAAGTGAAGCTTAACAGGAAGTGGGTGAGCTGGGTCTCACAAGTTGGGCGGGACTTTTTAGAGGGCATTCAAGGCTGAGGGGAACCTGTAAACCGAAACACAGAGGGAGTAAAGTGCAGGCATGTTTAGCAACTATGAATAGTCCAGACATAAGTCGTCTGGTGTGCTAGAAACTAGACTATAGGGTATGTGTGCATGTACACACATAACTGCCACACACTTGTGCTTGGGGAGGGTAGGGGATAATAGCAAATAAAAGGCTCAAAAGTTAGGCTGAGACGAAATTGGGGAAGGGGATGAAAAAGGTAGTATAATGAATCAGAGTCATTCATATATGCTCACAATGTGGTATATTTTGTAATCTCATTTAATCCTCATAACCCTATAAGGTGAATATTTTTATCCTTAAATTTTGCAGATGAGGAAACTAAGGCTCTGAGGTATTAAATAACTTGCCCAAAGTATCACAGCTTGGTGCAGTTGGCATTAGAATCCAAGTCTATGTGAGTTTATTCTGTAAGTACTAGAAATTTAATAAAGAAAACCAGATGAGTATACTAAGATTTTCCTGAATCAAAGGTGAAATGAACAAGCTATATTAGGCCACAAGGATCTATATAAGTTGTCCTGTTTGCTTGACTAATAAAGTTTGACTAATAAACTTCCTGGGTTTCCCATTGCTATTATTTTTGCAGGGCAACAGAGTAAAATTTTAAAAGAAATCATGGTAAGTATTCTCAAGAAGACGCTCTTTACTTGCTCAGGACTAAGCATTCAATAAATAGCATTGAGACTTTATATCACAGTACAAAAAGCTAAAAAAGAAATCCTCAATATCAAAATTCCCACTTTCTGTTGTTCTGCTCTTGTAAACAGTTGATTGAACTGTTCAAAGTATCTGTAAAAATGCCAAATTATACATGTTTCATGAAGGCAGGCTGGTATTCTGTTCTACTTTCCTTCATCGCTGGAAGCATGAGGTATGTTTTGCCAAGTCTGTAAGACCATGTGCACCACAGGTTCTCCAATAGGGGGTGACATTCCCCTGGCAAGCTGCATGTAGTTGTTAAATAATCAAAGGATGTTATAGCTACAAGGTACTTCATTTTGCAGTGAGTCCCTCATTTTTCAAATGGGAAAACTAAAGATTCCATAAAGTTACTCAGCCCTTTGGGTGTCCAACCAAAATTAACAGTACCATGGTCTCTTAACTCCCTGCCCAGGGTGATCACAGCATTTAAACTGCCGAACTCTGCTGTAAAATTCGAGAACAGAATCCCTGACTTCCAAAAGCATTTATGCTCTCTGTACCCAAATCTGACCTATCTTTCAAGCCTCCTTGAAAGCCTCCTTCAGCCACTCCTGTCCACACTGTCTTCCCTGAAGCCCTACAACACTTACTGTGTCACACAGTTAACACTCAATCATATATTGTCATATTCACAAATTGTTTTATTTTTATCCTATCCCTCCACACTAGTTTGGCTCCTGAACTCAAGGAAATTAAAATGATTTATAGTTTATATAGTCTTAAAGACCTGATATATAGTAAACACTTGTAATTGACCTGTTCTGCCCACTCTATGCCTTCTTCAAAGAAGCCAACTTTCTCAAAGTAGCTAAGTGCTGCTTAGCTACTGGTCCCCTGAAGCAAGTGTTTCTTGTATACTAAAAGCACTCTGCATTGATTTTTTTTCTTTTTTCTTTTTTTTTTTGAGATAGAGTTTTGCTTTGTCACCCATGCTGGAGTGCAGTGGCATGATCTCGGCTCACTGCAACCTCCACCTCCCAGGTTCAAACGATTCTCCTGCCTCAGCTTCCCGAGTAGCTGGGATTACAGGCGCCTGCCATCACACCCAGCTAATTTTTGTATTTTTAGTAGAGACGGGATTTCACCATGTTGGCCAGGTTGGTCTTGCACTCCTGACCTCAGGTGATCCACCTGCCTCAGCCTTCCAAAGTGCTGGGATTACAGGTGTGAGCCACTGTGCCCGGCCTGCATCTATTTTCATGAGGCCCACCGCCTAGGAGAAAGCCTTCTCTACCACCGTATCTATTAACATCATTCTTACTGGTCATGGTAGGTACCGTTTGGAAAAGCTACAAGTTACAAAGCCTTTTCCTGTATAACACCTCCAAAATACCAGTAAAATTAAACTCTTCTAAAACCATATCCAAATCTTCCATTATAATGAAGATTTGAATCTAAAGAGTTTACAGAGTTATACGTAACTGTACCAAGAAAAGGTATTAATTCTCTGAAAAAACTGCTTCTTAAGACAGGTGTTAATCTAACCTCTAGGGAATCTCTAAATTCTTTTCCTTGGTGGAGCATCAAGATCCAAGAGAGAAGCTTCTTGTGACAAGACAAATTCAGTTTGCTGCCTCCATGCCTCCCACCACAGCCCCCACCAACTCCAGGAGCACAGCAATAAATGTGAAGACCATCTAGTCTAACACAGCAAGATAAACATAACAGAGCTGGCACAGTGGCTCATGCCTGTAATCCCAGCATTTTGGGAGGCTGAGGTGGCCAGATCTCTTGAGGTCAGGGAGTTCGAGACCAGCCTGGCCTACATGGTGAAACCCTGTCTCTACTAAAAATACAAAAATTAGCTGGGTGTGGTGGTGCACACTTGTAATCCCAGCTACTCGAGAGGCTGAGGCAGGATAATTGTTTGAACCTGGGAGGCAGACGTTGCAGTGAGCTAAGATTGCACCACTGCACTACAGCCTGGACGACTGGGCGAGACTCTTGTCTCAAAAAAAAAAAAGGACTTTGGATCTAGTACATGGAATCAGAGTTCCTCCTTCCTGAGAGCACTCAGAGAAACAGAACTTTTGGAAAGTCTTCAGCTGTTGCTCCAACCAGAGCAGCTGTGTTTTTGGTATATATGTTGATAGCAAATGACAGACAAATAGAATTGCCTAGGCAAAATGGTATTTTACTCGTGGGACACACAGCCCAGGAGTTAGAAGATGTGTCAGATAGCTCCTTCTTTGTCGGACAGTAATTGCCTGCATTCTCCCAACTGCACAGACAGTAAGTCCCTACAAACAACTGCTCTAGTTCACAGATGACAAACTAAAAAGAAGTGGCTCGGTTCACATCCTCAATCTACAAAGATACACCCTCTGAAGGGCAGAAGCGAGACAGTGGTCAGAGGTTCATAAAATACAATACAGGAAATCAAAATCAAAAGTGCTTTATTTCTGAGGACAGAGGCATTCTTTCTCTTTAAAGAATGCAAACAACAAGACTTAATGCTTCTTCACAGTATGACAAGCATTCTGTCTTCCAAATAATATCATCTTACATTTGTATTGTGTTACATAGCAATTTCACATGGATTAACTAATAACAATTTAGGTAGGTAGTGTGGTACAATTACTATTCAATCTTACAGGACCACATGGGATTTCAGAATTATGAGTCCACAGATATGAGGGAGAGATGTGTTGGACATGAAGAAAATTAAAGAAGTGTGCCACATTCCCAAATCTTAATACTGATGCCAAAGATTCCAAATCCTCTGGAGATAAAGCCTCTCCATTATCTCAAGGGCCTGAAATTAAATTGTTCAAGTGATTCTCTTGCTTCAGCCTCCCGAGTAGTTGGGACTACAGGTGCCCGCCACCATGCCCGGCTAATTTTTGTATTTTTAGTAGAGACGGGGGATGGGGTTTTCGCCAGGCTGGCCAGGCTGGTCTCCAACTCCTGACCTTGGGTGACCCACCCACCTTGGCCTCCCAAAGTGCTGGGATTACAGGTGTGAGCCACCGTGCCCTGCCAGCTAACAGCCATTTCTAAGCAAGGTTCAAGGGAGCCTTGCTGCAGAATGAAGAAAGGGCTGGTCTTTGGACTGTGTCATAGCCATTCCTCCTCTACATCAATCTGGTCTGCTGCTGGGGAGCAGGGGTGAATGGTAGGAGGGTGGGGACAGATGTTAAAGAAAGTAGTGGGGAGGAGTTTCTTGGTTAAGAAGCAGAACCTTGGAGCTGTGTTGTAACTACATGCGTAAAGAAAGGCTTAGGACATGTCAGACATCTGAAGCAGGAAGCAGGCAAAGGAAACACCGTGGTTTTCTTTGGGCTAGGGATTCCCCTCTTGGGTTAAGCAAAAGGTCAGGAAAGATAAAGCCCCTTTCCTAATGTCTATAAAGTCCAAGGATGATGGAAATTCCAGGAGGTATAGGGGTTCTAAAATGCTATACGACAGCTGTGTCCAAAGCATTCTTTATATAAACCCACAATAATGTCATCTTTGAGGGGAACTAGCTATGTTTACTGTCTAATAGGGCATTGATGTGTTGTTATTTAATAAATACCCTTGGGCTGGGCGCGGTGGCTCACGCCTGTAATCCGCCAGCACTTTGGGAGGCCGAGACAGGCAGATCACAAGGTCAGGAGATGGAGACCATCCTGGCTAACATGGCGAAACCCCGTCTCTACTAAAAATACAAAAAATTAGCTGGGCGTGGTGGTGGGCGCCTGTAGTCCCAGCTACTCAGGAGGCTGAGGCAGGAGAATGGTATGAACCCGGGAGGCAGAGCTTGCAGTGAGCCAAGATCCCGCCACTGCACTCCAGCCTGGGCAACAAAGTGAGACTCCATCTCAATAAATAAATAAATAAATAAATACCCTTAATGACAGCCATCATGTTGGAGAAAAAGATTACAATAGGTAAAATTCCACAGGGTACAAATTCAACTGAGAATGGTCCACAGTTTGGGAACAGAAGCAGTAACCACAAACTGGAAATCATTACCTATTCTTCCACCTTATAATAATGACAACATTTTCCCTAGTGTTTTATATCTTATAAAAGCACTTTAACATAATCTTTTTTTTTTTTTTTTTGAAACAGAGTCTTGCTCTGTTGTCTAGGCTGGAGTGCAGTGGCGTGATCTTGGCTCACTGCAAGCTCCGACTCCCAGGTTCATGCCATTCTCCTGCCTCAGCCTCCCGAGCAGCCGGGACCACAGGCGCCCACCACCATGCCCAGCTAATTTTTTGTATTTTTAGTAGAGGTGGGGTTTCACCATGTTAGCCAGGATGGTCTCGATCTTCTGACCTTGTGATCCGCCTGCCTCGGCCTCCCAAAGTGCTGGGATTACAAGCGTGAGCCACCGTGCCCGGCCTACATAATCTTATTTAAATATAATTAGATTCTCCTGAATCATGAAGATTTAAAAAATTTTTTCAATTTACTCTTAAGTTCATCAAATAAAGAGGTTTTCTTGTTTTATTTATTTAAATTAAACTAGCCTGGAAACAGAAACAAAAAATTGAAAAGTCTCTACGGGAAACTGTCTCCCATTCACAACTGTACCACTTGCTCCTATTTACTGCCTCTAAATAATGCTACCTAGTTTCATTCAATTGAAGATTTGAACAAGGAAGGAGCTGCAATTGTTGTACTACTTCCTGTTGCAGAATTAACCAGTCATTTCCAATCTTCTTCCATTTTAAGATATTTCCTGTCCAAAGTCCTGTCCAAAGAGAGAGCAAATTCTGTTCCACTATTCCTAGACAATTTTCCTAAATCACTTAAACCAATTTTCCTTCATTTACTTAGTTTGCATTCTTCAAGAGCCCATTCTATTTCCTGTACCCCACTCCTCCTTCATGCCCTTACGTACTGTTTTGCTGGGTAAAAATACTCTTATCTTTCTGTAAAGATCAATTCTCTAGTCTTAAATAGTTCTTGTGGTTTTTCGAAGGTGCCCTTCGTTTGAATAACCCTTTTTGTGCTGCCCCCAAAGTCTCGCAGAGATGAAAAAGGCTGTTGTCCTTCTCCTTATTCTGTGCACACCTCCATCTCCCTGTCACCCAAATAAATGTCAGTTTTTATTACTCTATAATAAATCCTATCAGCATCAAATTTCTATTATCACCATTCCTAGTCTCTTGCAGTTTTTTCCTCCATCCTGCCCTCTTCCTTGAAAGTTTGAAATTATTTTAACTAAAAACTATCTTTGACTATTGTTATTTCCCAAAGACAAAACAGTTGTTCAAGACTAAACAGCACTGAATCCATGCCCTAGATATAGATAGATAGATAGATAGATAGATAGACAGATAGACAGATAGATATAGATATAGATATACACAACTGTTGGTCTTGGGGGAAAAGTCTTAGGAATTAAAAACAAATCACTTTTCTTAACCTTAGGCATTAACAAATAACTGAATTCCAGCTTTAAAAAATTTAAAATCTCTCTCTCTACACACACACACACACACACACACACACACACACACGCACACACACACACACGGTTTCTGCCTCAAGAGAACTAATGCCATATACTTCAGTGTTTTATCAAACCAACATTCTGTGGGACAGTTAGTTCAGTCTTTGGCTGACAGCATAGCCAGAATTATTCTTCAAGGCTGTTTTTTTTTTTTTTTTTTTGAGATGGAGCCTTGCCCTGTCACCCAGGCTGGAGTGCAGTGGTGTGATCTCGGCTCACTGCAGCCTCTGCCTCCCAGGTTCCAGCAATTCTCCTGCCTCAGCCTCCCGAGTAGACTAGCTGGGATTACAGGCACACGCCACCACGCCTGGCTAATTTTTGTATTTTTATTAGAGACGTGGTTTCACCATGTTGACCTGGCTGGTCTCGAACTCCTGACCTCAGGTGATCCACCCGCCTCGGCCTCCCAAAGTGCTGGGATTACAGGAGTGAGCCACTGCGCCCGGCCAAGGCTGTTAATACAACTTTTTGTATCAGTAAGATCATGGCTGGCTGTCACAAGACTGCTAAGAAAGCACAGCCTTTTGGGCAAAGCACAGCCTGTTGGCCTGCCGAGGTCACAGAAACCTCACAGCATAGCACACTGCTGCCTCCTCTGGCTGTTACAGCAGGACATACCTCTTCGTAATTTTTTGCCTCCACTCCATGCTTCATGTCTAGGATCACGAGTTGGTCAGGTATCCGCCCTGTTCCTGAGAAAGAAATCAAAGGAATCATTGTGTGGAATACTTAAAATTCCGGGAAATTACCCACCCACCCGCCCGCCCTCCCTCTCCAGAACCCCTACCCTCTCAATAGAGGGAAACAGCCACAACTCCTCCCCCTGCTCAGTTGCAGAAAATTCCTGGCTCTGGCTAAAATCACAAACATTCCAGACAAAGCCTCTATCTGTGTGGGGTGCCGGAAAGCAACAAGAACATGCTGCTGGCAAACATCTCTGAGCAGGCAAGGACACAAGATACTGCAACTGGTACTACAGAGGAACAGAACAGAAGGGAAACCACACAGGCTTATTGAATTGAGAAATAAAACTCAAAAATCAAAACAGTGTGAAATTGAGTGGCATATAAATTAAGAGATAGTGGGCAACAGCTTCGGCTGAAAATGCGTATTTCCACATCTGAAAAGGCTGCCCTGTCAAATTTTGAGGGAAGGCCACGATGAATTAGGATTATTGGGTATGTGCTAAGCTTGGATTTACTTAATATAAGTCTGAGTACTGCAAAGAACATAAGTTTTATCTAATATTCCACTTTAATTCAAACATTTTGATCAATGTATGGCCTATTTCAGTAGGAGTACAATGTTATAGAGCTATTCCCACTAAGACCTTAAAAGAGTTAAAACAGCTCAAGGAAAAAAAAACTTTAAGCGTTCAAATCTCAGGGATGCTTCTTATAATAGAGTTCATGTTAGAAGAGTCAATCTGATTCAGCTGGATCAAAGAGGCATTCTAATCTTAAATCATCAAGTAGGAGAAAGGAAAAGACCCAAAGAGCCCCAGAAAACTGTTCAGCCCCAATCCCCTGGAATTCACCTAGTTATAAGATTTACAACTGCCTGCGTGAAATTAGAAGTTCTGGGAAACAGTGCCACTGAAGCGTTGGGGTTCCTGAAACCATAAGCCACATTGAATGGTACTGTACCCTCTGATGCCTGAGAGACACTGGAAGTTTTCTGAAATGAACTGAAGTCAATTCAATAACTACTCATTGAAAACTCACTAAGTACTAAAACTGTGCTGGAGATTTTAAAGAGCTATGCTACGGCTTAAATGTGCCCCTCTCAAAGTTCATGTGTTGGAAACTTAATCCCCAGTGCAAGAGTGCTGAGAGGTAGAACCTTTAATTTTATTTATTTATTTAATTAAAAAAAATTCTGAGACAGGTTCTTACTCTGTCTTCCAAGCTGGAGTGCAATGGCATACACCATCATGGCTCACTGTAGCCTCGAACTCCTGGGCTCAAGCGATCCTCCCACTTCAGCCTCTCAAGTAGCTGGGACTACAGGCGTGAGCCACCACACCCAGGTAATTTTTGTATTTTTTGTAGAGACAGGGTCTCGCTATACTGTCCAAGCTGATCTGGAACTCCTGGGCTCAAGCGATCCTCCTGCCTCAGCCTCCTAAAGTGCTGGGATTACAGGCATGAGCCACTGTGCCCGGCCGAGTAGGACCTTTAAGAATTGATTAGGTCATGGGGCTCTGCCCTCATCAATAGATTTAATGTCATTATCATAGAAGCAGGTTTGTTATAAAAGTGAGTTCAGCCCCTTCTTGCTCTCCTGTGCATTCTCTTGCCATGTGATACCTTCTGCCATGTTATTGTGACACAGCAAAAAGGCGCTCACCAGATCTGGCCCCTCGATCTTGGACTTTCCAGACTACAGAACCACGAACCAAATAAATTTCTACTGTTTATAAATTACCCACTCTGTGATGTTCTGTTATAGCAGCACAAAATGGACTAAGCCAGGATACAATCCCTGCCTTCAAATAATTCAATTGGGATCTAAGACATATACACAAAACAACTATGGTGAAAATGCAAAGCACTGTAAAATTTTAAGCCAATGGAATTGGTTCAGACAATTCCAATACGGAGCAAAGGGAAGAGGAAAGAAGACAGTAGCTGTGGACAGACTTCACTAAAAAGGGAACACCTAAAGGCAGGACTTAGGCAAAGTACTCTAGGCAGATGGCAAAGCATGAGCAAAGGCTCAGATATTAAAATCGGAGTATGGCATGTTTGAAAGACAGTAAACAACTTCTTTTGGGATGGGTGCAGTGGCTCATGCCTTTAATCCCAGCACTTTGGGAGGCCAAGGCAGGTGGATCTCTTGAGGTTCGAGTTCGAGAACAGCTTGGCCAACATGACAAAACCCGTCTCTACTAAAAATACACAAATTAGCCAGGCTCAGTGGTGCGTGCCTGTAGTTCCAGCTACTCCGGAGGCTGAGGCATGAGAATCGCTTGAACCCAGGAAAGTTGCAGTGAGCCAAGATCGCGCCACTGCACTCCAGCCTGGGTGACAGAGCAAGACTCTTGTTTCACACACAAAAAAAGAACTTCTTTTGGATGGACTGGAAAGATTAACTTGAAAGCAACAGAAATATAAATAAGACTGCATAGGGTAAGACTGAAAACAAAGTAAGACAAGTCACATGTGTCTTCTGAGCATGAAAACAAACAAGTTTTCAAACAAAACAAAACAAAATGTGGCACCCAGAATGTTCTGTTCTCCCAAATCCAATGTGTAATCCTGATTACGACATTGTCCATGGAAGATGTAAAGCAAATTTTTGCTTTTCCTTCCTCATTGAAAAAGTTGTGAAACTTAAGCAGTTCACAGCCCCACCTGGTCCAAATGATCAGGATATCTTCTTTCTTAGAGTCTTCCAACTACCTCCCTGCTTGTCATAGCACAGTACAGTCATGCACTGCATGAAGACAGTTCAGTTGAGGACGGACTGCATATATGAAGGTGGTCCCATAAGATTATTATAATACTGTATTTTTACTATATCTTTTCTATGTTTAGATACACAAATAGCATTGTGTTCCAACTGCCTACAGTATTCAGTACAGTCACATGATTTACAGGTTTGTAGCCTAGGAGCAGTAACAGGCTATATACGATATAGCCAAGGTGGGTAGTAGGCTATACCATCTAGGTTTGTGTAAGTACACTTGATATTTGCACAACAAAATCACCTAACTACCATTTCTCAGAATGGTTGAGTCCAGACTATACAGTCTCTTGCATAGAACTGTCAGCCTATCCTCTTAGCCGACATCATAGCCCTAAAGAGTCTCCTTTGTAAAAAGACCCTTTGTAATTTTTCTCTCTGCATTTGCCTGGCAAACAGACATCCTTTTTGTTTGTTTTGAGACAGAGTCTCGCTCTGTCACCCAGGCTGCAGTGCAGTGGTACGATCTTGGCTCACTGCAATCTCTGCCTCCTGGCAGAGATTGTTCAAACAATTCTCCTGTCTCAGCCTCCCGAGTAGCTGGGATTACAGGCATGTGCCACCACCACATCTGGCTAATTTTTGTATTTTTAGTAGAGATGGGGTTTTGCCATGTTGGCCAGGCTGGTCTCGAACTCCTGGCCTCAGGTGATCCGCCTGCCTCGGCCTCCCAACTGCTGGGATTACAGGTGTGAGTTACTGCGTCTGGTCAGTTTTTTGTTGTTGTTGTTTATTTATTTGAGAGGGAGTCTCACTCTGTCACCCAGGCTGGAGTGTAGTGACACAATCTTGCTCACTGCAACCTCTGCCTCCTGGGTTTAAGTGATTCTCCTGCGTCAGCCTCCCGAGTAGCTAGGGTTACAGGCACAAGCCACCACGCCCAGCTAATTTTGTATTTTTAGTAGAGACAGGGTTTCACTATGTTGGCCAGGCTGGTCTCAAACTCCTAACCTTCAGTGATCTGCCCGCCTTGGCCTCCCAAAGTTCTGGGATTACAGGCATGAGCCACCGTGCCCAGCCTTTTTTTTTTAAGACTTCACTTTGTTAGAGCAGTTTTAGGTTCACAACAAAACTGGGAGGTAGGCACAAAGATTTCCCATATCCCCCTTCCCCTTACATATGCATAGCCTCCCCCATTATCACCATTTCCCACCAGAGTGGTACATTTGTTACAAATGATGAAACTACACGGACACATCACTATCCACCAAAGTCCATAGTTTGCATTAGGATTCACTCTTTGTGTACATTCCAAATGTAATGTTTGGACAACCATATAATGACATGTATCCACTATTACAGTATCATACAGAATATTTTTACTGCCCTAAAAATTCTCTCTGTTCCACCTATTCAATCTTTTATTCCACGTAGTTGACCTTTTAAAAGGTGCTCCAAAGACTACAAGGTAACAGGTCTCCAAATCAGAATAAATAAAGAATACAAATGAAACTAGATATTAAGTGCTGACTGTATTAAGGAGCACTAGAGTTGGAGAAGATTCTTAATCCAGAGAAACACTCTTGATTACTCACCCTTGCTCTCAAAACACACTTCAAACATGTCATAATCTTCAGTGGTAAAGGCAAATTTCCCCTTGGTTGCATCCTCTTTGGAGTAGAGAATATGGCCAGCAGAATCTGTGATCTAAAATAAGAAAAGTAGTAAGAATAGGCAGCAAATAACACTTAGGAAAAGAACTTACAGAAACTGGGAAGATAGAGACACTATCTATGAAAGACAATTGATAGTTCTCATTATGATGACTATGTTCCAACCATCCCCAAAGACAAAAACTGGATTAGAAGATTAAATCCAAATACAGCAAATTTCATTCATTCAAATAGCCTAATCACATTGTGGGCTAAAATCTGTTGCTGCTATAGGATATCTTATCATACCAAAAAGTTAATCTAGCGAATGCTCCAAGTTACATACATTGGATTTACTGGCAAAAACTCACTAGTATCATTCCGCATAGATGAACATGTCACAAAAATGAAAGTAGACAATTATCAAAAGATTATACAAGAGGGATAAAGATATATAAAAACACATTTATTCTATAAAACAAATTTGATAGGGAAGGGGTGTGGGTGGAGAATAAAATTAGGACACACAATACAAGGACAGCAGGAAAAAAAGCATACGTAGAGAAGACAATCCAGGAGATGTATTCCTGCAAATTTCATGTTAATTATCTCAACGGCCAGGTAGAGTGGGAACAAAACACAGGAAACAAACAAGAAGTTTCTGGCCAGGCATGGTGGCTCACTCCTGTAATCCTAAACTTTGGAACGCCGAGGCAGGAGGATCACTTGAGCTCAAGAGTTCAAGACCTGGCCAGGCGCTGTGGCTCACGCCTGTAATCCCAGAACTTTGGGAAGTCGAGGCGGACGGATCACGAGGTCAAGAGATCGAGACCATCCTGGCCAACCAACATGGAGAAACCTCATCTCTACTAAAAATACCAAAATTAGCTGGGCGCAGTGGCATATGCCTGTAGTCCCAGCTACTTGGGAGGCTGAGGCAGGAGAATCGCTTGAACCCGGGAGGCGGAGGTTGCAGTGAGCCAAGATTGCGCCACTGCACTCCAGCCCAGATGAGAGTGAGATTCCGTCTCAAAAAAAAAAAAAAAAAAAAAAAAGAGTTCAAGACCAATATGGCAAAACCCCATCTCTACAAAAAATACAAAAATTAGCCAGGCATGGCGGTGCGCACCTACAGTCCCAGGTACTGGGAAGCTTGCTCTGTCACTGCAGCCTGGGTGACAGAGCAAGACTCTGTCTCAAAAAAACAAAAACAAAAAAAAAGAGAAATTTATCCAAAAAAAAAAAAAAAGATATCCTTGGCTTCCATAAATGATTATTCCTTTCTTCTAGGTCCTTAGCTTTAGTTCTTCAGACTTAAGCTGCTCTATTACCAAAGAATGGCCTATCAGCACAGAAGAAAGGGCATATGCTGGTAAGTAAACAGCCACATACAAAGCAAGGGAATTCCATGGTAATTTAACAGCCTGGATCTCAGCCTTCATTTCTAGAGCACGTGGCTGTCTTAGTAGAAAGCACATTTCATCACTTAAGACTGGAAGCTACTTTGCAATGTGGAACACAAAAGTAGTGGCTTAATTACATTAAACTGGATGTTCTAATGCTATTTGTTAAAACATAATTCTTTTAAGGGGAAATTTTAAGCAGGAAAATTAAGTAGCACACATTTAAGCTTATATATTTAAAAGTACTTTATAACAGTAGTTATTTCTGAGGGGTGAGACTTTCTCTTTATATTTTTAATTTTTTTTCCTTTTTTTTTTTTTTTGAAATGGAGTCTCACTCTGTCCCCAGACTGCAGTGCAGTGGCGTGATCTCGGCTCTCTGCAACCTCCACCTCCTGGGTTCACACCATTCTCCTGCCTCAGCCTCCCAAGTAGCTGGGACTACAGGCACCCACCACCATGCCCAGCTAATTTTTTTGTATTTTTAGTAGAGACAGGGTTTCCCCGTGTTGGCCAGGATGGTCTCGATCTCCTGACCTCATGATCCAACTCGCCTTGGCTTCCCAAAGTGCTGGGGTTACAGGCGTGAGCCACCACGCCTGGCCTTTTTTTCCATTTTTAAAAATGACATGTAGCCGGGCATGGTAGCTCATCCAGGTGCAGTGGCTCATGCCTGTAATCCCAGCACTTTGGGAGGCAGAGGCAGGAGGATCACCTGAGGTCAGGAGTTTGAGACCAGCCTGGCCAACATGGTGAAACTCCGTCTCTACTAAAAATACAAAAAAAAATTAGCCAGGCATGGTATTGGGCGCCTGTAATCCCAGCTACTTTGGAGGCTGAGGCAGGATAATTGCTTGAACCCGGGAGGCGGAAGTTGTGGTGAGCCGAGACTGTGCCACTGCACTCCAGCCTGGGCAACACAGCGAGATTCTGTCTCAAAAGTCATGTATTACTGGATCACTTATATTCAAAAATAATAATAAAGCTATTTTATTTTGGAAAAAATTGATAATAACTAAAGAAAAGTTATCACTACTAGATAAATTTGAAATGACAGATTAACTAAAAAAAGTTTTATGGCACATCTTCTAAATTCTCTAATAAACAGTAGTATTAGTCAACCGTCTTCTGCCATCCAGCACCATTTGCTAATTTGTCAAACTTTTATTTTTATTATTTATTTATTTATTTATTTTTGAGACAGAGTCTCACTCTGTCACCCAGGCTGGAATGCAGTGATCCGATCTCGGCTCACTGCAACCTCCGCCTCCCGGGTTCAAGCAACTCTCCTGCCTCAGCCTCCCGGGTGGCTGGGATTACAGGCTCATGCCACCACACCCGGCTAATTTTTTGTATTTTTAGTAGAGACGGGGTTTCACCGTGTTAGCCAGGATAGTCTTGATCTCCTGACCTTGTGATCCACCGCCTTGGCCTCTGAAAGTGCTGGGATTACAAGTGTAAGCCATCTCACCTGGCCTTTTTTTTTTTTTGAGACGGAGTCTCACTGTGTCACTCAGGCTACAGCGCAGTGGTGCAATCTCGGCTCACTGCACTGCAACCTCCGCCTTCCAGATTCAAGTGATTCTCCTGCCTCAGCCTTCCAAGTAGCTGGGACTACAGGCATGTGCCCCTAAGCCTAGCTAATTTTTATGTTTTTAGTAGAGATGGGGTTTCACCATGTTGGCCAGACTGGTCTCCAACTCCTGACCTCAAGTGATCCACCTGCCTTGGCTTTCCCAAACTGCTGGGATTACAGGTGTGAGCCACCACGCCCGGCCTAATTTGTCAAACATTTAAGATACCTAGACCTGTGCTGGTCACTGGGATACAAGTATGAGTAAGATAGTTCCTGTCTTCAAAGGGCTTATGAGTCTAAATGAGGAGAGGAGGGTGATAAGAAATGAGATGCCTTCATAGTGGTTTTGGTTTGCATTTCCCTGATGGTTAGTGATACTGGGGAACTTTTAATGTATTTGTTAGACATTTGTATGGGGTGATAAAATATGTTAATTAGCTTGATTGTGGTATTCACTTCACAATGTATATGTATTCCAAAACATCACATTATATATCTTGAATAGAAACAATTTTTATTTGCCAATTATACCTCAATAAAGCTAAGAGAGAGAGATAGCACTTCACTGCCATGTGCAAGGCATGCTACCAGAGGTATGCACAATTGCCATGGGATTATGGAGGGTCAGGGAGTGTATCTAGGAGTGGGTAACACATGAGCTGAGTCCTAAAGGATGAATTTCAATCAAGGGAAAGAGGGGTAAAGACATTCAGGGTAGAAGAGACAGCAAATATGAAGGCCTGGGTCCAGAAAAACATAAAACAAAAATATGGCATTATCATATTACTAATAGCTAGTATTTACTGAATACTTACTAAGTGTCAAATACTGTGTTGCTGCTTTATAAGTATTTTAAATTTAATCCTCACTATAACCCTACTGGCAAGAATTATTTTCCCCGTGTTCCATGGGAGGAAACTGAGTGCCTGGAGAGGTACTGGCCCGATCATGTAGAACTAGAATAGCATGCTAAGGAGTTTAAGCTTCATTTAGTACAAAGTGGAAGGGCAATAAGGAATTTGAAACAGAATGATGTGAGTCAATGACAATTCAGAAAGATGAAGCCACCAGTACTATGAAGACAGACTAGAGAAAGACAACCCTAGAGATAAGGAGGTGGGTTGGGACACTATTCCAGTACTCCAGGTAAGAAAGGAGAAGGGCCTTCAGTATAGAGAGAACGAGACAGATTTTATTTAATTAAAATAATTTTAAATTTTATTTAATTTTATTAAGGTTTATTAAATTATATTTGATTAAATAATTTAATTAAAAAAAAGTTTAGTAACCCATGAACTGAAGAGTTTGAGGGATTTTAAGGAGGTAGAGTCTACAGGACAAAACCAAAAAGTAAGTGCCCACAGAGATCAAGTGAGAAACATACTGAGTCTACTGGACCAGCACAAGCCATACATAGCAAACTAGAAAAGATGGCCTGTGTCACAGGAAAAGCCAATGACTGCCATGGCACTCCAGGTTTTCAGATCATCCAGTTTTTCAAGAGAAGGTAGACATTTTAAATTTCATTTGAAATCTCCTAATTTTTAAATCTTTACAACCAATCCCAACATTTGAAAAACTATCTCAGGCCGGGTGTGGTGGCTCACACCTGTAATCCCAGCACTTTGGGAGGCCGAGGTGGGTGGATCATGAGGTCAAGAGATGGAGACCATCCTATCCTGTCTCTACTAAAAATACAAAAATTAGCTGGGCATGGTGATGCACGCCTGTAGTCCCAGCTACTTGGGAGGCTGAGGCAGGAGAATCGTTTGAAACCAGGGTGAGAGAGATCGCGCCACTGCATTCCAGCCTGGTGACAGAGCAAGACTCCGTCTCAAAAAAAAAAAAAAAAAAAGAAAAGAAAAACTATCTCAAGGAAAAACAAAACATGTCTATAGAACCAAGTTCTTCTGGGCCAACAATTTTGCCCTCTCTACAGGACAGAAAGAAAGCTGACTAACATCACACAGAATGACTGCTGAGTAGCACTGAGATCTCAGCTAAGATAATGAACCACACATTTCTAGTGGTACAACCTAGCAGCCAGGATGCAGAAGCAAAGAAAAGGCACATGCATGAACTGATCGGAGCTTGGGGTTCTGCAACTGAGTGGTTTGGAAAGATAAAAGGATTAAAGAATCATGCTATATACTTTACAAACATAAAGAATCATGCTATATACTTTACAAACATAATCTTTAATCAACAACTCCATGGAAACTGGTCTTGTTATCCCCATTTTACTGATGAGGAAACTTAGTAACTTGTCCATTATAGCAGTTAATAAATAAATTGTGTTGGCCAGGTGCAGTGGCTCACACTTGTAATACCAGCACTCTGGGAAGCCAAGGTGGGAGGATCACTTGAGCCCAGGAGTTTGAGACCAGCCTGGGCAATATAGTGGGATCCCATCTCTACAAAAAATAAAATTAGCTGGGTGTGGTTGACATGCACCTGTGGTCCCAGCTACTCAGGAGGCTGAGATGGGAGGACTGCTTGATCCCATGAGGTCGAGGCTGCAGTGAGCTGTGATTGTGCCACTGCACTCCAGCGTGGGCAACAGAGTGAGAACATGTCTCAATAAATAGCCAGGTGCAGTGGCTCACACCTGTAATCCCAGCACTTTTGGGAGGCTGAGGCGGGTGCATCACCTGAGGTCAGGCGTTTCAGACCAGCCTGGCCAACATGGCAAAACCCCGTCTCTACTAAAAATAACAAAAATTAGTTGGGCATGGTGGCAGGTGCCTGTAATCCCAGCTATTCAGGAGGCCGAGGCAGGAGAATTGCTTGAACCTGGGAGGCGGAGGTTGCAGTGAGCCGAGATCGCACCACTGCACTCCACCCTGAGTGACAAGAGCAAAACTCCATCTCAAAATAAAAAAGTAAAAATAAATAAAAATAAATAAACACTGTTACGTGGATATGAGAAACGTCTAAAACCCACTCTCTTTCCACATCCCATGCTGCCTTCCCCCAAAAGGAATGTCTGAATGAAGAGGAATGTACAGAGGCCAAGAAAGACTAATAGAATCTTTGCATCAGTGCAAATCAGAGTTGAGAGTCCTCTCAAGTGTTAACACAGCACTCATCAGTCTGCATTCTCCACCTTAGAGAGATCAGCAGGCAGCCACAAGGTGAAGACCTTGAAGTTAGCATCAGCTAAACAATCAAGGGAAATTTAGCCTTGAAGATTCTTAAAGGTTTCTTGTGATAATTTTTCTGAATCATAAACTGAAAGAAGCAAAATAAAAAAGGACTACTTTATTTTTATTTATTTTTGAGAGGGGGCCTCACTCTGTTGCCCAGGTTGGAGTGCAGCTGCACAATCACAGCCTACTGCAGCCTCAACCTTGTAGGCTCAAGCCATCCTTCTGCCTCAGTCTTCCACGTAGCTGGGACTACAGGTGTGCAGCACTACACCCAACTAATTGTCTTATTTTTTGTAGAGACAGGGTCTCCCTATGTTGCCCAGGCTGGTCTCGAACCCTTGAGCTCAAGTGATCCTCCCACCTTGGCCTCCCAAATGCTGAAATTACAGGCATGAGCCACCGTGCCCAGCCAAAAAGTACTTCAGAGGGCTGGGGGCGGTGGCTCACGCCTGTAATCCCAGCACTTTGGGAGGCCAAGGCGGGCAGATCACCTGAGGTCGGGAGTTCGAGACCAGCCTGACCAACATGGAGAAACCCCCATCTCTACTAAAAATACAAAATTAGCCAGGCATGGTGGCGCATGCCTGTAATCCCAGCTACTCGGGAGGCTGAGGCAGGAGAATTGCTTGAACCTGGGAGACAGAGGTTGTAGTGAGCCGCGATCGTGCCATTGCGCTCCAGCCTGGGCAACAAGAGTGAAATTCCGTCTCAAAATAAATAAATAAATAAATAAGTAAGTAAGTAAGTACCTTAGAACCTTGGATACACACATGTAAGTCAAAAAGGTCTGAGAACTAACCAAATCACAAAGTAATGTGTAGTCATTAGTGTGATGCCTCTCTTCCTTTCTTCAGAATCAGTTGACCCACAAAGATACTCACTTCCCCAAGATTCTCACTTTATAAAGCATAAAGACAAAATTTAAGAGCAAAGAAGAAGTTCAAAAAGGTAGACAGCAGGAATAACAGATTTTTCACATTCCAAGCCAATCTAGAAACTCTAATTTGGATTTGGACTTTTCTCCTATGAATAAAGTTGCAGACAACATAGAACTTGGCTAACATAACTTTCCAGATTTGCTCATTGCATTGGCTTAATTCTGAAGGAAGAAGGTTAAGAATTACAGGTTGCTGAAAATGTCTAAATGTTAAGTGAAACTGGTAGAGGACAGCCTGGAATAAGCATCAAGGTGAAAGTACTGAAAAGAGTCATCACAGACTTCATCATCTCCATGCTAAGGCAAGGAAAGAGACTAAGTCATTGGCCTAGGACAAGTAACTGAATTTAACAGTGCTTGCAGGATTTGCATACATTTGCCCAACCACTTTATTTCCTGGAAGAATAATCTCTTAATTTTCCTCCAAGATATGAACGGTGTCCTTCAAAAACTTTTTTTTCTTTTAATTTAAGGAGAGGAGTCTCTCTACATCATAAAGGAGCTTAAATGCAGGTCATAAAACTCTTAAGGCATTGCTAAAAGTACCTTACAAAATGAGTTAAGAAATCTGCTATGTTTTTCTGAAAGACTCCAGGAAAATCACATCTCTAACTGGTACTCCAAAGGGGTAAATACTATTTAAATTGTCCTCTACCACATTGTACTGAGGAACTGCAATCACAGAAGAAACATTTGCATCGTCTCTTCTATGACATCCGAAGATTATTAAAGACTCACTTTAAGGCAAAAACTGAAATTCATTTCAAGAGGCTGAAGGCAAAGGGTCCGCCACTGCAGCCTGCACCTTTTATCAACATGAAATTTACCTCCCAGAAATAGTGTGTGATGATGCTGGAAGTTCCCCCAGGGTCTCCACATGTCTACACTCCCTATAACCTTCAGATGACACAACTACATGAGGTTATTTATCTGGATATTTGGAAATCCAGGCAGGCAACCTGATAACTGAACTTTCAGGTGGGGCTCACTCATATGGACTGTTTGAGCATTCTAAAACATCTCAGGATTTTTCTGAAAATCAGTAGGTTTCCTATCTAGTTCATATAACTTTGTAGTTATTTAGGAGCCAAGTCATCAGTCTTAAAGAAAAACAGAACAAAACAAAAATCACATCTTCCAACTCCAACATCATTACATAAACCAGGTAGCTAAAATTAGGGAATAGGAAACTGGGCCAAGCTCAATGACTAACCAGAGCCAGCAAAGTCTAATAGGCTAAAATGATAGCTTAATTTCCTTTCATTAAAATGTTCTAATTACAGATCACCTTAAAAGGTCATCTGGTTTCTCAAGAATTGAGAAGTTTTTTTTTTCTTCTTAAATTGTCCTAGAGAACCACCTTGGTGAATCAATAACTGCTACTTTTACCTACTATAATAGCAAGACCTTAAAAGGATTCTTTTCTTCCCTTTTAACAATAAATACTTATAATAGTAAACATAAAGTTCTTTAATTAAACAAAGGTAATACCAAGCTATAAAATTTGCCCATATGACATCAAGGAATAGGAAGTAATAAAGATTTGTTTCTAGATATCACCTTCTGAAGAAAAGCAAAACAAAGTTCACAACTTAAAAAGTAGGGGGGATGGGCACGGTGGCTCATGCCTGTAATCCCAGCACTTTGGGAGGCTAAGGTGGCGGGTCATTTGAGGTCAGGAGTTTGAGACCGGCCTGACCAACATGGCGAAACCCTGTCTCTGCTAAAAATAAAAAATTAGCCGGGCATGGTGGCAGGTGCATGTAATCCCAGCTGCTCAGGAGGCTGAGGCAGGAGAATCGCTTGAACCTGGGAGGCGGAGGTTGCAGTGACCCGAGATCATGCCACTGCATTCCAGCCTAGGCGACAAGCTAGACTCCATCTCAAAAAAAAAAAAAAAGAAGGAAAAAAAAGTGTTAATTTTATATGCAGAGTAGGTGATGTCAAGAATATGTGAATACTCACACTGAGCCTGTGAGAAGTGCGAAAACAGGTAACTGGGAAGATAAACTCATTTAAAATTGGATTTTCTTGGACCATGCTAGGCAGTGGCTGGAAACAGATTTTTGAGCAGGTCCTGCTACTGAAGCCTGCTCTCATTCCTTTACCAAACATTCAAAATAAAACTTCAAAAGGATCTATAAGTAGCTTAGGTCAATAAGGCAATTAGGAATAAAATGGAATAGAGTTCACCTGAGGGAAGAAAAAAGTCTTATCAAGAACCTGAACTGAGCAAATGATATCTGTATAATAAATTTGGTTCTAAGTTTTCTGGAAGCCAAAATTAAAAGACTAAAGAGACATTTGTTTTCTGATGAAAGCTCACAAATTTATCTAAGGGACAATTTTCCTGGAAGTAACCATGAACAACAATTTATCAGGAAGATCCTCGTAAAAGGACTGTAACTAACAGACTCTTCATTTTCAACCACGATCTTGCTAAAGATACAAGTACAGTTCAAATGAGTTCTTTTAGTGACCCTCCGTAACAATGAATGACCTGATCTAATGCAGAAGTGAGACCTGGTTCTCTGCCCTGCTCCTAAGCACTACATCCTAGCCCACCCCTGCTGCTCACAGAATTCCACCCTTACTCTAAAGTTGCAGGAAGGATGGGACTACTTTTGGCCACTTGCTAGCACAACTGCGTTTAAAAAAAAAAAAAAGGTTCCAGAAAAAGATGCCTTAAAAATAACACTATCCACCCAGACTTAATTCCCTTCTCCAATAAAGGCAACTAGGGCTCCTTGGAGAAATGATCCTAAGACTGAGGAAGGAAATGTACAAAATGAGCCTAGAGCATCTTATAGTGCCAGAAAGTAAGAAAGTGCTCAAAAACAAAAACCAGAGGTTGAGGGGGGCAGATCATTTAAGGTCAGGAGTTCAAGACCAGCCTGGCCAACATGGAGAAACCACATCTCTACTAAAAATACAAAAATTAGCCAGGCATGGTGGCACCCACCTGTAATTGCAGCTACTTGGGAGGCTGAGGCATGACAATCACTTGAACCCAGGAGGCAGAGGTTGCAATGAGAGGAGATTACGCCACTGCACTCCAGCCTGGGTGACAGAGCGAGACTCTGTCTCAAAACAAACAAACAAAAATCAAAATCCAAAAAATACAAGAATGGGGGTATGTCAAAAGGACACAGGAGCCTAAAGAGCTCCCAATAGCTAAAGCTGTAACAATTAGGGCAACAAAATATAGTACTGGTTTATAATCCAAAGTACACAGTAAACATCCATGAATCTACACTTACATATAAATGATTGATTAAATAAATAAATAAGGAAGAGAGACAAATCTTCCGTGAAGATTCTCAAATAATTTAGGCACCTGTAAGGAGTATGAAGCATAACTCCCCACTCCTTAAGTGTGGGCTACATAAAGTGACTTCCTTCTAAAGAACACAGAATAGAAAGGGGGAAAAAAGAGTAACTCTGTAGTGGACTGACCAAAACATCATTAAGGGGGAAAAAAGGAAAGAAAAGAATATTGTATAGTGAAGAAACCTGACAAACACTAATTCATCCAAATGATCAAGGGCAGTATCAACGTGACAAATCATGTTGATATGATGTGATGAAAATGACACTTTACAAGTGAATCCTGGTTTTGACAAGAAAAAAAATGACATTTTATTTCTGTGGTCTTCCTCCCCAAAACCCATAACCTCAGCTTATCATGAGAAAAACATCTGACAAATGCCCAATAGAGGGCATCCTACAAAATACTTGGCCAGGGTCCTCAAAACTCACAAGGTCCGCCAGGCCCACTGGCTCACACCTTGTAATACCAGCACTTTAGGAGGCCGAAAGGGGAGGATCACTTGAGTCCAGGAATTTGAGACCAGCCTGGGCAACACAGGAAGACCCTGCCTCTACAAATAATTAAAAAAAAAAAAATTAGTTGGGTGTGGTGGTGCATACCTGTGGTCCCAGCTACTCAGAAGCCTCAGGGAGGAGGACTGCCTGATCCCAGGTCAAGGCTGCAGTGAGTTGTGATCATGTCATTGCACTTCAGCCTGGGTGACAGAGCAAGACCCTGTCTCAAAACAAACACACAAACAAAAAACTCACAGGCCAGGAGCGGTGGCTCATGCCTGTAATCCCAGCACTTTGGGGGGCCCGGGCAGGCAGATCACTTGAGGTCAGGAGTTCGAGACCATCTTGGCTAACACGGTGAAACCCCGTCTCTACTAAATATACAAAAACTAGCCGGGCATGGTGGCACGCGCCTGTAGTCCCAGCTACTCAGGCAGCTGAGGCAGGAGAATCCCTTGAACCCGGGAGGCAGAGGTTGCCGTGAGCCGAGATCTCTCCACTGCACTCCAGCCTGGGCAACAGAGCGAGCCTCTGTCTCAAAAAAAAAGAAAAGAAAAGAACAGAAACAGGAATATCTAGCCTCTTTTCTCTCTGAGAGACCATACAACATAGTACTTTTAAGATGGAAGGTTCTAGAGTCAGACTTTCTGGTCCGTGCTCAAATCACAGGTGTGCCATTTACCAGCTGTAAACACTTGGGCATGTTCCTTAACTCCTCTACCTCATTTGTAAAATAAGGACAACAGTTGTACATACATCATAAGGTTATTGTGAGGATTTTGTTTTTTAGATAGGGTCTCACTGTGTTGCCCAGGCTGGTCATGTACTCCTGGGCTCAAGAGATCCTCTTGTGCCAGCCTCCTGAGTAGCTGAGATTACAAGGACATACCGCCATGCCCAGCTACTGTGAGGATTAAATGTTATACAGGTAAACTGCCTGGAACAGTGTTTGTCACATAGCAGGCATTCAATAGGTGTTATATTATTGTTATAACTGTTTGTTGGTGATAACTCAGAACTCCATAAATATTTAGGTCATTAACCATATTTTCTTTTTTTTTTTTGAGACAGTTTTGCTCTGTCGTAAAGGCTGGAGTGAAGTGGCACTATCTCGGCTCCCTGCAACTTCTGCCTCCCGGGTTCAAGCAATTCTCATGCCTCAGCCTCCAGAGTAGCTGGGACTACAGGTGTGTGCCACCACGCCCGGCTTTTATTTTATTTTATTTTTTTGAGACAGAGACTCGCACTGTTGCTCAGGCTGGAGTGCAGTGGCACGATCTCAGCTCACTGCAACCTCCACCTCCTGGGTTCAAGCAATTCTCCTGCCTCAGCCTCCCCTAGTAGCTGGGACTACAGGTGCACGCCACCAGGCCCGGCTAATTTTTTATTTTTTAAGTAGAGACAGGGTTTCACCATGTTGGCCAGGCTGGTCCCAAACTCCTGACCTTGTGATCCGCCCGCCTCGGCCTCCCAAAGTGCTGGGATTACAGCGTGAGCCACTGCACCTGGCTATATAAATATATATATATATATATATATATATATATATATATATATATATATAAAAATATATATATATATATAAAATATATATATATATATATATAATATATATATATATATATATATATTTTTTTTTTTTTGTATTTTTAGAAGAGGCGGGGTTTTGTCATGTTGGCCAGGCTAGTCTCAAACTCCTGAGCTCAGGCAATCTGCCTGCCTCAGCCTCCCAAAGTGCTAGGATTACAGATGTAAGCCACCATGTCTGGCCCATTAACCATATGTTCTAACCTAACAGTACTAATGGATGGCAAACTAGATAAATTATGCTATGTTCACTAAATCCAGAGATGATTAGGGCCCAAATGGCTCTTGCATGGAAACGGAGAGAAAGGGGTAGTCAGGTACACTCTCAAGGAAGCAGCAGCAAGATTTAGAAAATGAAAGGATACAAAATGCCTAACAAAGCAGATGTTTGATCCTTTTAGCTGGTAAAAAGACAGTAAGGAATCCAAGATGATGCCAGCTTTTCCTGTATGTGGTTTTTAACTTAATAAGGAATAAACTACATGAAGAATCCAACATTAGATATGAGGGAAAGAGAGGATTGAGGTTGCATATATAATTATCTCTACTCTTCATAAGAATTCACAAGTGAATACTGAGCCAAAGGGTCTATTCCCCTAAGATATAAAAAAGCAGAAAGAACACCAACTCATTAAAGATGCTATGGCTTTAGATAGAAAAATATACCAGAAACATGTTCTTTTTCTTTCTTTCTTTTTTTTTTAGACAGTCTCACACTGTTGCCCAGGCTGGAGTGCAGTGGCATGATCTTGGCTCACCACAACCTCCACCTCTCAGGTTCAAGCAATTCTCCTGCCTCGGCCTCCCGAGTAAGCTGGGAATACAGGCATACGCCACCATGCACGGCTAATTTTTGTATTTTTAGTAGAGACAGGGTTTCACCATGTTGGCCAGGCTGGTCTCGAACTCCTGACCTCATGATCCTCCCGCCTCGGCCTCCCAAAGTGTTGGGATTACAGGCGTGAGCCACCGTGCCCAGCCTCAGAAACACTTTCAAAAGGGACCACTGTATCTCAAAAACGAAAAACATAAACTCTGATGGCTTAGGTGCTATATTTAATGGGCATAAAATGAATTTAAGCTGATCTTTTAAACAAAAGCATGTACAAAGTCTATCAAGTAGATTCACTGTATCACATGGGAGGGGGGAAGAGGAGATCGAACATCTAAGGTAATTTCAAAAAAAAAAAATTAGATGTGCCCAGCACGGAACAAAAGTAACAAGGACATAAAAAAAAAAAAAAAAAAAAAAAAAAAAAAATAAAAAAAAGATCACATCTAGATTTTGCCCAGAACAAAGTCAAACTTAGCCCACAAGCAGCATTTGGCAACACTAAATTCTTTCAAATTTCTAGTACAGTTCACTGATAGTATAACATAGTACATAAGTATTGCTTAAGCTAAAATATGATCAAGGAGGCTAGGAGGCTTTCTCTAGAAGTGCTGAAAACCAGAAATAGCAAATTTCCAGGCACTGGCATGATAATGGATAGATGCTCTCTTCCTGCTTCTATCAGCATTTGCTACATTAACTTAACATAGGCAACACGTCATGCTTACTTGGGGGAGGAGTGGAGGGGGGAAGAAAAGGGGAGAAAGAGAGGGAGGAAAGGAGGGGAACAAGAACGAAAGACCCGTTGCTGCCCTAACAATACTACTGTGGGGGTGAAGCCAGATCAAATGTTTTTTTTCATACTGTTCCAAAGTTATTTACGGTAAAAACCTCCAGCGTGACCCTTTTATTATGGGCACAAACAAAGCCTTGTTCTTTCTTAACAACTATTCCCTTGATTTCCCACATTTCATGTTGAACAATGAGGTTGGGAGCACAGGATAAAGCAGATGACATCAACCTCCCTCAAGTTGGAGACTTGTTTGGGAGCCCAAGTTCGGGTCTATGGCCAGCTGGCTGATTTCACAGAGGGCTCTACTGTCCAGGCTGCCAGGCTCTATATGCATATGGGGGCAATGGCTCAGGATCAAACTACCAGTCAGCAATTCACACAAGAAACAGCATAGAAGTCACTGCACCCCTACTGGGTTACCTTTATATATTTGTTCCACTTTCCTAGAAACCAGACTCAGTCTTCAGAAGTCAGCATAAAGATATGGTGTAGCAATTTCAAACTGGAAGCAGCCCCCTTCTCTAGATCAGTTCAAAACAGGGAAGGCTGTAGACAACTGTTTACTGAATAAGAGAGATTTAAATGAAGCAATGTATCCTTTAACTTTTATGGAGAAGGAAGCACAAGGTCAAGTTATAATTAAAAGCTAGGAACTTTGTATATAATACAAAAAGAAATTCGATTTATATTATTAAATGTTAATGTACCAATTAGCCTTCTGTACTGAACCATCTGTTTATTGACCTGTTTCTAACCCAGTGGACAACAGTCACATTAAATTCATGCTGAAGCGGGGAGGGATAGCATTAGGAGATATATCTAATGCTAAATGACGAGTTAATGGGTGCAGCACACCAACATGGCACATGTATACATATGTAACAAACCTGCATACTGTGCACATGTACCCTAAAACTTTAAGTATAATAATAATAATAAAAAAAAATTCACGCTGAAAGGGCCATATTTTTCCCTACAGAAAAAGTCTGGCGTAAGTAAGAGTTCATGGGATCGTTATTGATAAAAAGGATGGTTCATTTTGATGACTGAGCAACATGCATCCTATTCCTTTTTTTTTTTTTTTTTTTTTTTTTGAGACGGAGTTTCACTCTGTTGCCCAGGCTGGAGTGCAGTGGCGTGATCTCAGCTCACTGCAACCTCCACCTCCCCGGTTCAAGAGATTCTCCTGCCTCAGCCTCCTGAGTAGCTGGGACTACAGGCGCACACCACCACACCTGGCTAATTTTTGTATTTTCAGTAGAGACAGGGTTTCACCATGTTGGCCAGGATGGCCTCATTCTCCTGACCTCGTGATCCACCCACCTCAGCTTCCCAAAGTGCTGGGATTACAGGCGTGAGCCACCATGCCCAGCCAAAGCATCCTATTCTTTCTTCTTGTCAGCACAGAACAGACCTCAGTACAGATACCAGTAATAAAAAAGCTGAAATACAGTAACTCCAAACAAAATAATCTGAAAACTATGGCATATATACCATCTTTTCCTTCCTTCCTCCCTCCCCTGCCTTTTCTCCCCTCTGCCTCTCTCTCTTTCTCCTCCGCACCCCCACCCCCACCACTGCCCTTCTGTCCTCCCTCCTCCCTCTCCTCTCTCTCATCATGCCTGGCCTATAGTATCTTTTCATACAGCTTTTGGTGAGGGAAAAAAGAAGTTATAAGCCAATAGTTTCCCAATTGCCAAGTTACTTCTTCATAATCTTTAGGCTTAAGTTATGGTAGGCCTGTGACTCAAGGCTGAACTCTTTAAGGGATCTGTTTGGCTTTCTTATCTATAAGCTAGTTGGGAAGGACAGAAATCATAACTTGGTATAAGATCCAAATTTTCAGCCAGGTGTGGGGGTTCATGCCTGTAATCTCAGCGCTTTGGGAGGTAGAGGTGGGAGGATCACTTGAGGCCAGGAGTTCGAGGTTGCAGCGAGCTATGATCATGCCATTGCACTCCAGCCAGAGCAAAATAATAATAAAAATATTACTCAAATTTCTGAGTCCCTACAACAGGCTTTTATTATGGACCTGAAGTAATGGAGGAAACTTCTATATTCACTGTAAATGATGAGTTGATACTTCCTGCTTCAATTATGTGCAGCAAAGTCTTTATACCTGACACTAGTTAGCTTGATTTGGCCTCACTTTATGAAATGAGTAGGGAAGTATGGAATAGACTCAGTTTGGAAATCTTAACACAAAATGCATCTCAATATAGGTCTGAAGTAGAAATATTTGCAGGAGAGGACCACCCATCATTTCAATCCATTTATCTCTCTCTGTTCAGAAAGGCCTCCCCTGACCACTCAAACACCCTTTAACCCATCAGTCACCCCCTACACCCTAGTGCCTGAACTTCCATTATAGTGCTTATCACTACCTGAAATTCTATTATTTTAACTTGTTTGTTGTCTTTGTTCCCCATGACAGCTTGAGGACCTTGTCCCCTGTTTATCCCCATATTCTCAGCCAGGTCTGACACATACTAAATATTATATAAATATTTGTTGAATGAATGAAAGAATCACAAACTACTCCTAATTCCTCTCATTAAAATACTCCATATCTAGTTATTTCAATGACATATAGCATGAGGGGCTCTGAGAAGCAATTCAATTTTCATTCAATACAGAGGAAAGAAAAGAGTACTAATATCTATGGAGCACCATAATGGGCCCTGCACAATAAAAACCTCACCCATCTCAATCAGTCCTAACAAGTTTATGAGCTCTACGATTCCCATATTACAGAAACAGGACCAGAGAAGAAGGGTTAAGTAATCCCTGCAAGACCCACATAAACTTTAAGTGGTGGAGCTGCTGGGATCTGAACCAAATCTATCTTCAGATCTAGTCTCTACTATACCACAAGGCTTCTCAAGAAGACTAAGATGTTTAACTCAGTTATACAACAATATATGTGTTAAAGACACGAAGATGAATAAGACATTAAAGAGTTCACAAAGTAAACACTACACTACATGAAAAGTGTCATGTAAAACAGGATGTAATGGTACTATAGTATCTTTTCATACAGCTTTTGGTGAGAGGTAAAAAAGAAGTTATAAGCCAATGGGGCATATAGGGGACACAGAAAGTCAAAGATTGATCCAGGTTAAGAGAACATTATATTCAAAGAACTGTAAGGTGTTCAGTATAGCTAGAGTCAGAGTGGGAGGAAGGAAATAAAGAGAATGGAAGAGGGAAAGATCAGAGATGAGGCAAGGACAGTGCTTGCTCATCTGTTCACTAATTCCTTAGGATGAGGTCCTACTATGTGCCAGGCCTTATTTTAGACAAGCATTGCAATGATGAATGAAACCTAGTCTCTGTTCAAGCAGCTTATAGTTTATCCCAGGAGATGGGCAAATACACAACTGCAACACAGAGTGGTATATGATAACACAGGCGCATTCACTGGATACTAAGATGTTCCTAGACAGAAAGAAGGTGAATCAGTCAGATTAACCAAGGCACTATATTCACAGAGACCCTTATAAGAAAGACTGCCTCAGGCTGGGCACAGTGGCTCACGCCTATAATCCCAGCACTTTGGGAGACGGGCGGATCACCTGAGGTCGGGAGTTTGAGACCAACCTGGACAACACTGTGAAACCCCATCTCTACTAAAAATACAAAAATTAGCTGGGAGTAGTGGTACATGCCTATAATCCCAGCTACTTGGGAGGCTGAGGCAGGAGAATTGCTTGAACCTGGGAGGCAGAGGTTGCAGTGAGCCAAGATCACGCCATTGCACTCCAGCCTGGGCAGAAAGAGCGTAGCTCCATCTCAAAAAATAGACTGCCTCATTCAGCACAACCACCAAATGTTAAGCTCAGCTGGCCAGGTTCTGCACCAGTCTCCAGTTCTCCTCCTACCTCAAATCAAACCACAGCTGCCCTAAAGCAGGGGTGGAAATATGACCAAAGACAAGACAATCCATTGGCTGATCTGAGACCTACAATGTGGCCTACTATATGAAAAGGAGCTCTGGCACTGAGGAGCTGCACTTCAGAAGCTAAAATGATGCATAGAGAGAATCCTTGAAGCAGTCGTCAAAATATAAGAAAAGGTGGAACGGCTGGGCACGGTGGCTCAAGCCTGTAATCCCAGCACTTCGGGAGGCCGAGGCAGGTGGATCACGAGGTCAGGAGATCGAGACCATCCTGGCTAACATGGTGAAACCCCGTCTCTACTAAAAATACAAAAAATTAGCCAGGCGTGGTGGCAGGCGCCTGTAGTCCCAGCTACTCGGGAGGCTGAGGCAGGAGAATGGCGTGAACCCCGGGGGGCAGAGCCTGCAGTGAGCCAAGATAGCGTCACTGCACTCCAGCCTGGGCAACAGCGAGACTCCATCTCAACAAAAAAAGAAAAAGTGGAACTAAGTGAACGGACACTATGAAAAAGATTGAAAGCTGCTACGGGCTGCATCTGCTCACAAATGTGTTCTGTGGCTTGCATGGTATATTACATTTTCAAAAATGACACCTAGCTTGTGGTCTCCAAATACCAATCCCCACAAAAAGGAACTAGAATTCTTTAGAGAAACAGTTGTTCTGAGGTCAGAGGATAGACATATACAATATAAGCCTAGAACACTTTGTTGTGCCAGAAAACAAGGATGCTATCAAAACCTAACAGGATTATGTTGAAAAAATACAGGAGCCAATATGAAGGAACCAAAGGGACAAATTGGGCATAAAGAATGGAAACAACTGCCTAAAACACAATGATTCTGAAAGTTGAAACCAACAATTAAAAAGAGTTTAGTAAAATACTTAAAAAAAACCCCAAAAACTCTTGGACAACAATGAAAATGACAAGGGCAACAATTCCTTACTCTGACAATTATCAATTAGAATAAATAAATTCTGCATTTATCCCACCAACATGAATGATAAATTTTAGGATAATCAGATGATATTAATTCCTTAAGAACAATTTCAGCTAATAAATATGGAAGGAGTAACAGAATTAGAAAGTCATCATTTCACAACCTTAATGAAATAATAAATTCACACAGTAGTCATCAGCAGATTCCTAAGTGAAAGGTTAATGGGAAACTTTACAATGAAGGCTTCGGGCTATTACCACCCGGGTAGAGAGAAAAATGCCTCCCCCACACAAAGATGTCCACATCCTAATCCCTAGAACCCATGAATGTGTTATCTTACATGGCAAAAGGGATTGTGCAGATGTGATTAAATCAGATTAAGGGTCTTGAGGTGGAGAAGATTATCACAAGGGTCCTTATAAGGGAACGAGGGAGGCAGGTGAGTAAGAGAATGATATGAGATGATGATAGCCAGGCAGGGAGGGAGGAAGAGAGGGAGAAGGATTGGTGAGGAACAAAGCAGAGGATGGAAAAGGGAAGGAGAGGGAGAGAGTTAAAGATACTATGCTACTGGCTTTAATTTTTTTTTTTTTTTTTTTTGAGACAGTCTCGCTCTGTCACCCAGGCTGGAGTGCTGTGGCACGATCTCAGCTCACTACAACCTCCGCCTCCCAGGTTCAAGCGATTCCCCCTGCCTCAGTCTCCCGAGTAGCTGGGACTACAGGTGTGCACCACCATGCCCAGCTAATTTTTGTATGTTTGGTGAAAATGGGGTTTCACCACGTTGGCCAGGCTGGTCTCAAACTCCTAACCTTCAGTGATTTGCCCACCTTGGCCTCCCAAAGTGTTGGGATTACAGGCGAGAGCCACTGCATCCAGCCTGGCTTTAAAGATGGAGGAAGGAGATATGAGCCAAAGAACACAAATGGCTTCTAGAAGCTAGAAAGGGCAAGAAAACTGATCCCCACCCCACTCCCAAAAAGTCTCCAGAAGAAACGTGGCTCTGCCAAAACCTTGATTTTAGGACTTCTGACCTTCAGAACGATTAAGACAAATCCCTGATGTTTTAGGCCATAAATCTGTGGTAATTTGTTACAGCAGCAGTAGGACACTAAGACACACCTTAATCTACTTATCAATCTTAGCAGCAGCAATAAGGGGCACAAAAAGTACTGTGTGTTCCTGCAGTGACACCCTCGACAGAAAGATAAACCTGAATCTGGTTACATCCTTTTTTTTTTTTTTACACTTTAAGTTCTGGAGGGGTACATGTGCAGAACGTGCAGGTTTGTTACATAGGTATACATGTGCCATGGTGGTTTGCTGCACCTCTGCTTACATCTTTACAGCTGATTCCTTTTACAAAAACTATAGGGGAAGAACTGGTTAAAAGACACCTCTAGGAAGCAAATAGACAACTCCGAAATGCTGTACATTCTTTTAAGAGCAATTGACTCCAACAATTCAATTGCAAGGATAAAAAAGGAGGTGAGAGGAAGAGGAGACTGCTCTAGATTAGACACTTGAGAGAGACAACAAATTAACTTTCAAAAGATATTTTTGAGGTAAGTGGGATCATACTATACGGACTGGGTATTAAGGAATCATTGTTCTTTTTTTTTTTTTTTTTGGAGAGAGTCTCACTCTGTAGCCCAGGTAGGAGTGCAGTGGCACAATCTTAGCTCACTGCAACCTCCGCCTCCCAGGTTCAAGCGATTCTCCTGCCTCAGCCTAGAGTAGCTGGGATTACAGATGTGTGCCACCACGCCCAGCTAATTTTTTTTTTTTAATTTTTAGTAGAGACCGGGGTTTCACCGTGTTGGTCAGGCTAGTCTCGAACTCCTGACCTCGTGATTTGCCCACCTCGGCCTCCCAAAGTGCTGGGATTACAGGCGTGAGCCACCGTGCCTGGACATCATTGTTCATTCTGTGAGGTGTGATTAGCCACGTAATATTGTGGTTTATATTTTTAAAGAGATGCATGCTGAAGTAGGCAGGACTGAAATACATGACATCTGGGATTTACTTCAATACAATTTAGCATGAAATGATATGGCGGAAGCAGTTAAGATGACACGTGTGGAAAGATCCTGATAATTGCTGAATATGGGTAATGGGTAGAAAGGTGAACTCAATATACTATTCTCTATAACACTGAAAACAAATCAATGCCCAAACCAATCTGAATTGGCTGGTGAAATTTTTTTTTTTTTAATTTTTAGGGGGCCAAATCATTTTATTGAGGAAAATGGAGTGGCAGAGCAGTGGTGAGGACAATGAGATCCATGGCCCTCGGGTGGGCCGGGAGCTCCCAGGCTCTGCAGTGCTGAAACCTGGTTGATGAAATTTAAAAGTCTGGAGCCTTCACATCAAAATCTGGTGTTCCTATTTCATTTGAAAAATCAGATGTGGGCTGGGTGCAATGGCTCATTCCTGTAATCCGAGCACTTTGGGAGGCCGAGGTGGGCGGATCACTTGAGCCCAGGAGTTCAAGACCAGCCTGGGTAACATGGCGAAACTCCATTTCTACAAAAAAATATGAAAACTAGCCGGATATGGTGGCATGTGCCTGTAATCCCAGCTACTCAGGAGGCTGAGGTAGGAGGATCACCTGGGCCCTGAGGAGGTCAAGGCTACAGTGAGCCGTGATGGTGCCACTGGAGGGAGGGAGGGAGGGAGGGAGGGAGGAAGGAAGGAAGGAAGGAAGGTAGGGAAGGAAGAGGGGAGTGAAGGGGAGGGGATGGTAAGGGAGGGGAGGGGAGGGGAAGGGAAAAATCAGATGTGGCAAAAGGGCCCACATGCTTGCATGGCAAGTCTCATCAAGAACTGAGTATTGGTCACCCCTAATTAACAGTTTCCACTATGTCCAATTATTCTCCCATTTATCATCACTGCTTTTTAAAAATACCTGGTCCAATTTATTCAACGATATTACCTATTTGGCATTTGGGTTTAGGACCCTTGTGGTTCTATTAAGCTGGTTAGTAGCAAAAGAACAGAGCAGACACAGGAGAGCAACTGAGTGATGGTAAAATGCTACGGTGTATGCATAAAGTCCTGCTGGTTTATGTTTTGTTTTGTTTTGTTTTGTTTTGAGACCGAGTCTTGTTCTGTTGCCCAGGCTGGAGTGCAGTGACATGGTCTCAGCTCACTGCAGCCACCGCCTCCCAGGTTCTAGTGATTCTCCCGCCTCTGCCTCCCGGGTAGCTGGGATTATAGGCACGTGCCACCATGCCCAGCTACTTTTTGTATTTTTAGTAGAGACCGGGTTTTACCATGTTGCTGAGGCTGGTATTGAACTCCTGACCTCAGGTGATCCACTCGCCTCAGCCTCCCAAAGTGTTAGGGTTACAGGTGTGAGCCACCAAGCCCGGCCTAAAGTCCTGCTGTTGAGGTGCCTTCAGCAGCCCTAGATTCAATGTAATTCCCATAAGACCATGCTAAACTACGGTTCCTGTTATTTAGTACTTACTAGAAGCAAGGTAACATGCTTGGCATTCTAGAAAAGATGAACCTGAAAATAGTTCCTACCCTGAGGATACTAACAGTCTAATAAGTAGGTCAAGGCATAAACAAAAACAGTTCAGAAAATAAGTGAGTTCAGGGTACCGTTCAGGGTGGCTCCATGTAGAATGCAAAGTGGGAAGTGACCACACGTATAGCTCAGAAACAGATCATGAAGAGTACAACAAAGCACGTTGAGAAATTTAAACTATCAATAAGCAATAGTGAGCCACTGAAGGGCTTTAAAATATAAGAACAAATCAGACAGCAACACTGGAGATGAGAGCAAGGTCTCTTTCATTGCTGAAATTCCCTGAGTCCATGAACATCCTCTGAAGAGTTGGAAGCATGATCTCCCACCCCGGAAACACTATATCTAAGCTTCTAAAATCATGCCATCACTATTTTCCTGGGTTGAGAGAAGTTTGGTACCCAAAGAGAATAATAAAAGGAAGGGTTACAGATTAATTGCCCTGAAAATAGTTTCTCTCTCCCAAATAAAGTAGAAATAAATTACATGTATTATTACACTACTGAGTTCCACTACTTTAACATAAGTTATGGTCTTATTATATCTGAAACCCTTTTAAAAAGTACAAACGAGGCCAGGCGCGGTGTCTTACGGCTGTAATCCCAGCACTTTGGGAGGCCGAGGCGGGCAGATCACGAGGTCAAGAGATAGAGACCATCTTGGCCAACATGGTGAACTGTCATCTCTACTAAAAATACAAAAATTAGCTGGGTGTGGTGGCGGGCGCCTGTAGTCCCAGCTACTCGGAAGGCTGAGGCAGGAGAATCACTTGAACCCGGGGGGCAGAGGCTGCAGTGAGCCGAGATCGCGCCACAGCACTCCAGCCTGGACGACAGAGCGAGACTCCGTCTCAAAAAAAAAAAAGTAAAAATGTTTCTTACTATTTAGTATAACAAAAGCCCCACTGTGTTACAAACAAAAAAAAAAGGCACTTTGCTTATTGTGAATGAATAAAATTACCTAAAATGCAACCAAATACTGACAGTTATCAAATTATATTAATGTCTCAAAGACCAGGCCAGGCTACTCTAAGCTACAAAATAGGACCAAACTGGTATTATGGCAGTAGTTGTCACCATCTAAGAGCATAGCTGGTATTTACATAAAAGTAGCCAAGTCCAGATTCTGGCATACCAAAGAAAAAGGACTAGAGACTGAGACCATTTTGTAACCAATAATCGACTTTAATCAATTACAGAAATTACAAATTTAAAACAAGGAAGGAATAAGGTTGCAGCGCTTTTCCCTCAACATACTTAACTACCAAACTAAGTAAGAATCTATTCCATCGCAAGGACAGAAAACCAAACACCGCATGTTCTCACTCATAGGTGGGAATTGAACAGTGAGAACACTTGGACACAGGGTGGGGAACATCACACACCAGGGCCTGTCGTGGGGTGGGGAGAGGGGGGAGGGATAGCATTAGGAGAAATACCTAATGTAAATGACGAGTTAATGGGTGCAGCACACCAACACGGCACATGTATACATATGTAACAAACCTGCACGTTGTGCGCATGTACCCTAGAACTTAAAGTATAATAATAATTAAGAAAAAAAAAAGAATCTATTCCATCTGTGACACTTACTAGTTTATCCTACCTCTGAGTCTGTTTCCTCATTTGTAAAATGGGGCTAACAGTACCTACCTACTTCATAGGGTAGTGCATGAACCAAATGGTAATATATGCAAAGTAGCACAGTAACTGACACAGCAGATGCTCAATAAATAACATTTTATTAATCACAGTTTTGTCTCCTTTACTTTCCCGCAGGTATCGCGGTATCTTATGATGCCAATCCCCATAAATATTCAACATCCCAACACTTATTTGGAGAACCAAATTACGGTTCAAGGTATCTGAGACCAAAACTGGTACAGAACGTTGACAATCGCCCCAGCTCAGGTGTCACCACATCCGCCAAAGCCTCGCAGCCCTTCTTGGGGTTCCCAGGCGTTGGTGCCCCGCCCAGCCCCGCTAAAGGCAACCAGCCGGGTGAGGGGGCGGGCTCCACCGCACGTCTTTTGCGCTCCCGAGAGGCCAGAACAACTCCCAGGCCTCCGCCGGCCCGACTCCCCCGAACCCGAGCCTCCCCTCGCCTAAGCCTGCCGTCTTCCCTCCCGGCCCCACGTCGCCCAATGCCGCACCTTGAGGTGGCTGCGGAGGCCGCCAGCGCCCCCAGACTGGTCGGAGATCTCGTACGCGCCAGTCACTAGCAGGTCCTTGTGGATCTCCTCACGGAGGCACTTGCGAGAGTTAATAGGCAGGTGGAAGGAGATGGCGAGGACCAAGCTGGGGCCGAGCAGGAACAAAAGCAGCAACGCCAACGGAAAAGGGCCACGCCGGGCTGGTGGGCCAGACAAACCAGACATGGTGCTGGAGATTCGTTCACCACCCAAGGCCTCAACCGCGCCGGAACCGGGAGGACCCACGTGACTCACCTCTGACCTACTGATGCCGTCCGCGCCATTTTGGAGACTGGCAAATGGAGAAAGACCCTATAGCGAATCTTTTGAAAAGGGAAGAAAGGATAGGTACCATGTCAAAACCTCAAGTTTAAGCGGTTAGAGAAGCTTTAATAGATACTATTGCAAAAGTTTTATTTTTGTTGAAGTTAGTGACGACTGAGTCGGCCATGGCAAGTATGGGCAGCCCTGGAAGTAATTCTCCTTTAACTTCCCAAAGATGTACCCACGAGTTTAAAGGCGAGTGACACCATAGCAACCAAGCCCCAATAGGAAACAGCCACAAGGCCCTTCGCTGGGCCCGCCCACCGGCCGCCTAGGCGCGCGGGCGGGGAAATGAGCCAGTGTCTCCGGGGATGGGGCGGTTTGCAGGCACTCCCAAGCGCCTTTGACACCTTGATGACACCTGGGGCACTGAGACACTAGAGAGGAAAGATTTCGACTTGGCTATTAGAGAGTGTGGACCTTAGAGAAGAAGTTGTAGGGGTCACCTGATGAATGTGGGCCGGGCAGACATCCAGTTCATGTCCCAGAGCAGGGTATTTGGGCTGGAGTAATTGGCTAACTGAATGTACATGGTATTATTATTATTATTGTTATTATTATTATTATTATTTTAGCAAACACTGCATGCCTTCTAAGCTATATTCAAAACAAATTTGAATTTGGTATTTAAGTTGAATAAAACAACATGTTTTGGTCCAGTCTCAGATGAACATAATTAAGGGGTTAGCAGATAAGCGTTGTCAGGGAAAGTGAGTATGTGTGTGTTTTAAGTTCACAAACACTTTAGGGATCAAATTAACTTTAATATTTGCAAATAGACAAGCAAATTGACGTGGTAATAATTCATGCATTCATTCAATGGAGTACCTACTGTGTGCCAGACATTATACTATGCATGTATGTCAACACGTTTATTGATTTAACAAACTATTACTGGGATGCTATCAAATATTCAGAGCTGAAGAATATATGAAAATAAACTGCCGGGCATGGTGGCTCACACCTGTAATCCCAGCACTTTGGGAGGCTGAGGCAGGTGGATCACGAGGTCAGGAGTTCAAGACCAGCCTGGCCAAGATGGTGAAACCCTGTCTCTACTAAAAATACAAAAAAATTAGCTGGGCGTGGTGGCGGGCGCCTGTAATCCCAGCCACTCAGGAGGCTGAGGCAGAGAATTGCTTGAACCCGGGAGGCGGAGGTTGAAGTGAGCTGAGATGGCGCCACTGCACTCCAGCCTGGGCGACGGTGTGAGACTTGTCTCAAAAAAGAAAGAAGGAAAGAAAGAAAATGGAATTGCTTCTTGGCCTTTTGGCTAAGATCAAGTGTAGAAAATGAACGTGGAAGATACAATAGCCCATGTTGGGAATCATTACCTACTTTGATTAACGTTTATTGAGCATCTTCAGAAATATCCAGAAGATGGACTGTCTGCCCTTAGTAATGTACATGATTGGTGTTTTTTTATTTTTTTTAAACTTAGTCCATTTAGTTATTTTCCTAGAAACGAAATCCCACAAACAAAACAAGAACAAACAAAGGAGCTGTAAAGCATTTAAAATTTTGACAAATGCCATACAATAATTATTTTATGAGGTGTCCACTTAGGAACATTTAGTTTGATTGTTGTATCACTGATCTAAGATAAGATTGCTAGTCCACACAGTACATCCTGATAATTTGCATTGGCCTTTTCCCTGCCAATGCAGGGAATCAGTATAAGCAGTTATCTAATTCATTGTCTACTTGCATTCCTGAGGCTCTGCTGACCAATAGCAAGAGATCTGCAACCCATGAAAAAACTGTGTATGTGTTTTCTTTAAATTTCCATCTTACATTTACATAATAGATAATGCAATTTAAAATATTTTCACATAATGACCTCCTTTGACATTTTCAAAAACTCTGTGAAATAGTCTGGACAATCTGTTCATTTTACAGATGAGGAAACTGAGGTTCTGAGAGGCCAAAGAATTACACCGTTAAAGAAAAAATACTTCATGACATTTGTTAAAGAACTGTAAAGCAGGCCAGAGGCCGTGACTCATGCCTGTAATCCTAGCACTTTGGGAGGCCGAGGCGGGTGGATCACTTGAGGTCAGGAGTTCGAAACCAGCCTGGCCAACATGATGAAATCTTGTCTCTACTAAAAATACAAAAAATTAGCCGGGCATGGTGATGGATGCCTGTAATCTCAGCTACTTGGGAGGCTGAGACAGGAGAATTGCTTGAACCCAGGAGGCAGAGGTTACAGTGAGCCAAGATCACACCATTGCCCTCCAGCCTGGATGACAGAGCGAGACTCCTTCTCAAAAAAAAAACACACAAAAAAAACACATTGTAAAGCAAATCTTTATTCAAGGGGGACTGCCAAGATAAGTAATACAGGGGCCTACGACAATGTGGTTTTGTAGTAGGAGGGAGAGATCGGGCTCAATTCCAAATACAAGGAAAAGTAGAGATTTACAGCCAGGAGTCAGGGTCAGTGGATGGAAAATTACTAAAAGGAAATATTGGAAGTAAGGGAAGATTGTGGCTAAACTAACTTAGCATGATTCTTCCTAAAATTGGACAATGCAGAGTCATGGAAGTCCGAAAGTCAGAGCCTATTGAGAAGACAGATCAGAACAGCCTGGGTAGAGTTTGGTCAAGGAGAGAATCTTTGTCAGTGCCCCAAACCTCATAAACTTAAAAGTGACAAAAGCAGTCTGGGGGCATGAGCTATCCTCAGGAAGATGCTGTTATTCCTTATTTTAAAGATGAAGAAACTCAGATGCAGAGCAGTTACTTTTCTGTGTCACAGCTCTCAAGTCCTTTCTTTTCTTTTTTGAGATGGAGTCTGGCTCTGTTGCCCAGGCTGGAGTGCAGTGGTGCGATCTCAGCTCACCACAACCTATGCCTCCTGGGTTCAAGTGATTCTCCTGCCTCAGCCTCCTGAGTAGCTGGGATTACAGGCGCTCACCACCATGCCCGGCTAATTTTTGTATTTTTAGAAGAGACGGGGTTTCACCATGTTGGTCAGGCTGGTCTTGAACTCCTGACCTTGCGATCTGCCCACCTCAGCCCCCAAAGTGCTGGGATTACAGGTGTGAGCCACTGCGCCCGGCTTCCAGTCCTTTCTTGTCCTGTAGTCTCACTTATCCCCATCCTCCAACAACTCCTGTCTTTCTTCCCTCCTTTATGGTTTTCCCCTTAGCACTCATTACTATCAAATAAAGCATATATTTTACTTATTTATTGTGTTTATTAGTCTGTCTCCCTAACTAGAATGTCTGTTCTGTGAGGGCAGGGTTTTTTATCTATTTTTTCACAGTTTTATCTTCTGAACCTAAAACAGTGCCTAGCACTTAGGTACAATAAATAATGGTGCAATGAATTTAAGGCTGGTACCTTAGAAAGCGCAAGTGCAAATTTCTCCCATTATTCTTTAGCTGTTTTCACATAAATTTGTTTAATCCGTAATGTATCTAAGTCGTAGGTACAGTTTCAGTGTCACCAACAACATGTCTGTCTTTTCTTTAAAAAAAAATGGAAAATACACTCTTGTTTCTATATAAGGACACAGAAAAACAAACAAACAAAAACACAATTCTCCTCTGTATGCTGTGGAATGGAACCAAGACTTTTAAACCTGCACCTGTGTTAAAGAAGTTACTGGCTGGGCGCGGTGGCTGACGCCTGTAATCCCAGCACTTTGGGAGGCTGAGGCAGGCGGATCATGAGGTCAGGAGAGGGAGACCATCCTGGCCAACATGGTGAAACCCCGTCTCTACTAAAATACAAAAAATTAGCCCAGCGTGGTGACACGTGCCTGTAGTCCTAGCTACTCGGGAGGCTGAGGCAGGGGAATTGCTTGAACCTGGGAGGTGGAGGTTGCAGTGAGCCGAGATTGCACCATGGCACTCCAGCCTGGCGAAAGAGTGAGACTCGTCTCAAGAAAAAAAAAAAAAAGAAGTTACCATTGGGCCAGACGCGGTGGCTCACGCCTATGATCCCAACATTTTGGGAGGCTGAGGCAGGCAGATCACTTGAGGTCAGGAGTTCGAGACCAGCCTGGCCAACATGGTGAAACCCCATCTCAACTAGAAATACAAAAATTGGCCAGGTGTGGTGGCTCACGCCTGTATCCCAGCCACTTGGGAAGCTGTGGCACGAGATTCACTTGAACCCAGGAGGCAGAGTTTACAGTGAACTGAGATTGCGCCACTGCACTCCAGCCTGGGCGACAGAGTGAGACCCCAACTCAAAAAAAAAAAAAAAAAAGATACCGTTTTACATCTGCATGGTAGAAAGGCCTCATTTGGCTTGGAGAGCAAATGGAAACTGTCCCATAACTACAGTAAATGCTTCTGTCTCTGGCTGGCAGTCCTCTGCCATCCTGTCATCCTGAAACTTCCCCAGCCAAATCCACCTAAGATTCCTGAGCCACTGGAGCCTCTGGAGGTGAAGAAATATCATGAAGACACCCCCTGCCAATCTATCCCTAAGCCATATGTTTCTCAACTTTTCCGTTGTGTAAGAGGGGGCATGTTTAAAATACACCTCACCCCAGATGGTGAATCAGAAGCTCTTACTAAAAACTTGCATTTGGGCTGGGCGCAGTGGCTCACGCTTATAATCCCAGCACTTTGGGAGGCTGAGGCAGGCAGATTGCTTGAGTCCAGGAGTTCCAGACCAGCCTGGGTGACATGGCAAAACCCCATCTCTACAAAAAATACCAATAATTAGCTGGACATGGTGGTGTACGCCTGTAGTCTCAGCTACTCTGGAGGCTGAAGTGGAAGATTGCTTAAGCCCAGAAGGCAGAGGTTGCAGTGAGCCGAGATCACACCACTGCACTTCCAGCCTGGGTGACAGAGTGGGACCATGTCTCAAAAAAAAAAAAAAAAAAAAAAAGAAAAGAAAAAAGAAAAATCTGCATTTGTAACAAGCTTGCTTAGTGATTCTGTGGTTGGGAGTGCTTAGACCCTTTCCTGACACCTCTTTGCACCAGCCTAATCCTGCAGTGTGGCTTGAGACTCCCCAGCTCCATGTAAAAGCCATCAAGGATTCCTGACTTGGTTGTTCCTGCCTACTCATGTGTATAGCCCCACATGGAGTGTGTGTTTACATAGCTAAGACAAGATGGGTTCTGTGAGGATACAAAAGACCTCTTTGGAGAGCAATTTGGCAGTATTTGCCACATGCCATACTCTTTGACCCAGAGAGTGATTCCAAGGGCCTCTTTAATGGGTCTTCTAAATGTTGGAGTCCCCCAGGACCTGGTCCTGGAAACTTCTGCTGCATTCAAGGTGACGTCATCCAATCCCATGATTTTATTTTTATATATTTTTTTATTTTTATTTTTTTGAGACAGGATTTCACTCTTGTTGCCCAGGCTGGAGTGCAATGGTGCAATCTCAGCTCACAGCAACCTCCGCCTCCAGGGTTCAAGCGATTTTCCTGCCTTAGCCTTCTGAGTAGCTGGGATTACATGCATGCACTACCACATCTGGCTAATTGTGTATTTCTAGTGGAGACGGGGTTACTCCATGTTGGTCAGGCTGGTCTCGAATTCCTGACCTCAGGTGATCTGCCCACCTCAGCCTCCCAAAGTGCTGGGATTACAGGTGTGAGCCACTGCGCCCGGCCTTAGATTTTTTTTTTTTTTGAGATGGAATTGTGCTCTGTCCCCCGGCTGGAGTGTAGTGGCGCAATGTCAGCTCGCTGCAACCTCCACCTCTCGGATTCAAGCACTTCTGCTGTCTCAGCCTCCCGAGTAGCTGGGACTTGGGACTACAGGCACATAACACCACGCCCAGCTAATTTTTGTATTTTTAGTAGAGATGGTGTTTCACCATATTGGTCAGGCTGGTCTCGAACTCCTGACCTCAGGTGATTCACCCTCCTTGGCCTCCCAAAGTGCTAGGATTACAGGCGTGAGCCACCACCCCTAGCCCAATCCCATGACTTTAAATGTATCTGTAGACCGATAATTCCCAAACATGGATCTCCTGACCTCTCCCATAAGCTCCAGAGTCTATATCGAGCCCCCTACTTGACGTCTCCACTTGAAGGACTAATAGGCAATTCATACTTAACTCCTGATTTCTCTTCTCCCCTCTTCCCCCATCCCTGCTGCCAAATCTACTTCTTCTGCATCTCAGTAAATGGCACCACCTTCTGCCTAGTCAATGACACCATTCTTGTTTCCTCTTTAACTAACCTTCTCCCCAGACAGAGTCAGTTCATCAAGTCCCATCAGTTCTGGATTGGGTCCTAAAATGTATGCTGGTCAGTTTCTACTTCTCTGTAAGCTAGGGGTCCATAAACTGCTGCCTAGCTAGGCAGGCCAAATCTGGCATGCAACCTCCTGTTTTTTATTGTGCAAGAGCTAAGAATGGCTTTTACATTTTTTGAGGGCAGTTAAAAAAAAAAAGGAGGAGGAGAAAGAAGAGAAGAATGTGCGATAGAGAGCTCAAGTGACCTGCAAGCCTGAAATATTTGTTATCTGACCTTTTACAGAAAAATTTATTTCTGTCAGTTAAGCAAACAAGACAATAGCCTCCTTAATGGTTATCTCTGCTTTTATTATTGCCTGACAATAATCATACTCATTAATGTACCCAGAATGATTTTTTTTTTTTAAGTAAAGCAGATCAACTAAATTAAAATCCAAACACCCAGCCACAGCCTGAAGGCTGAAGGCCACTGTGCTCTGGCTCATGCCTGCCTCTCTGTGATCATCCCACCCATTAATATCTTACCTGGCCTTCCAAACAGTTTAAGCCCCTACCTGCATCAGAGCCTTGGACCTTGCTGCCTACCTGGAGCTCTCCTTCTCAGCTGTTGTCTCATAGACTCTGCTGACTGCTCCTCATCATTTAGGTCCCAACTGAATGTCCCCACCCCACATAAGTATCCCCGCCCTTGGGTTACTTTCTATCACGTTATCTGGTTTTATTATCTTTATTTTTCTTTTTTTTTCTTTTTTGAGATGGAGTCTCCCTCTGTTGCCCAAGCTAGAGTGCAGTGGCATGATCTCGGCTCTCTGCAACCTCCGCCTCCTGGGTTAAAACGATTCTCGTGCCACAGCCTTCCGAGTAGCTGGGAGTACAGGCACTTGCCACTGTGCCTGGATAATTTTTGTATTTTTAGTAGAGATGGGGTTTCACCACATTGGCCAAGCTGGTCTTGAATTCCTGACCTCAAGTGATCTGCCTGCCTTGGCCTCCCAAAGTGCAGAAATTACAGGTGTGAGCCACCGCGCCCGGCTCTTTTTTTTTTTTTTTTTTTTTTAGAGACAGGGTCTTGCTCTGTAACCCAGGCTGGAGTGCAGTGGCGCCATCATAGCTCAGTGCTGCCTCCATCTCCCTGGCTCAAGCGATTCTCCCACCTCAGCCTCCCCTGCTGGGGACTACAGGCACATGTCACCACACCTGGCTAAATTTTTTCTTTTAGTAGAGATGAGGTCTCACTATGTTGCCCAGGCTGGTCTCAGACTCCTGAGCTCCAGCCTCTGCCTCCCAAAGTGCTGGGATTACGGGTGTGAGCTACTGCACTCGGCCCTGGTTTTATTATCTACGTGGCTCTTGTCACTGTTTGAAAGTATCTTCTATATATCTTTCTTGTTTGTTATCACCCCACCCCACTGGAATTTAAGCTCAGAAGAGCAAGGGCTTTGATTTTTGCCTGATCTTTCCCTGAGATCAGGCACCATATCCTGTCCATAGTTGGTGCTCAACAAATACTTACTGAATAAATGAAACACAACATAATATAAAGCTCCTAGCACGAGATGAACATAGAGCAGTTGCTCCATAAATGCTAGTTCCTCTATCTAGTAGGTACAATATTTTAATTGCCATTTTTTATACGGAGAAGCTGAGGTCTGAAACTGCTTAGTGACTTGCCTCAAGTCATACAATGAGTCAGTGTTAGAGCTGAAAATAGAAATGAGAGTTCCTAACTGCAGACCAATTTTTGTCATTACATTTGATAAAACTTGGTATTTACGATTTAGTTTCCACTCTACTAAGAAGTTTTAAATTCTTGGGCCATCTTTCTCTACTTTCACTTAGAGGCTAGTATAAGATCCACTAGCCTCTCCCAACTCATTTTACTTGAAAAAACAAGATTTTATTGGTCGGGTGTGGTGGCTCATGCCTGTAATCCCAGCACTTTGGGAGGCTGAGGCATGTGGATCACGTGAGATCAGGAGTTCGAGACCAGCCTGGCCAACATGGTGAAACCTCTCTCTACTAAAAATACAAAAAATTAGGCGTGGTGGCGGGAGCCTGTAATCTCAGGTACTTGGGAGGCTGAGGCAGGAGAATCGCTTGAACCCGGGAGGTGGAGGCTGCAGTGAGCCAAGACTGTGCCACTGCACTTCAGCCTGGGCAACAAGAGTGAAACCTGAAACTCCCTCTCAAAAAAAAGAAAAAAGAAAAGAAAAAACGAGATTTATTTTCTTTTCCAGATTCTCATGGTATGGTGCTATATTTTTATCTGCCTAGGTGGGAAACATGAACCCTGTGGTATACATACGATTTTTCTCCCAAGTTTCTGGCTCATAACTCCCATAGCCCTTGTTACAGTTTTTGTTGTAATGTTGGGTGTGTCAGTCCTCAGAGGCAGGCCTCAGGTAATAGAATCTTGCTGACCTTCTTCTGCTCTCCTTTCACCTGCCCCAAGGCAGGACTCTAATTTTCCCCCACCTTTCTGATTGTGGGTCCTAAGACTTTCCCCAGAGACGGTCCTTCCCTGTTCCCTGGGGGAAGGAATGTTGACATCATGAAGTTTCCGTAAAAGCCCAAGAGGACTGGTTTTGGGAGCTCCCAGATAACTGAACACATGGAGGCTCCCGGAAGGTAGAGCACCCAGGGGGGGTGTAGAAGCTTCCTGCTCCTTCCCCTACACCTCTTCCTACACATCTTTTATCTGTATCCTTTGTAATATCCTTTATAATAAGCCAAAAAACTTAAGTGTTTCCCTGAGTTCTATGAGCCTTTCCAGCAAATTAATCAAACTCAAAGAGGGAGTTGTGGGAACCCTACTTAAAGCCCATTGGTTAGAAGTTCCGAAGGCCTGGACTTTGGTTTGGTTGGGGGCGGAGTTGGGGGAAGTCTTGGGGACAGAGCCCTCATCCTGTAGGATCTGATGCTATCTCTAGGTAGATGGTGTTGCAGTTGAATCAGAGGATGCCCCGCTGCTTGGTATGTGAGGAAAAACTTTCATACATTTGAACTCAAAAGTCTTCTTCTGGGCCAGGCAGGGTGGCTCATGCCTGTAATCCTAGCACTCTGGAAGGCTGAGATGGGAGGATCACTTGAGGTCAGGAGTTCGTTCGAGACCAGCCTGGCCAACATGGTGAAACCTCTTCTCTACTAAAAATACAAAAATTAGCCAGGCATGGTGGTGGGTGCCTGTAATCCCAGCTACTCAGGAGGCTGAGGCAGGCGAATTGCTTGAACCTAGGAAGCGAAGGTTGCAGTGAGCCAAGATCATACCACTGTACTCCAGAAAAAAAAAAAAAAAAAAAGTCTTTTTCTGTGTTGATTGTTATGTTCCTGTGAGAGGAGGGCAAAAAAACAGTTTGAGAAAGTTTTTTTCAGAACAACCCCCACCAGCTTCTCGTGAAAGTTATTGCCCTTTATCAATGTTTTCTACAGGATATTGTTGAGATAAACAATTAGAACCCTGTCTTAGATGCTATTATATAACCTGTAAGTCCGATTGCCAGGACCAAAGTTCTTCTAGTGATTGATATAAGTGGGCTGGATTTAACAACAACAACAAAATTTATTAGGAAGAATTTTAGAGATGATGCAAGCAAAATTTATAAGATGTGTCTCAAAAGAACAAGTTCAGAAAATGTAAGAACCGTTACATGAACCATCACCGATCTACTCATATTCTTTGAAAATAAACCAAAGTTGAAAAGAACAGGACTAAAAGAAGAGAGGCATCTCCTCTGCCCCATAAGCATTACTTGCTTATGAAGAGCTTTGGCCCCGGGTCCTGGTGCAGAGAGATGAAGTCCTAGAGGCCAGGAAGACAATATCCCAAGGAAGGAATGAGGGAAAAAGAAATCCACTGAACTAGTCTGAGTGGAGGAACCAAGAGACAAAAAGAAAAATGGAATTGTAAAGATGAGACTCTATGGGAGAAAGAGGTGGGGTAAGGGAGGACCAGTGGGAACTGCGGGGGCCCTAGTTTACCTTATGTCTGTAGACCTACAAAGGAAGGGGAAAAAATATTGAGAAAGAAAGAAATGGGAAAGTTGCTCAGAGCTTTGAGAAATAGCTCCAGAGTTGAGGCCTCCAAAGGAAGATTAATGGAGAGTCAAAATGCATCCATCTCCAAACACTAGCTACATTCAGCACGTGGACACAGCTGTGCCTGAAGCCTGAGTACAAGAAGATTCTCAGAGGGCTTGGGATTACTTCAAAAGGGTTCTGAAACCTTAAAGTTCTGTGGTCTAGAGTGAAGAACTACACCGTTATAGATCTTCATTCCTGGTTCTGAGAAAGTTTTGGTTTTCCTCTCCAGGCCATTAAGTGGTCAGTATCTGGCATCCACCATCACTGGTTGGCTCTGAAATCTGCCAAAACTCATTATCCTTCAACAAAAGCTCCAACCTGTGAGAGAGATGGACCATATAGATGGAAAAAGAGTACCAGCTGCAGGCATCTTGATATTGCCTGTATGACTGCATTCTTTTTTTTTTGAAATCCAGTTTCACTCTTTTTGCCCAGGCTGAAGTGCAATGGCACAATCTGGCCTCACCGCGACTTCTGCCTCCCCAGTTCAAGCGATTCTCCTGCTTCGGCCTCCCGAGTAGCTGGGATTACAGGTGCCCGCCACCACACCCGGCTAATTTTTTGTATATTTAGTAGAGACGGGGTTTCACCATGTTGGCCAGGCTGGTCTCGAACTCCTGACCTTAGGTGATCCGCCCACCTCAGCCTCCTAAAGTTCTGGGATTACAGGTGTGAGCCACCGTGCCTGGCCTATATTCTTTTTATTATCTACTGGAATGAATAGTCTCTGAGTATCACCTGAGCAGTTTTTAAAAACTACCAACTTAGATGAATGAAAACAAAACATCTGGGTATGGCACATGGAAATAGTATATTTCAGTGGTTCCCTAACTTTGCTGCACATTGGAAATCACCTGGGGATCTTTAGACACTACTGATGCTGGCTGGGTGCGGTGGCTCACGCCTGTAATCCCAGCACTTTGTGAGGCCAAGGCGGGTGGATCATCCGAGGTCAGGAGTTCCAGACCAGCCTGGCCAACATGGCGAAACTCCATCTGTACTGAAAATACAAAAATTAGTCAGGCGTGGTGGCATGCACCTGTGACCCTAGCTACTTGGGAGGCTAAGGCAGGAGAATAGCTTGAACCCAGAAGGTGGAGGTTGCAGTGAGCCGAGATTGTGCCACCATACTCCAGCCTGGGTGACAAAGCGAGGCCTTGTCTCAACAACAACAACAACAACAACAACAAAAAACCGCAGAAAATACCGATGCCTGTCTCCCATTCCCGGACATTCTGATGTAATTGATGTGGGATGTAACCTGGGCATCAGTATTTTTTTAAAAACTCCCTTGTGACTCAGCGTACATCCATAGTTGAAAACCAATGCTCCAAAGTAATGCTTGCCCATTCCTATCTCAGCACCTAACCTTTCAATGCCTTTCATGTAGCATACTCTCAATAAATATTGCTCAGTTTGATGTACATTCCTGTTTCCCCTACTGAAGCACTGCCACCCTTTCACCTGGAACACTATGTGAATTTGTCCTCTGGTAAGTAGAGTACCTGCAATACCAGCTTGAGGACAAGGTTCATTCCTCTGCTGGCCACGTGCTACCAGCTCAAGTTTTAGCAAAGAGGGAGGAATGGGAAGCTAGGAGGACTCAGACGAGGAGGAAGCTCTCTGCACAGGCACATGGGGGAGCCTTTTTCTTTTCCCTTACAGAAAGTCATCGTGGCACGTGGACAAAGGAAGTATTAATAACCTTTCTAAAGACGCACTTCTCCAACATTTGGTGTTTCAAAACCGCAACCAGTGCTGTCAGTTCTACAGATGGCTAACTTCTGCATTTTGGATGACGGCTTCCAAAGATAGCTCAGCTTGTATCCCTAAAGCAGAAGACACAACTATGGGGAAGAAGACCATCCTCGTTTCTAAGCCAGAGGTCAAAAGCCACTACCCACATGTTGGTCAGAGACAAGAAGACTGACCACCAAGCAAAGTCATTAGAGGCAATCAACTTTTTTTGGAGTAAAATTAAAATAACATTATTAATCATTATCACAACCAGACCTTAATGATACAGACTGGGCATCCCATAGGAATGTGCTCTGGACAGAGGCTTTGCCTTTGCCACCCACTTGCTGGGTGACCTTGGGCTGATAGTTACCCTTTCTAGGTGTTGACTTCCTCCTTTGTAAAATGTGAAGCCAGAAACTGAGAACAGAGCCTTTCTTTGACTTCTTCCAATCTGCATCCAAAGAGAAGTGAAGAAGTATCAAGTTCACAAGGACGATGATACTGCATCACTAACAGTTGTGCTTCACCATCCTCCTTTAGGGTCTGGGGTCCCAGCCAGGGATTTGGCAAGCACAGCTCAAGTGTCTGCAGGCTCTGACCTCCATGGGGCGAGTGTAGTTGCAAAGACCTCCCCAGAGCAGCTTTTGGGACTAGGATGAAAGACTGTATTCATTTCCTCCCAAAGTGCCGGTTGCTGTAACAAATGAACACAGACTGGGTAGCTGAAAACAACAGAAAATATTTTCTTTCACAGATCCGGAAGCCAGAAGTCTGAAATCAAGGTGTTGGCAGGGATGCAATCCCTCTGAAGGCTCTAAGGGAGAATCCTTCCTTGCCTCTTCGGTGGTTCCAGGCATTCCTTGGCTTGTGGCTGCATCATTGCAATCTCTGCTTCTGTCTTCACATGGCCTTCTGTCTTCTGTCTGTGTCTCTTCTCTCTGTGTCTCATAAAGACACTTTTCATTGGACTTAGGACCCATCCAGAGAATCCAGGATGATTTCAAGATCCTTAACTTAATTACGTCTGCAAAGACTCTTTTGCCAAGTAAGGTTACCTTCACAGGTTCCAGAAATTAGGACTTCAACATGTCTTTGGGGATTAGGGGAGAGGGGGTGGGCACCCAATCAGCCTCCAAATGGAAAAGTGTAGAAGAATGTATAAAATCCTTCCCATCCTTAAAGCCCAGGTCGAATGCTACCTTGTCCAGGAGGCCTTGCCAGTTCCTGCCACATAGACGTGATCTTTTCCACCAAGCCATTTAGTTACGCCCATATTGTACATGTCTTTTCCTCTTGCCTCTAGACCACCTGCATCAGAATCTTCTCAGGAATTGGTTAAAAATATACATGTCTGTCCTTTCTGCCCTAGCCCCCACTGTCACTGCTTTCAATAAATCAGGCCTTCTAGGGATGGGGCTCAAGAGTGTGCATTTTAGGCCAGGCATGATGGCTCACGCCTGTAATCCCAGCACTTTTGGAGGCCAAGGTGGGCAGATCTTGAGGTCAGGAGTTCGAAACCAGCCAGGCCAACATGGTGAAACCCCATCTCTACTAAAAAAACACAAAAATTAGGCTGGGCGTGGTGACTCACACCTGTAATCCCAGCACTTTGGGAGGCCAAGGCAGGCGGATCACCTGAGGTCAGGAGTTCGAGACCAGCCTGACTGACATGGAGAAACCTCATCTCTACTAAAAATACAAAAGTAGCCAGGCATGGTGGCGCATGCCTGTAATCCCAGCTACTCGGGAGGCTGAGTCAGGAGAATCGTTTGAACCCGGGAGGCAGAGGTTGTGGTGAGCCAAGATCATGCCATTGCACTCCAGGCCTGGGTAACAAGAGCGAAACTCCATCTAAAAAAAAAAAAATGTTGGGTGCGGTGGCTCACGCCTGTAATCCCAGCACTTTGGGAGGCTGAGGCGGGTGGATCACTATATCAGGAGTTCGAGACTAGCTTGGCCAGTATGGTGAAACCCTGTCTCTATTAAAAAAACAAAAATTAGCCGGGCATGGTGGTGTGTGCCTGTAGCTCCAGCTACTCTGTTGGCTGAGGCAGAAGAATTGCTTGAACCCAGGAGGCAGAGGTTGCAGTGAGCCGAGATTGCACCACTGAACTCCAGCCTGGGTGACAGAGCGAGACTCCATCTCAAAAAAAAAAAAAAATTAGCCGGGTGTGGTGGCGTGTGCCCATAGTCTCAGCTCCTCGGGAGGCAGAGGCAGGAGAATCGCTTGAATCTAGGAGGTGGAGGTTGCAGTAAGCCAAGATGGTACCACTGCACTCCAGCCTGGGTGACAGAGCGAGAGTCCGTCTCGGAAAAAAAAAAACAAACCCAGATAGAAAGGATCATCAAAAAAATGTGAGAATGACCCTAAAGGTATTACAGGGAGTTTCAAGGCTGCTGCTCAGGCCCAGAGCTTTAGGAGGGCAGAAGGGTTTCAGGAGACTGGACTGGGAGCCCTCTGGCTCACTGCCCAGAACTATCTTTGGTCTGCTTGATGCATTCTGGTGCAGCACTCCTTAGCTGCCCCAGCCATGGCTCATGCAGGCCCAGGTGATGCTTGACCCACTAAAACATCTAAGAGGTAAACCTTGGCCAAGCGCAGTGGCTCATGCCTGTAATCCCTGCATTTTGGGAGGCCAAGGCAGGTGGATCACCCAAGGTCAGGAGTTCGAGACTAGCCTGGCCAACATGGTGAAACCCCATCTCTACTAAAAACACACAAAAAATAGGTTGGGCATGGTGGCTCACGCCTGTAATCCCAGCACTTTGGGAGGCCAAGGCAGGTGGATCACAAGGTCACGAGATTGAGACCATCCTGGCCAACATGGTGAAACCTCATCTCTACTAAAAATACAAAAATTAGCTGGGCATGGTGGTAGCACACACCTGCAGTCCCAGCTACTCAGGAGGCTGAGGCAGGAGAATCACTTGAACCCAGGAGGCAGAGGTTGCAGTGAGCCGAGATTGCACCACTGCACCCAGCCTGGCAACAAAGAAAGACTCCGTCTAAAAAAAAAAAAAAAAATTAGCCAGGAGTGGTGGCGCGTGCCTATAGTTCCATCTACTCGGGAGGCTGAGGCAAGAGAAGTGCTTGAACCAGGGAGGCAGAGGTTGCATATATTGCAGTGAGCCGATATTGCGCCATTGCACTCCAGCCTGGGCAACAAGAGTGAAAATCTGTCTTAAAAAAAAAATAGAAAAGAAAAACAAACAAACAAAAAAAACAGGCCGGGTGCAGTGGCTCATGCCTGTAATCCCTGCGCTTTGGGAGGCCGAGGCAGGTGGACCACAGGTCAGGAGTTTGAGACCCACCTGGCCAACATGGTGAAACCCTGTCTCTACTAAAAATACAAAAATTAGCCAGGCGTGGTGGTAGGTGCCTGTAGTCTCAGCTACTCGGGAGGCTGAGGCAGGAGAATCGCTTGAACCCAGGAGGCGGAGGTTGCAGTGAGCCGAGATTGCACCACTTCACGCAGCCTGGCAACAGAGTGACACTCTGTCTGAAAACAAACAAACAAACAAACAAACAAACAGTGGTAAACCTTGGTGGTGTGTCCACATGGTGCTAATTCTGCAGCTATGCAGAATGCAAGAGCTGTAGGGGCATGGCTTCGTCTACAAAATTTCAAAGGATATCTTAGCCCGGGGGCCCAAGCAGAGAAGTATTGCAGGAGCACTGTAGAGACCTGTGTCCATTGAGAGGCTGCCTCCCTCTCACTCCCCTGTGTCTCTGTAGCTCCTTCTGGTGGGAGAACCTGAAGGTCTTGATGCCGGGGAGCTAGCAATCAGTCAACCCTCAGGATGTCCCTACTATCCCCCACTATATCCCAGGTCTCTTGGGCACCACAGTCCTTCCCTCAGCCCTGTTGGGGCAGGCATCTCGCACTGCCCCACTCTGCTGCCCACCTCCCACTCTCACCACCAGCCCAGGGCACGGGGTGTACCATTAGGCACACAGGCCTTATCACTGTGCAAACACTTCCTCTTTCCCCAGTGCTGGTTCTCACACAATTGGTAATCGGTGTAAACTTCCTCTGACAATTTACTGAGCAAACATTTACCATACAACTGCCCTGTGTAGGGTTCTGTGCTAATGCCCATGGGGAATCCAAGCCTGGTCTCCACCTTGGGGCATCTTGAGTCTGGTAGAGATGAAGCACACGAGGCGTCTCAGATGCCACGGGCCTTGTGGACCAGAGCACCGCGGACTAGAATCCCATTTCTGCTCTCTACTCCCTGTCTTGCCTTGGAGCAAGTGACATCCTTTCTGATCTTGAATTTCCTTAGCTGTGAAATGGGAGTAATGCTGCCTAGGTTTGTTGTGAGGACTAACTAAGATCCCTAGGGGGCCTGGCAGAGCACCTGAGATAAGGACATTCCATAGTCCCTGAGGTGCCACCTTTCAGATATGAATTGAGGGGTCCCTATATACTACAGGGTCAGCCAATCACCCAGTCAACAAGAACACATTCAAAACCGAAGTGTTGGGTAAGGGGGGAACACACATGAACATAACACACATAAACACAGGGTATAAACATAACCCTTTAGTTTAGCCGGAGTGGATGGTGGTGGGAGTTAGTGTTTTTTTAATTAAAAAAAAATTTTATAGGAATGAGGTCTCACTGTGTTGCCCAGGCTGGTCTCAAACTCCTGGACTCAAGCAATCTTCCCACCTTGGCCTCCCAAAGTGCTAGGAGGGGGTTAGTTTTAATATACCCATATGCAACAGCAGGAGATTATTATGGGATAAGTTTGTTTCCTAGGTAAATGCTTATCCTGTGGGCACAGCCTGTGAAGGAGAGATCTCTGCAGGCCTGCGGGAGTTGGGAAATTTCTGTGTTAAGGAGTCAGCATGCAAAATCAGAGAAAATGCAGGCAAAGCAGTCATCAGCATATCAAGGCACAGGGGAATGACAGCTTCCTTTCTTCACTCCTCCATCAAAACAGGTGACCCAAATGGACAACTTTTTTTTTTTTTTTTTTTAAATGTGGTGACGGAGTCTTGCCTTGTTGCTCAGGCTGGAGTGCAGTGGCGTGATCCTGGCTCACTGCAACCTCTGCCTCCCGGGCTCAAGCAATTCTCCTGCCTCAGCCTCCCAAGTAGCCAGGACTACAGGTGCACACCACCACGCCTGGCTAATTTTTGTATTTTTAGTAGAGACGGGGTTTCACCATGTTGGCCAGACTGGTCTCGAACTCCTGACCTCAGGTGAGCCGCCTACCTCGGCCTCCCAAAATGCTGGGATTATAGGCGTGAGCCATGGCGCCCTGCTGACAGACAACCTTTAAACCTACACGTTTGGTTATTTGTGTATTTTAGGGTTGCTTCGCGCTCTGGCCTGGGTTTGCAGGAAACATGGGAGAGAAGAGGAGAAAAGGGCTGGAGGAGGCTTGGCCATGGTAGAAGGCATGGGGGGGTGTGTGAGGAGAAGGAAACACAGAGTGATGGGCCAGCAAGGAGTCACAGGGTTTGGGGATCTGGGACAGCGACCCTCCTGGCCTCCAATGGGGTAACACGGAAAAGAGGGATGCTGATACTCCTGGTGTTGGAGGAAGGTTCTGGGGAAAGACACCAAGAGGAAGCACAGGGCAGCTATGGATGCATCCATGGACTGAGCATGGGCTTTGGTGTGAGGCCAACCTCGTTTCCATGGGGCCCTCAGCACCGACTGACTGTGTGACCTTGGTCAAGTTACTTTACCTCTTTGAACCTCAGTTTTCTAATCTCCAAGTGAGAATAACAACATCTGTTTCATAGCTCTTTTGCAAGGACTGTAAATTGTATAGCACAGAGCCTGCCAGAATGTAGGCGACCAAGTTTCCTTCCCCCCTCTCAAGCTTCCAGGAGTGCCCCAGAAATACAAGACTGGCTATATTTAGTGTCTGGCTCCCTCCCCCGACAACCCATGGTTAAATTAGAATGAAACTATTTATGCTAAAGTCTCTGAAGTTCTAAAATCCTCTGGCAGTGTGAGTAGACTGGGTGGGAGAAGACAGCAATCCACCTCCTGGGGACATGGCGGCTGCTGCTGCGAGGCTGTACTCTCTGAGCAGCACACGCCAGTCTTCCTGGGTACCAGCCTGGCAGACGGCCAGGCAGCGGGGCAGACGGCATGCCCAGAAGCCTGGCAACTCCTCCCTTCCCCATTCATGTTCTCTGAGTCCGGGTTCCCTCAGTCCCCTTGGCCAAAGTTTGCCTTGGGTGATGGTAGGGGTGGAAGGAAAGGCTGGCCCTACAGGAGTGTGTGTGCAGGGAAGGTACCCCAGAGGCCGATATCAGCCCATTCCAGGAAAGGATGTTGTAGTAACAAATGTTTTATGCTGGAAAGGTGTCTGAGGCAGCAGCCAGAGCTTGGGCCCTGAAGAATTTACCCAGATACTATGGTTTTCCACCTGGACGCCCATAAAATATCCCAAGAGTTTTGTAAAAATACTGTTAGTCTGGTCTCCATCTATGCGATTCTGATTCCACTGGTTCACAGTGGCTGGAATTTTGTTAACAGTGCCCTAGGTGTCTGCATTGTGCAGAGGTGGATGAGGACCATTGTTCCCAAGGCATTCCCATGTCTCTGGACCAGAGCTCCTCTGTGCTCCCTTCTATCTCCAAGTGTCTGCAAGTCTGGTGTGATGTATGTGATGTAATCACTTGAACTTGCTTCCATCCTGGCCCCTTGCCATCTACCCTTTGAAACACAGCAACCAGAATGAGGCCTTTAAACATAAACCGGCTGGGCATGGTGGCTCATGCCTGTAATCCCAGCAGTTTGGGAGGCCGAGGTGGGCAGATCACTTGAGCCCAGGAGTTTGAGACCAGCCGGGCCAACATGATGAAACCCCATCTCTACTAAAAATGCAAAAATTAGACATGTGGTCCCAGCTACTCAGGAGGCTGAGATGGGAGAATCGCTTGAACCTAGGACACAGAGGTTGCAGTAAGCCAAGATCATGCCACTGCATTCCAGCCTGGGTGACAGAGCGAGACTCCATCTCAAACAAAACAAAACACAACAATACAAAACAAAACAAAACATAAATCAGATCCCATCCCTTTCCCACTTCAGTATCTCCAGTATGTCCCATTTCAATCCCAACTCCTCACCAGGGGCAGTAGGATGCTCTGGGATCTGGCTCTTCCCCTACCTTCCTCTCAGCCCTGACACCACTAGAATCTTCCTTTTTCGTTGTTGTTGTTGTTGATTCAGAGTTTTGTTCTTGTCGTCCAGCCTGCAGTGCAGTGGTGTGATCTCGGCTCACTGCAACCTCCACCTCCCAGGTTCAAGCAACCCTCCTGCTTCAGCCTCCCGAGTAGCTGGGATTACAGGCGCCTGCCACCACACCCGGCTAATGTTTGTTTGTTTGTGTTTGTTTGTTTTTTTGTTTTGTTTTGTTTTGTTTTGTTTTGGAGATAGATTCTCGCTCTGTCGCCCAGGCTGGAGTGCAGTGGTGCGATCTCTGCTCACTGCAAGCTCCATCTTCCCAGTTCATGCCATTCTCCTGCCTCAACCTCCCGAGTAGCTGGGACTACAGGCACGCGTCACCACACCTGGCTAATTTTTGTATTTTTAGTAGAGATGCGGTTTCACCACATTGGACAGGCTGGTCTCGAACTCCTGACCTCGTGATCCACCTGCTTCTGCCTCCCAAAGTGCTGGGATTACAGGTGTGAGCCACCGCACCCGGCAAATTTTTATATTTTTTAGTAGAGATGGGGTTTCACCATGTTGGCCAGGCTGGTCTTGAACTCCTGACCTCAGATGATCCACCTGCCTTGGCCTCCCAAAGTGCTGGGATTATAGATGTGAGTCACTGCACCTAGCCACCACTAGCACCTTCCTGTTCCTCACACTCACCGAGCTGGTCCTGCCCTAGAGCCTTTGCACTTGCTGTGCCCTGTGGTTGGTACTCTTCCCCAGCCTGGTTCATGGCTGGCTCCTCCTCATCCTACAGGTCTCAGAGGTCCCCTCTTCAGAGAGCTTTCCCTCACCTGCCTAGTCCACGTGGCACTCCTTTTCCCTTCCTGTCCCTCCCTATCATTATCACCTATAATACTCCCCACTAGGAAGCAAGTTCCATGAGAACAGGGAACTTGTCTAACTGGTTTGTCACAGTGCCTGGCACAGATGAATTCTTAATAACTAGTTGTTGAACAAATAAGTGGAAATGGACATAGCATGCTTATGTATTAAATTATGTGTTTTCATGTATACAGACATATAGGTATACCTGCAGATAATGTGATTAGAGGTCTGGGGTAGAAATGGACAGATGGTGCCAGAGAAGAGGGCACCAAAGGAGAAGGGAAAGGAACATTGACTGAGCCTCGACTCAGTGCCAGGCACTATTCTAGAGTTTTTTATACATTTAATCTTCACAACAACCCATTGGGCACTGTAAACAAAATTCCAAGGATTCAAGCCACCGTGGACCAAAGGAATCAGAATCTTGAGGATGGGGCCAGCATTACTGTCCTCTTTCTACAGGTTAAAAAAACTGAGACTTAGAGAGGGAAATAACTTGCCCGCAGTTAATCTACCAACAAGTGCCAGAGCAGGATATAAACCCGAGTTTATTGGACTCCAAGACAGTCTTGCTCATTGCATCATTCTTGAAGGAGAAATTACCTTACTCATTACCTCTCTCCATTATCAGGTAATAAAAAAACTCTGGTGAATGCGGCCCCAGATAGCAATGGCTAATTGGTGACTGGAGCTAATAACATTGGCCGAGCGAGCAGGGCAGATAAGGAAGGAAAAGAAAATCCACTAATAGTCTTGCCATCTATCTGGAAACAACCTTTTTTCTTAATTTTATTTGTGTTGTTACGAATTTGCACTCCTTTCCTTTTGCAGAATATATACATATATTCTACTTGATTTAAATTCCCAGGATACAACAACCCAGAGGGATTTGGCCTCATTAAGAGTCAGTGAGCTAGTTTGTTTGGGCCCTCTCTCTTAAACTTCCAAATCTAATTTCCAACCAAAGGAATAGAATATACTCTTTTTTTAGTTATTTATTTATTATTTTTTTGAGACGAAGTCTTGCCCTGTTGTCCAGGCTGGAATGCAGTGGCGTGATCTCGGCTCACTGCAACCTCTGCCTCCCAGGTTTAAGTGATTCTCTCACCTCAGCCTCCCAAGTAACTGGGATTACAGGCATGCACCACCACACCTGGCTAGTTTTTGTATTTTTAGTAGAGATGGGGTTTCACCGTGTTGGCCAGGCTGGTCTCAAACTCCTGACCTGAGGAGTTCCATCCACCTCGGCCTCCCAAAGTGCTGGGATTACAGGTGTGATCCACCGTGCCTGGCCTAGAATATACTCTTTAGAATATTCTTTTTAAAATACCTCCAGAACTTAGTTTATATCCAGGTTGTCTGTAATCCTAGTCTCTGGAAAGTACTTCTGTTTTTTATGTTTATTTTTGCTTTTTTTTTTTTTGGTATGTGTTAGCAGTACTGCCCTCACTATGCGCTCATTGGACAGTAGCACAAACCCAAGAAAAGAATGGTGATTTGGCAATCATTTCTAAATAGCAGAACACCTTTTCTTATTTTAGAATATGTAGGGCCAGGCATGGTGCCTCACACCTATAATCCCAGCACTTTGGGAGGCTGAAGTGGGAGGATTGCTTGAGTCCAGGAGTTCAAGACCAGCCTGGGCAAGATAGCAAGACTACACATCTCTACAATAAATAAATAAATACATAAATAAAATGTCAGAGCTAGTTCTCAATTAAATCTGATCGAAACATATCATGCCATCTAGCACGGGACCTCAAGGCCTTATAGACATGAGTTATATATCCTCCTTGCTTATAAAATGCAGACTGTCTAATTGCTAGCTCACAGAAGATCATCACATAGGGGCTTAAAACTTAGTTGGGGCAGAGCCATCATGTGAGATATAAACAGAATGGGGAGAATCTGTAATATAGGGTGAGAACTTTGTAAGCTTCATTCAATGGACAATGGAGAACTATATCAGGGCTCTGCAGTTTCAGGAGATAAGAACCAATTCTGAGTTAACAGGAAAAAAAAAGCCATCTGAAGGAAGGATATTGGTGAGTTTATAGAATTGAAGGAAAAACTGACCAGGCAAGAGGGGATCTCCTGGGGATTAACTCATGATTCAACTTCAAACTTCCCATCCCTGAATCCCTGTTCAAAATTCAAATTCCCAGGTGAGTCTGAATGGCTTAGCTTAGGTCATGTGCACCCTTCATGGGACCTGGGATTGGTTGACCTTCCGAATTCTCCACAACAGAGAAAAGGAGACAAATTCCAAAGGAACAGATGCTGGCCAGACAGACGAGACATATCTGCTCTGGTAGCCACTTGACATTGCTTTTTCTTTTTCTTTTTCCTTTTTTTTTTTTCTTTTTGAGACGGAGTCTTGCTCTGTCACCAGGCCGGAGTGCAGTGGTGCGATCGTGGCTCACTGTAACCTCTGCCTCCCGGGTTCAAGTGATTCTCCTGCCTCAGCCTCCCAAGTAGCTGGGATTACAGGCACGTGCCACCACACCCAGCTAATTTTTGTATTTTTAGTAGAGACAGAGTTTCACCATGTTCGCCAGGATGGTCTCGATTTCTTGACCTCATGTTCCGCCCACCTCGGCCTCCCAGAGTGCTGGGATTACAGGCGTGAGCCACTGCGCCCGGCCAAAAGAAAAAAAGAGAGAGGGCCAGGCATGGTGGCTCATGCCTGTAATCCCAGCATTTTGGGAGGCTGAGGGGGGGCAGATCAGTTGAGGTCAAGAGTTCGAAACCAGCTGGGCCAACATGGTGAAACCCCCTCTCTACTAAAGATACAAAAATTAGCTGGGCATGGTAGCATGTGCCTGTAGTCCTAGCAACTTGGGAAGCTGAGACAGGAGAATCGCTTGAACCTGGGAGGTGGAAGTCACAGTGAGCTGAGATCATGTCATTGCACTCCAGTCTGGGTGACAAGAGCAAAACTCCATCTAAAAAAAAAAAAAGAGAGAGAAAAAAAAGAGAGAGACAGACAGAGACAGAGAGAGGCAGGAGATGTGTTAGAAAGCTATTAGCTGTCAACCATTGTGGAAGGAATGAACCAGGCTGGGCTGGTGGAGAATGGAACGAAGTAACCAGATATGAGGCACAAGGGCTCAAAAAGTAGTTTGCAAACTCGATTGAGCCATCTGGGGCAGTTGGGACCCCAGGAGTTCATCTCCAGCCTACACCAGAATCCTCTCTGGGTAGTGACTGGGAATCTACAATTTTAAAACACACAGCCATCCTCCATAGAAGACACTGGTCTGTGTAGATGGGCATTTGGAAACCGCTGACCTATTAGACCCTTTTTTCTAAATGTCCTCTAGTCCAGTTTCTCATCTTATCTCTTTGCTCTTGCAGTTAAGCATTATCAAAGCTTAGCTTTTGAGTACTTGCAATTTGTACTCATTACATTTAGAGTCATATATCTGCAAGATCTCTTCTGAGGTCTTTGGAATGAAAACAAGAACAGAGAGGTATGTTGGCTCCTAATTGTCGCCTTATTTTGTTAGTGTGTCTGGGGCTTGTGGCTTTTGACAAGGACTGGAGAGATGACTTTGTCAGTTTTTCCTTTGAGGACAATAATCCCGAGTTTTATCCTCCCTTTCACTATAATAAGTCTCCATAACAAACACACCCAAGTCTGGTATTTCTGAACTTATGGCTCTGTGCTGAATACATGCTGTTCCTGGAGCCAGGCTCATTTTGCAGTTTCTCCTCCCAACTCCACCCTTTGGTCCTGCTGATGGGCTCATTCAGCCTTGGCATGTGATAAACCTCAGGTTCTGGGAGTTTTCTCTAGGACACTGAAGAACAGTATTGACTTTTCAGTAATTGCTGGAGTTTAAAAGGAATGGTGATCTTTGGGAGTGGGAGTGTGGCACAGGTGGGCGAACAGGACTCACAGTGCCAACTTGCTTCTCCCCATTCCTATAGTGAGGGGACTCGTAAGCATGAATAACTAGGAAAGGGTTTGCCAAACTTCAGTCGTTTGAGTACCATCCTCATGATTTTTGCCAAATCTTCATGTTATCCAGCTGCTATTTATTTTATACTTTTCATTAATTAACATATTTTTGCTGGCATAGTCACTACCTACACTAGCCTTGCTGTAAACAATCATATTCGTGAAGTTGCTGATTCATGAAATTGGGTCTGGTATGCTACCTATAAATTTTTTCTAGTACACATTAAAATAAATATACACTTATTGAAATTGTGTAAATGTTCACTCACGTGCTAAAATCCTCCCATGTGCAACTAGAGGTACATGTATCACAGTTTGGGAACATTAGCTTAGGAATGTCCATGAGCTAAGAGGCCAGTGATTCCAGACCCCCTAATTCATTGTAGTTTTGGTGCCAAATGTAAGAATTTTTTTGAGTCTATTTATTGAAAAGTTACCCTTTTGTATATATCCTGTTATTGCAGAAGTCAAGGTTCAGAGCCAGAAACAGAAGCTACCCAAGGTATTTTAAGCAAGAAGGAAATTAATAATTTTTTTTTTTTTTGAGATGGAGTCTTACTCTGTCATCCAGGCTGGAGTACAGTGGCATGATCTCGGCTTACTGCAACCTCCTCTTCCCAGGTTCAAGTGATTCTCCTGCCTCAACCTTTGGAGTAGCTGGGATTACAGGTGCTGCCACTATGCCCAGCTAATTTTTGTATTTTCCAGTAGAGACGGGGTGTCACTATGTTGGCGAGGCTGGTCTTGAACTCCTGACCTCAGATGATCCAACTGCTTTGGCCTCCCAAAGTGTTGGGATTACAGGCGTGAGCCACTGAATCCAGTGGGAAATTAATAATTTTATATTATCAGAAGGTTGGGAACCGAGCTCCCTCTTGGACTGAGTACCTGAGCACCCCAGAACTGACCTCCCAGGGGACCCATAACTCCTTCATAATCAGCAGGCTGCTAATGGGATGGCTCAGTTTAAGGTTTCACCACCACCACAGCTGTAATCCAGGGATTAGGTATCACCTCCACCTCCTCTGCCACAAGTTCCAGTAGATATTCGTGGATCTGGAAATTAAACACTGGACTGCTGCTGTGGATCCCCAGATCCCGTTGACATTGCTTGCAGCAGAACGTGGCCAAAGCAGGAAGAAAGGGGCCCATGACTCAACTTTCTTCTGCTTTTCAAATCTCTCATGAGTGCATCAAATTTGATGAGGCCTACTTGCATCATCCAGAACTCTAACTTGAGGGAGTCTGAGTTTGTAGCTGGAGAGCTTTTTTAACATAAGAAAGTCCAGTGTGCTGGGCATGGTGGCTCACCCCTGTAATCCCAGCTGCTTGGGAGGCTGAGGCAGGAGAATTGCTTGAACCCAGGAGGCAGAGGTTGCAATGAGCTGAGATCATGCCACTGTACTCCAGCCTGGGTGACAGAGTGAGACCACCATGTCTTAAAAAAAAAAAAAAAGAAAGAAAGAAAGAAAAAAAGAAAGAAAGAAAAGAAGAGAAAGGTGAGAATGGATGCTGAGAGCCAATTAGTCATATTCATCAAATTGCCTATTAGTGGCAGCTCTGCTGCTGATTCTCAGTGAACTAAGAAATCACTAAGCCAAAGGCAGGAAAAAAAGACCACGGAAACCCACCATTAATGCAGGTTCTTATGTTACCAAATAGTCGCTCTTATGTGAACTGGGGGAGTATGCATGTGTGTATGTGTGTAAAACCAGGTTTTGTGTAATCTGAAGGTACACACTTACAAACATACAGGTTAAGTCAATAAAAGTGACCTTGCTAGCACAAATTGACATGCCACACCAAAACCTCAATGGCTCCTCATTGCCTGGGGGAAGTAATAGCCTTGTATACTATACCTTTCACAAGTTCGCCCGTAGTTAACCTCTCATCCCTTAACACCTGGCATATTCTGTGACAGCCCTCCATTCTGGTTAAAGAGCTCTAGTGATTGGATAAGAAACAGCCAAACAGTCCCCGCTTCCTGCCTTCCTGATTAATAGGGTTCTGCCTGGAAAGCCTTGTCCTCTTCCTATTGACTAACTTGAGTCAGTCTTCCTTCGAGGTCAATTCTGTGCGTTTTCCTCACTTCCTAAAGCAGGCCTTGTTCTCCCACTCTCTTCTCTCTGTATTCGTAAAAAACTCCTAGCTGGGCACAGTGGCTCATGTCTGTAATCCCAGCACTTTGGCAGGCCAAGATGGGAGAATCACTTGAGCCCAGGAGTTAGAGACCAGCCTGGGCAACATAGTGAGACATTGTCTCTACAAAAAATAAAAAAATTAGCTGGGCACAGAGGCGTGTTCCTGTAATTCCAGCTACTCGGGAGGCTGAGGCAGGAGAATCTCTTGAACCTGGGAGCCAGAGATTGCAGTGAGCTGAGATTGGGCCACTGCACTCCAGCCTGGGCAACAGAGAGAGACTCTCTCAAAAATAATAACAATAATAATAAAGCCCAGTAAAGGCTGAGTGCAGTGGCTCACACCTGTAATCCCAGCACTTTTGGAGGCCAAGGTGGGAGGATTGCTTGTGGAGTTTGACACCAGCCTGGGGAACATAGCAAGACCCCAGCTACTTGGGAGGCTGAGGTGGGAGGATCACTTGAGCCCAGGGGGTTGAAGCTGCAGGGAGCAGAATGGCGCCACTGCACTCCAGCCTGGGTGACAGAGCAAGACCCTGTTTCAAAAATAAGAACAAAACCAAAAAAATCCTCTTTTTCTCAGTTGGGATCTGGTTTCCACCCTCCTAGTCACCCTTTCAGGGCTTTGCTTCCCTGTAACCTGCTTGGGGAGGTGCTCCTCCCACCCCCATGTTCCTGTGTTACTGGGTACTTCCATTAATTCCATCCATAACAGGTGAAGGTGGAAGAAGGAAACCACCTTCACCTTCATTCCCATTGCAGACGAAGGTGTGGGAGGAGGGTGTTCTTGATTTAAGGAATTAATCTGGTAGATCCTTACAGGCAGTGACAGACAAAGCCTTAGCCAAATCATCGGAAGTGGAGACATTCTGCTGTGGAGGTGGAGAAAAGGGAATCCCTGTGCATAAGGAAAAAGGAGACACAAGGCTGGCTTTTGAGAAACAGGGACGAGGTAAAGCACTGAGAGAAGGGACATTGGAGGAGAGAGAAGGAAGAGAGCCAAGAAGGATGAAGGCCCTCTGAGGAGTGAGATGCTTGGTGCTATTTGGAAAGAGGATGGAGGGCATGGCTCAAACCCTCATTAAAGTCCACTGCTGCACCCACCAGTGCCACAGAGAGTGGGTTTTTGTGCCATGACTAGAAAGGAAGCTGGGCACGGTGGCTCAGGCCTGTAATCCCAGCACTTTGGGAGGCCGAGACAGGTGGATCACCAGGTCAGGAGTTCAAGACCAGCCTGGCCAAGATGGTGAAACCCCATCTCTACTAAAAATACAAAAAATTAGCCAGGCGTGGTGGTACATGCCTGTACTCCCAGCTACTTGGGAAGCTGAGACAGAGAATTGCTTAAACCCGGGAGGCGGTGGCTGCAGTGAGCCAAGATTGCACCACTGCACTCCAGCCTGGGCAACAGAACGAGACTCTGTCTCAATAAACAAACAAACAGACAAACAAATAAAACGAGAACAGGACTGAGCTCCAGATCTGGACTGTTGTGGGACATAACAGGGACCCTTCATGGGGACAGCAAGATTTGCAGCCTGACCTAATTCAGAGGAAGGAGGATCCTGACCTCCAAAATCACTATGACTATCAGAATATCCTAGGAGATCACAAAGTAACGGAGTGGGTGTGAGGCCTTTTGCAAATGTGTGTACTCATACAGTGCAAAGGCACACCTCCCAGGGGGCCATGAGAATTCAGACCCCACTTCTATGCTCACAGAACTTTGGCTGCTACAAAGGCCTGCCAGTTAAAATTCTAAGCCTCTATTTTGATGCCTTGCTCTTGTAGGAGACAACATTTCTCAAATGATTCCCAAAAGATGTCCAAATCCCAGGAACCTCTGAATATTATGGGATTTCAGTCCCGTGATTGTGTTCTGTTTCAAGATGGGGAGATTATCCAGGTCTGCCTGGCCTAATCATGTGAGCCTTTGAGGGCAGAGAGCTGTCTCTGGATAGTAGCAGAGGAGAAAGTCAGAAATTCAAAGGACTATGCACTGTGGCTGACTTTGAAGATGGAGGGGGCAGTTTGAGAAGAACATGGGGGCATCTACTTACAGGGAGCAGATTCCAGATAGCAGCAAACAAGGGAACAGGGATCTCAGTCCTACAGCCATGAGGAATTGGATTTTGGCAACAACCTGAATGGGTTTAGAAGTAGGCTCTTCCCCAGCACCTCTAGATAAGAACCGAGCATGGTTGATATATTGACTTCAGCCGTGTGAAAACCTAAGCAGAGAGCTCAGCTGAGCCTGCCGGACTCTGAACCATGAATTCCACAGAACCAGGAGCTAATAAATGGGTGTGTTTAAGCCACTAAGTTTGTGGTGACTTGTTACAGAGGAATAGAAAACTAATATACCTCTCATGCCCTGCCCAGTTTTGACCTCCACAGCAGCACCTTCTAGCCCTAAGGGACTCTTTTTTTTTGGAGACAGAGTCTCACTGTTGCCCAGTCTGGAGTGCAGTGGTGCAATCTCAGCTCACTGCAACTTCTGCCTCCCATGTTCAAGCGATTCTCCTGCCCCAGCCTCCTGAGTAACTGGGATTACAGGCACGTGCCACCACGCCCGGCTAATTTTTTGTATTTTTAGTAGAGATGGGGTTTCATCATGTTGGTCAGGCTGGTCTCGAACTCCTGACCCCGTGATCCACCTGCCTCATCCTCCCAAAGTGCTGGGATTATAGGCGTGAGCCACCGTGCCCAGCCTTAATTTTTGTATTTTTAGTAGAGATGGGGTTTCATCATGTTGACCAGGCTGGTCCCGAATTCCTGACCTCAGGTAATTCACTCGCCTCTGCCTTCCAAAGTGCTGGGATTACAGGTGTGAGCCACAGCCATGTACTTTTTTATTATGGCATGCTTTAGCTGGGACCCCTTTGCTTAGCCTCTCAATATTTGACATACTCCACTTACCCTATCTGATCCCAGGCTTGGCCTCCCTTGGATTCTTCTGCCCAGGGGGGATTCCTGAGCATTCCCGCAGGACCTCTGATGTATGTGTACCTCTTCCCTCCAGTTGTTATAGTATGTAGCAAACTTAGACTGATGTCCTGTGTATAATGGGTTTGTGACATTTGTTACCCATATCCCCATACCTATCATGGTGCTCAGCATATAGTAGATGCTCAATAATATGTGTTGATGATGCTGATGACTAGAGAGGGAAGAAAATCTCCAGATCATCCACCTCAAACATTCCCAGTGTTGGCGTTTGATGCTCTCACCGTGTTGAATTAATGTGCAATTTGCAGAAGCCACTGTGTTCTGCCTTGCCTCTGAGTTCCTCCATCCCTAACTTGCTTTTCTCCATCCTCACCCCCTGTATCTTCCTCCTTCTTTCAACTGGCTAAATCTTCTTATTCTTCAGGTCTCAGCTAAATGTGACACTCTCTGAGAACCTTCTCTGGTCTCCCAGTTCAAGAGTAAGCCCTCTTTTGTTCCCTGGCAGTACCCCATCAACATAATTGTCTTTATAATTGTACCTGTTATTCTATATTCTAGACTATATGTCTAGAATAACAGAGAGATGTTTCCTTTTTTTTTTTTTTACTTTTGAAACTCCAGCACCTGACACAGAGTAGTTTCTCAATAAATATTTGTTGCATGGCCATGCTTCTTTTTTTTTTTTTTTTTTTGAGATGGAGTCTCACTCTGTCATCCAGGCTGGGGTGCAGTGGCACAATCTTGGCTCACCACAACCTCTGCCTCCTGGGTTCAAGTGATTCTCCTGCCTCAGCCTCCCGAGTAGCTGGGATTACAGGCATGCACTGCCACGCCTGGCTAATTTTGTATTTTTAGTACAGACGGGGTTTCTCCATGTTGATCAGGCTGGTCTTGAACTCCCGACCTCAGATGATCCACCTGCCTCTGCCTCCAAAGTGCTGGGATTACAGGCGTGAGCCACCGTGCCTGGTCATCGCCATGCTTCTTAATTACTTGGGTATCTTGTTAAAGTGCAGATTCCTTCTTGGTTCTGGGTAGCACCTGAGCGTCTGCATTTCTAAAAAGGTCCAGATGATGTTGATGCTGCTGGTTCAGGAGTCACACCTGGAGTAGCAAGGTAATTGTATACACACTCCCACCATTACCTCCATTACCTCACAGTGGTGAAAAGTTTGCATTTAAGAGAAGCTTAACAGGGTTTGGGGTGCAAATAATGGCCACTGGACAAAATCTCCCCCGTCATTGCTAAGGCAGCTGACTCATTTACAGAGGTGAAGCCAGTAACCTTGGCCTTATTAGTAACCGAGCTAACTGCCACAAATGAATAAAAAACAACATTTGGCTAATTTGCATTTCAAAACGGTTTCCTTCCCTTGCTCACACTCTGGTGGAGATGCTAATGAACCATGAAATATCTAAAACATTGGCAGCAAGGAGGAAAAGAAGCAGCATTGACCCATGCCTGAAGAAAAATGATCTTCAAAAATCAAGAGCTATTAAATGCAATGTGGTATCCAGGGTTGGATCCTGGAACAGGGAAAAAAACATTAGAAGAAAAACCAGTGAAATCAGAATAAAGTTGGGAGTTTAGTTCCTAGTAATGTACCACTGTGGGTTTCTGAGTTTTGACAAATGTACCATGGTAATATAAGAATGCAGGAGAAACTGGATAAAGGGTATATGGGAACTCTCTGTGTTATCTTTGCAATTTCTCTATAAATCTAAAATTATTTCAAAATAAAAAATTTACTAGGCCGGGCCCAATGGCTCAAGCCTGTAATCCCAGCACTTAGGAAGGCTGAGGTGGGTGGATCACTTGAGGTCATGAGTTCAAGACCAGCCTGGCCAACATGGAGAAACTCCTTCTCTACTAAAAATACAAAAATTAGCTGGGTGTAGTGGCAGACATCTGTAGTCCCAGCTACTCAGGAGGCTGAGGCAGGAGAATCACTTGAACCCAGGAGGCAGAGGTTGCAGTGAGCCAAGATCATGCCATTGCACTCCAGCCTGGGGAACAGAGCAAGAATCTGTCTCAAAAAAAAAGAAAAAAAAATTACTAAAAAAATTAAGAGGTAGATAGCTGTATAGATTTTCTTCATCTTGGATAATAGTATTCCATAAATATAAAACAAGTTTTTATAAATATAAAACAATTGCCATTGATTTAACAATAGGTTGGAAATGTGTATTCATGGAAAAGATTCTCTATCCAAACCTAAGTAGCAATCAAGGAAGGGATCAGATGGTGGCTGGTCCCAAGAACGTACCTGGCAATGTGGCATACGAGTGGCACCAACACTCCAGAAGTGCTTTGCCGTATATCATGAATTCCAAGATAGCCTGGCTGCCATTGGTTCCTGATTCCTATTTTTCTTTCTTGAGGATATCAGGAACTTCTTCCATGCTTGGAAGAAATGTCTTTGTATGTTTGTTTGTTTATGTAACAATATTATCTTAAACACTTGGTCATGGCATCACATTTTGCCTCAACTGTATTTCTCTGTATTCTTATATACTAGAGACATTAAGTCTGGTGAGACCATGGACTTGAACTTACTCATCATTGCATGTCCAGCACCTGACTCCAAATGAGGCTCATTACAGGTGCTTAAGAATTATTTGTTGGATGGATGAGTAAATGAGGTAAGTCAACATTTGAAGTAAATTCCTGCCTAAAAAGCATGCATTTTCCAATGATATTCATTATGCAAGTGTACCCCTTTGATGGAACTTTTTCTTCAAATCTTGCAAAAAACTTACCAATAGGCCTTTTCCAGTTCCTTCCGGTGAATTCATAGAAAGTTGTGAAGACCTTGTTAACTCTTATAGAAATTACAACCTTAACTAAAACAGTGCACAGTGGGTGTGCTCTGGTCTCAGGAGGCAGCTCCCCAGGACCTGCACTGAGGCTCAGAATCTGGGCCGGCCGCAGAGGTATGGTCAGAGGCTGTGTGGTCAAAGGAGAGTCTACATCGTGTTTGTGGCAGGCATTTATTGCTTTGTCTGTCCTACAGTACCTGCTTTCTTGAGGAAGCTGCTCTTACCCCACTTCAATGTTGTGGGAAAGGAACTCTTAGTCCACTCGTCTCCCTGGTAGACCAGTGACCCCTGCCAGGCCAATCACAGCCTTCTCTGTGGTTTTAAAACTTGGAGCTAGAGGAGAAGGGCTTTTGCCTTTTACAGCATGGGATTGGGATGATGTGAGTCAAGGGTAGCTGTCAGCCACCTTCCCTGCCACGTGGAGAATATCTATAGGACAAAGAGGGGACTCAGCCAGGACATGGAAACAGAGAGAGGAAGAAATAACTAATATTCACGTTTGAGTGCCTGGATGCAATCGTACTTTAGACCAACTCAACCCCCTGGACTTCCCAATTATGACAGCCAACATGTGCCCTTTTTCTTTTCCTTCTTTTCTGTTTTTTGAGACATGGTCTGGCTCTGTCACCCAGGTTGGAGTGCAGTGGCACGATCTTGACTCACTGTAACCTCCACCTCCTGGGTTCAAGGAATTGTTGTGCCTCAGCCTCCCTAGTAGCTGGGATTACAGGCATGCTCCACCACACCCTGCTAATTTTTTATTGTATTTTTAGTGGAGATGGGTTTTGCAATGTTGGCCAGGCTGGTCTCGAACTCCTGGCCTCAAGTGATCTGCCGGCCTCGGCCTCCCAAAATTCTGGGATTACAGGCATGAGCCACTGTGCCTGGCCTATGTGCCCTTTTTCTTAGGCTGATTTGAGTTTCTATCAGTTGCCATAGAGAGTTCTGACTGCTACCATAATCCTGGAGGAAAATGTGCAGTTTCTTTCTCATCCCTAATGGGAAATAGGATACGCACTTCCACGGTTACTTCACAGTGGCAAAACATTTGCATTGCTCATCCGGGGAACCAGCAATGTGGGCCTCTGCTTGGACTTGGTGCTGTGACAGAGATAGCCAGCTGTCCACCCAAAATTCAAGCCCTTCCTACCATTGCATGTCATTGTCACTGGGGGTGGCACTTCACCACAGACTACATTCCCCATCTCCTCTTGCATTTAGGTGGGGATCCATGATTAGCTGTCACCAATGGAATATGAGTAGAAATGATGTGTATCACTTCCAAGAGGCAGTTAAAAACTAGGGATTCCTTTGCCACTGTCTCCTTTTTGCTCCCCACCAGCTGGATAAAGAAGATTCTGAGGCCCTGGAAGATGGCCGAGCCACAGGTGGGAAAAGGCTAGGACCAGGACAACTTACATTTGACTGTTATGTAAGTGAGAAACAAACTTTCATTATGTTAAGCTGCTGAAACGTTGGGAATTTTTTTTTTTTCAGATTATAGCTGTTGACTTCTAATATTATTTGATAGTTGAGGCTGCTACAATTACCTACGACTCATGGATTCCATTACTGGACCAAGAAGCACACAAAGTAAGGGCAATTGCCCAAAGATCAGACCACTTAAGTTTGTCATGAGCCATATCTTCAAGTGAAGTCCTGCTCATTTAAGGAACAAAGATAATATGCCGGCAACTTGACACAAGAACTTAGTTCATACCACATTAACTGCCTTTTGTTGTTTTTGCCATGCTGTAGTTAAGGCCAAAGTGGATATTATTGTGATTATCGTTTTAACAATTATTTATTTGTTTATTTTTTGAGACAGGGTCTCACTCCCAGGCAGGAGTGCAGTGGCATGTTCTTGGCTCACTGCAACCTCCACCTCCTGGGCTCAAGCAATTCTCTTGCCTCAGCCTCCCAGCAGCTGGGACTACAGGTGCATGCCACTGCACCCAGCTAATTTTTGTATTTCTTGTAGAGATTGGGTTTCACCATGTTGCCCAGGCTGGTCTCAAACTCCTGAGCTCAGGTGATCCACTCGCCTTGGCCTTCCAAAGTGCTGGGATTACAGGCATGAACCACCACGCCTGGCCGATTATCATTTTTTTAGGGATGCATTTGTTTTAGCAGCTAGCAGTACTCTGGCTAATACATTTCCAATGCCCAGAGCTGGGTTGAGTTGAAGATTTTTGTAAGTAGAAGCATAAGCAAAGTTTAAACTCCATCTTGAGAGAGGCCAAGCATCACAGCAAGAAGAGCTGAACTCTGTGGTCAAGTCCAAGGGATGATTTCAAGGATGGAAACAAAAGAGAAAGTTGAAGGGTCAGCAACCAGGTGGGACCTGAAAGAAGTGGGGAGTGGGAAAAAAGATCAGGGACAGATATAAAGTGAGAGCAGACCAAGTGGAGGGGCCTGTGGTTTGGTTTTTGTGGCTGCCAGCAGCCCGGAGCATGGGTGCGTCTTCCTGGTTTGGCGGGGCAGGGTCAGGGTGGGCAGGAAGCACAGGTAACCTGGTGGTGGTGGTGGTGGGAGGGAATGGTACCAGGTGTCGGTCCAGGAGGATGAGTTGAATCCACAAACCAGAAAGCAGTCATGACGTTGGAACCTCCAAGGCTTGGGAACATGTTGGGATGTAGGGCAGGAAATAGGTCAAGGCAAGTGGTTCAGAACTAATGACTGAGGTATTTTGGAAGCCTCATTCTCTGTGGAGTCTTGGGAATAGGCCTGGTAGATAAAGGAAAGGAAAGTAGAGAGCTAGGTGGGGCTGGAGCTCAGAGAGGCACCCAGGCCTCATCCAAAGGGGGTCTTGCTGCTCAGGTCCTGTCTATTGTTGCCATGTGAACCTGTAGCCCCCATGTCTTCAGATCTTTCAATTTTTCAAGAAAAGCAGGAAATCTGGATTTTTGGGTGTGAAATCCGATTTTTAAATGCTGGCAACTAATTCAAAATTAAAAAAAAAAAAAACAACATGTAGGCCAAACAAAACACACTTGCAGGCTGAATTGGTCCATCCAAGCTGCCAGTTTTTGGCTTCCAGCTTAGAGGAAATAGGCAGAACCAAAGGCATGTAAAAAACAAAAACAAAAACCATGCAAGCCGTTCAGTTTCCTCCTACTTCCAAGCACCACGAGGTACTACTGGAAAAAGAGCCTTGTGATAACTGCTAACTAAAACACAATACCTTGGGTCTTCAGAAAAGCCACAGGCCCTTGAAGTTGCCAGAGATATACCTTGCAGCTCCCCATGTCTGTTGCAGTTTCCTTAAAATTGGATCTCCAGCTTTGATGGAGTGAACTAATTTTCTTTAATCTTTTGATCAGGTGCATCAGTTTTGAGGTTTACTCTCTTTTCTGAAAGCCGTCAGCTCTATCTTGACCCCTGAGTTTCCAGTAAAAGCAATCGTTTGGGTGAAGGCAATGCAGAGAAAGAGCACTTGAGCCAAATAAGAGTTTGACTTAACTAAATTTTATGATAGGAAATGCTTCCAGGCCAAAAACCTGAAAAGCGATCAAAGGTTTTCAAAGACTGGATCCAGTGAGTTCAGTTTATTAACCCTGGCCTATGTCCGGGCCAAGGTCATGCCCAGAGGACGTGGCAAATGCAGGATCTGATTTTTTTTTAATGTGGTCTTTTAGAGGGTATGTATTGACATTCCTGGTTGCCCAACTTAGTATCTTAGTGTAAGGCTCTGCACATCCTAACGGTCCTGTTTGCCCAGGACTGAGATGTTTCTTGGGATGTGGGACTTGCAGTGCTAAAACTGGGACAATATCGGGCAAACTAGGATGGTTGGTCATCTTATACCCTAGAGGCCTTTTCTCAGTGTTCATGCTATGAAGCTTTGAAACCTTTTTATTGTCCCTTTAAAAAATAAAACCTAGCCAGGTGCAGTGGCTCGCACCTGTAGTCTCAGCACTTTGGGAGGCTGAGGCGGGAGGATCACAAGGTCAGGAGATGGAGACCATCCTGGCCAACATGGTGAAACCCCATCTCTATTAAAAATACAAAAATTAGCTGGTGTGGTGGTGGGCGCCTGTAATCCCAGCTACTCAGGAGGCTGAGGCAGGAGAATCACTTGAACCTGGGAGGTGGAGGTTGCAGTGAGCCAAGGTCGCACCACTGCACTCCAGCCTGGTGACAGAGCGAGACTCCGTCTAAAAATAAAAATAAAAAAACGCTAGCCTGGGCAACATAAAGAGACACCCATCTCCACAAAAAATTTAAAATTAGCTTGGTGTGGTGGTGCTTGCCTGTAGTCCCAGCCACTTGGGAGGCTGAGGTGGGAAGACCACTTGAGCCTGGGAGGTGGAGGCTGCAATGAGCCATTATTGTGCCACTACACTCCAGTCTGGGGGACAGAGTGAAACCCTGTCTCAAAAACAAAACAACAACAAAAACAAAAATCCAACAAAGCTGGCATGGCGGCATATGTCTGGAATCTCAGCTACTTGGGAGGCTGAGGCAGGAGGATCATTTGAGCCCATGGGTTGAAGACCAGCCTGGTCAACATAAGGAGACCCTGTCTCACAAAATTAAAAAAAAAATTTAAAACAGCAACAACAAAAAAGCAGAGCAAAACACACTTCACTCTAAACTGCAATAGTGCTGAACTCTCCTGGCTTTCTTCCTATTTCTCCAGTTGTTCTTACTCATCTCCTTGGCTGCTTTCTTAGCCTCCTCCTACCTTTCATCTCTGAATTGCACCTCAAGGTGTAGCTGGTGGGCTCCTGTTCCATTTTCTGCCCTTCTCAGTGGACTCACCTTTATGTGGAAGACTTCCACATTTAGTTCTTGAGCTCATATTCTCACCTAAGATCCAACCCTTCAGCTCCAACAACTTCATAAACATTTTCCACTGGGATGCCCTGATCACCTCATGCCCTGAGTCATTGTCTTCCAGACCAACCCAGCTCCCACTCACTCACTTAGTGTCCTCTTCCATTAGAGGCAGTACCATTTTTTTCAAGCCTTCTGTCTCAAAATGCCATACTAATCCCAAATTAGCATCCACGTACTATGAGTGTATCCACAGCAACTACTACACTGCAGGGCACATCTGAAGGGCTCAGTGGAGGCTTGTCGAATCAAAGCAGCTCTTGGGAAGAGAGTCAAAGGAGGAGGACATGAAATAGCATTTTACGAGAGGCTCAAGATACCCAAGTAAATACCCAGGATTTGCAGGGAGAAGTAAAGCAAAGATCTGGCAAGTGTTATCACTGCAGCCATAGTTAATTCAAATGTTCACAGATGCAACTTCAACTATAGACATTTGACCGCCTGTTAGTTAAATGAACCAGAATGTTATTAAATTTTTAGTTCACTTTGTCTTGTGTTGATATAGTTTCAGGCAAGGTCAAGCTTCCAGACAATTACAAGGGTTAACATAACAAATACGGATCCTATTCTTTTGTTTTATTTGCCAGATTCCTGACAGAAGAGTCTATGTCTAATTACCAAGTGCTCAGAACCAGAGCAAAGCTAGTGGTCAGAATCCAGATTTTTCTCCTTCCATCCCCTATCGTTTCCCATATGCTTTTCTTTTTTCCCTTAAAAATAGGAAACATGGCCGGAACAGTGGCTCACGCCTGTAATCTCAGCACTTTGGGAGGCTGAGGTGGGCAGATCACTTGAGGTCAGGAGTTTGAGACCAGCCTGGCCAACACGGCGAAACCCTGTCTCCACTAAAAATACAAAAATTAGCTGGGTGCGGCAGTGAGCACCTGCAGTCCCAGCTATTCAAGAGGATGAGGCAGGAGAATCGCTTGAACCCTGCAGGTAGAGGCTGCAATGAGCCTAGATCACGCCAATGCACTCCAGCCAGGGCCACGGAGTGAGACTCTGTTTCAAAAAAAAAAAAAAAAAGAAAAAGTACTTGTGGCCAGGCACCGCAGCTCATGCCTGTAATCCCAGCACTCTGGGAGGCTGGGCAGGAGGATTGCTTGAGCCCAGCCTGGGCAACATAGTGAGACCCCATCTTTATAAAAAATAGAAAATTAGCCTGATGTAGTGGTGTGTGCCTGTTGTCCCAGCTACTCAGGAGGTAGAGGCCAGAGGATAGCTTGAGCCTAGAAGGTTGAGGCTGCAGTAAGCCATGATCATTTCACTGCACTCCAGCCTAGACGACAGAGTGAGAGAGACCCTGCCTCTAAATTAAAACAAAACAAAACAAAACGAAAAAAAAAAAAACTACCTATAGCATAATAGCTTTTAAAAGTCTTTTTGAAATAGGCTGGGCACAGTGGCTCACACCTGTAATCTCAGCACTTTGGGAGGCCAAGGTGGGCAGATCACGAGGTCAGGAGATCGAGACTAACCTGGCCAACATGGTGAAACCCTGTCTCTACTAAAAATACAAAAATTAGCTGGGTGTGGTGGCACATGCCTGTAATCCCAGCTACTCGGGAGGCCGAGGCAGGAGAATCTCTTGAACCAGAAAGTCGGAAGTTGCAGCGAGCTGAGATCGTGCCACTGCACTCTAGCCTGGGTGACAGAGCAAGACTCTGTCTCAAAAAAGGAAAAAAAAAAAGAAATAGAAATATACCATGTTATTGGTGGGAGCCAGCAGTTTGGAAACATTGCTCATATTCTTTAGGAAAATCCTTCTCCCAGTGGATCTTCCAGATATCCCCAAGTCTTGGGATTCCCTAGTGCCCCCTTTCTTTGCATCTATTAAGTACAGAGCACACCTCAGACCAGGGTTTCCCAATCTCTGCATTACTGGCATTTAGGGCTGGTTAATTATTTGATAGGGTCAGGAGGAGCTGTGTGCTATCCTGAGCACTGGAGGATGTTTACTGGATGCCAGTAGCACACAGTTGTGACAACCCAAGATGTCACTAGACATTGCCAAATATAACCTGAGGGGTAAATTGCCCATGCACTGCACTTGATTCTTTTACTCAGAAATGAACATGGAGCAATTTACGTGCACCAGTAAAATGCGTCTGCTCTTGGAGTCCCTTTGGGCCATACCCCAGCCAGGGAAGTTCCCAAAGATGGGAGCAGAGGATTATCTCCAGGCAGTGCTCAAGGTGAGACCTGAAAGCCCAATCAATCAAGGAAACTCTAATTGGACCCATTACCTTACCTAAGCAGACTCTCTTTTGGAAGCTCACCCTGCACCCAGGTAGGTGCCTCTGGGATCTTTTGCCTTCCTCAGGAGGTATGGGATGGAGGGTGCTGGAGAGGGAAGCTTGGCAGGGTTCCAAGACACAATTAGAATGGCCTGAGTCAGCAGAGCTGCTCTAGGCCTTGGGGATTTCCATGGGGAACTGTGTGGACAGAATTCCCCCAGGATAGTGGTCTAGACAGGGCTCACCCTTCCCTCTGCTCACCAGGAGCTTCTGCTTCCCCTTTAGGAAGAGGAAACACCCTGGCTGTTTATTTTGGGGCTGTAGGATCTGTTGTGAATAAGCCCCAGGATGGGCCACAGGATGTCTTTCTTCCCTGGTGAGACATTTTAGGAAGTGCACAGAGCTGGCAGCAGCCCTGCGAGATGGAAGTGGTGTGCCACGTGGGCAGGTGCACCAGCAGAGCAATTAGTAAAACAAAGGAAGGAGAATGCCTGAGATTAAGTCCAGCGACTAAGAAAATGTAATTTATTTTATTTTATTATTATTGTTTTTTGAGATGGAGTCTTGTTCTTGTCACCCAGGCTGGAGTGCAGTGGTGTGATCTCCACTCACTGCAACCTCTGCCTCCCAGGTTCAAGTAATTCTCCTGCCTCGGCCTCCCGAGTAGCTGGGATTACAGGCACCCACCACCACGCCTGGCTAATTTTTGTATTTTTAGTAGAGATGGGGTTTTACCATGTTGGCCAGGCTTGTCTCAAACTCCTGACCTTGTGATCCGCCAGCCTCAGCCTCCCAAAGTGCTGGGATTACAGGCGTGAGCCACCGTGCCCGCCCAGAAAATGTAATTCAAAAGCATATTAGAATCCTTGTTAACTTTCCTTATGTTAAAAAGCAATCTGCTTGTTAAAAAAATTAATTTAATTTATAAAAACTGCAAAGTGGCCAGGTGTGGTGGCTCATGCTTGTAATCCCAGCACTTTGGGAGGCGGAGCGGGCGGATCATGAGGTCAATATATCGAGATCATCCTGGCCAACATGATGAAACCCCGTCTCTACTAAAAATACAAAAATTAGCTGGGCATAGTGGTGCGCGCCTATAATCCCAGCTACTCAGGAGACTGAGGCAGGAAAATCGCTTGAACCCAGGAGGCGGAGGTTACAGTAAGCTGAGATTGCGCTACTGCACTCCAGCCTGGCGACAGAGTGTGAGACTCTGTCACACACACACACACAAAAAAAATTTTTCTCTAAACACCATTTAATGTTGATAATTATATGTGCTTTTTATCATTTTTATTTATTTTTGAATATGATTGGAAAGTGGTGATTTTATTTTATTTTTTAAACATAATTAGAAAATTGATGAGTCTCTTCATCATTTTTAAGGGCAAGAAAGCTTTCTGATGGCGTGAATAATGTGCTGTAAGTATTTTAACTAAAATCTATATCTAAACATTTTAGTTGTTCGCATGTTTTGTCATTATAAACTATGCCTCCAACAAACATCTTTATGCTTTTTCTAACTGTGTTCTGGAAAACTTTTTATTCATTGTATTTCTTTTTTCCTACCTTCTTCTCTCTTTTCTTGTACCCTCCTCCACCCAAATAAATGCTGACAGCATGGTGTATAGTTTTCTATACCTTTCTCTATGCTCAAGCAATGATACACAGCCTATATGCACATAGAGGGCATGTTGGTTTGGTGACTGATTTATGGGTAACGGAATGCTGCTCCATATCCTTAGTGCCTTGGTTTTCTTCTTGATGAGAAACCTTCTGTTTGTATCCACAGGTTCTTTCCCAGGTGTGAGCACCCATGGGGTTAGGAGATCTGAAAACTTTATCTTTCTATATCTTCCACTTTGCCTTGGAGGCCTCAGATAGAAGCCATAATCTCAGCAGACTTTTAGTTTCCTCATCTATGAAATGGGAGCATGCTACTGCCCCATCTACTTTATAGGATCACTGTGAGCAAAACTCCCAAGAGTATATATATATATATATACTCCCTTATATATATATACCTATCTGCATATATGGTAAACCATTACTTGTTAGCCATGACAGTCAAGAGAGTCAATGTCCTTTACTTGCTATTTTCCAAACTACCCTGGCACATCTCTGCCTCAGTGTCTTTGCTTATGTCATTGACGTTGCCTGGAATGCCCTTCCACCTGCTCCGCTTATCCAAGTCTTATCCACCCCTTGGGGCTCAGAAATTCTATATCTTTTTTTCTTTTTCTTTTCATATGGGGTCTCGCTCTGTCACACAGGCTGGAGTGCAGTGGTTCCCCCATAGCTCACTGCAGCCTCAACCTCCAGGGCTCAGGCAATCCTCCCGTCTCGGCCTCCTGAGTAGCTGGGACTACAGGTGCATGCCATCACATCTGGATACTTTTTCTTTTTTTTTTTTTTTTTTGTAGAGAAGGTTCTCATTATGTTGCCCAGGCAGGTCTTGAACTCCTAGCCTCAAGTGATCTGCCCACCTCAGCCTCCCAAAGTGCTGATATTATAGGTGTGGGCACCTCGCCCAGCCAAAAATCCCATTTCTTGTGTATGATAACATTTAATGTCTCCAGATGGGAGTTATGTCATCCTCCTCAGGACCCCTAATTTTCCACATTATTCATTCATTTCCTTGCCTTTTTCTATTTTAATTTTTTTTTTTTGCTAATTTTTTATTTTTATTTTTTGTAGAAGTGGGGTCTTGCTATGTTGCCCAGGCTGGTCTTGGACCCTTGGCCTCATGCAATCCTCCTGCTTTGGCCTCCCAAAGTGCTGGGATTACAAGCATGAGCCATTGCCCAGCCTAATTTTTTTTTAATGTGAATTAAAAAGAGGACAGGGCTGGGCACAGTGGCTCACGTCTATAATCCCAGCACTTTGGGAGGCCAAGGGGGGTGGATCATGAGGTTAGGAGTTTGAGACCAGCCTGGCCAATGTGGTGAAACCCCATCTCTACTAAAAATACAAAATTAGCCAGGCATGGTGGCGCATGCCTGTAATCTCAGCTACTCGGGAGGCTGAGGCAGGAGAATCACTTGAACCTGGGAAGTGGAGGTTGCAGCGAGCCGAGATCACTCCACTGCACTCCAGCCTGGGCAACAGAGTGAGACTCAGTCTCAAAAAAAAAAAAAGGACTGGAACTGTATCCTAAACATCTTTTATTCCTATAGAGTCCAGAAATAATACACATTAAGCACGTGAATATTTGTTAAATAAAAGAATGAATGGGCCAGGCATGGTGGCTCATGCCTGTAATCCCAGCAGTTTGGGAGGCCGAGGTGGGCAGATCACTTGAGGTCGAGAGTTTGAGACCAGCCTGGCCAACATGGTGAAACCCTGTCTCTACTAAAAATACAAAGAGTAGGCTGGGCGTGGTGGCTCATGACTGTAATCCCAGCACTTTGGGAGGCCAAGGCAGGTGGATCACAAGGTCGGGAGATGGAGACCATCCTAGCTAACACAGTGAAACCCCGTCTTTACTAAAAATACAAAAAAATTAGCCGGGTGTGGTGGCGGGCACGTGTAGTCCCAGCTACTCGGGAGGCTGAGGCAGGAGAATGGCACCAACCTGGTAGGTGGAGCTTGCAGTGAGCCGAGATTGCGCCACTGCACTCCAGCCTGGGCAACAGAGTGAGACTCCATCTCCAAAAAACGAAAAAGAAAAAGAAAAAAAACACAAAGAGTAGCTGGGTATAGTGGTGGGCACCTGTAATCCCAGCTACTTGGGAGGCTGAGGCAGGAGAATTGCTTGAACCTGGGAGATGGAGGTTGCAGTGAGCCAACATCGTGCCACTGCATTCCATCCTGGGTGACAGAGCGAGACTCAGTCTCAAAAAAAAAAAGAATGTTCTAAAAAAAAAAGAATGATCTTTACTATCACTTACACAAATTCTCCCCATGCTGAGGGTTTCAGGGAGAGATCAGAATCATGGAAGATTTTGAGCACTTTGAAATAAAGATATTTTAGAAATTCTTTAGTGGTAATATTTTGCCCTTTTGGGAAAAAACATATTGCAGAAAATACAGAAAAATCACAGATAAAAATAATTCACAATTCTGCCACCTAGAGAAAATCTACCTTTAACATTTTAATGTCTATTTTTTAGTCTTTCTATACATATACATACTTACAAAATATGACATACGTGTGTATATATACATACATATACACATGCATATACATTTATAACTTTTAAAAAGGTTAGCACTTGTGCTATCTGGGGATCCAGGAGGGAGACAGTGGGGAGAGCCACTTTTAGGTGGCCTGGCCCCTGCTCTCTGATTCTAGTTATAGGAGATCCGGAAGCATTTCCCCAAGTACAAGCCAAGGCAAGTTCCTGGGGCCCTTTCTGTTCATTGAATCACTGCACCAGGGGAGGAGCCATGAGCAGACAGCCCCCGGTCTCTGGGGGTCCTGCCTCCCTGGATCCCACATAAACAGAGGAGCAGCACCCACAGCCTCCTACTCTTCCTGCTCCCTTCTCATTCTTACCCCTTTTTGGGGAAGTCCAGGACCCCAAGAATCCTGGGTCTCACTCATCCCCTAAAAAAACCTTAGCAACGATTTCCCTATTATCCCAGCCCCACCTGCGGGGAGTAGCAAAAGTACAAGAATTACCCAGCCAGTGAGTGGGTGAATCGGGTTCTCCCTGGGGAGTGTGACACTCCCCGATGAGCGAGGGAAGTACGCTCACTCCCCAGGACGGCTCCGCAGACGGACCGAAGCTCATGGTGGGAGGGTGCATTCTAGGAAGAGGAAATGGGTAAGGACATTCACTGTGCATTAGCTCACCACTGACCCTTCATGCACCTTCTCATTTAACCTTGAAACGAAATGCTCAGGGTGTTATTGTCATGGCCATTTTACAGACGCGGAACCTGAGGCTGGTGCCGAAGCTTCTGAAGTAAAACTGTGTGAGCTTGGCTGACTCCACCTGGTGTCATGTATGCCCACTCTGCTGTTCACTAGCTGGAACCCCCGACTGCCTCCTCCCCATCACTGGTGCCCCTCACTCTGTAAGAGTGGCCTTCCTTCTCTCAGGAATCATCCTTGACTCTTTCCCTCACCTCCACATCGAATTCGTCAGCAAGACCTATCCACTCTGCCTCCAACACATCTCCTGTGTCTTCCATTTCTCTCCATCTTTGCTGCTCCTACCTGGCCTAAAACACCATCATTCTTTCCTAAACTTTTGCAATTGCCTTTTCATTGGTCTTCCTGCCACCATATGCCTTATTTTCCACACCACAGCCAAAATGATCTTTTATTTTTTAAAAAGTATTTTTATTTATTAAATTTTTTTGACACTGAGTCTTGCTGTCGTCCAGGCTGGAATGCAGTGGCGTGATCACAGCTCACTGCAACATTGACCTTTTGGGCTCAAGTGATCCTCCTGCCTCAGTCTTGCAAGTAGGTGGGACAACAGGCATGTGCCCAGCTAATTTTTTTTTTTTTTTTTGAGACAGAGTCTCGCCCTGTCACCCAGAATGGAGTGCAATGGCGTGATCTCAACTCACTGCAACCTCCACCTGCTAGGTTTAAGCGATTCTCCTGCCTCAGCCTCCTGAGTAGCTAGGACTACAGGTGCGTGCCACCGCACCCAGCTAATTTTTATTTTTGTATTTTTAGTAGAGACGGGGTTTCACCATATTGGCCAGGATGAACTCAACCTTGTGATCTGCCCACTTGGCCTCCCAAAGTGCTGGGATTACAGGCATGAGCCACTGCGCCTGGCCCCAGCTAATTTCTTATTTTGTTTTTTTGTAGAGACAGGGTCTTGATATATTGCACAGGCTGCAAAATGATCTTTTTTTGTTTCTTTTGAGATGGAGTCTCACTCTGTCATCCAAGCTGGAGTGCAGTGGCACGATCTCTACTCACTACAGCCTCTACCTCCCAGGCTCAAGTGATTCTCCTGCCTCAGTCTCCTGACTAGCTGGGATTACAGGTGCATGCCACCACACCTGGCTAATTTTTGTATTTTTAATAGAGATGGGGTTTCACCATTTGGCCAGGCTGATCTCAAACTCCTGACCTCAAGTGATCCACCTGCCTCAGCCTCCCAAAGTGCTGGGCTTGCAGGCATGTGCCACCGCACGTGGCCTGCAAAATGATCTTTTAAACAGATTGTATCACTCCCCTGCAAAGCCTCCAATGGATTTCAAGCAAACCTTCAATAAAACCCTTAATCCCTACAGGATGTGGCCTCTGCTTGCTTCTCAGACCTCGCTCCTGCCACTTCCCCCGCCCCCACACTCTAGCCACACTGCCTTTCTCTCTGTTCCTCAAACAGTCAAGCTGGCTCTGCCTTAGGGACACTGCAGTTGCTGTTCTTTCCATCTGGACTGCTTTTCTCACTCAGTTTCCCACGGCTGGTTCCTTTTTGCCATTCAAGACGTGGTATAAAGGTCACCTTCTCAGAGAGGCTTTCCCTAACTACCTGTTCTAAGTAGCCACTTAATCACTTGTTATCACATTCACCTGTTTTAATTATTTGCATACCACTTATCACTATGGGGTTTCTTTCTTTCTTTCTTCCTTCCTTTCTTCCTTCCTTCCTTCCTTCCTTCCTTCCTTCCTTCCTTCCTTCCTTTCTTTCTTTCTTTCTTTCTTTCTTTTTTTCTTTCTCTTTCTTTCCTTTTCTTTTTTTTTTTTTGCCCCACATAATCTGCAGTAATGTGCTCTTTAAAATTTTGTCATTTTGGCCGGGTGCAGTGGCTCACACCTATAATCCCAGCACTTTGGGAGGCCGAGGTAAGTGGATTGACTGAGCTCAGGAGTTCGAGACCAGCCTAGGCAAAATGGTGAAACCCCACCTCTACTAAAAATACAAAAATTAGCCAGTGTGGTGGTGCACGCCTGTAATCCCAGCTACTCAGAAGGCTGCGGCAGGAGAATTGCTTGAACTCAGGAGGTGGAGGTTGCAGTGAGCTGAGATCACACCACTGCACTCCAGCCTGGGCGACAGAGTGAGACTGTCTCAAAAAAATTTAAAAAATTAAAATTTTGTCATTTATTCATTCATTCATTTGTTCATTCCTGTGTCCTCCCACTAGAATCTATCCCCAATGCCTAGAAGGGTGTCTGGTATATAGTGGCTGCTCAATAAGTATTTGTTGAATGAATTTTTAAATGAATGAATCACATTTTTCCTTGATTAATTCAGTTAACAATTGTCATCTGTTAGGGGCCAGATACTAAGCTAAAGGCCATGAGAAACATAAACAAGACACATCAACTCCCAAGAAGTGTTTGATTCATGATGTCTGAGATGTACTTTGAAATAATTCAGAAAAAAAAGGGGGACAGATGAAATACAACTGGCCAAATGTTGATGACTATCGAGGTAGCATGACGGAAAAGGGGGGTTATTACATTATTTTTTGACTTTCGTGTATCTTTCAAAATGTCCATAATAAAAAGGTATTTTTGGCCAGGTGTGGTGACTCACACCTGTAATCTCAGCACTTTGGGAGGCTGAGGCGGGAGGATCACTTGAGGTCAGAAGTCCGAGACCAGCCTGGCCAACATGGTGAAACCCCATCTCTACTAAAAATACAAAAATTAGCCAGGCATGGTGGCAGGCACCTGTAATCCCAGCTACTCGGGAGGCTGAGGCAGGAGAATCGCTTGAACCTGGGAGGTGGAGGTTGCAGTGAGTCGAGATGGCACCACTGCACTCCAGCCTGGGCAACAGAGCAAGACTCCTGCTCAAAACAAAACAAAACAGAAAGGTATTTTAAAATTTTTATTTAAAAAGCAGCTATGGCTAGGCATGGTGGCTTATCCCTGCAATCCTAGCACTTTGGGAGGCTGAGGCGGGCGGATTGCTTGAGCTCAGGAGTTTGAGACCAGCCTAGGCAGCATGACAAAGCCCTGTCTTTACAAAAAATACAAAAAATTAGCCGGGTGTAGTGGCATGCTCCTGCAGTCCCTGCTGCTCAGAAGGCTGAGGGTGAGAGGATTGCTTGAGCCCAGGAGGTCGAGGCTGCAGTGAGCCAAGAACGTGCCACTACACTCTAGCCTGGGCAACAGAGTGAGACCCTGTCTCAAAAAAAAAAAAAAAAAAAAAAAGAAAAGAAAAAAGAAAGGCAGCTTATGATCAAGATGGGGGAAAAGTATGTATATACAAATAACCATTTTGCTGAAGATTGCTGAGAGTGGTATAAATGGAGAAACTTGCTAGTGAATAAACATTTTTGAGCATCTGGTGTGCCTAGGCACTGTGCTAAGCACTAGGGATAGAATGATAACAAGACACACACACGGCTGGGCACGGTGGCTCACACCCATAATCCCAGCACTTTGGGAGGCTGAGGCGGGCGGATCACCTGAGGTTAGGAGGTCGAGACCAGCCTGGCCAACATGGTGAAACTCTGTCTCTACTAAAAATACAAAAAAATTAGCCAGGAGTGGTGGTGCACACGTGTAATCCTAGCTACTCAGGAGACTGAGGTGGGAGGATTGCTTCAGCCTGGGAGGCAGAAGTTGCAGTGAGCCGAATTTGTGCCACTGCACTCCAGCCTGGGTGACAGAGTGAGAATCTATCTCAAAAAATAAAAATAATAAAAAGTAGCCAGGTGCAGTGGCTCACGCCTGTAATCCCAGCACTTTGGGAGGCTGAGGCGGGGGATCACCTGAGGTCAGGAGTTCGAGACCAGCCTGACCAACATGGAGAAACCCTCATCTCTACTAAAAATACAAAATTAGCCAGGCGTGTTGGCGCATGCCTGTAATCCCAGCTACTCGGGAGGCTGAGGCAGGAGAATTGCTTGAACCTGTTAGACAGAGGTTGTGGTGAGCCGAGATCGCACCATTGCACTCCTGCCTGAGCAACAAGAGCGAAACTCCGTCTCAAAATAATAATAATAATAATAATAATAATAATAATAATAATAAAAAGTAAAAAGCTACACACAGCCTCTTCTTTCATGCAGTATAGAGTCCAGCAGAGCTGGGAGACACAACTGAATAAAAGGTCACACACAGAATGCCAACAGAGAGCACTCACATGGTCTGGGGTCAGGAAAGTGAGGGGGGTGAAGGGTGAGCAGGACAGCCTTCCAGACAGAAGGAACAGCATGCACAATGGCTGAGCAGCATGGAACAGCCTGGCACATGTCAGGAGCCCAGAGAAGGCCAGCATTCTAGGACAGACAGAGCAAAGAGGTTAGTGGGAAGATAGAAGGTGAGACTAGTGAGCAGAAGCTAGACCGACCCCATAGGGATATAATGGTCCTGTTCAACTTTAGAGACTTGATCCTCCACTACTTCAGGAGGATGCAGGAAGGTTTCTTGAGGCAGATGGTCTAGGAACCAGGCCTTGAAGGTTGGTGATAATTGCAACAGGGAAAGGTAGCCCCGAAAGGTATTCCTGGTGAAGATAACAGAGTGAACTCTGATCCAGAGGGACAGAGTCCAAGGTGCTGAGGAAATAGTGAGTGGCTTGGCATGGGAGGGGCCTGGCAGGGGTGGTGCATGCAGGGGTGTAGGGGGCAATAAGCCTAGATAGCAAGGTCAGAGACAACACCAGACATGGCATGTTAAGGAGTTTGGACTTTATTCCACAGACAATGGGGAGCCACTGAAGATTTTTTGATTATTAGAGAGATAGGACCAGAGCTGGCACTTAGGAAGGTTGGATTTGGTGGGGAAATCAGGCAGGAGAATATTATTTATTTACATGACAGGCAACATGGGTTTGATTTTAATACTCAACAATGTATTGAGTGCATGGTACCTGCCAATACTGAAAACTGGAGGGGCAAAGAGAAAAAAGGGACTGCCCCTGTCCTGTCCCGTGGAGCTCGTAGATGACTAAACTGACAATGATGATACAGTGTGATGTGGTAGTGATATGACCAGCATGTTATGGGTGCCCTTAAGAAAGGGGACCACTGAGGCTGGGCACGGTGGCTTACACTTGTAATCCCAGCACTTTTGGAGGCCGAGGCAGGTGGATGGCTTAAGTCTAGGAGTTCAAGACCACCCTGGGCAACATGGTGAAACCCCGTCTCTACAAAACATTTACATATTTGCTGGGCATGGTGACATGTGCCTGTAGTCCCAGCTACTTGGGAGGCTGTCGTGGGAGCATTGCTTGAGCCCGGGAGGTTGAGGCTGCAGTGAGCTGAGATCATGCCACTGCACCTAGCCTGGGTGATAGAGCAAGACCCTGTCTCAAAACAATAAAAGAAAGGGGGGCACTGAGGCTGGGCACGGTGGCTCACGCCTGTAATCCTAGCACTTGGGGAGGCTGAGGTGAGCAGATCACCTGAGGTCGGGAGTTCGAGACCAGCCTGACCAACATGGAGAAACCCTGTCTCTACTAAAATATACAAAAAATTAGCCAGGCCTGGTGGCACATGCCTGTAATCCCAGTTACTCAGGAGGCTGAGGCAGGAGAATTGTTTGAACCCAGGAGGTGGAGGTTGCAGTGAGCTGAGATTGCACCATTGCACTCCAGCCTGGGCAACAAGAGTGAAACTCAGTCTCAAAAAAAAAAAAAAAAAAAAAAAAAAGAAAAGAAAAGAAAGGGGGCTACTGAACTCAGCCTGAAGTGGGGCAGTGGTCAGCAAAGTCTTCTGAATGAATGGTGAGTTACCAGGAAAAAGGGTGAGGAACGGTATTCCAGGCAGCAGCAACACATGTAAAAAGCATGGAGTGGGGAGAGCAGAGTGGCTCAGCATGGACTGAGGATGAGGAAGCCGGTGCTGTGAGTACAGAGAAAGCCAGAAAGAAAGCAGGGGACAGACCACAAGGACTTTGCATATCATACTAGTTTGTTTCTTATCATTGAAGCCATGGATCCCTCCTCCCTAAATGAATAATCCCACCTTTTTCCCTTTGTTCCCACAGTCCTGGGAAGAGGAGTAGCTGTTTCCTGCAGTTGCTGCCTCAGTGATACCTCAGTGCTCTCTTTGTCATTTCACTTTCCAAGTTGAAGTTAACAATTCTTTTTTGTTTTGGACCTAGTAAACAATTCTTTATCTTAAATTGACCCCGTTACAACGTGTTACAATAGCTGGTGTGATTTCAGTTCCCTGTCTGGACCGTGACTGAGAAAGGGCCCTTGAGAGGTTTGGTTTTTTTTTTTTTTTGAGACGGAGTTTCACTGTTGTTGCCAGGCTGGAGTGCAGTGGCACGATCTTGGCTCACTGCAACCTCCGCCTCCCGGGTTCAAGCGATTCTCCTGCCTCAGCCTCCCAAGTAGCTGGGATTACAGGCATGTGCCACCACGCTCGGATAATTTTTGTATTTTTAGTAGAGACGGGATTTCTCCATGTTGGTCAGGCTGGTCTCGATCTCCTGACCTCATGATCTACCCGCCTCAGCCTCCCAAAGTGCTGGGATTACAGGTGTGAGCTATTGCGCCTGGCCAAGAGATTTTTAAGTAAGCGGAGGCGTGCCGTCAGATTTACATTTTAGAAAGTTGTCTCTGGGGGGCAATGGTGGAGAACAACGACTAGAAGCAAGGAGCCCACTGAGGCCGTGGTTCCCGTGTTACAGGGGAGATACAGCAGCAGCCAGAATGCAGAGGCAGAAGGTAGATGGGAAGGAGGGGATACAGTCAAGAGATACTAAGGAAATAGAATTAACAGAAGAGGGAGATCAAGAGATTTGCTTATGCTTCTGAGTTTGCAGAACATGCCATTTACTGGGGCACAGAATATAGAAGAATTTGGTGGGTGTTGAGAAGATCAATCATTCTGTTTTGTACACATTAAGTCTAAGAACCACCAGGTGGAAATGGAGGCAGCTGTGTATGCAGATGTGTGGGCAGAAGAGCCAGGCAGATGGATTCGGAACTCAGCAGGGTATGGCTGTGGTTGAGGTCATGCAGACAGCATCGTGGGTGGGGGCACTGAGGGCAGAATCTCCTAGAACCCCAACATTTAGGAGATGAGCTGAGAAACAGGAACCTTAGATTATCTGGAAGAGATGCTTGGGAACTACGAAAGTGTTCAGAGGGAGGATCAGGCAGGGCACTTGTCAGAACAACTGGAGTCTGGGTACTCAAAGGAAGGAAACTTGTCAAAGGTATGTGTTTCAGGCATGCAGGTACATACGCATTTTTAAAGTCATTCCTTCTCATAAGTTTGGAATATTGAGGAAAAACTCTTTCACATCAACCCTGGTGCCACCAGGCAACCTGGCCCAACCTTTCACTGTTGTCCAAGTGCATCAGGAGAAGCCACCTGGCCGGAAGGAGCCAGGTGGAGCAGAGGGCAGCCAGTCTTATAGTCAATAGTCAGTGATAAGGCCAGATGTGTGGCAATATCAAATAATCAAGAACTGGCGTCATCCCCAGACAGCATGCTTAACTGTCTTCAGTGAGGAGACAAGGAAGGGGTGGAGGGGTGTCTCAGACGCCTGGGAGGGGAAATGGGAGGGAGCTCGCATTTATGGAGTGGGCCAGGCCCTGTGCTAGGCTCTTTCCATGCTATCTCCACTAACCCTCCCAACAGCCATGCCTGTTTCAAAGATAAGACAGCTGGGGCTCCAAGAGGTTAAATAATGTGCCTCAGGTAGTTAACTGAGTGACCTAGGATTTGAACCTGGAAGGCCAAAGGCCATGCTGTCTCAAGGGAGCCCTTGGTCACCAGTTCAGTCAATCTCCCTGGTGAAGGTCCATGTGCTGTAAGTTTGGGCATGGATACAAACCTTCCCGTTGAAGCTTGATATGAGTGATGGCTCAGCGCCCAATCAGCGGCCAGATTAGGTGTTCTCCATGAGTGGTTTGGTGCTAGCACTTGCTTCCAAACCACACTTCCTGTTCATCTTTCACACCTATTGTCTCACTGCTGGGTTTCTTGCCAAATGCCTCCCTTGCCACTCCCGGTATGGGGGCGGAGTGACTAGGGAACAGCTTACAATGAGGAGTCTGTCAGACCTCCTTACTTTGCAGACGTCCTAAACACCTGATGAGCAACCACCAACTACTGGGGAGAGCCAATTTGCACCCAGTTTTTGAGACCCTAAAAGACACTCTTTGAGCCTGATTACAGGTCAAATAATGGTAATAGCTAAAGGGTGGCTTTCTGTGTGCTGAGCCTTGAATTGTCTGCCTAACATGCATTGTTTCATATAATTCTTAAAACAACCCCATGAGGTGAGTGCGATTATTACACCCATTTTGCCTACAAGGAAGCAGGCTGAGAGAAAAGTGTCTACACCCAGTAAGCACCAGGAATGTCTGAATCAAAGGCAGGGAGAGGTGCCTGCCATGCCCCGCACTTCCTTTCCCTCCCTTCCCCCAAGGCCTTTGGCTTAGGTACGCTGATCCGAGAGAAATCCCTCCTCTCTCCTATCTTTCTTTCTTTCTCTTTCTTTTCTTTCCTTTTCTTTTCTTTCTTTTTTCTTTCTTTTCTTTCTCTTTCTTTCTTTCTTTTCTTTCTCTTTCCTTCTTTCCTTCTTTCTTTCTCTCTCTCTCTCTCTTTCCTTCTTTCTTTTTTTTTTTGGAGTCTCGCTCTGTTGCCCAGGCTGGAGTGCAGTGGCGTGATCTTGGCTCACTGCAACCTCCACCTCCCGGGTTCAAGCAATTCTCTTGCCTCAGCCTCCTGAGTAGCTGGGACTACAGGAGTGTGCCACCATGTCCAGCGAATTTTTGTATTTTTAGTAGAGATGGGGTTTCACCATGTTGGCGAGGATGGTCTTGATCTCCTGAGCTTGTGATCCGCCTGCCTCAGACTCCCAAAGTGCTGGAATTACAGACACGAGCCACTGTGCCCAGCCTATTCAGGAGCTTTTACCCCATAAATCTTCTTACACAGAGAAAAATAAAAAGTTCTGTCTCTTGTTACAGATATTTTATATTATCAGTGGTGCCAATAAGGTGTGTGGGTGTGTGTGTACACATGCATGTATGTGGGTGTGTGTGCACACATGCATGTATGTGTCTGTGTGTGTGCACACACATATGTGGGGGTGGAGTAGGAATCAGGCAAATCAACCTCATAGACCTGTTCCCTGTTTCTGGGGTCATATGTGGCTACAGTGACTATGTTTCTGAACCACAGGCCAGGCCACATGTCCTGGCCATTGCAATGGTTGTTGAGGGGATATTACAACAATGAAACTGATACCTGCCCATGAGATACAGAGGCTATTGGCTAACAGTTCAGCAGATACACTGTAGTGTGCTTTGGAGACATTTAAAGGTCTCTGAGAGAGACAATATCTTGCCAAGAGTTGAGGCCTGAAACTTGACAGCTGCCCACAGCCCATTTAAGGGTTTGTGTTACACGTCACAATTTTAAAGACATTGTCATGGAGGATCTGATATTCTCAGAACATTCAAGAGAAATGTTATAGCCTAAAACCAGAGGGGAAATCTGAAACCATATCTTGTTTTAGGGGCTACTATAGAATTCATTAAATTAATAATTAAATCTATGTATGTACATACAAAATGTCGTGGACAACTGAGCCAGCCCTGCAAATACACAAGATGTCAGAAAGATTATCTCCGGCCAGGCACGGTGGCTCATGCCTGTAATCCCAGCACTTTGGGAGGCCAAGCTGGGTGGAACACCTGAGGTCAGGAGTTCGAGACTAGCCTGGTCAACATGGTGAAACCCTGTCTCTACTAAAAATACAAAAATTAGCCAGGCGTGGTGACTCACGCCTGTAGTCCCAGCTACTCGGGAGGCTGAGGCACTAGAATCGCTTGAACCCAGGAGGCGGAGGTCGCAGTGAGCTGAGATCACACCACTGCACACCTGCCTGGGCAACAGAGTGAGACTCAGTCTAAAAAAAAAGAAAAGAAAAGAAAGAAAAAGAAAAAGAAAAGAAAAGATTACCTCTGTTGAAAATACTCAGGCAGTGGAGATAGGAGCCAATTTTGGGTTTGCATGACATTAATTCAACAAGCATGTACTACTTCCTACCTATTAGCTCCCAGATACAAGAAGATTGGGCCTGGGATTGCAGTGACAGTAGGGTGGCAGATGTGTGGGGAATAAGTATGATATGGTGTAGGGAGGGTTATAATACTGATGAGTGCAATGTGCTACAGAATCCAGAAGATGAAGAATTCTTGGGAGGGGTGGTAGTATTAGTTTTCTACTACTGTGTAATAGATTACTACAGTTTAGCAGCTTAAAGCAACAACCATGTATTATCTCACAGTTTCCATGTGTCAGGGGTGCAGGTATGGCTGAACTGAGTCCTCTGCTCAGGGTCTCACAAGCTGACAATCAAGGTGTCTGCCGGGTTGCATTTCTTTCTGGAGGTTGAGGTCCTCTTCCAGGCTCACATGATTGTTGGAAGAATTTAGTTTCTTGCATCTGTATGATTGAGGCCTTCATTGTCTTGGTAGCTGTCACCAGGGGCCACTCTAATCAACTAGAGGCTTCCCTCAAGACTTTGTCACATGGCCCACTTCACAGATCTTCTCATAAGGTGGCAGCTTTCTTCTTCAAGACTAGCAGGAAATTCTCTTTGACTTCAGGGAGGATCCTAGTCCCTTTTTGTTTTCAGGGTTTAATCATTTATTTATTTTGAGATAGAGTTTTGCTCTTGTTGCCCAGGCTGGAGTGCAATGGCATGATCTTGGCTTGCTGCAACCTCCACCTCCTGGGTTCAAGTGATTCTCCCATGTCAGTCTTCTGAGTAGCTGGGATTACAGGCATGAACCACCATGCCCAGCTAATTTTGTATTTTTAGTAGAGATGGGGTTTTACCATGTTGGCCAGGCTGGTCTCAAACTCCTGACCTGAGGTGATCCACCTGCCTTGGCCTCCCAAAGTGCTGGTATTACAGGCATGAGCCAGCGTGCCTGGCTATTTATTTATTTTTGAGACAGGGTTTCACTCTGTCACCCAGACTGGAGTGCACTGATGCGATCACAGCTCACTGCAACCTCGAACTCCTGGGCTCAGGCCATCCTCCTGCTCATCCTACCAAGTAGCTGGGACTACAGGCATATGCCACCATGCCTGGCTAATTAAAACAATTTTTTCTTTGTAGAGATGGGGGTCTTGCTATGCTGCCCCAGTTGTTCTAGAACTCCTGGGCTCAAGAGGTCCTCTTGCCTCCCAAAGTGCTGGGTTATAGACATAAGCCATCATGCCTGCCCCCTAGTCCCTTTTTGAAGGTCTCCCCTAATTAGGACAGACCTACCCAGAATAAACTCCCTTTAGATTAACCCAAAATCAGCTGATTAGGGACCTTAATTACATCTGCAAAATGCTTTTTACCATAATCAAGAGAGTGACATCCAATCATATTCACAAATCCTGCCAACACTCAAGGAGAGGGGATTATGTAAGATGTGTATACCAGGAGACAGAAATCTTGGAGGCCATCTTAGAATTCTGCATACCATGTGTGAGACGGGGAGAGGGAAGGGAAGGGGAAAGTGCCAGGGTGGGTAACCTTTGAGCTGAGTACTGAAGAATGAATTTAAGTTCTCTAGGCTGCCAAGAAGGGAGACAAGTGGGTAGGGGAAAGGGCAGAGTGAAAAGAACATTATGGAAAGAGAGATGGGGCCAGGTGCAGTGGCTCATACTTGTAATCCCAGCACTTTTAGGAGGCTGAGGTGGGCGGATCATCTGAGGTCAGGGGTTTGAAACCCCTGATGGCCAACATGGTGAAACCCTGTCTCTACTAAAAATACAAAAATTAGCTGGGCGTGGTGGTTTGCACCTGTAATCCCAGCTAATAGGGAGGCTGAGGCAGGAGAACTGCTTGAACCCAGGAGGCAGAGGTTGCAGTGAGCCAAGATTGTGCCACTGTACTTCAGCCTGGGTGACAGGGAGAGACTCCATCTCAAAAAAGAAAAAAAGAAAGAGAAAGTCACAAACAAAGTTTCTTCAGGAACAAAGGGCATGAAGAAACCTGTTTAGTAGCAGTGGAGCTGTTCAGTGGGGTCAATGTTCAGTGGGATAGTGAGACCAGAGGTTGAAAGCCAGTAGAGAGTGCAGAAAAGGTGGACAGAATACTAAGACAAAGTACCATGTACTTTCAATAAGCTCTTGGTCTCAACTCTTGGTGACTGTACAAGGTAGGCCAAAGATAAAAACTGTCCAACGACAGAAATTTCACTTTGAAGTGTCCTCCACTCCATTTCTCCACCCTCTTCCTTCTCATCTCCTTTAGCAAAGTCCTTTCCTCAGAGATCTCCCCGACCCCACCCGCCACAGCCCCACAGCCCTGTCGGTCTAGCAGGGTGAGTAGCTGCACTGTCTCTGAACCCTTACGCCTGGACTTTGAAGGGGGAACAGATTCTTGCTTACTGAGTCAGCCTCAGCTGCTTCCTTTTTGTGCGTGAAGAAGCCAAAGAGTGAGCAGATTGGAGAGGACTAGAAGAAGCCAGAGATGCTGGTCAATTGACACAAAAATAAAGAGCTAAGGGAGAGGTTGAGAGAGGGAGAGCAATATCTATGGGTGTCTGGAATTTTTAAAGGGCTCAGAGGAGGAGGGGGCCGGTCGTGATGGCTCATGCCTGTAATCCGAGCACTTTGGGAGGCCAAGGCGGGCAAATCACAAGGTCAGGAGTTTGAGAGCAGCCTGACCAACATGGTGAAACCCTGTCTCTACTAAAAATACAAAATTTAGCTGGGTGTGGTGGTGTGCCTGTAATCCCAGCTACTCAGGAGGCCGAGGCAGGAGAATCGCTGGAATCTGGGAGGCAGAGGTTGCAGTGAGCCAAGAGCGTACCACTGCACTCCAGCCTGGAGACAGAGCAAGACTCTGTCTCAAAAAAAAAAATAAATAAATAAATAAATAAAATAAAATAAAAATACAAAAATTAGCTGGGTGTGGTGGTGCGCACCTGTAATCCCAGCTACTCGGGAGGCTGAGGCAGGAGAATTGCTTGAACCTGGAAAGTGGAGGTTGTAGTGAGCTGAGATCGCACCACTGCACTCCAGCCTGGGTGACAGAGCAAGATTCCATCTCAAAAAAATAAAAAGACTTGGAGGAGGGAAAGGGGAAGTTCAGAGTGTGGCTTTGCTTGCTGTCAGATCCTTTTTGTTGTTTTCTCAATATTTAAATAAAAATGGGAATTATTTTAAAAATTATTTTATTTTGAGACAGAGTTTCGCTCTTGTTGCCCAGGATGGAGTGCAGTGGCTCGATTTTAGCTCGCTGCAACCTCTGCCTCCTGGGTTCAAGCGATTCTCCTGCCTCAGCCTCCTGAGGAGCTGGCATTACAGGCATGTGTTACCAAGCCCAGGTAATTTTTTGTATTTTTAGTGGAGACGGTGTTTCGCCATGTTGACCAGGATGCTCTGAAACTCCTGACCTTAGGTAATCCACCCACCTCGAACTCCCAAAATGCTGGGATTACAGGCATGAGCTACCACACGCGGCCATTAAAAATTAGATTATGGTGTGTGTGTGTGTGTGCTCTCGCATGTGTGTGTATGTTGTTTTGTTTTTTGAAAATGATACTGCACAGGTCCTGGGCTATATGGGAATCCAGGATTTATTTGGGTTACCTTAAAAGGAAAAGGATAAATTATGGATACCTCCATGTGAAATAGTTGAATATGTTACCACTCACTAAGGTATTTTTTTCTTCTTACATTTTTTTATTTTTTATTTTTTATTTGAGATGGAGTCTTGGTCTGTCACCAGGCTGGAGTGCAGTGGTGCGATCTCGGCTCACTGTAACCTCTGACTCTCTGGATCAAGCGATTCTCCTGCCTCAGCCTCCCGAGTAGCTGAGATTATAGGCGTGCACCACCACACCCGGCTAATTTTTGTATTTTTAGTAGAGATGGGGTTTCACCAAGTTGGCCAGGCTGGTCTCCATCTCCCGACCTTGTGATCCGCCTGCCTCGGCCTCCCAAAGTGCTGGAATTACTGGCATGAGCCACTGTGCCCAGCCCCCCACATTTTTTTTTTTTTTTTGAGACAAGGTCTCACTGTGTCACCTAGCCAGGAGTGCAGTGACACAGTCACTGCTCACTGCAGCCTCAACCTCCTGGGCTCAAGCGACCCTCTCGCCTCAGTGTCCTGAGTAGCTGGGACTACAGGTGCGCACCGCCATGCCTGGCTATTTTTGTATTTTTAGTAGAGACAGGGTTTTGCCATGTTGCCCAGGCTTGTCTCAAGTTCCTGAGCCCAAGTGATCCTCCACCTGCCTCAGTCTCACAAAGTGCTGGGATTACAGGTGTCAGCCATCGTGCCCGGCCCATACAAATTTTAATTTAATTAATTTATTTACGTATTATTATTTTGGAGAAAGGGTCTCACTCTGTCGCCCAGGCTGGAGTGCAGTGGTGTGATCTGGACTAAACTGCAACCTCCGCCTCCTCGGTTCACGCGATTCTCCTGCCTCGGCCTCCCGAGTAGCTGGGATTACAGGTGCCCACTACCACGCCTGGCTAATTTTGGATTTTTATTAGAGACGGTGTTTCTCCATGTTGGTCAGGCTGTTCTCAAACTCCTGACCTCAGGTGATCCGCCTGCCTTGGCCTCCCAAAGTGCTGGGATTACAGGCATGAGCCACTGCGCCTGGCCAAAAACTTTTTTAGAGAGGCAGTCTCGCTCTGTCACCCAGTGGGCTGGGGTGCAGTAGTACGATTGTAGCTCACTGTAACCTTGAACTCCTGGGCTCAAGCAATCCTCCCACCTCAATCTCCCAAATAGCTAGGACTATATGCACGCGCTACCATGGCCAGCTTCTAAAGTATTTACTTAAAAGGGAAGTCCAAGAACATAAACTTCCCCAAATGAATGTATAATAGTAGAATTTCAGAGGTCATAGTGTGGGATGACGGTTCTTTCCTAAAAACAAAACAAAACAAAACAAAACACAATCTTGTCTCATTCCATCTAGTTTGTACCTATTTATCTGGTCTCTGGTTCCTGGGGTCAGCCATGCTTCCTTCCTTGAAATTTGTATCATATCTGGTATGTAGTGACCAAAATGACTAACTTTTAACTGTGCATCTTTTGGGGGAAAAATTATTCTGCCCTATTTTCCCTCAAGCAGAAAAAGAACAGATCACCTGCTGCCTCAACAGGACAGGATTTCTGCCAATCCCACCTGTGAGCGGGATTCATGGCTTCCAGGCAAAGTGGGGGCCCGGGGCCTGAAGAACAGTCAGCCACATCCACCAGCCTGTCTCTCCTCTGGACCTCTTGGCACAAGCTTTTACTCTCCAGACTGTGTGTGTTTGGTTGAATTGAAATAAACACAGTAGGATTTTGTTTTAGCTTGTTGTTTGTTTTGCAGAACGAGGTCTTAGAGGAAGGACGACCCAGCCAAACTTGACCCCACACAGGCCAGAGAGAAGTGGTAGGGAGGGCGGCGAAAAGGAACTATGAAGTAAAATGGGGACTGGTGTGGGGACTGTCTTCCTCCCCAAAAAGCCTGGAACATTCTTCTCAAAGCCCCATGCCACCAAACTTCCCAGCCATTCCCTTGAACTGTTCTCCACAGAGCAGGGCTCCACATGGCCTGCATGTACACCCATGCGTGTGTGTACCACACACACACACACAGTTCTGTCTGGTAACAGATTGGGTCTGAAAAATCTGGCAGTCTGCGTGGCCGATGGCAGAGTGTCGAGCCTGTTCTCACTGTCTCCCTGGAGTCCCTGTGCAGACGCAGGTGCACGTCAGCGCCTGCTCTAATTTTATCCCTGGTTGATGGAGGAGACTAACTGAGCAGCAGGGAGGCTGCTATTTTGGGTCTCTCCGTGGCTCTGGGTTATATAAAGCCTATTGCTGTGACCTGCATTGCTTTGAGGCTGTGCCTCACTGTCTTGCGTCCTCTGTCACAATATGTCATCAGTTCAGACATTCACACACACACACACCCCCGGGTCTCTGGAGAATGAGAAAGGAGGTGTGTGCAGGAGGAGTGTGTGTGTGTGTGTGTGTGTGTGTGTGTTCCTGTCAGCTCCCTGAGGAATGAGGCCTACATATGCTACAGGGAGGGATATTGTACGTGAAGGAGGTTTGTTCTTGAAGGAAATGGAAAGATCTTTCTGATGGAGGCACGTGAGGGTTTGTGCTTTGGGCTTTAGCACAGAATGTGTTTGTAAGCTGCGGTTGTGGGTCTGCTGTTGGCATGGCAATAAGAATAACTTCTATTTCAGTAACTCTTCATTTTGATGGAACCCAGGGGTTGCATAAATTACAAACAGCTCTGCCTTTGAACGACAGGAAAATTTTTCATCTGGAATTAGGAGTAGCAGCTACATGAACAAATGGGAGAGTGAGAATTTAGAGATAGGCTGATGGCAGAAAATGGCATTTCTTACATCACTGGGGAAAATTTTCACCTGGAAATGTTGCCTTTCTGATTAAAAAAACAAAACAAAACTTATGTTTCCTGCTATTGTGATTATTGTGTATTGTGTTAAGATATGTGTTTTCTGACCAGGCATGGTGACCCACCCCTGTAATCCCAGCATGTTGGGAACCTGAGGTAGGAGAATTGCGTGAGCCGAGGAGTTTGACACCAGCCTGGGCAACAACATAGTGAGACCCCTGTCTCTTAAAAAAAAAAAAAAGATATGTGTTTTCTATAGTTAATCATATATGATATCTAAATTATCTTTGCATCTCCCCATATTGAATGTGAATATTTTAGGTATAAATTTTGATAGGTGAACATAAAACAGAATCCTAACATAACACAGCTCATTATTGTATGAATTTGAAAGTACTAGGCTTCTCAAAATATAAATTATTCACAGGGAACAAGCCTAACAGATCTCAGTGAGCTTATCACACAGATATTCATCCTGTCCCCCCAATACCAGCAGGGAAAACATGTTCCGTACTTGTTGAGCTACGTGTCTCCCAGATATAATCTCCCAGGGTATATTCTGGCTAACATGATGGAGCCCATAAGGCATCACCAGGGGAATGAGGACTTGGCGTGGACACCTCTTGGCTCGTGGAGCCTGCCAGAATGTGAGGCCTGCGGCTGGGGTTCATCTTGCTGATTTGGACTTCCCGTCACTGGCAGCCCCCACAGCAGGTGGCGTTCCCATAACTAGCAACTTCACTGAGCCACTATTTCTTAGCTGCTCTTTGAAAGGCGTTGAAGACCCCTCTCTTCCACCGGCCAAAGCACTTCTAAGGGATTTTGGAGAGAAAAACTTGGGAGCTTTCCATGAAGAAAACAGAAGAATCTGGCAGCCATTTCCCTCGGCCTGAACAGGCGCCTTAGAGAATTCCAGTGAAGAGGGCAGCTAAGGGAACAAGGAAACAGAAACGGACTAGAATCAAAGTCAGGGCTCCTAGGGGCTGGATGGGGAAATGAAGCTAAGAATGGGGAAGGTATAAATGAATCACTGCGTTGCTTATTAATAATTGATTTAGGCAGAATCTTGCTACTCATGTCCTCCCCCCACCATGGCTGGGGGCAGGAGCTCACCGTTCTGGCTCTTTAGTGGTCTGCTTGTTGCCTTCCAATGCCCCTCCACCATGCTGCCTATGTCCTTTCTAAAACACAAATCCTGTGATCCCACTGGGTAAGCCTGTTCCGTGGCCCTTCATTTCTCTCTCTGGAGAAAACCTAAATGTTTTGGCAGGTAGACAAGGCCCTCTGCAACCTGGGACCTGCTTATTTCTCTGGCTCAGCTCAAACTGCAATCCTCTCAACCCTTCACACCAGCCCTCTCCTCCTTCCACTCCTTGGCACATTTTTTTTTTTTTGATACAGTGTCTCACTCTGTCACCCAGGCTGGGATGCAGTGCGTGATCTCAACTCACTGCAGCCTCGACTTCCGGGGTTCAAGGGATCTTCCCATCCTCCCACTTCAGCTTCCCCAGTAGCTGGGACCACAGGCGTGTGCCACCACACCCAGCTAATTTCTCTACTTTTTTTTTTGTAGAGATGGGGTTTTGCCATATTGCCCAGGCAGGTCTTTAACTCCTGGGCTCAAGTGATCCATGCGTCTCACCCTCCCAAATTGCTGGGATTATGGGCATGAGCGACGGTACCCTGCCCTTGGCACCTTAAAGCTAAATGTGCTGAACTCTCCCAAACTGTGTGTGTTAGCATGCACCATTCCATCTGCCTGGAATGCCCTTCCCGTCACTTTTTTTCCCCTGAAAAATTCCAAAGCTTCTTTCAGGCCTCAACTGAAGCAGGATGTGTTAACCCCTCCACACCTGAATCAGGTCCCTTTCTACTCCATCTTTGCACACCCTTGCTGCAGTGCTTGAATGCTCTGCAATCTTTCCTGGGGTTCTACAAGACAAGACTGCAATTCATTTTTTTTTTTTTTTTTGCATTTTTAGTAGAGATGGGGTTTTGTCATGTTGGCCAGGCTGGTCTCAAACTCCTGAACTCTAGTGATCCCTTGCCTCAGCCTTCCAAAGTGCTGGGATTACGGCATGAGCCACCGCGCCCAGCCAAGACTGCATTTCCTTACTGGGCCTACTGCTCAGCCCACCCAATAAGTGTTTGCTGAATGAATGAATTGGGGAAGAAGCCACATTTTTGAACTAAAGCTTTCTCAAATGTTGTGAGGGATAGGGTTTGTGGGAAATGACAGTGACATTGAAGAAGAAAGGCCAGGTCCTGGGAAGTCTGACTATGAGTAAAACCAATGGGCCTGCAATTGTCTGTCTCCAAAGCCTCAAACAGAGGGGCAGAGAATAGACCTGGCCTGTCCTGCCCACAGTTGTATCATGCAGGTAGCACTGTTGAGTAGGATGGAACCATTAGTATGGCACCCATCCCACCATGGTGATCAGCCACCATGGATCAGCATCTTTCCAGCGTTTTTCCCACCATCTATGGCAGGGCCTGCCTTTTCTGCACTCCCACGCCACCACGCATCTGTGGGGTAAGAGTAGAGAATTTTTATATGGACCTCCGTGTCCTTCCTGGAGGACCACATGCCTCCATCTATGTCTCCCCCTTGGTCCCGCCAAGAAACTGCCAAGCCAGCTGTGATTCTACGATGACCATCAGAACCTTGCAGCTCCATCCCACAGGTGGGTTGCCCTCTCTGCCCAGGCCACACCCTGGTGAGGCTGGCCTTAGGGATCTGGGCACAGGAGAGGATTCAACAGGCTGAATGCCTAATACTTGACTGAATTAAACTGAGCCACCTTGGGTCAGGGAATTCAGCTCAGCAATTCTGGTGGTAGCTGACATCAGTATTTTTGAGGAAATGGAGATAGGATTAAAAGAGACCTCATGCTATAAATCAGGTTCAAATGCACGGAGAGAGACTAATTAAATCCCTGATACTGCCTATATATACAAAGCAATTTTTTACAAGACAGTTAATCACCACTTAATTCATCTGTTTTAATATTTACATTTTCATTTATTAGGCTTTATTAAAGTAGGACCTAGCTTTCCTTTTTTTTTTTTTTTTTTTTGAGACGGAGTCTCGCTCTGTGGCCCAGGCTGGAGTGCAGTGGCACGATCGGCTCACTGCAAGTTCCACCTCCCAGGTTCATGCCTTTCTCCTGCCTCAGCCTCCCGGGTAGCTGGGACTACAGGCGCCCGCCACCACACCCAGCTAATTTTTTTGTATTTTTAGTTGAGACGGGGTTTCACCGTGTTAGCCAGGATGGTCTCAATCTCCTGACCTCGTGATCCGCCCGCCTTGGCCTCCCAAAGTGCTGGGATTACAGGTGTGAGCCGCCGCACCAGACCGGACCTAGCTTTTCTGTACTCTGAAGGCATCACTGCCCAAAATATTTTCATTTAATACTGTGTCAAAAACTGCCTACTTATCTTCCAAAGACAGATCTGTGTCTGTGTGTGTGTGTGTCTGTGTGTGTGTGTGTGTGTGTGTACATGGACTGTTGTCCTAAGTCCTTTGTTTCCTCTTCTCAGAGTCTGCCCCATGATAACAGAATAATAATGATGTTATTCCAGAATAAACTTGCAATGTGGGAGCTCGCAGTGGTGGCTCATATCTGTAATCCCAGCACTTTGGGAGGCCAAAGTGGGTGGATCACTTGAGGCTGGTAGTTCCAGACCAGCCTGGCAAACATGGTGAAACCCTGTCTCTACTAATGGTACAAAAACAAAAATTAGCCAGGCATTGTGGTGCATGCTTCTAATCCCAGCTACTTAGGAGGCTGAGGCATGGGAATTGCTTGAATCTGGGAGGCAGAGGTTGCAGTGAGCTGAGATCGAGCCACTGCACTCTAACCTGGGTGGCAGAGCAAGACTCTATCTCAATCAATCAATCAATAAACAAACTTGCAGTGGGAAAGGTGGGTACATAACTGGCATTTTTAGAGAAACTTTCAGAATTTTATTTTATTTATTTTATCATTTTTTTTTTTTTGAGTCTCGCTCTATTGCCCAGGCTGGAGTGCAGTGGTGCAATCTTGGCACACTGCAACCTCTGCCTCCTGGCTTCAAGCCATTCTCCTGCCTCAGCCTCTCGAGTAGCTGGGACTACAGGCGCCTGCCACCGTGCTTGGCTAACTTTTGTATTTTTAGTAGAGACGGGGTTTCACCATGTTGGCCAGGCTGGTCTCAAACTCCTGGCCTCAAATGATCCACCCACCTCGGCGTCCCAAAGTGCTGGGATTACAGGCCTGAGCCACTGTGCCTGGCCAGCTTTCAGAATTTTAGACGGTGCCTTCTTAGGCTCATGAATCCTGACAGATAGCCTGCTGTGACAGAGAGGGAGAAGGAGAGAGCCTGCGTGAACAGGAGCCTGCGGAACTAGAGAGGAAAGGAAGATGGCTGTTGGCACACTTGCAATTTTAGAACAGCTGCAGTGGTTAGAGTAGCTCCCCCTGAATGTGATGACGCTGGGCCACTTAGGGGAAAGTGAGAGAAGATTCTGCAGCCAATGACAAGGAGGAGGGAGGACTCACTATACTCAGTGGGTGGGTATTAAAGGGATTATATGTATTAGGCAGTATTACCAGAAAGGCATGTGCTTTAACTGCCAAGAAACTAATAATGAATTGGAACGCCTTCCAGGGATGAGAACAAGTTAAAACAATATATTCTGTGCTCAACATGTACAATATTTCAAAATCAGTAGCACATTTGGCTTCATGGGACATGATGAGGGAGAAATTACAGAAGTTCTCATATCATTTAATTTGGTCTCTTTTTAAAAGTCACATAACAGGGCTCTCCATAGTAAAGGTACCAGCTAATATTTATTGAATGTTGACTGCATGATTATTGTTCATTTAAAGGTTCTATATCCAGGCTGGGTGTGGTGGCTCATGCCTGTAATCCCAGCACTTTGGGAAGCTGAGACGGGTGGATCACTTCAGGTCAGGAGTTCGAGACCAACCTGGCTAATACGGTGAAACTCCGTCTCTACTTAAAATACAAAAAGTAGCCAGGCATGGTGGCATGTGCCTGTAGTCCCAGCTATTTGGGAGGCTGAGGCATGAAAATCACTTGAACCCAGGAGGCAGAGTTCGCAGTAGGCTGAGATCCCATCACTGCACTCCAGCCTGGGCAACAGGGTGAGATTCGGTCTCAAAAAAAAAAAAAAAAAAAAGTTCTATATCCATCAACTCGGATAACCCCCACAACTTTATGAGGTAGGTACTTTTACTATCCCCATTTCACAGATTGGAAAATAAAGCCACAGAGAGATTAAGTAACATGCCAAGACCATACAGCTAGTACATGTTACAGCTAGGATGATTTGAACCTAGGCTGGCTGACTCTAGATCCCAAAATTATTATTTATTTATTTATTTATTTTTTGAGACAGAGTTTCACTCTTGTTGCCCAAGCTGGAGTACAATGGTGCGATCTCAGCTCACCGCAACATCCGCCTCCCGGGTTCAAGCGATTCTCCTGCCCCAGTCTCCTGAGTAGCTGGGATTACAGGTGCCCGCCACCACGCCCAGCTAATTTTTGTATTTTTAGTAGAGATGGGGTTTCATCATCTTGGCCAGGCTGGTCTTGAACTCCTGACCTCGTGATCCACCCACCTTGGCCTCCCAAAGTGCTGGGATTACCTAGATCCCAAACTTATAACCACCATTCTATACCACCTTTATGGTGGACCAGATGCCTTTTTTTTTTTTTTTTTAAGACAGAGTCTTGCTCTGTTGCCCAGGCTGGAGTGCAGTGGCATGATCTCTGCTCACTGCAACCTCGGCCTCGTGAGTTCAAGTAATTCTCCCTCCTCAGCCTCCCGAGTAGCTGGGACCACAGGCGCGTGCCACCATGCCTGGCTAATTTTTGTATTTTTAGTAGAGATGGGGTTTCACCATGTTGGCCAGGCTGGTCTCAAACACCTGGCCTCAAGCAATCCACACGCCTCGGCCTCCCAAAGTGCGAGGATTATAAGCGTGAGCCACTGTGCTTGGCCCAGATGCCCTTTTAAAACTGTCTATTGATGGTATGCAAGGTATTTGTTTCACTTCAATGCGTAAGAATGAGAAACTGTGGAAATCCTGTTTGAATATCAGCATGACATCATTAATAATAAATGCTTATGAATCCAGGTCAGTTGTGTTCACCTTTAGGGCTTAGGAGCCTCTCCACAGAGGACTCAGCATGAGTCTCATTTCCTGATGCCCTGCACCGAAGTGATTTTCAACAAGTAGTCTCTTTATCCATTCACTCAATAAATGTTCTTTTTTTTTTTTTTTTGAGACAGAGTTTCGCTCTTGTTGCCCAGGCTGGAGGGAAATGGCTTGATCTCGGCTCACCACAACCTTCGCCTCCCAGGTTCAAGCAATTCTCCTGCCTCAGCCTCCCGAGTAGCTGAGATTACAGGCATGCAGCATTACGCCCGGCTAATTTTGTGTTTTTAGTAGAGACGGGGTTTCCCGATGTTGAGGCTGGTCTCGAACTCCTGATCTCAGGTGATCTGCCCGCCTCAGCCTCCCAAAGTGCTGGGATTACAGGCGTGAGCCACCGCACCCGGCCCTAATAAATGTTTCTTAAGCACTCACTCTGTGCCAGCCATGCCAAGCACACCGTACTAGGCTCTGGAAATACACTTGGGTCTAAGGCATAGTCTCTGCCCTCAAAAGGCATGTAACACATGGACATCTCTCAACCAATGACCAATAGGTTAAAAGCTCAATATCCTAAGGCTGATGCCCACCTGTTTTCCATTTGTCACCTGCTTCAGACATGAGGGTTATTACTAGTTGCTGGAGGCCTTAGGGGACTCTCAACTCTGAAATGAATGGGCTGCCATCCTGAAAGTCATCTGTATCCACGAAAGTTTTCCTAGCCAAGAGCTCGATGTTCTTAACGGGAAAGTGACATTGAGTGGTGTCAAAGATGATAGTCAGTTAAAACAGATGATTGTGAACAGAATGTGCAACATGAACTCATTGTGGTTTAAATATGTATATGTGTATATTTATGACTAAACATCTAATTGTAGGCAGTGTAGCGTTTCTAGAGTCAGATTATTTGGATTTTATTAGCTTTGCAACTTTAACATTTCTATGCACACATTCAGTGTGAAAACACATGTAAAGTACTTACAGTGATGCCTGGAACACAGTAAGCCCTTTATAAACATTAGTGATTATTCTCATCAATATTATTACTCCCCAAAGCTACCTCTAAAAAGTGGCTCCAGGGATGAAGGCGGAGAAGACTTTACCTTTTTATTAGTGTTACTTACTTCTTGATTATTGGAATTTTAAAAACATGTATTCCTTCTATGATTAAAAAACAACAAACCTTGAGTAGGAGTGCAGAAAAATAAAAACAAACTAAACTGGCCGGGCGTGGTAGCTCGAGTTTGTAATCCCAGCTACTCGGGAGGCTGAGGCAGAAGAATCACTTGAACCTGGGAGGCAGGGCTTGCAGTGAGCCAAGATCGTGCCATTGCACTCCAGCCTGGGCAACAAGAGCGAAACTCCGTCTCAAGAAAACAAAAACACAAAAACAAAAACTAAACTAACCCTTTATTTTGGCTATCTGGAGGCTCCTATTGAAACATAATGAATCACCTGAAAGGTACATAAAAAGAGTATCCCTCGGCCAGATGCAGTGGCTCACACCTGTAATCCCAGCAGTTTGGGAGGCCGAGGCAGGCGGATCACTTGAATTCAGGAGTTCGAGACCAGCCTGGCCAAGATGGTGAAACCCCATCTTTACTAAAAAAATACAAAAAATTAGCTGGGCATGATGGCAGGCACCTGTAATCCCAGCTACTCAGGAGGCTGAGGCAGGAGAATTGTTTGAACTCAGGAGGTGGAGGTTGCAGTGAGCCGAGATTGCACCACTGCACTCCAGCCTGGGCGACATAGCAAGACTCCATCTCAAAAAAAAAAAAAAGTTCATAAGCCAAGTAATACCTGGAGACAGCAGCAGCTGGAAGAGGAAAGCAAGGATTCTCCCTTGGAGCCTTCAGAGGGAGGTGTGGCCCAGCTGACACCTTGCTCTCAGATTTCTGGCCTCCAGAACTGTGAACAGAAATATTTCTGTTGTTTTAAGCCACTAAGTTTGTCGTAATTTGTTACAGCAGCTCTCAGAATCAAATACATTCCCACACCCCTTTAAAAAAAAAAAAAGTATACCCCTTTTCACCCTCTCCCACCTGGTGCCTGTTTTTTAGGGAAAATTGACTTCAGGTAGGAAACCTAAAAACATTCTCGTCTAGTTTCTCTAGGGAGCAGCTTGTAGAATTAAAAAGTACAAGGTAGGCTGCATCGGGCAAGGCTTCATCTAGGGCTTCAGGACCCCATCTCTGTTTATCTTTAAGTAGGGCTCTCCTTCATTGCCGGTGCAATTCTCAGGCTCTTCATGCAAGGTGGCTGACAGAAACTCTAGGTTTGTATGTGCTCAGGTTCAAGTCTAGTGGAAAACAGCACATGCTTCTCTCTGGGCAATCCCGGCAAAGGTCTTATTGTGTTTCACTGGGGTAATGTGCCCACCTCTGAACTAATCACTACAGCAGAGGAATTGAGCAGTGCTCTGATTGGCCAGGCCATCTATGGAGGCAGAAGTAGAGTCAACTGCGCTTAATGCACAGAGATTAAGAGATTAGGATTGGGGAAGGGTAATTTCCTAGAGGAAAATGGGAATCCAGTTGCCAGAAGAAGCCTGAATGAGTGTTGGGTGGCAAAGCAAGAGTTCCAACACATCAGCGAAGGAAAATGTGCAGTTTTGGGGGTGACCTGATGGTGTTATTATCTCCTCAATTGATTTGCTTTTCCAAAGCTTCCTTGTAGATACCTCTGACATACAGACCTACCCTGGGGTGGAGCAAAGAAATGGCAAACTTTCTTTATGCCTAGGCTAGGCATCTGTCCATCTCTGTGGTTGTCAGGACTAGTGACTTGGAATCAGGAGACTCAGGCAGGGAAGAGAAGGTGAAAGCAAAAGATTGAATATACAGAAGGCCAGGCTTGAGGTGTCAGGAAACTATACCTGTCTCCTGGGAGTGGCAGATTTGTGAATGCCTCTCAGATACACAAGACTTAAGCCTGGAATCTCTTTTTTTTTTTTTTTTTTGAGACGGAGTCTCGCTCTGTCGCCCAGGCTGGAGTGCAGTGGCACGATCTTGGCTCACTGCAAGCTCTGCCTCCCGGGTTCATGCCATTCTCCTGCCTCAGCCTCCTGAGTGACTGGGACTACAGGCGCCTGCCACCATGCCCAGCTAAATTTTTGTATTTTTAGTAGAGACGGGGTTTCACCGTGTTAGCCAGTATGGTCTCGATCTCCCGACCTCGTGAGCTGCCCACCTCAGCCTCCCAAAGTGCTGGGATTACAGGCATGAGCCACCATGCCCACAAGCCTGGAATCTCAATGCCCTGGGGCAGGCAGGTGAAGCAAATGAGTGCAGCGGGCTGCTGCACCAAACCCAAGACACGTGCCCACCTACAAGTGGCACCTGTAACCCACTATCACTATTTTTCCCCAGGAGAGGCTGTAAATCCAGAATGGATGTATGTGCATGTGCACATGTGTGCAATCTCCCTGTTTTTATTCTTATTTTATTTTGGGGGGACAGGGTCTTGCTCTGTTGCCCAGGCTGGAGTGCAACAGTGCAATCACAGCTCACTGCAGCCTCGACCCCCTGGGCTCAAGCAAGCCTCCCACTTCAGCCTCTCAAGCAGCTGGGACCACAGGCGTGTGCCACCACATCTGGCTAACTTTTTTAATTTTTATTTTTGTAGAGATGGCGGGGGTCTCCCTATGTTGCCCAGGCTGGTCTCGAACTCCCGGGCTGGTCTTGATTATCCTGCCTCAGCCTCCCAAAGTGTTGACATTATCGGTGTGACTTAACATGCCTGGCTTCTCTGTTTTTAAATGTTGACAACTGAAGCAAATGTTAAAATACACTATGTGGTCAGGCTCGGTGGCTCGTGCCTGTAGTCCCAGCAACTCAGGAGGCTGAGGTGAGAGGATCACTTGAGTCTGGGAGCTCGAGGCTGCAGTGAGCTATGGTCCCATCACTGCACGGACCTTTGCAACCCCCAAGTTTGTGACATCTGATAGAGCCATATAGCCACAGAGCAAATGGAAGACCCTTCTCGATTAGTACAATATTAAATCTGTGTGCTAATCTATGCCCAAATCAACAATTGCCCAATGACAGCCCACTGCCCAAAGTTCAGCCCTTTCATCTACGCTATCTAACTAAAATCTGAAAAATACCATGTGAGCCATGAAAGGTGAGGGAACATCACTATGAGAACTGTACTTTCATTTCCTGGCGGGGGTGTGGTTAAATTCACAACTTTGGTGTGATACTAACCGTCAGAGGGTTTTACATTCGATTTCCTGTTTCCTTTTCTTAATAAAGAAAGGAAAAGTGGGCCCCCGCAGCAACGGTAAGCTGAGTTCCATAGGAAGACACCACGGGGGTTCCAACTTGGCCACAAGCAAAAACAAAACGTAACCCCGAAACCTGGTAAATAGCAATATGCAGAAAACTGTGGGCCATGTGGTTGCTTAGGGGTGTTTTGATCATCTTATGCAGCAATTTTCCACCTTAAAGTCATCAGACTAGTGGCTATGTCCTTTATTTTCGAGTTGCTGGAACCATTTCCCATGAAAGATTTAGAATATAATAACAGTGATGATAACTATGGTAGCTCTCATGCGCCAGGGACAGTAAGAGGTGCCTCACATGTCTCTAATTCTGGGGTAAACGCTCCAAGAATGATTCCCATTTTACAGACGAGGAAACTGAGGTTTGGAGGAGTTAAGATAATTTGTCCAAATTACTTTAACTGACGGAGATGGGGTTTCATTCTTTCTTTCATTCATTAAATATTTATAGGTCGCTTATTTATTAGGCTAGACACTACAGAAAGATTGAGGGTTGAAGGCAGCTGAGCTCAGAATGAATTCCACTTGCTGAAAATAACCTCTGTGGAGAAGCCACATTTGGAATATTGATTTTGAGTTTTCTTCCTTTCTTTTAGAGACAGGGTCTTGCTCTGTTGCATAGCAGTGATAAAATCATAGCTCACTGCAGCCTCAAACTCCTGGGCTCAAGTGATCCTCCTGCCTCCGCCTCCACCTCCTGAAGTGCTGGGATTACAGGCATGAACCACGGCATTCGGTTTTCTTTTATTTCTTCAGACTTTAACATTTTTATTGCATTTTATCTTTTCCCCTGGTGCTCCTCAGCAGGATCTAGACTCTTATTGAGCACAGTTCTATGCTGAGTGCTGGAAGGAATACAAAGCTGTACGAAGGCTGGGCATGGTGGCTCACACTTGTAATCCAGCCCTTTGGGAGGCTGAGGCAGGCAGATCACCTGAGGTCAGGAGTTCGAGACCAGCCTGGCCAACGTGGTGAAACCCTGTCTCTACTAAAAATACAAACAAAACAAACAAAAATTAGCCAGACGTGGCGGTGGGTGCCTGTAATCCCAGCTACTTGGGAGGTTGAGGCAGGAGAATCGATTGAACCCGGGATGTGGAGGTTGCAGTAAGCTGAGATTGTGCCACTCACTCCAGCCTGGGTGACAAGATTGAGACTCTGTCTCAAAAAAAAAAAAAAAAAAAAAGCCGCATGAAAAGCTGATCCTGACTTCTGGGAGCTTGTAATTTAGTTTGGGAGACAGAGCCTATGCAATAAAACATTTAAATAATAACACAAAATAATGCATAATTAAGTGCCAAAGTAAATGGTCCAGATGAAAAAGTTCAGAGGGATGAGAGGCTACTTAGGCTGACACGGGTGGGACACTGGAACAGAGGAGGCAGGTCTTCAAGGGACAGGCAGAGTAAAGAAGACATGCTCAGCTGGTATGCAGGAGAAAAGGGACAAAGCGCAGCATAAACGAAAGTGTAGAAAGAGGAGGAATATGCTGATGCAGTATGATCTGGTGCATAAACTCTCAGTTTCAGCAGTTACATGGTCCTGGGTGTGAATCCAGCCTCAGCACCTTTCTACCTGAGTGGCCCTACATCAATTATTTTACTTGTATTAAGCCTCAGCTTCCTGATCTGTAAAGTGGGCATAATGAATGAAACCATGCAAACAAAGCAGCATCTGGCACAGGGCCAGGCCTCAGTGGCAGCTACTGCTATTATTATGATCTCTTTGCAGGGGGAACCCTTGCAGCTGTTCCACCTGAATAGTGGAGAGAGGTGTGTGGCCACGCTGAAACCTGAAACCATAACGTAAGAGCCCAAGGGAGACTGGAAACTCTACAGCCATGAACTAAAAGCAGCGTGTGTCAGCCGCAGAATCGGATAACACAACCAAACCACAAATGTGCCTGCTGCTCAGGCTTTAAAGTTCTACAGCAGAGCAGGACCCACTGTGACTTACTTTGTGTGATGGAGTCAAACCACATTTTTTTTTCTTCTTTTTCTCATCAGACTTCACAGGAAATATACGTCTTTGTTCAGATTTGAGATAAGGTACCCCTTCACCTTGACTCTCCTTTGTGGCATGAACTCACCCATTAAGTTGCTCACTTTCTATCCTAGGCCCATATCATCAGCCACTTATATTTAGTAGGCGTGTGGGTTTGTATTGTTCTTATGTTAGAGGTGGAACCAAAGCTTTGTCTATTAAGACATGGTTTGTAGTCAGACTGAGATGACAATCTAAAAAATGGAGGTGAGAGTCTCCCGGAGGATACAACCAAGTGGGGTGGATTCTGTCGAAGGTTGTTTATTTTGCCATCAGTAATCCCCTACAATGCTGTTGCTCAATAATTATTTCAGGTCTCATGACTTTCAACCTAACCTCTGTGCCCACAGAGAGAATCTATACTGAGGTGTTGACATGATTTCTTTGCAGCTGTTACAAATTAATAGCCTTGGCTCCCTTCCCATGTTGAATCATTAAAATTGTGAAGACAATTGGCATTAAGGAATTTCCCAAAGACCCCTCACCCAGTCTAATGGGACCTCTGTCCCGTTCTAGGAGTGCCTATTCCTAGACTTCTTTTTTATTTATTTTGTTTATTTTTAGGTTTTTCCTTTTAAGCCCAAATCTCACCACGTATGACTAACCTACGGGCTGGCGCGGTGGCTCACACCTGTAATCCCAGTACTTTCGGAGGCCGAGGTGGGCAAATCACCTGAGGCCAGGAGCTCGAGGCCAGCCTGGCCAACATGGCGAAACCCCATCTCTACTAAAAATACAAAAATTAGCCGGGCATGGTGGTGCACACCTGTAATCCCAGCTACTCGGAAGGCTTAGACAGGAGAATAGCTTGAACCCAGGAGGTGGAGGTTGCAGTGAGCCAAGATCACGCCACTGTACTCCAGCCTGGGTGACAGAGCAAGACTCCATCTCAAAAAAAAAAAAAAAAAAGGACTAACCTAAGAATTGATGGTAGGAAGGCATGGAAGGAGGAGTACAAACAATAGCCCAGTAGGTTATAGCTTATAGCCAGTGTTCAATAAACTTATCTCAGTATCCTGAGAAGGAAGGAGGCAAATATATAATAAACCACCACCACATTAATGCCTACTGTTTGTCAAGCATTTGCCATACACACACCTTATCTTGTTGTCCTTCAACAACAATATAAGGAAGGTAGTATTGGTGTGCCCATTTTGCAGAGAAGGAAACTGAGGCATAGAAAGATTAAATAATTCGGAAGATAAATAGTTTGCAATGAGTAGCAGAGCAGGGATTTGAACCCAGGGAGTCGAGCTCCAGGGCTGGTGCTGTCAAATGCTACTAAGATATGTGTATTTTATCAGGAGGAGGCAGAGGGAGAGGAGGTACTGTAAAGAAATAGAAGGGTGTCTTGGGAGCTTCAGCTTTGGCCTATAGCATGATGCTGTCCCAGTCACAAACAGAACCCAAGCCCAGATGGACAAGGCCACATCCTGACAAATATCCAGAAGTAAGACAGTCACAGTTTTGTACCCACTCTCTGTCCCCATCCTTTGCTGTTCTTGTGGGACCAGCCAGGTTCCAGCTGAGTTGTAAACTTGTAGTATGGATCTAGCTAGCCTAAGGAATTAGTGGAGCCATCTCTGGCTCATTGAGCTCCAGAGTGGCCAGTGAGAGCCTGGGAGTTGGATCAGATGACACTTCTGGAGGCATGGGCTATGGTCCCAAGGGTCCCCAGTAACTGGACAAGGGCCTTGGATCCCCAGCCTAATATGGAAGCGTCTCAAGACCCTTCTCTGGTCCTGTGTCTTCACTGACCCTGAGGAAAGGGCCTCCATTTTGCTTTAGAGAGTTGAGCACAGTCTGGGAAGTCAGCCATTTCTGGGTTTGAATCTCATTTATTGCCTGTGCTGAGTTGGCAAAGTTAACTTCTCTATGCCTCTATTGCTTTTTTAAAAAATTAAAAACATAGAAGGCTGGACGCAGTGGCTCACACCTGTAATCCCAGCACTTCGGGAGGCCGAGGCTGGTGGATCACAAGGTCAAGAGATTGAGACCATGCTGGCCAACATGGTGAAACCCTGTCTCTACTAAAAATACAAAAAAATTAGCTGGCTGTGGTGGTGGGTGCCTGTAGTCCCAGCTACTTGGGAGGCTGAGGCAGGAGAATTGCTTGAAGTGGGAGGTGGGGGTTGCAGTGAGCTGAGATTGCACCACTGCACTCCAGCCTGGCAACAGAGCAAGACTCAGTCTCAAAAAAAAAAAAAAAAAAAAAAAAAATAATATATATATATATATATATATATATACACACATATACACATACATACATACTGGGTCTCGCCATGTTGCCCAGGCTGCTCTTGAACTCCTGGCTTTGAGCAATCTCTGTGCTTCCATCTCTTCATCTGTCAAAGCGGATAGTATAAGAACCTACCTCATAGGGTTGTTTTAAGGACAAAGTAAACGAATTCATATCAGTCACATAAAGCACACTTGGCACTCAGTAAACGTGGGTGATGGTAATGAACTACACCTCGCCTCCGTTTAAGAAGTCATTCTTACTGTCTCAAGCCCCACAATGCACATTATCTCATCCGGGTAGGGAGTGGCCCCAGGAACAAAGCCTATGGCTTTGCCAGGCCCTGCAGCCATGTGCTCAGGTCTCTCTTGGAGAGGAAATGGTTTCATTATTCAGCTGTCTAGGTCATGGCCACTTTCTTCAGGGCAGGGCTCTCTGTGGCCTTGCCTGCTCGACATGCTTGGTTATGCCCAGCATGCCAGCCTGGCTCTGCCGGCCCCCAGCGTGTGAAGGAGCACAGAGAGGCATACGCCTGCCTGCCGGGAAGAATGCTCATTCATGACAGGTCCATAGCGTCATAATGCTAGGCCTTGTTCTTGCCCCTGGAGCAGGTGGGGAGCCCATGGAAGCTAGTGTACTTCTGAAGATCCTTTCGTTGATCTGGCTGGATGTCCATGACTGTGACCTTCAGCCAGGAAATCTCTGCATTCAAAGGAAGGCTGCCCCAGGGTCCAGGGCAAGGGCAATGTTTAGGCTAGTAGAAAGGCCCTTTCTAGCTGGGTGCGGTGGCTCACACCTGTAATCCCAACATTTTGGGAGGCTAAGGCGGGCCATCACTTGAGCCCAAGAGTTTGAGACCAGCCTGGGCAATATGGTGAAACGCCATCTCTACAAAAAATACAAAAATTGGCCTCGTGTGGTGGTGGGTGCCTGTAGTCCCAGCTATTCAGGAGGATAGGGAGGGAGGATCACTTGAGCCTGGGAGGTCGAGGCTGCTGTGAGCTAGGATAAAGTCACTGCATTTCAGTGACTGCATTTCAGTGACTTTCAGCCTGGGAAAGACAGTGAGACCCTGTCTCAGAAAAAAGAAAGGCCCTTTCCAAAGTTGACTTGGGAGCCTCAGAAGGGAAGCACAGAGATGACAGGGTGGGTCTGGGGTGCTGTGTCTGTGTCTGCTGTCTAAGGCATCTAGCCACCGGCACAGCAGGGCTCTCCAGGAACATCGCTACCATTCTGGTTCTGAGATGTGTTCTAGAGGTTCTGGTTCCGCTTCCGTATGGGTTCCAGACTTCCTTTCGTCGAATCCTAGCACTGTCATTTATCAGCTGTGTGACCTTTGGCAATCTCCTTAACCTCTCTGCCTCCATTTCTCATCTGTAAGAGGGGATGATAATAATCTACTCACCTACTCACCTCTTTATGTTGTTTTGAGGCTTAAATGAGTTTTTACAAAAATGCTTAGAACAGTGCCTGGCATGTAGTAGCATAAATCTTAGCTTTTATTTTTCACATGCTAGAGATTTTAGTTCTGGATGGAGGCTCATCTAAGTAAGGGGGCAAATCCAGAGTTCTAGACTAAGTCTATTTGACCTTGAAGTCTGTTTTCCTTGAAAGCTACCACCTTGTATAAAAAGAACCCCTAATTTGAATGCTTTAGGAGAGACCATATTTCAATTTTGGGGGCACCAGTCCTCCAAGGTACAGCACAGTTGCCTGACCTCAGAATTTTTTTTTTTTGAGACGGAGTTTCGCTCTTGTTGCCTAGGCTGGAGTGCAATGGCGTGATCTTGGCTTACTGCAACCTTCGACTCCCTGGTTCAAGTGATTCTCCTGCTTCAGCCTCCCAAGTAGCTGGGATTACAGGCATGTGCCACCACACCCAGCTAATTTTGTGTTTTTAGTAGAGATGGGGTTTCTCCACGTTGGTCAGGCTGATCTCAAACTCCTGACCTCTGGTCATCCGCCCACCTCGGCCTCCCAAAGTGCTGAGATTACAGGCATGAGCTACTGCACTTGGCCCAGAATTTTTTTTTTTTTTTTTTTTTTTTTTTTTTTTTTAACAAACAGGGTCTTGCTGTGTCTCCCAGTCTGGAGTGTAGTAGTATGATCATAACTCACTGCAGCCTAGACCTCCTGGGCTCAAGTGGTCCTCCTGCCTCAGCCTCCCGACGTGCTAGAATTACAGGTATGAGCCACCGTGCCTGGACAGATTTTTGTTTTAGAAGCAGGAATTAAGTGCCCATGAGTAGTAGGAACTCAGGATAATCCAGCCCAAATGGACTTGATCAACCATCCGCTGATCCCGGATCTCAGGGTGATGGGAGTCTAGGAAACCTGCACTTTGACCTGAATCTGGATGACGTTAGTAATACAGGAATAGGTGAAATGCCAGCCACACCTGGCTGGCCCATAAAAAGGAAATACTTCCCACGCTTTGCTTTTGCACACCAAGGGCCCCCAGGTAAAGGCATCCAGGGTGCAAGCCGCCTGCTTTAATGCCTGGGTGTGGCTGCAGGAACAACCCAGTGCAAACTGGAGTGAACCTGTTGCCCTCTTCCTTCCCTGCTGCCAAGCCAAACAGAACACAGGGAACACAAATAGAATCATCACAGTAAACCGGTTGTTGGAGCCAGACACTGGGAGAACCCACTCCCTGGCACTGCCACCCCATTCACGGGTCCAGACATGATGAAGTGCTCTGAGGGCTAAGGAAGGTGTGGCCCGTGGGCATTCCTGTCCAGCAAGAACCCCTCTGGCTTGTCTGCATTCATTGACACCCACTTGGACCTCTCTAGGGTTGCTTGCCAAAGCCAGGAGGGAGAAGGGTCTCCCCTTCCTCCAAGCCCAGGATCACCGGGAAATGCCCTTCCCACCCACTGGACTTGACTAATGATGCTTGTCAAGAAGGGAACTCTTCAGACACATAAAAATCCTAAAGGCAGCTGAGGTTTGAAGGAATTCGTGCTGGACGTGCTTCCCTGCAGGGTCAGGCATTGGGGAGGAGGGAGAAGAGGAAGGAGGAGCTGGTTGTAAGTGACAGCTGCAGATAAATCTGTGTGGAGCTCTCCAGGGAGTTGTTGAACTCAGGTAATGCCCTCCCTAGCCTGGGGCAGGTCAGAGTCTCCCCAAGCCGCCCAAACCTTTCTGCTGCGTGTGCTCTGGGGCATGTCTCTCTTTGCCTCCTTGGATCTTGAGCCAATGAGGAAATATAGGCTAGTCCCGGGAGGCAGGGATGAATTTGTGTTCTTTGTGGTGTCAGCACCTTTTCATGAAGCTCTAGCAGATCTCACAATCTTCCCTTCTTTAAAAAAAAAAATAGAAAAAAGTTTGGAAAAGGGGGCTAGAGTCTCCCCATGGAAAAGAAAGCTTGTGGAATGATCCAAGTGGAGGTTTTCCATGCATTCCATGGCATCGTTGGGGATGTCCTGGCTCTGTACTTATTTAACTACTTGAATCTCAGTTTCTTCCGTTGTAAAAGTGGGCACATGAAGACCTAGTTCTCATGGATGTTAACAGGATAAAATGAGATAACATATAGAGTACTCTCAAGTACTCTACATAGTCCTAGCATATCAAAAGTATTAGATAAATATTGCCTTTATTTTCTCCTTCTCATACACTGTGTCAGTGGCTTGCTGAGTCCTTGATTAGCCTGAAGAACTGAAAGAGAGCCCTCGAGAGAGAAGGGCAAAGTATATACGACCATCTTATTCGAACTTAACTCTGAGTTTCAAGTAGGGAGATAAGAAGGACTGCTGTTCCACTTCTTTTCTAGATGACAAGATGGGTTATTTTTATTATTTATTTTTGAGACAGTTTCGCTTTTGTTGCCCAAGCTGGAGTGCAATGGCATGATCTCGGCTCACTACAACCTCTGCCTCCCGGGTTCAAGCGATTCTCCTGCCTCAGCCTCCCGAGTAGCTGGGATTTCAGGCATGCGCCACCATGCTTGGCTAATTTTGTATTTTTAGTAGAGATGGGGTTTCACCATGTTGGTCAGGCTGGTCTCGAACTCCTGACCTAAGGTGATCTGCCTGCCTTGGCCTCCCAAAGTGCTGGGATTACAGGCATGAGCCACCGTGCCAGGCCTAAAATGGGTTATTTCTGTGCCTAGAGGTAAATTGCATGAGTGCTTTCCCATCTGAAACAAAACACAAACCACTTCATTTCCATGTCAAAAACTGATTCAATCTAATCTACCAATAAATCAGGCTTTCTCATTAACCTGAATTTGAAGTTTCTCTCTTTTCCAGCTGCTGTTATGCTCTTGGGAGAGTTTAGAAAAGAGAAGTCTAGCTTAACCATTTGTTGACAGAAAAAAGTAGAAATTGTCATTTCTTCCCTGAAAATATCAGAATTAGCAAATTGCTACCTTGCCCATAATCCTGTAATAAGCAGAATCTGCATTATGGTTGGATGTATAGCATGAATCTCAACTACTATCTGGGTTTTTATTTTTATTTATTTATTTATTTTTGAGACCGAGTCTCACTTTGTTGCCCAGGCTGGAGTACAGTGGCACAATCTCGGCTCACTGCAACCTCGGCCTCCCAGGTTCAAGTGATTCTCCTACCTCAGCCTCTTAAGTAGCTGGGATTACAGGTGTGCGCTACCATGCCTGGCTAAATTTTTTGTATTTTTAGTAGAGACAGGTTTTCACCATGTTGGCCAGGCTGGTCTCGAACTCCTGACCTCAGGTGATCCACCCGCCTCGGCCTCACAAAGTGCTGGGATTACAGGCGTGAGCCACTGGGCCCGGCCAAGATTTTTTTCTTTTTTCTTTTCTTCTTTTTTTTTTTTTTCTTTTTTTGAGTCAGAGTCTGTCGCCCAGCCTGGAGAGCAGTGGTGGGATCTTGGCTCACTGCAATCTCTGCCTTCCAGGCTCAAGCAATTCTCCTGCCTCAGCCTTCTGAGTAGCTGGGACTACAGGCCTGCACTACCACATCTGGCTAACTTTTGTATTTTTAGGAGAGACGGGGTTTCACCATGTTGGCCAGGCTGGTCTCGAACTCCTGGCTTCAAGTGATCCGCCTGCCTCCCAAAGTGATGGAATTACAGGCGCGAGCCACTGTGCCCGGCCAGGGATTTTTTTTTCCTAAAGTGCTGATCATGGCTTTGTTCCACTCACTGTGCCCTTCTTCCTCTGTTTGGAACTGGACAGCAGTTCTAATAAGCTACTGTCTTCTATTAAGTAAGGACCAGACATGAAAAACTTTATGGTGGGGATGAGTGGATGGGGCAAGGGTTTGGGGAGCAATGATCAACTGGGTAAAATCCTGGGGAGTGGCAATTGAGTGGGAAGGGCGTCAAAGAAGAAGTGTTTAGGGAAGGATGTCAGGGAAGTGAGTAATAGGTAGGTCAGAGGATGGAGCAAGGGAATGTTGAAAGGCAACGGATATGCTCTGTGGGCAGGTGGTAAAATATCTGAATGGGGACCCAGGGAGGGCTACCATGGAGTAACAGGGAAGGGACCCTGAGGTGCTGATTTGTCAGAGATAGACAATGGGATTGGATATGTGTTGGTGGAGGAATGGAGAAATCCCAGGCCAACTCTGAATGCCATTCATTTTCATGAAATCCCTCTTTATGCCTCCACCATCTGCAACAGACTATGTGCTCACCCCAAGGGCTTGCTTTTAATTCCAGCAAATAATATCCCCTCTGCTTTCCCCCATACAAAAGACACCATTTAAATTCAGCCAGGATGGAAGATCATGATATTTGGAGAAAATTCAAAGTCTGGGCCGCTCAGCTGTGCCTTATCATTCAAAAGTTACATTTTGTTCAGGTTGGCTGGCTTCACATGGTCATCTCAACTCTTCACTCCTGTTTCTTTCCTTCTTTTTTTTTTTTTTTGAGACACAGTCTCACTCTGTCACCCAGGCTGGAGTGTGCAGTGGCACGATCTTGACTCACTGCAACCTCCACCTCCTGGGTTCAAGCGATCCTCCTGCCTCAGCCTCTCAAGTAGCTGGGATTACAGGAGCCCGCCACCATGCCTGGCTAATTTTTTTTTTTTTTTTTTTTTTAATTAGAGAGGAGGTTTCGCCATGTTGCCCAGGCTGGTCTTGAACTCCTGACTTCAGGTGATCCACCTGCCTCAGCTTCCCAAAGTGCTGGGATTACAGGCCTGAGCCACCCTGCCTGGCCCTCTCCTCTGTTTCTTGACCTGGTTTTGTTTACAATTTGTTGCTGCAATATTCCTATAACTGTTTCCAGAGTTGTGTGACGAAAAAGGAGGCTGGCACGCAGAGATTTCTCACGCTCTGTTGGCTTGTGCAGTCGAGATAAAATTAAGCAATGTAGAAATTTAAGCTTCAGTTTTTAATGACCTAGGTTTTTCCAGGCCTTCTCATTTTTGAGTATCACAGTACTCAGGGATTTCTGAGTTTTCTCTCCCTTCGAGAGGAACTATTCTTGAATGGGATTATTAAGCACCCCTTCCTCAATTCTTCAACAAAGCTCCAAGGAATGAATGTCTCAAGTTCTGCTGCTTTTAACGTATAAAAGATAAATTCAAAGTTCCTTATGCTTCTCCTTTCTGGGAGAATTCTGGGGTTTACTCCAACAGTGGGAAAGTTTTCTAAGCTGGTTTTGCTCCTGTCTCATGGGCAAGGCAGTTTGGTCAGTGGCTGTTCTGTGGGCTGCTGTCTGGAGGAGACGGTCGGTCGGGGAGGTCACCCTGACAATTATGGCCAACTAAGGGTGGAGAGAGTGGTCTCGGCTTGGCCCTTAGTCTGGAGTCACAGGCAGCGCAGAGAGATGTTGGCTCAGGACCTGCTGAGGCGTGCTGGGACAGCCTAGGGGGTGTCCTGGCTTTCCAGAGGCTGGGGAACCCTCTCTGGCCCGGGGGCGGGAGAAGCTGTTCCAGAATCCGTTCTGGCTCCACTGCCACCTCAGCACTTTCTAATTGCAGCGCCAAACAGCCGCAGCTGCAGTCATAGCAACAGGCCCCGCCCACCCGGCTTCGCTCCCGGCGTCCAGCACGTGACGGCGACGCCTGCGTCGCTCCCTCAGCCCCTGGCGCTAAGGGAGGTGGGGAGGTGTGGGGGGGATGACGTTTACTCTGTTGTCTCCATGGATATAATGCATAGACGTCAACGTCGCCAGTGTTTAGTGTGTAACGTTCTTCCGTCTCCATGGGAACGTCAGGCGGCCAAACACCGGGCCCCAGCAACAGGCTTCTGATTGGCCCGAGGCTTCCAAAGGCGGAGCTTCGTCTCCCGCGCCCGCTCGACTATGTTGCTGTTTTGGTTGTTGTCTCCCACTTGTTTATTTCTCTAACAGATCCTGGAGGCTGAGGTCTAGATCGGTCGCCAAGGATGGGATCCAGGAGAAAACGTGCTGAACGTGCAGCTTGCTCCTACCGATTACAGCCCAGCAGATGACATATTTCCACTGTGCTCTAATCCATTGTGGGAATCATGGCCCTCATGCCCGGCGTCTGTCACAACCCAATATTTGGTGTTATAACCCCTGCTCCCAGCCCCCAGCACATCTCAGAAGTGCCGTTACCCTCTCACCCACATCCCAGAAACTCTGTTGCCTTCACGATTACTCTTGTTTATGCTTGAGAGCACTCGGAGGCCTTTCCATATCTAAAGCCTGCATTCAGTGCTACCCCCTGCAGGATTTGGATACATTTCCCCGTCTGGTCCTAATTCTGTTGAATGACATCATTTATCCGTATTCCCACCCAGAGATGGGCAGATTTCTTGCAACCTGAATAGATACCAAAGAATCCCAAAGGACCTGGGTGGGTACTTCTATTTACCGGCTCATTGGATCTTATTCTTTCCTCTCCGCCTGTTTTAATTCAAATCGGGGGGAACATTTGATTTCTCCAATAGAAACAGAAAGAAATTGAAGACAGAGATGAACAGAGGATTACAGATCAAGAGCCCAGTTTCTTGATATCTAATACTAATATACTGATGGAGTTAAACATTCCAAGGTACGAATGTGTCCAGAAACAGTTTTAACCTTACCCTGGGTTTCCATCAGTGAAACCAAGTTAACATCTGGCAAAAGATAGCGATCTAGCCTCAGGGGTTTCAGTCAAGTTGTGCTTAAAAGAATGCCTTAAAATCTGTAGTTATGGTGTCAAATATAATAAATCTTCACCAGCTCATGCACGTACAAGTCTGAAGTGTTTCATAAAAGGTTTAGATGACCTGATAACATGTTTTTAAAACCCAAAGAGAAAGAGAGAGACTGATACAAACGTCAAGTTAAAAACAAGAAAGTAAAATTAGTTTCATAGATTGGGGTTGATAAGGAGAATATCTCTCCTCTATGCTCTAATCTTAGCCCACTACCTCCTTTCCTCTATCTCCTCTGGTGGATATGCTTGCTATCTGTCCTCCCCGCCGACTCTTTGGCTAGCCTCATAGCCTATAATTTCCTTCAGAGATGTGAGTGAAATTAAATGAAATTGAGAGCCTGCTTAATGCAAACAGGACCAAAGGGCACAGCTCTTTATCGTAATGAACTTCATTCTGATTAAGTCAGGGACTGCAAGTGCTTACTATTTACCCAGTAAATATATTAAATTGCTAGGCTAGTCTCCCTTCTGTCCTGACACTGCCAGGGAATATTTGAAAGTCTGATATAAGATCCTTTTTAGACCATCAAACATCCCTTTCTAATTCTATCATCTCTCTTTATGTTTCCAGGAATATAGCATGTCTTGGTCTCTGAGAGCCAATATATCTGGGTTACACTGAAAGAGGAATAATGAGATAATATTTACGCTGCACATTGAAGATGACCTGAAAAGCTGGAAGAGGTGACTGAGGGCATTTTCTCAGTGTGGATGAAGAAGAGGGGAGGAAGGTGAAAGATGACAGAATATCTAAGTGCCTAGATTTGATTCTAGCATATGAACCGATTTTATGATTCTGTCCAAGGGCATCAGTTATAACCTCTAAATTTCCATGTCCTTCTCCATGTCCCAGTCTTAGATTTTTTTTTTTTTGAGACTGAGTCTCGCTCTGTCGCCCAGGCTGGAGTGTGGTGGCAGGATCTTGGCTCACTGCAACTTCCACCTCTCAGGTTCAAGCGATTCTCCTGCCTCAGCCTCCCAAGTGGCTGGGATTACAGGCGCCTGCCACAACGTCTGGCTAATTTTGTATTTTTAATAGAGACAGGGTTTTGCCATATTCGCCAAGCTAGTCTTGAACTCCTGACCTCAAGTGATCTGCCCACCTCGGCCTCCCAAAGTGCTTCTGGGATTATAGGCATGAGCCACCACGCCTGGCCAGTTCTTTCTTTTTTTTCTTTCTCTCTCCTTTCCCTCCCTCCCTCCGTCCCTCCCTCCCTCCCTCCCTCCCCTCCCTCCCTCCCTTCCTTCCTTCCTTCCTTCCTTCCTTCCTTCCTTCCTTCCTTCCTTTTGATGGAATCTCGCTCTGTCACCCAGGCTGGAGTGCAATGGCGCAATCTCAGCTCACTACAACCTCCATCTCCCAGGTTCAAGCAATTCTCCTGCCTCAGCCTCCCGAGTAGCTGGGATTACAGGTGCACATTGCCACGCCCGGCTAATTTTTTGTATTTTTAGTAGAGACGAGGTTTCACCATGTTCCCCAGGCCGGTCTTGAACTCCTGAGCTCAGGCAATCCACCTGCCTCAGCCTCCCAAAGTGCTAGGATTACAGACATGAGCCACCACACCTGGCCAGGCCAGTTCTTTCTTTTTGTTTGGCCCAAACATGGTCATGGGCCATGATGTAGGACCCAGGGAATTTTTAGTCTAGGAAATACCAAATAGATATCGTTTTGATGGTATTGTGAGAAGCAGTTTGTTTCATATATGCTTGCATGCACACACACATGCATATTCTTTTGCTGCCCTGTGTTTTGGCTAAGCCTCTCTGTTTAGATGACCAGATTCAACATAAGGACCATGATGTCCTTCTATGTTGCTGACTTCCTTAAACCACAAGATGATTAATTTCCCCAACCTATTTCCTCATCTATAAAATGGGGTCTGGCAAACTCACTGACCCCACATGTTTGCTTTGACCCAAGAGGATTGCTATGATACAGTGATTATTAGTTGTTGGTGTGGAAATACTAAATGCTGTATAAATGCTTGATTATTATTTGTGGGTATATTTTCCCTCAATACCTCTCCATCTTAGTGCTGAGTGAAGCCTCCCCTTGCCAGGTTTCCCTGGCAAAGAAGAGGCCTTGGCCCAGGCCAGGATGTGTAGGAGCCGTGACCTACCTGGCCTTTCAAGGCCCAGGTTCACACTATCCTCCTTCACATCTCAGCCATGATGGAATTCACTCTTCCACTCATGCTCTTCAAGTCTGCCTTTCCTCAGATATAAAAATGGAGACGTACCCAGGTGCAGTGGCTCACGCCTGTGATCCCAGCACTTTGGGAGGCCGAGGCAGGTGGATCACCTGAGGTCAGGAGTTCAAGACCAGCCTGGCTAACATGGTGAAACCCCATTTCTACTAAAAATACAAAAAATTAGCCAGGTGTGGTTGCACATGCCTGTAATCCCAGCTACTCGGGAGGCTGAGGCAGGAGAATCGCTTGAACCCAGGAGATGGAGGTTGTAGTGAGCCAAGATTGTGCCATTGCACTCCAGCTTGGGCAACAAGAGCAAAATGGGTCCTTCTAAAAAAAAAAAAAAAAAAGAGATGAAGAAGATGTTGCTACCTGGCCTCCTTACCTCTTGGGACTGTTAGGAGGGTCATACTAGGTCATGCTTGTGGAAGGGCTTCAAAAACCATAAATCAGAGGGTATTTTAAAGTTTAAAAATATTCTGCAAGATGAGGTGGCCCATAAATGGAGCAGTATCAAGGTCAAGTGTCAAGAGATGTAATTCATAGAGAGACTGGATAAATGCCCATCTATGTGATTTGATATGCCCATCTATGTGATTTGATATGCCCTATGCCAAGGAGTCCTCCCTCACTGTCCCTAAAATTCCATCATCAGCAATATATTTCTTTGGATTAAGCATTTGCCATTCCCTTTGGGTCTTACTCTTAAAAGGCAAATTCTCTTGTGAGCAGTAGGCTCCTGAAATTTAATGTAAATTACATTACCAGACATGTTCCTCCCCGACAGGTGAGATGGCACCAGACAGGTGCACTGGGCTCTTGGGTAGGTCTGAGAAACAAGATGCTGGAATCCTAGAGATTATTCATTTTAGTCAAAGTCAACCTTCATGGTGTATCAGTTGCTGACACAGGACTCTCGGAACCCACCCAGCAGACCCGTAGTTCCACTCACAGATATGGGGGGAAACGCTTCTCCCCATCCTCACCTAAAACCTCCGAAGACACCACTGCAGTCATCCAGAGACTCCCATGTACTATAGGCGCAAGCAAAGGTTTTTTTTACAAGCTTGGGAATTGACACGGGTTGCCAACTTTGAATTTTACCGAACAACAATTACTACTTATTATCACTATCATTTCATAAATGAGAAGACATTTTAACACTAAAAAAGTCAAAAGGACATTATCTGGCCGGGTGTGGTGGTTCAATCCCAGCACTTTGGGAGGCTTAGGCTGGCGGATCATCTGAGGTCAGGAGTTCGAGACCAGCCTGGCCAACATGGAGAAACCCCATCTCCGCTAAAAATACAAAAAGTAGCCAGGCGTGGTGGTGCACGCCTGTAATCCCAGCTACTTGGGAGGCTGAGGCAGGAGAATTGCTTGAACATGGGAGGCAGAGGTTGTAGTGAGTCAAGATCGCACCACTGCACTCCAGCCTGCAGCCTGCATGACAGAGCAAGGCTCTGTCTCAAAAAAAAAAAAAAAAAAAAGGACATTATTTAAAACTGAAGGATAGCCCTTTTCAATCAAAGATATGTAGCTTTATACAAATTCCCTGCTTTGTCTTTATTTTTCCTATCTTCCTTGGACACTCCTGTTTCTTCTTCAGTATTTATGGGGTGGTGCTGACAGTGACAAAGAGCAGACAGAGAAATCAAGGAGAGGTAAAAATTTAACTCAAGAATTAATATTCCTTATAAGATGACCACTTCTCACACGATGCTTCTTTGGGTCACCAGTTTCTTTGTTAAAGGAGAGTAACATAATCTCACCAGAATGGGTTCCAATATGGGGAATATAATACTTTGAGTAATTCTCTTGGAATTACTTCCACTCTGGGCAGATCAGTTTGTTTTCAGTGAGTCCATTCCTTGCTGGGACCATGCTGCACCACCTGAACACTTCTGGTTTTACCTGGTGAGGTGGGATTATTGACCTCCCGAATCCTGATCTAGCCAGATCAGATGGGGCAGTGTTAGGGACTGGCATGGTTCCTCCCAGAGGAGGGAACAAACCTGCCTTCCAGCTAGTGTCCCAGGTAGGTACAGGAGACGCTGGCAAAGCAGGTTTAACTAGCATCTTGGGCAAGATTTGGCTCATACTTTTTTCCTGCTTCCAGTGTCCCCTAGCAAAACTGGAGGCATTCTGTATGTTCTGTGGTTGCATATGAACCCAATGCAACCAGCACAACATAGATACATTTTTCTCCAAAGCCCAATGTCTCTAGAAGCTGAGCCTATATTTTAATTGCAAGAAACATTAGCATAATTAAGGCCCATGAGATTGAGTTTCTCTCTTTTTTTTTGAGATGGAGTCTCATTCTGTTGCTCATGCTGGAGTGCAATGGCGTGATCTTGGCTCACTGCTGACCTCGGCCTCCCAGGTTCAAGCGATTCTCCTGCCTCAGCCTCCCGAGTAGCTGAGACTACAGGCATGTACCATCATGCCCTGCTAATTTTTGTATTTTTAGTAGAGATGGGGTTTCACCATGTTGGTCAGCCTGGTCTCAAACTCCTGACCTCAGGTGATCCACCCGCCTTGGCCTCCCAAAGTGCTGGGATTACAGGTGTGAGCTACTGCACCTGGCCCTGAGTTTCTCTCTTATTAGTCATTCCCTGGTAGGTACTTAGAGAAATAAATTTACTTATGCAGGTCACCAGAGCACTATCAACTACACTGGGGAAATATTTAGCCCAATTATATGGTGTGGATTAGAAAATTATAAGATCATTATTTTAAAAATTATATTGAATTGGCTGGGTGTGGTGGCTCACGCCTGTAATCCCAGTACTTTGGGAGGCAGAGGTGGGAAAATTTGCTTGAGCCAGGAGTTTGAGATCAGCCTGAGCAACATAGTGAGATCCCATCTCTACTAAAAAAAAAAATTATTGAACCTATTCAACCAAAGTAGTGGAATAATATACCTACATCATTGAATTGTGGTGAATATTAAATAACATAACAGGGCTGGGTGCGGTGGCTGACACCTGTAATCCAAGCACTTTGGGAGACCGAGGCAGGAGGATTCCTTGAGGTCAGGAGTTTGAGACCAGCCTGGCTGACAAGGTAAAATTCTGTCTCTACTAAAAAAAATACAAAAAGTAGGCCGGGCATGGTGGCTCACACCTGTAATCCCAGCACTTTGGGAGGGCAAGGTGGGCGGATCACCTGAGGTTGAGAGTTCGAGACCAGCCTGACCAACATAGAGAAACCTTGTCTCTACTAAAAATACAAAATTAGCCAGGTGCGGTGGTGGGCGCCTGTAGTCCCAGCTACTCAGGAGGCTGAGGCAGGAGAATCGCTTAAACCTGGGAGGCAGAGGTTGCAGTGAGCTGAGATCGTGCCACTGCACTCCAGCCTGGGTGACAGAGCGAGACTCCATCTCAAAAAAAGTAGCCAGGCATTGTGGCGGGCACCTGTAATCCCAGCTACTCAGGAGGCTGAGGCAGGAGAATTGCTTGAACCTGGGAGGTGGAAGTTGCAGTGAGCTGAGATCACACCACTGCACTCCAGCCTGGGTGATAGAGCGAGACTCCGTCTCAAAACAAAACAACAACAAAAACCATAACAATATTTGTAAAGCACTTAGCATAATTCCTGAGCAAGCACTCAATAAATATTAGCTGTCATTATTTCTCTTTATTCAAGAAGTATTTTTTGAGCAGCTATTGTACGCCAGATACTGTGTTAGGGGCTAGAGAGTCAGTGATAAGTAAAATAGGCAAGGCGTCTGCCTTCTTGGAGTGGGGAAATAGACACTAAATGAATTCATTTAATTCAACAATTAACAGCTATTAGGATCAGGCTTCTCTAACTCCTTGGGGGTACATCAGTGACTAAAACAAAGATCCCTACTCTTGTGGAATTTAATTTTTAGAAATTAGCCCAAATGCTTTCTAAATAAATGTATGATTAGAAATGGTGGTAAGTGCTAATCATGAAAAGCCTAGGGTGGAATGAGGGCTTCTAAAGCGTTCCTAATTCAGCCTGGCTGCTGGGGAAAGTCCTTTATGTGGATGTGACATTTTAAGTTTGAGATCTGGATAAAAAGTAGGCTGAACTGAGATGAAGAGTGGGAGGTGGAGGCAGAGAACATATGTATAATGCTAGTAGCTCATATTTAATTCCATGTTCCATGCCTTTTCACAAACGTTCTAGAGGACAGGACTGCCAAAGAAGAGAGGAGATTCCTGCATCTGAAGTTTGCAATCAGGCCGGCTGCAGTGGCTGATGCCTGTAATCTCAGCACTTTGGGAGGCGGAGGTGGAAGGATTGCTTGAGCCCAGGAGTTCAAGACCAGCCTGGGCAATACAGGGAGCTCCTGTCTCTCTCTCTCTCCCCCAACCCAGCCTCTCTTTTAAAGACATTCCCAATCAGATTGAATTTAGTCCTCAGCTCCAGGATGCATGGCAGCAGCTGCCTAGTTTTTGCCTTCTCATGAATCACTGACAGTTGGCAGTTGCCACCTCAGCTTCCCTTGGTCCCCATGACCTGGAACAATCAGTCCCAACTACGCTAGAATGACCTCTCTGTAGCTAGGTGTGGTGGCGTGCGCCTGTAATCCCAGCTACTCGGGAGGCTGAGGCACGAAGAATTGCTTGAACCTAAGAGGCAGAGGTTGCAGTGAGCCGAGATCACGCCACTGCACTCCAGCCTGGGTGACAGAGTGAGACTCCGTCTCAAAAAAAAAAAAAAAAAAAAAAAAGGAATCACCTCTCTGGGAATTGACTTCAGCTTCTTTTACTTGCCTTAGTGAGTGTCACCCTAGGGCCCCCAGAAATATGTCAGCATACATTTGCTGCTGGATTTAAATAATCTAGGGTGGGCTGAATAATCAATCTTTGAGAGTTGAACTACCTTCTGAGCTACAAACATGTACATAATCCTTTAGCCCACTTTTCCTTTGCTACTGAATTTTCTCTCATTTAAGTTTTAAAGCTCTTCTTAGGTCATTTCCACCAGCAAGCTTTCAAGCCCTGGTTCGTATTCTAGCTTAGAAATAGTTCACATAGTTCTGTGTAGACATAATATTTACGGGAACCAGAGATGGGTGGATTCTGATAGTGGCTTGTAGAATAGTCTCCAGTGCAGTCAAAATAACAAAGAATTTGAGAAGTAAATGCTTTGAGAGTCTAGTTCCCCATAAACTTCTCAAATATACAGGCTTAAATCCTGTGTAAGGATCAGCAGAATCCAGGAAAGTGGGGCCCTGTGTGAGAAAGCCTTGGTTTGTTCACTGTTTGCTGTTTTACAGCACAAATTCTGAACTCTGTTTATTGTCAACAGCTCTCTAACAAAGGACACAATGGAATGTGCCTGTTTTCAAATTCCTGTAAAAAAGGGCCCTGGAAGACCTCCAAGCCTGGTGTCGGTGATTTACTTCACTATTTTTCAGTGATTTCACTTAAGACTCTAAGCTTTTGAGAGAGGTCTTACCAAGCATCAACATTAGTGTGGAGCTATGTATAAGAAGGATCTAGATGGGCTGTAATTGAGTGAGAATAAGCTACAACTATCCATATCCTGTTGGAAGTGTAGGGACAGCTAGGGAGGAAAGTGAGCTGGGAGTAGCTGGGAACTTTTTACATTTGGTAGCGCTGATCCAAAGATCTGGAGGGAGGGGGAGATTGCTGTTGGTAAGTCAGACAGTAGGGCTGGTTTCAAAGGTGTGGGGGCATTGGCACTTATGTTTTTCAGTACATAACCTTACATTGGGAAGCATTTCCTCTGCCCTGAATACCCTGCTCCTTGTTCTTCCATGGCTAGTTCCTTGCTATTATTTGCTTCTCGTGGAAATTTTCTCCTTCTTCTACCCAGTCCAAAGTAGCAACACACTTCTTCACACATATTCTTCCATTTTAATTACCTGCCCAAGGCTGGGCATGGCAGCTCACACCTGTAATCCCAGCACTTTGGGAGGCCAAGGTGGGCAGATCACTTGAGGTCAGGAGTTCAAGACCAGCCTGGCCAACATGGTGAAACACTGTCTCTACTAAAAATACCAGAATTAGCTGGGTTTGGTGGCGCACACCTACTGACCCAGTTACTCGGGAGGCGGAGGCACGAGAATCACCTGAACTGGGGAGGCAGAGGTTGTAGTGAGCCAATATCGTGCCACTGCACTCTAGCCTGGGTGACAGAGAAAGACTTTGTCTCAAAAAACAAAAAACAAACAAAAAAATTACCTGCCCAGCACTTACTTACTTTTATCTGACATTTTTGTTTTATTGATTCATTACTGGACTATAAGCTTCATGTTGGTAGGAAGCTTGCCTGTTTACTGTGGAGTCTAGTAATTGGCACATAGTAGGTGCTCAATAAAAGTGATGAATGAATAGCAAGGAATAGGATAATTGACTTTGTACAATTTGAGTTAAGAAGGGATTAACTTTGCAGGGTCCGTACAAAGTAACTGTAGGTGATTGGTTTTTTTCTGACCCTAATACAAGGTAATAATATTTTGAGGTATGTGAAAGTCGTTTCTTTCCTGGAAAGAATTCTGAAACCAATGGAAAAATTGAAAGCAGGCTAGAGATATCTGATAAGAATACAACTGAATTCATCTCAAACTAGATGTGTGATATAAATGCCTCAGGGCTGCTCTTATCTAAATGTAAATCTAAAACATCTTAATCTGAAATTCCTCAGCTTTCTGCATTATTCTCTGGTCATTTTATCATATGGGCCAGAAATGGGTAAGAAACGTAGAAATTATGCCCTGGGGCTTGGAGCTGTCTTTTGGTGAAACCGTTGATTTCGTGGGCCAATGAGTAGAGTGCTAGTTGAAGAACTTTTTTTTTTTCTTCCATTTCCCCAGCCTATTTCACAACCTCTTACTTCCTTCTTTTCCAAATTCTAAGCTCAGACAGACATCAGCTTGATGAAGCCCCAGGTTCAAACAAACTTGCCTTGGATGTCAAAGTACTAGTAGCAAAGGAACTCCCAATTCCTCACCTGCTGTGAAGTTTCCCATTCACTGCAAGCAAAGTCCAGGTGAAAGCAAAGATTCTTCACCCGCAGAAACCTTCTGGGCAGGTAACCCATGATGTATTCCCAGCCACCTGATGAATCTGGAGAAAGGAATAGAATCATTCTGCTAAATGATTTAAATGAAGAATCCTGTGGGCCCAGCCCAGCCCTCCATGCTAACCAATCTGAGGCCGGCAGGTGTGTGGTGTTCTGTTTATCGCTGCCAGATCAGCTCCTGTTGTAGGTTCTATATGCTGGCCTCAGCTGAGCCTGTGGTATGTGAGAACAGCTCTGTGTGATCCAAACAGTTGACAAATACTGACCTGGCCCCAGCCACGTGCCCAGTCACTGCTGGGCTGCCCAAGAAACCAACTAAGCACATTCTGGGGCAGGGGTGGGGGGCATTCAAAAAAGAAATCAGAAAGCTGTATTCATTATTCTATCGACTGAGGGCTTAGTATTATGTCAGGCACTGATCTGGCAATGGGGAAACAGTAGTGTCTCCTTCCCTCATGGAACTTACATCCGGGCATTATTTCAGCATACTTGTGAGTTTTCCTTATTTATTATTTATTTACTTACTTACTTACTTATTGAGACAGTTTTGCCCTGTCGCCCAGGCTGGAGTACAGTGGCGCGATCTCAGCTCACTGCAACCTCTGCCTCTCAGGTTCAAATGATTCTCCTGCCTCAGCCTCCCAAGTAGCTGGAATTACAGGTGCCCATCATCACGCTGGGCTAAGTTTTTATATTTTTAGTAGAGATGGGGGTTTCACCATGTTGGCCAGGCTGGTCTTGAACTCCTGACCTCCAGTGATCCACCTCCCTCAGCCTCCCAAAGTGCTGGGATTACAGGCGTGAGCCACTGCACCCGGCTGAGTTTTACTTTTTTAAATAAAAATGTATTTTACAACGCAGTGTTGCTTTTGTTTTTAATTACTCGAAAGGACACCATAATCATTTCAGTATTAGGGCCATAAATGTTTACTGTGGTCCTGTGGCCAGCACTTTTAAACTAAAAATTGGTTAGATTTTTACTTTTATGCACAAATATTTTCTAAAAAGTTTCTTGGCCGGGCATGGTGGCTTATGCCTATAATCCCAGCATTTTGGGAGGCTGAGGTGGGTGGATCACCTGAAGTCAGGAGTTGAAGAACAGCCTGGCCAACATGGCGAAACCTCGTCTCTATAAAAATACAAAAAATTAGCAGGGTAGGCCGGGCGCGGTGGCTCACGCTTGTAGTCCCAGCACTTTGGGAGGCTGAGGCGGGCGGATCACGAGGTCAGGAGATTGAGACCACGGTGAAACCTCGTCTCTACTAAAAATACAAAAAATTAGCCGGGCGTGGTGGCGGGCGCCTGTAGTCCCAGCTACTCGGAGAGGCTGAGGCAGGAGAATGGCGTGAACCCGGGAGGCGGAGCTTGCAGTGAGCCGAGATCGCGCCATTGCACTCCAGCCTGGGTGACAGAGCAAGACTCCGTCTCAAAAAAAAAAAAAAAAAAAAAATTAGCAGGGCATGGTGATGTGCTAATGTAATCCAAGCTACTTGGGAGGCTGAGGCAGGAGAATTGCTTGAACCCAGGAGACGGAGGTTTCAGTGGGCTGAGATCACGCCATTGCACTCTAGCCTGGGTGATAGAGTGAGACTCTGACTAAAAAAAAAAAAAAAAGAAAAAAATTCTTTTTGAATTAGGCTACATTTGTGTAAAAGAAAGGATCTGGGGTGTAACCAACCTCAGGTAAAGTTTCTCATTGTGCTAATCATTGTTTTAGGGTGGGGTGGTTGTGGATTTAAAACTAAAGCATCCTGTACTATCTTGTGTGGTAGGTAGTGGAAACATTTACTACACTTGATCTCAGCCAAAAGGCCAAGAAGTGATTATGTGGAAACATTTAGACAGCAGGTATGATGGGTCTTTGTAGTTCTAAGGATTGGTATACCCCTTGGGTTTATAAGCATCTAAATTATGCCCGATAAGAAAATTGCTGACTAGGGGCCAGGCATGGTGGCTCACGCCTGTAATCCCAGCACCTTGGGAGGCTGAGGGGGGCGGATCACCTGAGGTCGGGAGTTCGAGACCAGCCTGACCAACATGGAGAAACCCTGTCTCTACTAAAAATACAAAATTAGGCCAGGTGCCGTGGCTCACGCCTATAATCCCAGCACTTTGGGAGGCTGAGGCGTGTGGATCACCTGAGGTTAGGAGTTTGAGACCAGCTTGACGAACATGGTGAAACTCCGTCTCTATACTAAAAATACAAAAAATTAGCCAGGCGTGGTGGCGCCTGTCTGTAATTCCGGCTACTCGGGAGGCTGAGACAGGATAATTCCTTGAACCCAGGAGTCGGAGGTTGCAGTGAGCCAAGCTCGTGCCACTGCACTCCAGCCTCAGCAACAGACTGAGACTCTATCTCAAATAAATAAATAAATAATACAAAATTAGCTGGGCATAGTGGCACATGCCTATAATCCCAGCTACTCGGGAGGCTGAGGCAAGAGAATCGCTTGAACTCGGGAGGCGGAGGTTGCAGACTGCACTCCAGCCTGGGCGACAGAGCGAGACTCTGTCTCAAAAAAAAAAAAATGCTGACTAGGATTTTGGTTTCCTAACCTGAGAAGGATACAGGTAATAAACCACCCGTCAAAGCTCTCTGTCCAGAAAGGGAATCCATGCTGCCTTCTCCATCACAAGGACAATAACTGATGAACCTCTGTTTAACGTTTGTTCATAGGCCAGGCGCAGTGGCTCACGCCCAGAATCCCAATACTTTGGGAGGCCAAAGTGGGAGGATTGCTTGAGCCCAGGAGTTCGAGACCAGCCTGGACAATATAGTGAGACCCCATCTCTACAAATAATAAAAAAAATTAGCCAGGCGTGGTGGCCCATGCCTGTGGTCCCAGCTATTCGGGAGGCTGAGGCAAGAGGATTGCCTGAGCCCAGGAGGTCAAGGCTGCAGTGAGCCACCACATCCTAGCCCGGGTGACAGAGTGAGACCCTGTCTCAAAAAATAAATAAACAAAAATAAAAATATACATTTATTCTAGAAGGATTTGAGTGCCTTGGTGTCAGGAAGCGTGGTACAGAGGATATATAACTGCTAAATAAGACAGATAAGGTCCCTGCTCTTGTGGAGCTTATGGACTAGTAGATGATGGCAATGAAACAGTACATAAATGGACAGGGTAATGTAGTGATAAGTGCTAGATAGAAAAGAAAGCCAGATAACATGACAGAAAGTGACTGAAGGGCAAAGGAGTTTGCAACATTGGATGGGGAAGACAGGAGGGGCTTCCTGGAGAAGGTGACATTTGAGCAGATGTTGGTCAGGAGGAAGAGTCAACTTGTCAAGGTCTGTGAGGAAGAGGGAAGAGTGGGTACAGAGGCCCAGAGGCAGAAGCAGCTTGGCATAGTTGAGGGAGAGAAAGGCCAATGTAGCTGGAGTGGAGTGTGGGAAAGTGGTTCAAGGTAAGGTTGGAAGGCGAGGCAGAGGCTGAAGCTTGTGGACTGGAAATCCTCATAAGAAGTGTAGATTTTTGGCCGGGCGTGGTGGCTCACGCTTGTAATCCCAGCACTTTGGGAGGCCGAGGCGGGCGGATCACGAGGTCAGGAGATCGAGACCATCCTGGCTAACATGGTGAAACCCCGTCTCTACTAAAAATACAAAAAATTAGCCGGGCGTGGTGGTGGGCGCCTGTAGTCCCAGCTACTCGGAGAGGCTGAGGCAGGAGAATGGCATGAACCCGGGAGGCGGAGCTTGCAGCGAGCCGAGATCGTGCCACTGCACTCCAGCCTGGGTGAGAGAGCGAGACTCCGTCTCAAAAAAGAAAAAGAAGTGTAGATTTTTATCTAAGTGTCATTCTGTAAACTGACCTCTAAACAGGTTTGGGGGGATAACAGTACTGTTTGGTGTTCTGATTTAATTCAGAGCCTCCCTAGGTGGGAGAGTAGACTCTGCCAGCGTATAATCTGTCCTTGTCCTAACTGATTACCTCACAGTCTGAGATGGGCCAGAGTTTAAAGGTGGAATTCTTCAGAAGAGTCATTTTGGGAATTTCATCATCGATCTCTAACTCAGTACTCCAGAGTAATAAAACATCCGTGGAGAAATCACACCTCACCTGGGAGTTACAATAGAAAGTTTTCTTGTGGAACACAATCATGTACTAAACTGAGACAAAAAGTTGTCACATCTGAGGATGAAATTACGAGTTCTAGATCAGAGGGCAGCCTAAATGAATTCGTACATACTAGTCAGGATTTTCCTGGTTTGGGAAAGGGGAATTTCTTTGGCATTACAATGGCCAATGTCTCTTTTAAAGATCTGTCCTTTGTGGCCGGGTGGGGTGGCTCATGCCTGTAATCCCAGCACTTTGGGAGGCCAAGTCCGGGGGATCACCTGCGATCAGGAGTTCGAGACCAGTCTGGCCAACATGGTGAAACCCTATCTCTACTAAAAATACAAAAATTAGCCAGGCGTGGTGGCGGGCACCTGTAATCCCAGATACTTGGGAGGCTGAGGCACGAGAATCACTTGAACTGGGGAGGCGGAGGTTGCAGTGAGCCGAGATCATGCCACTGCAATCCAGCCTGGGTGATACAGTGAGACTCAGTCTCAAAAAAAAAAAAAAAAACCTCTGTCCTTTGCAACTTTTCAGTATAGGGAGAGAGAGAGAAAAAAAAGATTTGTCTTGTTGAGTAAGAGTAAGGTCGTGGATGACATGGTGTAACCTCTGCTGAAGATGTCTTAACATCTCGAATCGCATCATGTAGCAGCTTCTTCTAGCCACCCCTGGCCCTGCCCATGGTGATTATGAGATTTTTCTCATTGGATGGGAGCCCTGCAGTTGAGGTTTCTTGGGATGTGTTTTTGTCCTATAGGTTTAGTGACGTCGATGGGGTTCCTTTGGAATTCCAGCAGCTAAGTCCCCCGGAGCTGCAGAAGGTCAGCTCAGGACATCAGAGGAGCTGACAGCCTAGAGAAGCTGTGCTTGTCTGCCGTGGGGAGCTCTTGTTTCTAAAGCAAGATTCGGCAACGCTGACAGAACCAGTGTCCCACACTGCTGGTGGCTGCAAAAGATGTTGCAGGGTTGGGCTGCAGTGTGCCTGTCTTTGGCACTGCCACTGTTCCCCAGTTTCCTCAGCTCCAGATGGAGCATGTCTCAGGGACCACACAGAGCTTTGTTTAAATGCTCACATTAGCAGAAGGACGGGGATCCCATTGAATCATCCTCTCCTGTCAAAAAGCCAAGAGTTGTTCAGAATGAAAAAACAGTTTTTCTCAAAGAGGCTAAATCTCTAGTACTAATTAGTTGCAGTAGTGGCATGTGTGTGTGTGTGTGGGGGGGTGGCATGGTAATCTGCCTCCAGTGTTCTAAATAGGGGCAATCTTTTTGCTCACGGTCTGAGCCATCGAGTGAGTAACCTTGACCTAAGACCCTTCGTTGGGCTCACGTGTGTGTGAGTCCCACAAGAATTGTGGAGTGCCTCTTTCTCTTGTTGGGTCCAGACATTTAGAATGAATAAATTAAGCGGTAGTGGTGACATGGTCATTGTCATTGCAGACAATGTGGTATTTATATATGGGCACTAGCTGTCTTTCTCATAGGGCTCAGGAACAAGGGTACGTTTGATCTTTCATCATGAACCACTGGGGTGTTCTTTATACAGAGGCTGTACCAGCTGAAAATAGCCCAAACATCTTGTAATTTTGTCTTTCCCAATTTTTGCCTATTCATATCCCAGAATAAAAGAGCCTGTTCAGCCTTTCCAAAGATTTAAAGAACATTATCTATTTGCTTTCTAAGTTCCCAAAAAGCACAACCGCCGACATTCACCTTGCCTGGATGAGGACATGCATTCATTCATCCATTCAATAGATATTTATTGCCAGATGTGGTGGCTCACGCCTGTAATCTCGGCACTTTGGGAGGCAGAGATGGGAGGATCACTTGAGGCCAGGAGCTTAAGACTAGCCTGGGCAACATAGTGACACCCCATCTCTACAAAAAAAAAAAAATTAGCTGGGCATGGTGGTGTGTGCCTGTGGTCCTTGCTACTTGGGAGGCTGAGGTAGGGGCATTGAGCCTAGGAGTTCAAGGCTGCAGTGAGCTATAATCACACCACTGCACTCCAGCCTGGGTAACAGAGTGAGACCCTGTCTCAAAAAAAAAAAAAAAAAAAAGAAAAGAAAAAAGAAAAAAAAAAGGAAAAAAAAAGAAAAAGGGATATTTATTGAACACCTACTATGTGCCAGGCACTGTGCTAGATCCTAAGTGAATATCAGCACATGAAAAAGACAAAGGCGAAAAGTTACCAAACAAGTCTAAGTTGATTTGGGTATATGCATCTTCCTGACTTCTGGTCCCGTGCTTTGACCACAACCCTTCACCACTAGACCACACTTCCCCAAATAAACAACTACTTCTGCATGCTAGGGATGGGCTGTGTGCGGCAGCATTTACGTAGGTGGTACAGACAGCAGCCTTTCACTTAATGTTGCAATAACACCAGGCTAAACGATGTGCACTGACTTCAAAAGTGTGGGTCAGGTCTCCTTCCAGTGCCACAGGGAGAGTGCAAAATAGGAAAAGTCTATCGGATAAGGAAACACTGTAGAGAAAAAGTGAATTTTTTTTCAATTTGGGTTAAAATTCAGATGTGGAATTCTACCCTCCTTTTCACGTTTGGATCCCCAGTTAGGAGGAACTCAGCACATAGATAATCACGAACTACACACATTTTGGTTTTATATGCTCAGACTTGTCCAGAACATGAAATCCCTGCCCTGTTGGAAGGCAGCGCCATGCTCATGGAGGCACACAAGCACCTGTCTCAAAGTCACCCTGACCTGCGGATCTGCAAATGGCAAAAATAATTTCACGTTTGTTCTGATTTGTCTTCATTTTTAGGCTACCTTGTGTGAGCTCCACTTTTTAGAATGTGATTTTGCAGTCCTGAAATGGATACCATGAGCAGATTGAGATGTGAGAATATGTTAGAATGATCACAGGTTTGGATGTTAGTGGGGCAGGAGAGGGAGTCTGAGATTGTATTGGCCTATACTGCGGCTTCTGGTTGAGGTCTTGCTTTGCCTGGATGATGCTCTGGCCTTACTCAATCTTTATCATTCCATCATCCAGAGAATAGAGGATCTGAGCCCCTTCTCTGTATTGCAGTCACCTCCTCTGGGACCTGTTTCCAAGCCTTCTTCTGTGTTGCCTGGCACCCCTTTCTTACCTCTATCAAACCACTTACTGCTGCCCTGTAAGCTCTATTGACTTGTTGGTCTTCCTATGAGACCGGAATCTCTCTGAGGGTCGGGACAGGTCTACCCTCTTCACTACAGTGAGCACCAGCCTCCAGCCCAGTCAATAGTTTCTTGTTAAATAAATAAAACAATAAATGGACACATGGTTTGTCCTTTCCAGAGGATGGATTTATTAAGTCTCCAACTCTGGTCATAATGGTGCCAGAAAGGAAAGAGTTAAGCTATCTGGAGGAAATAGGCTCACTCAAAGACCCTTCTTTTTTTTTTTATTGGCAAAGGCAGGATAAGTGTATTTGAGATAAATCCTGGATATAAAATCTTGACACATCTTTTAGGTATTGGCCGAGATGCTTTAGACCTGAAAGGGAAGTAAATCAAATCAGTTTAGATTTTCTTTTCTTTTCTTTTTGAGACAGAGTCTTGCTCTGTTGCCCAGGCTGGAGTGCGGTGGCACGATCTTGGCTCACTGGAACCTCTGCCTCCTGGGTTCAAGCGATTCTCCTGCCTCAGCCTCCTGAGTAGCTAGGACTACTGGCGTGCACCACCACACCCGGCTGTTTTGTATTTTTAGCAGAGACAGAGTTTCACCATGATGGCCAGGCTGGTCTCGAACTCCTGGACTCAAGTGATCTACCCGCCTCGGGCTCCCAAAGTGCAGGAATTACAGGAGTGAGCCACCTCACCCAGTCAGGTTTCCTCTTAAGTGGCCTGAGATCTAGTTGTGAATGGCAGGCACGGCCAGACTCAGGAATTCAAAGCTTGACCTATTTTGTCTGAAGCTAATATTAATAATAAGAGAGATGTATTTGGCTTCATAACCCCTTTCCCTCCCGTCCCCCTCTTTCTTTCTGTAATCAAGGATAGAATTAGAAGTACCGAAGGCCGCAGAATTGCTTTAGGATTCAGAGCAGCTCCAAGGAATCTGTGTTTACGTATTATGTGTGTTTTTCCTTTTCCCTCCCTTTTTATGAGTGAGAAAAAAAAGCGCCTAAATTCCCACCAACATAAACCAATGACATACAATGATGAAATTCTGTTTTCACCTCTGCCTGTGACAGGGAATGCAAAAATAGCAAGTGGCCCAGTTCCACGAATCCCCGCCTCCTGCCCTCCCCGCTCCTGCCGGGTTGGATCTCTAAGAATGGAGGTTAGCGCACAGCCCCGCGCGGGCCGCTCAGCCCCCGGACCCGGCGGATGATGTCAGGCGACGCGAGCGGCCGCAGCCGGGCCGGGGAGGCCGCGGCCCAGGGGAGCTGGGAGGGAGGGCGGCCTCGCCAGGCCGACGGCGCGCCCGGCCGCGCGGCGTTGCCTGGAGACGGCCCTGGCGGCGCTGTGTTGCTGTAAACAGCCGCTTCCCTGTTACTATCTATAGCAGGATCTCCTGGCTCCCGGGCGCGGCGGCTGGAGGCAGGTCTGCGGTCCGGCTCCCCGCGCGCCCCGAACTGTCCGCCCGCCGGCCTCATCCTGCCTCGCCCCTCTCCAGGTGCCCACCGCGGGCCCCGACCGCGGGCCCCGACCCCCGGGCCCGAAGAGTGGGGAAGGGAAGACCCGGGCTGTGCGGGGACATGCGTCTTCGCGCCCTGGAGGTGGCCAGCGCGCTGGGGCTGAGCCCGGGCAGCGTGACCCCGGCTGTCCTACGCAGCAGGGCAGGAGGCTGGGGGGCGTGGCACACTCTGGAGCACCTTGCCTCGCCAAAGCCCCGTGTTCCAGGACGTGGAGCCGCGCCTTGGGTCCCAGCAGTCGAGGTATTCCGCCTAGGCGCTGCTGGACACTGTCCTTCCAGCCCCCGTCCTCCCCCCTCCAAGTCCGCGCTGGAAAATCACCCGCTGCGGGCTCCCGTAAGCACAGCTTCCTGGCGGGACCGAACCAGCCCCCCAGCGCAGATTTGAGTTCCCCGCAGGAAGCACACCCCGCCTTGTCATCCCGAACTGACCACCCTGCCCACATAACCACACCTCGCACTCCTTACCCCTGGGGCCCAGCTCAGAACCAGGCAGACACCCCCTTCAAATGTCTTCGCACGTAGGTTTTGCACAGTGTTTATCTAATGGTGTCTCAAGGATTTGACAGTTTCCTTAATATTCCCACACATGGCCGAGAAAAATAAATAAATAAATGCGCTGTCTTCTTTAAAATAAATAAAGTACCCAGTATCGTAAAGTAGGTTATCGTATTCTCTTATTTGGATCCTCCACTTTCTGCTTCCAAACGCAAGAACAGTGCTAGTATTGCTCGAGCCTGGGGGCTGGAGGCGACGGGATGAGGGTCTGCTTCCACATTTTGCACTGAATTAGGGCTAGAATTGGTGATGGGGGTAGGGGCGCATTCCTTCAGGAGCCGAGGCTTAAGTCCTCGAGGTTGTGTACTCGAGGCCGTTTCTCCTGTCCCTGAGCCTCAGAACTGTCTTCAGTTTCCGTACAAGGGTAAAAAGGCGCTCTCTGCCCCATCCCCCCGACCTCGGGAACAAGGGTCCGCATTGAACCAGGTGCGAATGTTCTCTCGCATTCTGCGCCGTTCCCGCCTCCCCTCCCCCGGCCGCGGCCCCCGCCTCCCCCCGCGCTGCACCCTCAGTGTTGGCTGCAGCCCGCGAGCAGTTCCCGTCAATCCCGCCCCCCTTACACAGGATGTCCATATTAGGACATCTGCGTCAGCAGGTTTCCACGGCCTTTCCCTGTAGCCCTGGGGGGAGCCATCCCCGAAGCCCCTCATCTTGGGGGGCCCACGAGACCCCGATACAGGAACTGCGAAATGATCACGAGATTAGGACACGCGCCAAGCTGGGAGCAGGGAGCTGCTAGTGCTGGGACGCAGCCAGGCGGCGGCAGAGGCGCCCAGGCCCGCGCGCCACCCCTCTGGCGCCACCGTGGTTGAGCCCGTGACGTTTACACTCATTCATAAAACGCTTGTTATAAAAGCAGTGGCTGCGGCGCCTCGTACTCCAACCGCATCTGCAGCGAGCATCCGAGAAGCCAAGACTGAGCCGGCGGCCGCGGCGCAGCGAACGAGCAGTGACCGCGCTCCTACCCAGCTCTGCTCCACAGCCCCCACCTGTCTCCGCCCCTCGGCCCCTCGCCCGGCTTTGCCTAACCGCCACGATGATGTTCTCGGGCTTCAACGCAGACTACGAGGCGTCATCCTCCCGCTGCAGCAGCGCGTCCCCGGCCGGGGATAGCCTCTCCTACTACCACTCACCCGCCGACTCCTTCTCCAGCATGGGCTCGCCTGTCAACGCGCAGGTAAGGCTGGCTTCCCGCCGCCGCGGGGCCGGGAGCTTGGGGTCGCGAAGGAGGAGACACCGGGCGGGACGCTCCAGGAGATGAGTAGGGGGCTCCCTTGTGCCTGGAGGGAGGCTGCCGTGGCCGGAGCGGTGCCGGCTCCGGGGCTCGGGACTTGCTCTGAGCGCACGCACGCTTGCCATCGTAAAAATTAGTTCACCCTTCCGGAGGCAGGTTCGTTCTGAGCAACCTCTGGTCTGCACTCCAGGACGGATCTCTGACATTAGCTGGAGCAGACGTGTCCTAAGCACAGACTCGCTAACTGGAGCCTGGGTTCTCCGGGGAGGTGGCAGAAAGCGGCAATCCCCCCTCTCCCGGCAGCCTGGAGCAGGGAGGAGGGATGAGGGAGGAGGGTGCAGCGGGCGGGTGTGTAAGGCAGTTTCATTGATAAAAAGCGAGTTCATTCTGGAGACTCCGGAGCGGCGCCTGCGTCAGCGCAGACGTCAGGGATATTTATAACAAACTCCCTTTCAAGCGAGTGATGCTGAAGGGATAACGGGAACGCAGCGGCAGGATGGAAGAGACAGGCACTGCGCTGCGGAATGCCTGGGAGGAAAAGGGGGAGACCTTTCATCCAGGATGAGGGACATTTAAGATGAAACGTCCGTGGCAGGATCGTTTCTCTTCACTGCTGCATGCGGCACTGGGAACTCGCCCCACCTGTGTCCGGAACCTGCTCGCTCACGTCGGCTTTCCCCTTCTGTTTTGTTCTAGGACTTCTGCACGGACCTGGCCGTCTCCAGTGCCAGCTTCATTCCCACGGTCACTGCCATCTCGACCAGTCCGGACCTGCAGTGGCTGGTGCAGCCCGCCCTCGTCTCCTCTGTGGCCCCATCGCAGACCAGAGCCCCTCACCCTTTCGGAGTCCCCACTCCCTCCGCTGGGGCTTACTCCAGGGCTGGCGTTGTGAAGACCATGACAGGAGGCCGAGCGCAGAGCATTGGCAGGAGGGGCAAGGTGGAACAGGTGAGGAACTCTAGCGTACTCTTCCTGGGAATGTGGGGGCTGAGTGGGAAGCAGCCCTGGAGATGGAGGAGCCCAGTAGAGAGGATGAAGCCACTGACAGGGCTGGCTGCACATACCTAACTGGGAGCCCTGGCTCCAAGCCCACTCCATCCCAACTCAGACTCTGAGTCTCACCCTAAGAAGTACTCTCATAGTTTCTTCCCTAAGTTTCCTACCGCATGCTTTTAGACTGGGCTCTTCTTTGTTCTCTTGCTGAGGATCTTACTTTAAATGCAAGTCACACCTAGTCTGCAACTGCAGGTCAGAAATGGTTTCACAGTGGGGTGCCAGGAAACAGGGAAGCTGCAGGAGCCAGTTCTACTGGGGTGGGTGAATGGAGGTGATGGCAGACACTTTTACTGAATGTCAGTCTTTTTTTTGTGATTATTCTAGTTATCTCCAGAAGAAGAAGAGAAAAGGAGAATCCGAAGGGAAAGGAATAAGATGGCTGCAGCCAAATGCCGCAACCGGAGGAGGGAGCTGACTGATACACTCCAAGCGGTAGGTAGACTCTGTGGGTTGCTCCTTTTTAAAACTTAAGGGGAAAGTTGGAGATTGAGCATAAGGGCCCTTGAGTAAGACTGTGTCTCATGCTTTCCTTTATCCCTCTGTATACAGGAGACAGACCAACTAGAAGATGAGAAGTCTGCTTTGCAGACCGAGATTGCCAACCTGCTGAAGGAGAAGGAAAAACTAGAGTTCATCCTGGCAGCTCACCGACCTGCCTGCAAGATCCCTGATGACCTGGGCTTCCCAGAAGAGATGTCTGTGGCTTCCCTTGATCTGACTGGGGGCCTGCCAGAGGTTGCCACCCCGGAGTCTGAGGAGGCCTTCACCCTGCCTCTCCTCAATGACCCTGAGCCCAAGCCCTCAGTGGAACCTGTCAAGAGCATCAGCAGCATGGAGCTGAAGGCCGAGCCCTTTGATGACTTCCTGTTCCCAGCATCATCCAGGCCCACCGGCTCTGAGACAGCCCGCTCCGTGCCAGACATGGACCTATCTGGGTCCTTCTATGCAGCAGACTGGGAGCCCCTGCACAGTGGCTCCCTGGGGATGGGGCCCATGGCCACAGAGCTGGAGCCCCTGTGCACTCCGGTGGTCACGTGTACTCCCAGCTGCACTGCTTACACGTCTTCCTTCGTCTTCACCTACCCCGAGGCTGACTCCTTCCCCAGCTGCGCAGCTGCCCACCGCAAGGGCAGCAGCAGCAACGAGCCCTCCTCTGACTCGCTCAGCTCACCCACGCTGCTGGCCCTGTGAGCGGGCAGGGAAGGGGAGGCAGCCGGCACCCACAAGTGCCACTGCCCGAGCTGGTGCATTACAGAGAGGAGAAACACGTCTTCCCTAGAGGGTTCCTGTAGACCTAGGGAGGACCTTATCTGTGCGTGAAACACACCAGGCTGTGGGCCTCAAGGACTTGAAAGCATCCATGTGTGGACTCAAGTCCTTACCTCTTCCGGAGATGTAGCAAAACGCATGGAGTGTGTATTGTTCCCAGTGACACTTCAGAGAGCTGGTAGTTAGTAGCATGTTGAGCCAGGCCTGGGTCTGTGTCTCTTTTCTCTTTCTCCTTAGTCTTCTCATAGCATTAACTAATCTATTGGGTTCATTATTGGAATTAACCTGGTGCTGGATATTTTCAAATTGTATCTAGTGCAGCTGATTTTAACAATAACTACTGTGTTCCTGGCAATAGTGTGTTCTGATTAGAAATGACCAATATTAAACTAAGAAAAGATATGACTTTATTTTCTGGTAGATAGAAATAAATAGCTATATCCATGTACTGTAGTTTTTCTTCAACATCAATGTTCATTGTAATGTTACTGATCATGCATTGTTGAGGTGGTCTGAATGTTCTGACATTAACAGTTTTCCATGAAAACGTTTTATTGTGTTTTTAATTTATTTATTAAGATGGACTCTCAGATATTTATATTTTTATTTTATTTTTTTCTACCTTGAGGTCTTTTGACATGTGGAAAGTGAATTTGAATGAAAAATTTAAGCATTGTTTGCTTATTGTTCCAAGACATTGTCAATAAAAGCATTTAAGTTGAATGCGACCAACCTTGTGCTCTTCTCATTCTGGAAGTTTTGTAAGTTTCTGAAAGGTATTATTGGAGACCAGTTTGTCAAGAAGGGTAGCTGCTGGAGGGGGACACACCCTCTGTCTGATCCCTTATCAAAGAGGACAAGAAAACTATAGAGCTGATTCTAGAATATTTTACAAATACATGCCTTCCATTGGAATGCTAAGATTTTCTACTGCTTCTGGGGACGGGAAACTGCTGTGTAGCAGCTTTTGTGGGAATACATCCTTTCTGTTTCGGTACTCACAGGGGGAAATATTTAAATTTGGTTGTGCTAATATTAAATTTAGATGTTTTGATCTTAAAGGAACCCTTTAAGCGAACAACCTAGCTTTGTACAAACTATTTTAACTTTTTATTCCCACAAAATCATGTGGAGAGTTATTCTACCTCAAAGATGAGCAAATTGAAGAATGGTTAGAATAAACAACTTTCTTGATATTCCGTTACTGGCATTAGAATCTTCCTGCTCTTTATCGTATCCAGCAGGCTGAACTGCTTCTTGATACTTGGTTAAAAAAATTTTTCAGGCCGGGCGCGGTGGCTCATGCCTGTAATCCCAGCACTTTGGGAGGCCGAGGCAGGCGGATTACCTGAGGTCGGGAGTTTGAGACCAGCCTGACCAACATGGAGAAACCCCGTCTTTACTAAAAATACAAAATTAGCCGGGTGTGGTGGTGCATGCCTGTAATCCTAGCTACTTGAGAGGCTGAGGCAGGAGAATCACTTGAACCCGGGAGGTGGAGGTTGCAGTGAACTGAGATTGCGCCATTGCACTCCAGCCTGGGCAACAAGATTGAAACTGTCTAAAAAAAAAAAAAAAGTTTTCAGTCCTTAACGCTAACGTGTACATTTTTTTGTACTCTTTTATTCTCGAAAGGGAAGGAGGGCTATTGCCCTATCCCTTATTAATAAGTGCATTGTGATTTCTGGTTTCCCTAATACCATATGCGCTTCATTCAGTTTATACTGGGGGGAAGAGGAGGAGAAAAAGTTGCTCAGAAATCGAAAGAGATCTCAAACAGCACAAATAATGGTTGATCGTTCTGTAAACAAAAAGTTACATAATAGCTCAAGAAGGAGAAGTCAACATGACTCTGAACAAGCTTTAACTTAGAAACTTTATCATCTTAAGGAAGAACGTGACCTTTGTCCAGGACGTCTCTGGTAATGGGGCACTGACACGCACATGCACACATACAAACCACAGGGAAAGGAGACCGCCCTTCTGCCCCGGCTCGCGAGTATCATGCAGGCACCATGCAGCACTATGTTTTCACACATGCTGGGTGGAAGAAGAGCTTCAGCGCCAGTCTTCTAATGCTTTGGTGGTAATGAAAATCACCGGGTGCTTATGGGGTGTCATATTCAGTCGAGTTAAACGTTTTAATTCAAAATGACAGTTTTACTGAGGTTGATGCTCTTGTCTATGATATCTCTGCCCCTCCCATCAAAATGGACATTTAAAAGCAACTTACCGCTCTTTAGATCACTCCTATATCACACACCACTTGGGGTGCTGTTTCTGCTAGACTTGCAATGACAGTGGCCTTAGGCTCCCTGTTTGCTGTTCAAAGGGTAAATATTTTATAGCCTTTAAATATACCTAAACTAAATACAGAATTAATGTAACTAACAAACACCTGGTCTGAAATAACAAGGTGATCTACCCTGTAAGGAACCCAGCTGGTGGGCCAGGCGTGGTGGCTCACACCTGTAATCCCAGCACTTTGGGAGGCTGAGACAGGAAGATCACTTGAGTCCAGGAGTTTGAGACCAGCCTGGGCAACATGGCAAAACCCAGTGTGCTTCTGTTGTCCCAGCTATGCTACTCAGGAGGCTGAGGCAGGAGGATGACTTGAGCCTGGGAGGGGGAGGTTACAGAGAACTGAGATTGCACCACTGCACTCCAGCCTGGGTGACACAGCAAAACCCTATCTCAAAAAAAAAAAAAAAAAAAAAAAGGAACCCAGCTGGCTCCCGTAGGTGTGCAATAATAACAACCAGAGGAAGAAAAGGAAGAAAATTTCCCAGATGAAGAAGGGCAGCTGGACCTTCAGACACTGACCTGCTCCTGGGGACCTCAATCATGGTCCCTGTCAGCCCCATGCTTACTCTAGAGGGTGAGCATCACTTTCCCTTTGACAGCCCTGGCCAAGGCCCAGACACAGACCCTTGCTCTAGCTTACCACACAGCCCAGTGGAGACCAGGCTGCTACATCAAGATGGCGTTAAAGGTCCAGAAAGAGGAAATCAGAGACCATCGGATCCCCAGGGTTGACACCCCATCAAGCTTCCTGCTGACCACTTTCATGGGCTTGAGAGAAGAAAGAAATTCCTTCCTCCTTTCTCCAGATAAATTGCTCCTTCCAAATCCCTTTTACCCACTCAGGACTGGACAACTCTCAGGGATTATTAACTCTGGGAATTTTTTTGTTTTGTTTTTGTTTTTTTGGTTTGTTTTTTAGGCAGGGTCTCGCTCTGCTGCCATTTCGGCTCACTGCAACCTCCGCCTCCCGGCTTCAGGTGATTCTCCTGCCTCAGCCTCCCGAGTAGCTGGAATTACAGGCACCTGCCACCACTCCTGGCTAATTTTTGTATTTTTAGTAGAGACAGCGTTTCACCATGTTGGCCAGGCTAGCCTTGAACTCCTGACCTCAAGTGATCCACCCCACCTTGGTCCCCAAAGTGCTGGGATTACAGATGTGAGCCACCATACCTGGCCTTCAACTTTCTTTTGAAAAAGACTGTCGGATTCCTACCCACAAGATACGACCTCATACCAATCTCAATAAAACAACTACCTGCCAGGTGCAGTGGCTCACGCCTGTAATCCCAGCACTTTGGGATGCCAAGGTGGGTGGATCACTTGAGGTCAGGAGTTTGAAACCAGCCTGGCCAACATAGTGAAACCCCGTCTCTACTAAAAATACAAAAAAATTATCTGGGTGTGGTGGCGGGCACCTGTAATCCCAGCTACTCAGGAGGCTGAGGTAGGAGAATCGTTTGAACCCAGGAGGCGGAGGTTGCAGTGAGCCGAGATCACGCCATTGCACTCCAGCCTGGGCGACAAGTGTGAAACTCGGTCTCAAAAAAACAAAAAACAAACAAAAAAGAAAACAACTACCTGAGGGCACCACTATTCAACATTGATAAAGACATATACATATAATTGAAGGGGATGGAGGCAGAAGTCATTTCCTAATGGAGATTATGTCCAGTTTAGCTCACCAGGATCCCCAGAACTGGCTCAGTGCCTGGCACATATTACAAAGTTAATTAATATTTTGCCCAGTGGATGAATAAATTCTGTGCTATTTCCATACACAGAAATATATTCCACACATATTCTTTAACTTCTCCTCTCCTGGTCCCTGTTAGTATATTAAGCAATGGGAATTTTACATCTTTTATGTCTGGCTGTAAAAATATACCCCATTCCCATCCTTGCCTCCTGGAATTCCTTCACTGTCTTCCTGGATGACCTCTGCCAATTCAACTTCAAAGCTGCCATTGTGTTTCTGGCTCCAAATTAATTTTCGATGGGAAGAGGGAAGAGGAAAAATATTTATCTCTGTAGAATAGTGGATTGTAGATTCTGCATCATCTTTGCACATCACTGCATCTTGTATAATTATCAAAATTAAAGGGTAGGATTTAACAATTTGTTCTAATAACAGTAATTTGGTATCAACAGCAATTCCCATGTGTGAATGAAAGTAAATCAATTATGCTATCTTTAATTAATGGACAAAAAAAATTGAGGCACAGTAAAAGTTCTCAGTTAATTATCTTGAGGTAATCATCTAAAGTTTCAATGTTTTTACAGTTGAAAAAAAGCTAAAACAAAATTGATCTCTAAACGGTGTACGAGACTCATTCCAAACAGAGTAACCAAACTCCTCAAAAAAAAAAAAAAAAAAAAAAAAAAGAGAGATGAGCCTCACTCGAATGCTGAATAGCAGAGTGCTTTAAATTGTGCTGTTTTCCTATTAATATTAAAGAGTTGACTTTTAGGAAGTCTCATTCAGGGTCCCCTATCTCTCTACTGAAGAGAGAGTTATTCTCCTTTCTCTTTCTTTTGCTTATTAAACCTCTACTCCTAAACACCACCCCTCCACCAAAAAAAAAAAAAGTTGACTTTTAATTCCTCTCCTACTCCATCTCTTTTCCTTCTTCCCTACAGGCACTCTGCTCACGAGCCTTCCTTCCACTCCTGGCACATAGAACACGTACTCCTACAGCAGGGCCTCTGCACTTGCAGTCCCTCTGCCAGGGCCTCTTTCCCCAGGCTGGCTGCATCCTGTCATCTGGGACTCTGCTCAAAGGACATGTCCTCCAGGGGGCTTCCCCTGGTCATTCTATCTAGGGTGACTTCGGGACATACTCGCTCCCTAGGACTCTCTATTTAGTTATCCTGCTTTGTTTTTTCGCAGCCTGTATCCCTACTTGCAATATCTAATTTATGTGTTATTTTCCTTTTAAAAAATTGTCTGTCTCATCGGGTGCAGTGGCTCACGCCTGTAATCCCAGCACTTTGGGAGACCTAGGTGGGCAGATCACCTGAGATCAAGAGTTCAAGACCAGCCTGGCCAACATGGCAAAACCCTGTCTCTACTAAAAAATGCAAAAATTAGCTGTGGATGGTGGTGCACACCTGTAATCCCAGCTACTCGGGAGGCTTAGGCAGGAGAATCACTTGAATCCAGGAGGTGGAGGTTGCCGCGAGCCAAGATCGTGCACTGCACTCTAGCCTGGGTGACAGAGCAAGACTCTGTCTCAAAAAAAAAAAAAAAAAAGAAAACTGTCTGTCTCTTATCCCCGAACTGTAAGTTCCATTTGAGCAGGAACCTGTCCTGTCTTGATCACATTTGTATCTCTAGTGTCTATTAGGCCCTCAAGTGCGTGTTGAATAAATGAAGATGAATGAGTGAATGAATGCAGATGAAAATTACAAAAATATCGACAGGGACATAGCTAGAACTTAAAGTGAAGATAAACTGTATACTTCACAGATTTCTTTCAGGGTAGAAGAGTATGCCCATTTGTTTAAAAAAATTGCTTTCGAGGATTCTACAATATTAAGATGAGGAGCTAGCTAGCTTGGGAAAGAATTTTAAGGGGTACAAAAAATACAAGTAAGCTGTAGGTCAGTGACACTTCTAGGCTAATTATAGGTTGAGAAATTGTTTCGCTATTAAATGCAGAATGAATGCGTATATAAATCTAGATATAATCATTTTCAAAGAAACAAACAAAATTATGTTTTTCTCTCTTACTGATATAAAACTTTCAGACTATCATAAAAATCCATTGGAGTTCACTGGTTCCTAGCAATCAGTGTGCTAAATGGTAAAACCTATAATTTAGTCTGCATTAAAATAGAAGAATAAGGGTTAGCTACTATCATTATTACCAATATCAACATCGTCATCATAATTATCATTTGCCAACAATATGCCCAGACCTGAGGAGAAGCAGGTAGAAATAGGGTACATTGAATCCTGAGGAATCACTGCAAAGTCTCTGAAGGGGATAGATTTCCATTTCCTTTGCATGCAGGAGAAAGCAACAGAAACATAAACCAGTTCCGTTGCAACACAATTTATTTTTGTGGTTCCACACATCCATTTTTGGACTAAACTAAGTTGCCTTTCCTTTGCCCAAGCATTCTTCAGTTGCTTAAGAGGACACAGAGCAGTAAGGGCTCTGGAGCCTGCCTGGCCTTATGGCCATCAGCTCTCCAATTTTTTTTTTTTTTTCTGAGACAGAGTCTCACTCTGTCACCCAGGCTGGCTCACTGCAACCTCTGCCTCCTGGGTTCAAGCGATTGTCCTGCCTCACTCCTGTCTCAGCCACCAGAGTAGCTGGGATTCCAGGCAACCGGTATCATGCCTGGCTAATTTTTGTATTTTTGTAGAGATGGGGTTTCACCATGTTGCCCAGGCTGGTCTTGAACTGCTGACTTCAGGTGATCCGCCGGTCTCAGCCTCCCAAAGTGCTGGGATTACAGGTGTGAACCACTGAGCCCAGCCAGCTCTTCTTAATAAGCCCTTTTCCCTTTCAGCTCATGGTGATTGGGTTTGGTACAGTCAGGTGACTGGGAGGGCTGGGAACCCACAGGGGTTTAATTGTTGGTTATGTTAGAAGCAGGCCCATACAAAGGGGCCCCTATTAAAGGGTCTAGACTGAGCAAAAGGCAACACCTTCGTCCTAAAGGTAAATGACCCAGTCTCCAGTTGCTGCCATGCTTACTTTGGGGAACAATTTTTGGTCAAATCTATAGAAGCAATGATTTGTTTTTAGGCTTTTTGTCAGTTATGTGACTATCATCACAGCTAAATTTATCAAAACAATATAATACATTGATCTAAATTTGGGGAATTGGATCCAATGTATGTATGTATGTATGTATTTATTTATTTATTGAGACAGTGTCTCATTCTGTCATCCAGGCTGGAGTGCAGTGGCGCAATCTCGGCTCATTGCAATTTCTGCCTCCTGGATTCAAGTGGTTCTCCTGTCTTAGCCTCCTGAGTAGCTGGGATTACAGGCGCATGCCACCACACCTGGCTACTTTTTGTAATTTTAGTAGAGATGGGGTTTCATCATGTTTCCCAGGCTGGTCTCGCACTCCTGACCTCAAATGATCCATTCGCCTTGGGCTCCCAAAGTGCTGGCATTCCAGGCGTGAGCCACCACACCCAGGCAAGAATTGGATCCAATTTAGCAGAGTGGTCCAAAGCATAGACTTAGCCCTGAATCCTCACTCCTAGACTTTGAGTAAGTTATTTAACCTCTCTGCTCCTTAGTTTTCCCTTCTGTAAGATGGGGATAATAATTGTATCCACTTCTTGGGGTTGTTGTGGACATTAAATAAGTTGGTATGTATAGACTGAATATCACATCGTCTGGGCACACAGAAGTATGATAGAAGGGTTAGCTGTTTTTGGCTGGGCATGGTGGCTCACGCCTATAATCCCAGCACTTTGGGAGCCTGAGTGGGTGGATCACCTGAGGTCAGGAGTTCAAGACCGGCCTGGCCAACATGTTGAAACTCCATCTCTACTAAAAATACAAAAATTAGCTGGGCATGGTGGTGGGACCTGTAATCTCAGCTACTTGGGAGGCTGAGGCAGGAGAGTTGCTTGAGCCCGGGAGGCAGAGGTTGCAGTGTGAGTTGAGATGGCGCCATTGCACTCCAGCCCGGGCAACAAGAGTGAAACTCCATCTCAGAAAAAAAAAAAAAAAAAAAAAAGAAGGGTTAGCTGCTTTTATTATCTTTATAGTTTAGGGAGATGGGGGTCAGGGGAACATGTATGGGCTTAATTTCATTTAATAAAATGTTTCTGGGTGTCTGCTATGTACCAGGTATTGAATTCAGTGTGAGGAAGAGACAATCCTGTCCTCAAAGAGTTTAAGTAAGGGAGAAAGTCAGGTAAACACAAACCTTATAAGACACTGTAACAATGGAAATTAACACCAGGCTCAGGAGTTGCATGGAAGAGGTGGTGACAAACTCTCTCTGGGGGAGTCTCTGAGGAAGGTGACCTCTCAGCTAGGCTTCAAAGGTGTATGGGGTTTGCTAGATGAGCAAGTGGCAGGGTAGAGAGCTTCTGGGCTGAGGATTAGCACTGCAAGGGCACAGACTCATAAAACACCGAATTTGGTTTTGCTCGACTACGAAGTGTGTGAGGGGGCAGTGAGGGGGAGATGATGAGGTGGAGATGTAAATTACAGAACATCATGTAAGTGCATTTAATTTCACTTATATCAATATTGCAGCATCAAATAGATGGGGCTGAAGATCCACCAAGAAGAGATCATTGTGGCTAGATCATGAAAAACCTGGTACTTACTTAGCTCAGTTATGTGTAGGCTGAACCAAGGCAGTGGTGGTGGGAATGGAGAAGGAACGAGAGGTAATTAGGGGGTCAGGACCTGGTGATTGAGTGAGTGGTGGAGGTGAGGGAGAGGGAGGAATCCAAGCTCACCGTCAGGTTTACCAGGCTTGAAACACGGGAGGCTTGTGTTTACACCAATGGCTTTGTGACTATAGGAAGAGGAACAGGTTTGGGGGTTAAAAAGGTAAGCTCTATGTTGGACATGTTGAGTTTGCAATGCCTGGGGAGTATCTACGGGGAGATGTGGGCAGTTGGAACCACAACAGAGGTTCTATGATATGAGTTTATAGAGCTTCTCTAGAGGCAAATGATTGGGATAGAACCTGGGGCCCTAAGAGAAAATATTGACAATGCCCAGTATTTCACATGTGCTTGCTCTGTGCCAGGCTGTGCTATGCACTTTATAGGCCATGCTAAATCAATGACTTTGGTTTGCTAATCATTGTACCTCTAGCAACTGGCACGTAATGGGCATACAATAATTTTTGTTTAATAAACGCTCTCATTTAGTCCTCACAACAATCCCATGAGGCAGATATGATTAGTGTTGTCATTTTACAGATAAGGAAAACAATTTAGGAAAGGTTAAATAAGCTGACCAAGGTCACACAACTGGTAAGTAGCAGATCCGAGATTTGAATCCAGCTCTTTGTGACTCTAAAGCCCAAAGTGTTTAACTGCATTGCTAGAAATGTGAACATCTGCTCTTAAAGATGTGCTTATGTGACCTGGGGTGAGACTTCAACCCCTCTGAGACTGTTTCCTATGCCAGATTATGGGTGGGATTCAAAAATCTCTAAGCTCCCTTTCCATCTTCAAAACTCTGATGACATCAGGAGACTGCTGTGAAAATGCCCTAAAGTGCCCACACCACATCATTCTTAGATGCTCGATGTTCTAGTAGCAACACTGGGGCATGTTCTGCAGTCGACACTCCTTGTAATCCTTTCATAGAACCTTTTTAAGATGGGAGGCCTGAGCAGTGTGTACAGAGCCACAGAAGTGTACCAAGCATGGGGAGGTGGGAACAGTCTGTTCTAGGGATAGGCAATGAGAATGTATTTGTGTTCTATGTCTGTCTAACAATTTACCACAAACTTAGCAGCTTAAAACAACACACATTTATTATCTCACAGTTTCTGCAAATCAGGAGTCCAGGTATAGCCAGTTGCTTATCTAGCAAACTCCATCCATCTTCTGAACAGAACAGTGTTGTGTTCAAGGTCTCGCAAGGCTGCAATCAAGGTGTCAGCTGAGCTGTGTTTTCAGCTGGATGCTTGAGTGGGGAAGAGTCCACTTCCAAGCTCACTCAGGTTGTTCACAGACTTTATTTCCTTGTGGCTGTATGACAAAGAGCTCTGGCATTTTGCTGGCTGTTGGTTGAGGCTACCCTTTGGTTCTAGAGGCTGCCTTGTAAACTTCTACAACATAGCTGCTCACTTCATCAAGCCTGCAAGAACCTCTCCAGTGCATGCCAGCAAGATGGGGCCATACACAGACATAAAATTACGGGAGTGACATCCCATCACCTTTGCATTTTCTTTTTTTTTTTCCCCGAGACAGAGTCTTTCTCTGTCCCCCAGGCTGGAGTGCAGTGGCGCAAACTCAGCTCACTGCAAGCTCCGCCTCCCAGGTTCACGCCATTCTCCTGCCTCAGCCTCCCAAGTAGCTGGGACTACAGGCGCCCGCCAACACACTCGGCTAATTTTTTGTATTTTTAGTAGAGACAGGGTTTCACCGTGTTGGCCAGGATGGTCTCGATCTCCTGAGCTCGTGATCCGCCCGCCTCAGCCTCCCGAAGTGCTGGGATCACAGGCTTGAGCCACCGCGCCCGGCCCACCTTTTCATTTTCTATTGCTAAGAGGCAAGTCTCAGTTTCCACCTGCACTCAGAGGGAATTACACAAAGGCATGGACATCAGGAAGCAGGAATTACTGTGGGTCACTCTAGGATTTGTTATCCACAAGGGATGACATTATCTGCTTAGAATTTCAAACGAATAATAAAACCAAAACAAGTTGGTCTGCCTTTTAAAATTTTTCCCTTATTTAAAACTTTATTCTTAATAAAGAAAAATGAGAAAACCCCAAAACTTTCTTCTTTAATTGGCAACCTTCAAAAAAGATATTCACAACAGGACTCAGAGCAAGGGCAGAGATCCCCAAACAGATGGTTTTTCCTTAATTCATCAGGCTGGAGCAGAGTTTAAACCAAGCTGGAACCACTCTGGCTCTGGCCACAACCTAATCTCTACATCCTGGCCTCCATCACATTGGCTGGAAGCTGGTTCGCTTCATCCAAGGGCCTAGTTTGAGGGCATTCATGGCTTCTGCAAGTTTGAGCGTCCCTTGCTCCTGGTGCTGGCAGTGCCACTCAGCCATGGACTGGAGCATCCACTTGGTTTGGAGCTTGTACCAATAGGAGCTGTAAACCACAACCTCGGTGAGGTCTGAAGACTCCAGAGCCTTCAGCTGGAGCATGACCTTGCTCATCTGCTTGATATAAGGGATTATCCATCCGGGCCTGTTGGGAGAAGGGGATGAGACCTCCCAGGTAGGGCACCGAGGCCTGTACTGGGCACACTCACCAAAGGTGGCTTCCAGCAGCTGCGTCGGGACCTAGAACACCTCTGGGCCTTTCAGGTCTTTGGGCAGTCTGCTTTTAAATAAACACAATGAGCTGGCAATTCTAATGTTGTCAGTGACAAAGTACTTCTTCCTGAAAAAATTTTTTGTTGTTTTAAGTCCTAAACAGTTGCTGGGATTATTATTGAGTTTGAATAATGTAATATGTATGCTTCATTTTAAAAAATTACATAAAAAACAGAGATAACACAATGACTGTGAAGACTGAATTTGAGTTGCTTCTGTTCCATGTAACCATTTGGAGTTTTTGTGTTTAAAATTTAAAATTGTGAAGCAGTGTGATACAGTGCTTTGCCATGTTTTTATTTGACAAATGCACATTTTAGTTAATACATTAAATATTTTTACTAGATTTGAATATTATCTTTAAAATAGATAATTCCTTTTGCTTATTTATTTTTGAGAGAGGGACTCCCTCTGTCACTCAGGCTGGAGTGCAGTGACTGCAGTCAAGGCTCACCGCAGCCTCGACTGCCCTGGCCCAAGATCTTCCCACCTCAGCCTCCCAAGTAGCTGGGATAACAGGTGTGCGCCACCATACCCAGCTAATTTTTTTATTTTTGTAGAGTCGGGATCTCCCTATGTTGCCCAGGCTAGAACTCCTAGGTTCAAGTGATCCTCCTGCCTTGGCCTCCCAAAGTGCTGGGATTACAGGCGTGGGCCACAGCGCCCGGCCCCCTTTGGTTTATTTTAAATCTAAAGAAGACTTGAGAAAAAAACATTACGTCAGTAGTAGATTTAGGAGTTGCACTACTAATACTAGGTAAGTTTCTCTTGTGCTGCCTGGGAATAAAAATAAACACTTAACACTAACTTGGGGCTCACAACATGCTTGACACTGTTCCAAACACACACACACACACACACACACATTTTAAAAGTCCTCATCTACTCTTAAAGGTAGATCCTGCTATTATCCTTATTTTTGCAGATAATAATATAGTCTGGGGCGCAGAGATCTGCTCGAGATCATCCAACTGGAGTGGCAGCGCTGGAATTTGAGTCCAGGCAGTGTGGCTTCAATGCCTGAACTCTTAGCCATTAGAAAGGAAAAACAAAGCAAAATCATTATCCCCAACAACCTTGCTGGCACGGAGGCCCTCAGAAGGGGCAGGAGAGGCCGGGTGCGGTAATCTCAGCACTTTGGGAGGCCGAGACGGGCGGATCACCTAAGGTCAAGAGTTCGAGACCAACCTGGCCAACGTGGTGAAATCCCGTGTTTACGAAAAATGTAAAAAATTAGCCGGGTACGGTGGCGCGCGCCTGTTGTTCCAGCTACTTGGGAGCCTGAGGCGGGAGAATCGCTTGAACCCGGGAGGCGGAGGTTGCAGTGAGCCGAGATCGCGCCAGTGCACTCCAGCCAGCCTGGGGGATAGAGCGAGACTCCATTTCAAAAAAAAAAAAGAAAGAAAGAAAAAGAAAAAGAAGGGACAGGACGGCTTCCTTCCGCTCCTGACCAGCCCCTGCTGGCCCGTGGGCAGAGGGAGCGCCGGCTTCCAGGGACCTCAGGGAAGGACGTTTGGGAGTGCTCTCTCAGCGTCCCCTCCACCGCCCTCTCTACACCCTTGCCGCGCCCCTCGTCGGCTAGGCCAAGGTTTCTCCTGGCCCTTCCCAGCTTCCGGCCCTTTGCTCCAGGCCAGGTCGCAGGGCCAGGCGGTGCCAGGAGCCCGCAAGTCCTCTGTTTACTGTTTGGTTTCCACGGTGACACGTAGGCGCCGTCAGCGACTCCCGTCACCGCCCCGCGGCGCGGCCCCCACCCGGCGCCGTGACGTCGGCCCGCCGCTTCCGCTCTGCCCATATTTGGCTCAGCCACTGCGCCGCCGGCCCGGAGTAGGCTGGGGGCGGGACTCCCGCCGCGCCCCGCCCCTTGGAATGCTAGGCTTCGAGCCACGAGACTCCCGCCTCCTGCCCCGGGACCCACCCAGGCGGAGGCAAGGGCAGGGGCGCTGGGGGCCCAGAGAGAGGGCGCCGCGATTGATGGATGAGCTGTTCCTAGCATTCCTGTGCGTCTGCTGGTTGAGGCTGCAGTCAAGATTTGGGGCGGTCTCGTTTGTTGTGGGTGGGTGATGTGGGATCACGATTTTCTCACTCTGTGCCCGGAAATCATGCCATCCCTCGCCCAACGCTGTATTTTATAGGCTTCAACTCAAAATTTTCCTTCATGGCGCAGTGGAAAGCTTTGAAGACCGCGGTTCTGGGGTCAGTGTTGCCCCTCGGGGGATAAGTGACCTTGGGAAGGCCACTTTCCTTTTCCTGGCCTGATAAAATGAACCGTGGGGGTGGTCCATAATGGTTGCAGCACTGTCATCAGGCTTGTGAGGAGAGCTTTTCCATCACCCTCTAACCACCCACTCCCCAGGACATAACTGGAATATCAGTGAAGTTCTATGAGCATCGACCCCTACAGTGCTGCCCCCTGTGGTGATTGGATTTGTGTGTCTCTGCATCTTGCTCCTATTAGGCGCTTAATGAACTTTAGTTAACTGACTATTGAATGAATAATACGAATCACCTTCATAAATCCGGACCCCTGCAATTCCTCTTCCAGGCCGGGCGGCGGGGAGGGTAGGGGATGGGGGAGAATATTGAGATGATTAATAATCGCGCGGCAGGGTTGCTGATGTAAAGCGATTTGCAGATCTAAAGGGCAATAAGCATTCCTGGGAGAAATCCAGCGAGATTCCAGAAGTCTCTGAGGGAGTCGTGGGTGTGTACTGCCGGGCCCAGAGGGCGGGGGTGGGGCAGGCAGTGCCGCAGTGGCCACTGCTGGGGAGCCGATTGCAATTGCGAGGAGAAGCGTGGGGTTAATCCTTCAAGACGCCTGTCACCATCCTCCCACCCTCATTCCTGCCTCCTAGATTCCCCAGTTCCTCTGGCTGAAGGAGTGTGTGTTTTCCAGAGTTTCAGAGCTGGAAGACACATTGGAGACTTTTAATCTAATTTAACCTATTTCGCCAACAGGGAAATTAAAGCTCAGAGAAGTTGATTCAACCATCCAAACTTGCATAGCTAGTTAGAAACTGATAAAAGTCAGGATATCTAGCTTCAAATAGTGTCCCACATCGCCTAGGTGCTTCTAACTTCCTGTGGTTCAGAACCCTGTTGCCTGGCTCAGCTGGTGGGTTGTACATTTAGGCTAAATATTGACTTCAGGGCTCTTAAAGAATGCCATTGTCACGTCTGCTGCCACACGCAGCCCACACCATGACACCAGGGCCTCGAGGGATGGCCAAGAATTGTTTACTTCCTAAAGCCTCAAGCATTCCTCCTTAGAGCAGCTGGAATGGTCACCCCTGTCCAGGGAACAGGAGTCGGCTGTTCTGAAACCAGTCTTAGTCTAGCAGTTGGTCACTTTTCATAGTTACCCCAAGCCTTGCATTAAACTTTTCTCAGCCAAGGCTACAGCAGGAGGCATGAGTAGCCCTAACCCTTTTCTGCCGTTTGGAAGTCTTTTCATGGCACATGGAGGGTTCCTTGCTGGGGGTGGGGAAGAGTGCCTTTTTAATGCTTCTCTCTTTCTCTTTCCCCTTTCAGTCTCACCCAACTTCCTCTTACACGCTGTTTCTTCCCTAACTTCTAGGCTGAATATGAAGGCAACTCGGACTAAGAAGACGACTGCTTTCCAACTGCCCTCCCGCCCTGCTGCCGGCTGATTTGAGGAAGGGGCTGGGATCCTTCCCCTTGCTCTCTGGTTGTTCTTGGAGTTACAGCAGCCCCGCGGCAGCTCTGCCCCCTAGTGCACATGTGAGGCAGCGCGCCCTTCTCCAATCCAGAAGCCTCGTCGCCGTGCTGCCAGCAAGGGAGTTTTTCTGTATTCACTCTGGTGGAAATAGAAAACCCTGACAGAAGAAAAACCCAAGCCAAGCCAAAACACACGAACCATTCTAGCCTTTTCTCTCTTTGGTTTCTTTCTGAGGATCTGGCCGATTTGGATGCAGAAAACATGCCTGTTGCTTCTGCTGCGAAATCTGCTCTTTCTCTTCCTGCTATCCGAACCCTGTCCGTTCTTTCAAAGCCTAATTCAGGCCAGGCGCGGTGGCTCACGCCTGTAATCCCAGCGCTTTGGGAGGCCGAGGCAGACGGATCACTTGAGGTCAGGCGTTCGAGACCAGCCTGGTCAACATGGTGAAACCCTATCTCTACTAAAAATACAAAAATTAGCTGGACATGGTAGCACATGCCTGTAATCCCAGCTACTCGGGAGGCTGAGGCAGGAGAATCACTTGAACCCGAGAGACGGAGGTTGCTGTGAGCTGATATCAGGCCACTGCATTCCAGCCTGGGTGACAGAGTGAGACTCCATCTCAAAAAAAAAAAGCCCTATTTCAAATTCCACCCCTTGCCTAAAAACTTTTCCTGACTTTCCTCTCCTATGCGTCTTTTTAATTTTTTATTTTTGAGCTGGAGTCTCACTGTGTCACCCAGGCTGGAGTGCAGTGTCGTAATCTCTGCTCACTGTAACCTCCACCTCCGGGGTTCAAGCAGTTCTGCCTCAGCCTCCCAAGTAGTTGGGACTACAGCCACCCGCCACCACACCCGGCTGATTTTTTGTATTTTTAGTAGAGACGGGGTTTCGTCATATTTGTCAGGCTGGTCTCAAACTCCTAACCTCAAGTGATCCACCCGCCTTGGCCTCCCAAAGTGCTGGGATTACAGGCATGAGCCACCGCGCCCAGCCATCCTATACATTTTTTGAAATATGGCTGTACACAGGCTCAGCACACAGTGTGCACTTATATACTGTGTTTCTTTATTGGGGTCCAAGTCTGTGCATCTTTTGTGTTCACAGACCCCAGGATGCCCAGCACAGGGCTGGGGACACAAACTGCTCTCAATAAGCCCTTGTTTATTAATTAATTGATTAGCTTCCACAGAAACAACTCTGAGCTTTTGCTTCAATAAAACTTCCAGAACTCTTAGTTCTTTAGGGACTCTGGATAGTGATCTAATCAAATATGGCCTTGCACAATAAGTCGTTTCACAAAGGAATTTCACAAGAGAACACTAACATCACCCAGAGTGGGATGAGGAAGTCTGAAATTTGAAGTGGACTCTCAGAAAGATAAGGAGGGTGGCAGTGCTGTAGACAGGTCAAAGGACAATGACTTAGGAGAGGTGGGCCTCTGCTTCTGGGATAGAAGACGCAGCACCGGCTCTAGAGTTAGCTTCATACCCAGACTTTACCACTTGCTGTATGTCCCTGGGCAAGTTTACTCTTCTCTCTGTGCCTCAGTTTTCTCATCTGTAAAAAAAGGCATGGTGGCTCCTGTCTGTAATCCCAGCACTTTGGAGGGCCAAGGTGGGCAGATCACCAGCAGTCAGGAGCTTGAGACGAGCCTGGACAACATGGTGAAACCCCATCTCTACTATAAATACAAAAATTAGCAAGGGGTGGTGGCATGCGCCTGTAGTCCCAGCTACTCTGGAGGCTGAGGCAGGAAAAATCTCTTGAACTCAGGAGGCAGAGGTTGCAGTGAGCCAAGATCACGCCACTGCAGTCCATCCTGGGTGACTGAGCAAGACTCCGTCTCCAGAAAAAAAAAAAAAGTACCCATCTCATAGTGATACAATGAGGGTGAATTAGTTGGTATTTGTAAAGTGCTAAAGCAGCACCTTGCACCTCGTAAGTACCATGTAACTATAAACGAATTTTCCAGCTTAGCTGTCTTGTCAATGGAATGGAGGTTGATTATATGTTCTCTTGGTTCCCTCAAGCAGTGACCTTTCAGGGCAGTGCATAAGCTTTGGGGTCAGGCGGGTCTGGGTTGACTCCTATCTCTGTCGGTAGTTGTGTGACTTTGCACAGATAACTTCTCAGAACCTCAGTGTTCTTATCTGTGAAATGGGAATAATTGTGTCTACTTCAAAAGACTGTTGTGGGTATTGCATGTTTGTAATGTGCCTGGCACAGAAGGAGCATAATAAACAGAAGCTATAGTTATTATTATGGACAAGAGCAGCCACATGTAAAGGAGAATAGAGTTTCCAAGGTCATTGAAGTTTCCAGAAAGATTGAACATATCAGATAGCAATGAGACCAGCTCAACTCGTGGAGCTTGGTGGGAGGGTGGGCCTGGGTCTGCGCCAGAAGTAAATATCACCCCATTTGAGGAAACAGAAACGGTCTGACTTGCACATCGGCTCTAAGAATATTTTCTGCTCCAGGGCTGTGCTGAGGGCGTGGACCCACTGGGGCTGGATGCCAGGAGCTGGAGGCCTCTCCTGCTCTCCTTCCCAGGAGGGGAGACTTTAGTAGAGAGGGTGTGGGTGGGCCTTGGAAACCTCTTGTTGTGTGTGCGTGGGGTGCGGGGGAGTGTCAGAATGGCTCAGGGATATCTGGCCCTGGTAGGTGGACTCCCAGGCCTGGGGTGGCCTTCCTCATGGCAGAACCTGCCTTCACGGCTCCTCAAAGCTGCCATCCTTCACTCCAACTGAAGACACCCCTGACTGATTGCCTGCAATTATCTGAGGGGTGGGGGAAGGAGGGTTATGGTAGTCTTGCAGCCAAATTAATCTTAATTCCCTTCAACTCCATGTGTGGAAAAGTACCCAACGGAATATGCAAATGTTGCATGTATTCCCTCAGTTCTTTTGAAAGGGGAAGGAGGGTTGCAAAATCAAACAATGATAGGGTGTCGCAATCCTAAACGTGTGAGGAATTACTCTTTAGGTCCTCATACTTGACAGCTCCGAGCCCCCATGACACAAGAGAAGTTTTGTGCTCCGAAACAGGGCAGGGCCAGGGTGTCTACCACTCTTACTACTAGCTGTGATTTGGGGGTCTCAAACACAGCCTGGGACCTGGCAAAACCATCTTAGGAACTGGGGATCACAGAGGACTCTGCAAACCTCCTTCCAAACTCATATTTCCAGTACTGGCAACAGGGTGGGCCCTGACTAGCTCCTGGAGCAGAAATTGAAGGTTGAGCTATCTTAAAAAAAAAACATGGCAGGTGTGGTGGCTCATCCCAGCACTGTGGGAGGCTGAGGTGGGAGGATCACTTGAGGCCAGGAGTTCAAGACCAACCTGGCCAAATAGTGAGACACCATCTCTTAAAAAAAAAAAAACATAGCTTATGAAGAGTCATGAAGGTGCTAATATTGGCTGTTCCTGGGTAGGAGGGAATGTGTTTTTATTTTCTTCTTTTTGCTTGAGTGTACTTTCTGATTGCCTTTTTTGGCAAGTACATATTGCTTTTGTAATAGGAAAAAAATATTTTCAAAACGTTCTCAGCAGAGTAGTATGTTTGTTTTTAAAATAGATGATGACATAATAAATGGGAAGGTTCCAACACCTCCTCACTTTTTAAAAAAAAACTTTTCCCAAAAGAAATACATGCTCCTGGTAGAAACCTTTGAAAATTCGGATCATCAAAAAATAGAGAAAATAAAAATTGACTGTAATCCCATCACAGGAATAACCACTGTCAACATTTTTAATTCTACCTTTCCAATACACACACTAGTTTTATTATTTATTTAGTTTTTGGACAGGATATTGCTCTGTCACCCAGGCTGGAGTAGTGCAGTGGCACGGTCCTAGCTCACTGCAGCCTTCAACTCCTGGGCTCAAGTGACCCTCCCACCTCAGCCTCCTGAGTAGCTGAGACTAGAAGCACATGCCACCACTCTGGGCTAATTTTTTATTTTTTATAGAGATGGCAGGGGGTCTCACTATGTTGGCCAGGCTGGTCTCGAACTCCCGGCCACAAGCAGTCCTCTCTGCATGTTAGTTTTATACTTCAATTTACATACTGTAGTTTTTGCAAAAACAGGACCATGCTGTAATACTTGTCATTATAAGTATTGTAATTTTGCTGCTTCTACATGGTGGTTCATGGACATCAAATTTTTTTTTACATGATCACTTTAATAGTCATGAAGCTGGACGTGGTGGGTCATGCCTATAATCCCAGCACTTTGGGAGGCCAAGGTGGGCAGATCATGAGGTCAGGAGTTCGCGACCAGCCTGGCCAACAGTGAAACCTTGTCTCTACTAAAAATACAAAAAATTAGCCTGGCGTGGTGGTAGGCGCCTGTAAGCCTAGCTACTTGGGAGGCTGAGGCAGGAGAATCGCTTGAACCTGGGAGGCGGAGGTTGCAGTGAGCCCAGATCGTGTCATTGCACTCCAGCCTGGGCGACAGTGCGAGACTCTGTCTCAAAAAAAAAAAAAAGTTATATAGGTTTCTAGTTCTAAATGACCTACAATTTAACCAACCCTATATTGTTGAAGCTTTGGGTTGTTTCTAAATTCTGTGCTATTATAGAAATGCTGCAGGGACCTCTGTACACATCTAAGATGACTTTTTCAGAAGTGGGCCAAAGGGTGTGCACATTTTTAAGGCTTTCGAAATGTAGTCGTGCAGTCAGTACACTGTCAAATAGGACAATGTGCAGTCACTGTTATCACACAGGAGGGTAGTATTGGTTCAACCAGTTTCTAGCTGCATAATCTTGAGAAAATTACTTATTCTCTCTACACTTCAATTTCCTCAAGTGTAAAACTGGAATGATAGTAGCTATTGGATAAGATTGCTGTGAGGGTTAAATGAAAAAAATGCGGAAAGTGATGCTGGGCCCAGCACATGGCGAGCTCTCAGCGAATGCTGGTTGTGTCTGACTTAAAGATTATCTTCTTTTCAGGGGAAGATAGGCTTGGAGATTGACGTTCGATTTCCTGGAAAAGTTGGGAGCAGGTGGAGATGGTAAATGAGGCTGGGCGCAGTGGCTTAAGCTGGTAATTCTAGCACTTTGGGAGACCGAGGCTGGTGGATCGCTTGAGTTCAGCAGTTCAAGGCCAGCCTAGGCAACATGGTGAAACCCCATCTTTACAGAAAATACAAAAAAAATTAGCTCGGTATGGTGGCATGCGCCTATAGTCCCAGCTACTTGGGAGGCTGAGCTGGGACGATCAACTGAGCCTGGGAGTTTGCGGCTGCAGTGAGCCACAATCATGCCACTGCACTCCAACCTGGGGGCAACAGAGTGAAACCCTGCCTGAAAAAAAAAAGGGTGAATGAGGAAGATGCTGGGGAGGGCAAGCGAGAAGAGGATAAGCAATAGAGGAGCTGATGGTGACGAGGTAAAGAAAGGATTAGTAGCAGGGAGAGCAGGGGAGGATGGGAAGAGAATGAGAACTGGAAGGACAGAGGTGAGATGTCCACATGGGCCATTTTGGGGCCCCTGCGAGGCAGAACCATGCACTAGTCACTTTGGGAACTGGGAGGCTACCTCTATCAGGTCTGGGTGAACCTGTGTCCTCTGGTCCCTGGCCCTATCGAGGCTGCCCCTTCCTGCCCTCCTCTCTCTCAGCCTCATCTTGCATCACTGCATGCCTGTCTTCTCTCAGTTCCTTGAGTGAGCATGTTCCTCTCTGTTGCGTGACCTTTGTACATTCTGTCCCCTCCCCCACCCCCCCCCCCCCCGCCCCCACACAGGAACTCTACTCTTTCCTGGCTAACTCCCACGCATCCTTCAGATCTCTAGCTTAAAGCTCACTTCCTGGTCAGGCCTGGTGGCTCACACCTGTAATCCCAGCACTTTGGAGGCCGAGACAGGAGGATCATTTGAGCTCAGGAGTTCAAGAGCAGCCTGGGCAACACAGTGAGACCTCATCTCTACAAAAGATAAACAAAATTATCTAGGCGTGGTGGTGCATACCTGTGGTCCCAGCTAGCCAGGAGGCTGAGGTGGGAGGATCACTTGAGGCTTGGAGGTGGAGGCTGCAATGAGTCATGCTGGCACCACTTCACTCCAGCCTGGATGACAAAGTGACACCTCAACTCTGAAAACAAAACAAAACAAAAAGATGACTTCTTCTGAGGATTTCTCTGACCATTCCATATAAAGCAGCCCCTCATCCCCACTCCCTTTCCCTTTACTCTGTCATGGCCCTCTCTCTGAACCTGAAGAGCAAGGTCAAGGTTTGTAGTTATGTGTGATTATGGGATCACACACACCTGGTGTCCCCACTAGGCTGAAAGCTCCATGAGGGCAGGAACAGGGTCTGATTTTTGCTCACAATTGTATCCCTGATGCCCAGCACATAGTAAGCACTCAATAAGCATTTATTGAAATGGAAAAAGCCTATGCCTTTTTTTTTTTTTTTTTTTTTTTGAGACGGAGTCTTGCTCCGTCCCCCAGGCTGGAGTGCAGTGGTGCCATCTCGGCTCACTGCAACCTCCACTTCCCTGGTTCAAACGATTCTCCTGCCTCAGCCTCCTGAGTAGCTGGTATTACAGGTGCACGCTACCACATCTTTTGTATTTTTCGTAGAGATGGGGTTTCACCACGTTGCCCAGGCTGGTCTCGAACTCCTGACCACAAGTGATCTGCCTGTCTCGGCCTCCCAAAGTGCTGAGATTACAGTCGTGAGCCACTGCACTTGGCCAAGCCTATGCATTTATGACCAATGAAATGCTTTTATACCCTCTCCTGTGGCTTCAATTCCATCTTGATTGATGCTGGTTGCTTGGTAGAAGGAACAGGACATTTGGGGGCTTCAAGGGAGGCCTTAGCCAGCTCCTTTCCTACCCTCTTCTCCTTTAAGGAAGAAGCTTCCCTTTCTACGACTAGACACTTTCAACCAGTACTCTCAAACTTTAATGTGTCTATAAATTATCCCGGGGATCTTCTTTATTTTTATTTTTATTTTTTTTGAGACCAAGTCTCGCTCTGTCGCCCAGGCTGGAGTGCAGTGGCGTGATCTCGGCTCACTGCAACCTCTGCCTCCCAGGTTCAAGCCATTCTCCTGCCTCAGCCTCCCAAGTATCTGGGAGTACAGGCACTCACCAGCACGTCTGGCTAATTTTTGTGTTTTTAGTAGAGACGAGGTTTCACCATGTTGGCCAGGCTGTGTCTCCAACTCCTGACCAGCAGGAACTCCTGATCCGCCCGCCTTGGCCTCCCAAAGTGCTGGGATTACAGACCTGAGCCACCGCGCCTGTCCTTCGACCGGGGATCTTCTTAACGTGCAAATTCTGCTGCAGATCTGGGGTAGGATTGAGATTCTGCGTCTCTAACAAGCTCCAGGGTGAAGTCCATAATGCTAATTCCAGGTCCAAGGCTTTCAGACTTCGGCATCTGTGATCTACACGCCACTGTGATTTCCACGCTTTAGGTTGAGTCGCTGCGCCCCCTCTTGACCACTAAGGGATATGACAGTCTTCGACCGAGGGGATAAAGACACCGTGCATGAATTGTAAAACACACAACATTCTTGGGGAATAGGATCTTCTCTAAAAGCAAATGGGCATACGGATTCCGATAGCATTAATACATTTATTCTTCATTTTAATTTAATTTAATTTTTTGTAGAGACAAGGTTTTGCCATGTTGCCCAGACTGGTCTCGAATTCCTGAGCTCAAGCCACCCACTCGCTTCTGCCTCCCAAAGTGCTGAGATTACAGGCATGAGCCACCGCGCCCGGCCTTCAGAGTGTATTCTTAAGAATACATTGGGGTGGGTGTCGTGGCTTACGCCTGTAATCCCAGCACTTTGGGAGGCCGAGGTGGGCGGATCACGAGGTCAGGAGTTCAAGACCAGCCTGGCCAACATAGTGAAACCCTGTCTCTACTAAAAATACAAAAATTAACCAGGTGTGGTGGCGGGTGCCTATAATCCCAGCTACTCGAGAGGCTGAGGCAGGAGAACCACTTGAACTTGGGAGTCGGAGGTTGCAGTGAGCCGAGATGGCGCCATTGCACTCCACAAAGCAAGACTGTCTCGAAAAAGAAGAAGAAAAAAAAAAGAATAAATTTTCTGATCGGGCCTGGTGGCTGCGACTATAAGTGTGTGCCACCACGCCTGCCTAATTTTTGTATTTTTTTGTACAGACATGGTTTTGTACAAAACCTTGTCTCCAGCTCCTGGGCTAAACACTCTGCCTTCCTTGGCTTCCCAAAGTGCTGGGATTACAGGTGTGAGCCACTGTGCCTAGGCTGCTTCTTCTTTTTTTTTTTTTTTTTTCCTATTTTTTATATATGGTGGTGAAATACACACAACATTTGCCATCTTAACCATTTTTAAGTGTCCAGGTCAGTGGTATTAAATACATTCACCATGTCGTGCATCTGTCACCACCATCCCACCATGAACTCTACCTCCTAAAACTGAAACTCTGTACCCATTAAACAGTAATTTCTTATTCTTCCCTCTCCCCAGCCCCTGGCATCCACCATTTTACTTTCTGTCGCTATGATTTTAAGGGACTTTATATAAGTGGAATCATACAGTGGGTATCCTTTTCTGACTGGCTTGTATCACGTAGTATTAATGGCCTCAAGCTTCATTCAGGCTGCAGTATGTGTTGGAATGTCTTTCCTTTTTAAGGCTGAATAATATTCCATTATACATATACACCACATTTTGCTTATCCATTCATCATTGATGGACATTTGGGTTATTTCTACATTTTAGCTATTATGAATAATGCTGCTATGAACGTGGGTGTACAAATATCTCTTTGAGACCTGCTTTCAATTTTTGGGGGTATATACCCAGGGTGGAATTTTGGGGTCATATGGTAATTTTCTTTTTAATTTTAAAAGAAACCCCCACACTGTTTTCCACAGCAGCTGTGCCATTTTACATTCTGACCAACAGTGCATAGAGTTCCAATTTCTCTACATCCTTGACAAAGCTTGTTATTTTCTCTCTGTGTGTGTGTGTGTGTGTGTATTTTTTTTAGAGAGTCTTGCTCTGTTGCCCAGGCTGGAGTGCAGTGGTATGCTCATGGCTCACTGTAGCCTTGAACTCCTGGGCTCAAGCGATCCTCCCACTTCAGCCTCCCGAGTAGCTGGGACTATAGGCATGGACCACCACACCTGGCTAATTTTAATTTAATTTAATTTAATATTTTTTTTGTAGAGATGGGGTCTCACTATGTTGCTTTGGTTGGTCTCAAACTCCTGGGCTCAAGCAGTCCTCCTGCCTCAGCCTCCCAAAGTGTTGGGATTACAGGCATGAGTTACTGCACCTAGCCTGTGTGTGCATGTGTGGTATTTTCGTTTTTTGTTTTTGAGACAGAGTTTTGCTCTTGTTGCCCAGGCTAGAGTGCAATGGCGTGATCTCGGCTCACTGCAACCTCTGCCTCCTGGGTTCAAGCAATTCTCCTGCCTCAGCCTCCTGAGTAGCTGGGATTACAGGCATACACCACCACGCCCAGCTAATCTTGTATTTTTAGTAGAGACGGGGTTTCTCCATGTTGGTCAGTCTGGTCTCGAACTCCCAACCTCAGGTGATCCACCCACCTCAGCCTCCCAAAGTGCTGAGATTACAGGCGTGAGCCACCATGCCCGGTCTTGTGTTTTTTTTTTTAATAGTAGCCATCCTAATGGGTGTGAGGTGGTATCTCATTGTAGTTTTGATTTCCATTTCCCTAATATCTAGTGATATTGAACATCTTTTGTGCTTATTTATTAGCCATTTATATATCTTCTTTGGAGAAATGTCTATTCAAGTCCTTTGCCCATTTTTGAACTGGGTTGTTTGCTTTTTTGTTGTTGAGTTTTAGGAGTTCTTTATATATTCTGGATATTAATCCTTTATCAGCTATATGATTTGCAAATGTTTTATCTCATCTTGTGGGTTGCTTTTTCACTCTGTTGCTAGTGTCTTTTCTTGCACAAAATTTAAAATTTTTCATGAAGTCTAATTTGTCTATTTTTTCTTTTATTGCCTATGCAATAAAAGTGTCATATCCAGAAAAATCATTGCCAAATCTAATGTTGTGAAGCTTATCTCCTGTGTTTTCTTCGGTGAGTTTTACAGCTTTAGGCCTTACATTTGGGTCTGTGATGGATTTTGAGTTAATCTTTGCATATAGTGTTAGGCAAGGGTCCAACTTCATTTACACACGGATATCCAGTTTTCCCAGCACCATTTGTTGAAAAGACTGTCCTTTCCCCATTGAATGGTCTTGGCACTTTTGTCAAAAATCACTTGATAATAGTCAAGTTAATTAATAATTATATTGATTAACAATTAATATAATTATAAAATTATATTTTATGACTGCATTGGTATAAAGAAAAATATATTAATATTATATATTAAAACTTTTTTTCAGGCTGGGCACGGTGGCTCACGCCTATAATCCCAACACTTTGGGAGGCCAAGGCGGGCGGATCACCTAAAGTCAGGAGTTTGAGATCAGACTGGCCAATATGGTGAAACCCTGTCTCTACTAAAAATACAAAAAACTAGCCAGGTGTGGTGGCGGGCGCCTATAATCCCAGCTCCTCAGGAGGCTGAGGCATGAGAATCACTTGAATTTGGGAGGAGGAGGCTGCAGTGAGCCGAGGACATCACGCCACTGCACTCCAGCCTGGGGGATGGAGGGAGACTCTTACTCCAAAACAAAACAAAAAAACCAAAACTTTTTTTCAATGTAAAAGTTAATTTTTTTCTTCTGATTTTCAAAAGAAATGAAAACATGTTTGTGTATTCCTAAACATATCCTGGGTCTCGGGCACGATACCTCCTGTGTGAGCCCTGCTCTCCACACGGTGGCAGGGTTCTGTCTCTTTATGATGTGCCCAAGATGATACCAGATGCTTTGAGGACCATGTGTTTTGTAAGCAGGTAACCACATTGAACATATTAAACAATATGTGTCATGTGCTGAGTGTTTACTGTGTGCCAAGTGCTTCAAACTCATCATTTAAGTGAAAGAACAGCCCTGTCAGATGGGAACTACTCTCTGCCCTCCATGGCCAGCATACCCGAGGTATATTTTTCCAAATGCTTCCATACATTGTTTCTAAATGTATATTACAGTCCATAGTATCAGGGGCACCAGGGGACCCTCCAGTGGGGACTACAGGATCTTAGGGAAGAGGGAAGCTGAGGGTGGGCTTTGGAGAAGAGTCATTACAGAGATGAAGTGGCAGGTGGCAGGGAAAGTGCGGAGGTGACAATAAGAACGGCACATTTGGAGCGTCATGAGGTGACTTCCCAAGATGGAGGGGACTTGAGGTCTGGAACCAGAGGGTGACTGGCAGGGTGGGTTTTGGAGAGTGAGAAACGTGGGCCCAATCTAATGTGCAGTGGAAGGTTCTTTGTCTCCCTAAGCCCTAAAATCCAGCCGTAAATCACCAGTAACATAGCAAAGTTTTAGCCACCTTCCCTGTCTCAGTTCCTTCTTTGTCAAATGAGAGTCACGGTGCTTGCCCTGCAATCTCAGAGACTCAGTTCAAATGATTGTCAGCCCCATAGGTGGGGGAGCCGGTGTCTGATTCAGGCTGTATTGCCAGGGCCTCAGTGCTCAGTACAGGTTTGGTGGAGGAATGGACGCCATAGCCTACAAGCCCAAAAGCTGCAGTCGCAGGAGGCAGCGTGGCTGGAGAACGGTCCCGAGCCAGAAGAGGGCGCTCTTCAGCAAAATAAGGTTTGAAGGAAACCGCCAGGATGTTTCTGCAGGATGGCAGATGGACTTCACTTTAGGCTTTAGGATTTAGCAGGTCAAATCATTGCATTCGTATATCTAAACCTACCTCAGCTCTGGTTTCCTAACTAGAAAAAAGGACTAAAATGCAGTTTATTTCCTCTTTTTAAAAATTGTCCTCTTAATGCTTTAGGCACCCAAGAGAGATGCAATTATTTTTACTTTGGAGAGGCTTAAAACAGCCACTGATTTCCTATAGCTCATGATTCTGCAGATCAGGGATGAAGGCAGGACTTGGCTGGGAATTTTTCTGCTGATTACAGCAATGACTGAGATCCTCCGTGGTATTCAGCGGCAGGATGAACTGGTCTGGGGGGTCTGACATGGCTTCACTCACACGGCACAGAAGTAATTTTACATTTTGTGTGGTTATTTGACCAATATCTGTCTCCCTCACTAGTCCAGAGGCTCCCAAAGGGCGGGGACTGTGTCCTTCTTGCCTATTATTTTATCCCTAGTGCCTAGCACAGTGCTGACCCATTCGAGTGTTTAATAAATATGTGTTAACTGACTCAATGTTGTGATTCTTTTTTTTTTTTTTGAGATGGAGTTTTGCTCTTGTTGCCCAGGCTGGAAATGGCACAATCTTGGCTCCCCGCAACCTCCGCCTCCTGGGTTCAAGCAATTCTCCTCCCTCAGCCTCCCGAGTAGCTGAGATTACAGGCATGCACCACCAGGCCTGGCTAATTTTGTGTTTTTAGTAGAGACGGGGTTTCTCCATGTTGCCCAGGCTGGTCTTGAATTCCTGAGCTCAGGCAATCCGCCTGCCTCGGCCTCCCAAAGTGCTAGGATTACAGGCGTGAGCCACCGTGCCAGGCCAGAAACATCTTTTTTATATCTCAAAGCAGATGGCTGGGTGCGGTGGCTCACGCCTGTAATCCCAACGCTTTGGGAGGCCTAGGTGGGCGGATCCATTGAGGCCAGGAGTTTGAGACCAGCCTGGCCAACATCTCTACTAGAAATACAAAAATTAGCTGGGTGTGGTGGGGGCTGCCTGTAATCCCAGCTACTTGGGAGGCTGAGGCAGAAGGCGGAGGCTGCAGCGGGCCAAGATCGCGTCACTACACTCCAGCCTGGGCGACAGAGTGAAACAAAACAAAACAAAACAAAAATTTTAAGCAGAGCAATAACTTGCTTGGTCCCTGATAGTCCTGGGAGTAAATTCAGGATTATCGGGGACCAAGCAAGTTATTAAAATTGATTATTTGGGAGATAAAAACCCGATGAAATAGCAAAAGGGTAGACGCCATGTTTTCAAATTAGTCACAAACAATATTCTGGATTCTTGCTTCTGCAGTTATCCGAATAAAAGCAGCAAAACCACTCCAAAATTTGAGGTGAAAATTACTTGGATGTCTGTCACCACATTCACCTAAAGCTGTTCCTTAACATCCACATACTTTTTTGTTTTTCTTCCTGGATTTATTTATTTTTGATGTTTCTACACACCTGGACTGCTCTCTGACATGGTATGCTTCTTTCGTTTTATCAAGTAACAGGCTGGCCTTTAGTCACAAGTGTGGCATTCTGGAAGCCAACATGGTTTAGTGATAGGGTTCTTGTTGGGTGTGCGGATTGGGGCATTTAGCAGATTATCTGATGCTCAGTCTTTCTATGGGCTCTGCCTTCCCTAAACGGCAAGTGTGTGTTCATCAGACAGGGTTCCTTTAGGCCTTGTTACTGTGATGGGGGAAATACTCCAAAGTGCCAGGAAATCCTGCCTGGGCAGGGAGCGGGACTTCTCGGTATCCCATGGATTCGGATCTGATTGGCCCCCTGCGGCCAATCAGCAAAGGAGCTGCTTCAAACTGACAAGCAAAACAAAGCCCAACAAAAGCAGCTGGAGCCCAAACAAACAGAGTTGGGTGAGGTTGGGAAGGGGAGTCAGGTCTGGCGTCATCCGGCTCCAGGCCAGGCTGTTGCCATGGTGACAGCCAATCCGTTTACCAGCGGGCAGCAGAGCCAGCTTTCTGAGGGGGAAGCCCAAGGAGGGGAGGAGGAGCAGGGGTGCCCCAGGGGAGCCTGCGCTTCTCCAAGTTACAGAAACCCACAGAGAAGGCTCGGCCACTTCCAGGGAGCAGTGCCTTCTCTCAGGACCTGGGCAGGCAGCCTGGGGGGCAGTGGGCTGGGAGAAGCCGGCCTGAGAGGGACGGAAGTGTCCACTGAACAGGCAAAGAGGCCTCTGGGAAGGCTAGAAGGCTTTCTGGGCAGAACGGATTTGCAGCTGTGTTGGCTTTCTGGGCAAAAGATGAATTGAAGTAAATCACAGAGTGTTTTAAAATAAAAAAACTCCCCCAAACCACACACCACGCACGCACGCGCGCGCACACACACACACACACACACACGCACGCCAATGGTGGAGAGAGAGGGCTTTGGGAACCTCAGTGGTGGAACACGGAAATACCTTATATTCTTCTCCAGGAGCATTTTTTTTTTTGCACTCTGATGATGACAACTCAGGTAATTACCTGCAAGACAAGAAGAATGAACAACAGTCAATGTAAAATGTTGGAAAACATCTGCTTTGCAGGGCTTGTCTATCAAAGCCCGACTCTGTGCCTGAATGGTGTTCAGGTCCACGAAGGTGGGCCGCTTTAGGATATAGACACTCTTTCTGGCCAACGGGCAATATGAGCCAAAACAAATGCAGTGGAAGAAAGAATCTTGGCATCTTCCTCCAGAAATCTTGCTGCAAAAGTGTCTATCACACAGAAGGAAAAATAGCTTATGATTCTACTCATATGAGCTTCCTAGAGTAGTCAAATTCAAACAGACAGAAAGTAGAGGGGTGATTGCCAGAGGCCGAGAGGAGGGGAAAATGGGGAGTGAGTATTTAATGAGTATGAAGTTTCAATTTGGGAACATGAAACGTTCTGGAGATGATGGCGATGACAGTTGCACAACAATGCGAATGTGCTTGATGCCACTCAACTGTAGACTTTAAAAGTTTCAAACAGTAAACTTTGCTATGTATATTTTACCATAATAAAAATAAACGTGTCTGTCAGTAAAGACTGTCTTCTTGTTGCACCAGGAAATAGTGGTGTTGGCTTGAAGGCCAGCATCGAGGGCACGTGGGTTCACCTCTTTGAACCTCAGCTATGTCGTCCATCAAATGGAACTTACACTATCTTCCTTACTGCCAACTGTGAAGAGTGGATATGAACGCATTTAGTGAACAGAAATGCACCATAAGAATGTAATTTTTTTCTTAAAATTTGAGATGGGGCCTCCCAAAGTGTTGGGATTATAGGCATGAGCCACTGAGCCTGGCCAAGAATATAAAATGTGATTAAAGTATTATTTCAAAATTCATTGTTATGGTACCCAAATGCCAAGGGGTAAAAGGAAAGGAGAAAGGGAGAGTTTTGGAGGAAACTAAGGAAAGGGTTATTTATATCTGGCATTTCTAGGAATTGGAAAATACCCAAATACCATAGGAGAGTTGGAGAGAATTTTGGGCTCATACTTAGGGGCCTGAAGGTAAGACCAACTTGGACTATCATGGCAATTTAAGATACTTCTCCCTTTTGCTCTGCCTAAATTGAGAAACAGGTTAAGCCCACCCATCAAGAGGAAATGAAACAAAATGAAATAATGTCAAAACATCACCTCTCAAATTTCATGAAGGGAAATGGTACAGTTACAACACAATGCTGGGTGGAAGCTTAAGGGACCTGGAGCCTCCAGGCATGGGTAGAACCTAGGTTCATCACCAGAGAGTCCCATTAACTGTCAACGATTTATTCAAGGCATTTCTTTTTTATGTTTAAAGAAATAAGCCATTGGCCGGGTGCAGTGGCTCACGCCTGTAATCCTAGCACCTTGGGAGGCTGAGGCAAGCAGATCACTTGAGGCCAGGAGTTCGAGACCAGCCTAGCCAACATGGTGAAACCCTGTCTCTACTGAAAATACAAAAACTAGCTGGGCGTGGTGGTGTATGCCTGTAATCCCAGCTACTCGGGTGGCTGAGGCAGGAGAATCACTTGAACCTGGGAGGCGGAGGTTGCAGTGAGCTGAGATCACACCACTGCACTCCAGCTTGGGCAACAGCATGAGACTCCAACTAAAATAAAATAAAATAAAAATAAAATAAAAAGAAATAAGCCATTCATCACTACCATCACTTTTATCATTACAAAGTGTTTTATTAGCATATATTAGCATGTGGCAAGCACCAATTTAAATGTGGTACACACACCTTATCTTTTCATGCCTTGCAGGGTGTAGCTTTTTTATAGATAACAATATGAGACTCATGATTACTGATTTGGTCTTTCTGGTTCTTTGCTTCCTGATTGATAAAATGAGAATAATGTTACAGCTAGAGAAGCTTAGCAGCTTGCCCCAAGTCACAAAGCTGGTAAGTAGTAACGTCAGGATTTCAACCCAAGTCCATCTGACTCCAAAGTTCCACCTTTGAATGCTACACTGCATTGGAGGAAACATTATTGCTAAGAAGCTTATGAAACAAAATTGCTAATGAATATTATGCTCTGAAAGCAATTAGAATGTGCAATTGGTAAATCGCCTTATCATGACATTGCATGATGTCACAATGACATGCAATGGGGAAGAACAATGAGCATCATGGGTGTGTATTAGCAGAGATTTGGCTTTAAAATGGAATGAAACCACGAAGTATACAAAGAACAGAGTATGAGGCTGGGCGCAGTGGCTCACGCCTGTAATCCCAGCATTTTGGGAGGCGGAGGCAGGTGGATCACTTGAGGTCGGGAGTTCAAGACCAGCCTGGCCAACATGGTGAAACCCCGTCTCTACTTAATATACAAAAATTAGCTGGGCATGGTAGTGCACACCGGTAGTCCCAGATCTTCAGGAGGCTGAGGCAGGAGAATCGCTTGAACTCAGGAGGCGGAGGTGGAGGTTGCAGTGAGCCGAGATCACGCCACTGCACTCTAGCCTGGATGACAGCACGAGATTCCTTCTCAAAAAAAAAAAAAAAAAAACTTATGAAACAAGGCTTTGCTGCTTTATGCATGTGTGCTGTGTATGTTTTGTTGAGTATGCGCTGTATGCTGCATGTGTTGTGTGTGTATGTGTGTAACATGGGTGTTGTGTGTGTGTGGTTGCATAAGTGAAGGAGAGTTGCATGATGAGTGACTTCTTCAATACTGAAGACCATACATTCCCATAGCCAACACTTAGTGCTTCCTGTGAGCCAGGCATTCCACTCAGTGTTTTACATATAACCCCTCACTCATCTTCACAACAACTTTGTGCGGTAGCTGGTAACAGTATTCTCATTTAGTGGACGAGGAAATGGAGGCTCAGAAGGATCAAGCATCTTGCCCTAGATCACCTAGATGGTATGAGGGGGAGCTGGGATTTGAACCCAGGCAGACTGACTTCAAATTCTGTGTTTTGGTCTTTTCTTCATTTGTGCCCCTCTCACCTTGTGAGAAATGATAGACTTATTCTCATTACATGATGGGAGAACCTGGGAACAATGTGAGCATGTGTTGGCTCAGACAACAGTCTCAACTACACCCTGGGGAAATGTGGGGAGGCAAACTCGTTTCACTGATTTGTCTCCTCTAAAACTTCTCCCTTTGCTGAATCCTACTTTTTTTCCCTCTCTTTCTACAGGTGTTGATCCCAACTGTACAACCTGAATGCTATTCTCAGAGTCACTTCCTGGTAACCCAAACTATGACCCAATAAATGTTAGCTACTATCATCATCGTCATCATCATCATCATCATCATCATCGTCATCATCCAAAAGCATTCTAAATAATAGAGAAAATAAGAGAAAGGGGGCAAAGGGGAGAGGTTTCCCTACTAACTGGGAGGGGTGATGATGTGGGGCAATACAGAAAGTCTAGAACAAGAACCTGTCTCTTTTTTTTTTTGAGACAGGATCTCGCTTTTTCTCCCAGGCTGGAATGCAGTGGCACAGTCATGGCTCACTGCAGCCTCGACCACCTGGGCTTAAGTGATCCTCCTGCTTCAGCCTCCTGAGTAGCTAGGACCACAGGCATGCACCACCACACCTGAATAATTAAAAAAAATTTTTTTAGTAGAGACGAGGTCTCCTTATGTTGCACAGTCTGGTCTCTAACTCCTAAGTTCAAGGGATCCTCCTGCCTTGGCCTCTCAAAGTACTGGGATTATAGGCATGAGCCACTGCACCCAGCCCCCTGTGCCTTTTGAGGAGTGGGAAGAGTTAGTAAATAGAGCAGAGGACTCCTTTTCAAATCCCTGTCTCTAGTGGCTTCTGTATGGGTTGGAACTGATGGTTGTATCATTCTCTCCTTCCACTATTAAGGGTATAATATATGGTTACACTTTTATCTTGCTGTTCAATTTCCTGCTGTGGCTATTCTGGGAATTTGGCCAGCACCTTTCACATATAAATGTTCAGCTTTAGTGCTGTGAGGAGTTGGTTGGGCAGAAAGGGACGGAGGCTCCTGGTTTTACAGTCATGTGGGGACAAGATTTAGCTTTCCCAAATCTGGGGAGACATCAACCCTGGTGTTCACAGTATGAACCTAGACCCTGGCGAATCCAGCCAGGACTTAGCACAGGCCTTGTTCAGAGCTTTGCTAGAGGAGGAAGCCTGTTTCTGCCCTCCGGCTTTTTAAGCCAAAGGATGGTGACACAGGAAAGCAGCCTGGCTGTGTTCTTTCTTTGGTGCTGGTGGATTTCAACTGAACCCCACAAGTGTCACTGGAGGGCCCACCATGGACAAACTGTGTATGTCTGCCTGTCTGTGTGTGTCTGTGTGTCTGTGTGTGTGTGTGTGTGTGTGTGTGTGTGTGAGAGAGAGAGAGAGAGAGCATAAAATACAGAGATAAAATGACAGGGTTGCTACCCCTGCCATGTTCCTAAACAGCAGGCTGCGTGGCACAATGGAGAATGCATGAGAGTTGAAGGCAGACAGACCATTGCCCCAGTCCTCAGTTGAATCCTAGTTCTGCTACTGAAGAATGTGGTTTTATATTAGGGGTGATGCAAAGAACTGTGGGGACCTATGGGTAGGAGATGGTAATTCTGGAAAAGAGGAGTGCCTTGTGTTTGCTGCATTCTTGAAGAATATTTGCTTCTGCTCCAGAAAATGAGAAAAATTCAGTACAGAGGCAAGTAACTTAGGAGATAGACACAGAATAAGAGGAATTTCTGGGTTGAGTATAGATAAAATGATAAAAGAAATGGGAATGTTAGTTATAGACAGAGGAATAAAAAGACCAAGTAGGCTGGGCGCAGTGGCTCACGCCTGCAATCAAACACTTTCGTAGGCCAAGGTGGGTGGGTCACACGAGGCCAGGAGTTCGAGACCAGCCTGGCCAACAAGATGAAACCCCATCTCTACTAAAAATACAAAAATTAGCCAGACGTGGTGGCACATGCCTGTAATCCCAGCTACTCAGGAGGCTGAGGCAGGAGGATAACTTGAACCCAGGACATGGAGGTTGCAGTGAGCCGAGATTGCACCATTGCACTTCGGCCTGGGTGACAGAGCAAGACTGTTTCAAAGAAAAAAAAAAAAAGACCAAGTAAACCCTAAATATCTATAAGGCGTAGATCATGTCTTCTCTAGATCAAAGCAATGTCATTTCTAAATTGGCCACCCAGTGGTGACACTCTTAAAGTCCCAGAAACATAGGTAAGACCCACACGTGCTCAGCAGGTTAATTGGGGTGCTGCGGTGTGACCAGGTGTACCTGCCCCTGACTTCCCAATAGAGCCAGTTTGTATGCTGACTACATACACCTCTGTCCAGCAATTCCCTTTGCATGCCCTCAGTTTCTACCTTTGTAGCCACACTGTCAGGTGGGAAGGCTGATGTGGCAGAGGGAGAACCAGACAGGAGAATGTTACATAACCAAGGATTCAGGTAGGTGATCCTTTCACCTGCTTGCACCTATCCTAGGCGTGTTCACCTGTTGTATCTCTTTGCCCTTCCTTCTTGCTGTGTGTTTGTTTGTTTGTTTATTTATTTATTTATTTATTTTTGAGATGGAGTCTTGCTCTGTCGCCCAGGCTGGAGTGCAGTGGCGCGATCTCGGCTCACTGCAAGCTCCGCCTCCCAGGTTTACGCCATTCTCCTGCCTCAGCCTCCAGAGTAGCTGAGACTACAGGCGCCCACCACCACGCCTGGCTAATTTTTTTTTTTTTTTTTTTGTATTTTTAGTACAGATGGGGTTTCACTATGTTAGCCAGGATGGTCCTGACCTCATGATCCACCCGCCTCGGCCTCCCAAAGTGCTGGGATTACAAGCGTGAGCCTCCGCGCCCAGCCTGTGTGTGTTTAAAATGGATTAAATAAGTACCTTAATTTGGCCTTCAAGCCTTCTGTGATCTCTGGGGTAGTCTGCCTGGAAGAGTAGGTGGAGGCTACTACCATTGCCTCAAGGTAATTTTCCAAGGGACAGGGGAGTCTTAGATCAGGATTCCTGGGAGCAGAGCCAGAGATAGGGATCCTTGTGCCAGTGGTTGATAAGGAAGCTCTCTCTGGAGAAGGTGGTCTGGAGGAAGTGGGTAAAACAAGATAGGATGGGGGAAGAAGTGAAGCAAGGATAAGGCTCAGCTGCAGAATAATCTCAGCCTGGTCCCACCTGGGAGCCCTGGGGGTGTGGAAGGCACCATGGATTGGGGCTTCCTTCAGGCAAGAGGGCCAGCCTTTGTACCTTGTTTTAGGGTATGGTAAAGGGGGTCTTGGTAGGACACCAGCAGCAACCCTTACAGGGGATGGACCTGAACTCCCCTCCCAGGTAAGTAATAGGGGCAAGGGAGAGAAGCGAGAACATGGCTGGGAAAGTGGTGACTTTAAGGACTGGAAAGGCAAGGGGCGATATAGCTTGGAGGTGTCTGAAAGCCAGAGAAAGACCCATGAAAGCCAAGTGCAAATTGAGAATAAATTTGCCACACCGATGGTATCAGTTAGGACCAGGCTAGGCCACACTGCAGTAACAAATGAGCCACCAAGTCCATTTCTTGCTCACACTACATGTCCATTGCAGACCAGCAGGGGCCTTTATGCAGTATTGGCAATCAGGGATCCAGGCTGATGGAAGCTCTCACTTGACATGAGCTTCCACTATTGCAGAGGTGGGGAAGAGGGCACTGGCTCTGGAAGCATGCATTTTTTTTTTTTTTGTGGAAATGACATGGGTGTCACTGCTGTTCAGATTTCATTGGCCAATTCCAAGGCCAGGAAGCCATAGGGAGCCACGGTGTGTTCTTGAGCATGTGTGGGATTTGGAGCAGTGTGTAGGAAGAGTCAGATGACCACGGCGTGTGCTGGGAGGAGCTGCTGGCAAGGAGAGTAGCTGGGACTGGTCTGTGCAGTAATACACTTGAAGCATCTTTCCCCTCTGAGGCCTTTGGGCAACTCTGGCAAGAAGGCTACTTATCAGGGTCTAGTTTTTGCAGCCATCAGCCTCGTTCTGCAGGAAGAGGAACCAGTTCTATGTCCTCAGGAGGGAAGCCTCACCAAGCCAGGACCAGGAGTTGGAAGAGTGGGGAGGGCTGCATTGCTGAAGGCCCTCCCTCAGTGAATACCTCATAAAAAGTTCTGCAGCTGATCTAGGCAGGCTGCAGAGGGCTGAATACTGCCAGAATTGTGCACACTGAGCTGGCTCCACAGGCAGGGTTACCTGATCTCTAAGTCATGCTGGACTTTGAAGCCTCAGGCTTTTATTGGAGGTGCTATGACCACCTGGTCAGCTACAGGCTGAAGATTCCTGGCATCAGACAAAGCCAGTCTCCAGTCAATGATCCTTCCTTAGTGCGGAGGTTTGATTGTCCATCAAAACCTCAAGGGCAGTGGTCCTTTAACTTCAGCATGCAAAAGACTGCCTGGAGTGCTTTCTAAAAGTGCAGACTTCTGGGACTCATATCTGATTCACCCTGGGGTGGGCGTGGGGATGGGGGAGTTTGCATTTTAAATAAGCACATAGGTAACTGGGAACAGGTGGTCCAAGGATCATGCTTGGGGATAGAGAAGGTTCATCATTTACTTATTCAAACATAACAGCCCTATGAAGTAGGCAATATTATTTTCATTGTTATTATCAATTTGCAGATAGATAAAATTAGGTTTAAGGAGATTAACTAAACTGCCCAAGGTCAGAGAGTTAGTAAATAACAGAACTGGATTTCTAACCCACTGAATTACAGCCTGTGCTGCTAAGATCTGGAGAAGGAACAGTAGGGAAACTGGTGGGCTGCATATATCTGTGGGCTTACTGCCTGACATTCCCCAGTACAAGCCTCTATTTTAGCCATGCTAATGATATCAGTTAGGACCAGGCTAGGTTATGCTGTAGTAACAAATGAGCCACCAAGTTCATTTCTTGCTCACACTATATGTCCATTGCAGACCAGCAGGGGTCTTTATACAGTATTGACAATCAGGGATCTAGGCTAATGGATGCTCTCTCTTGATGTGAGCTCTCACTATTGCAGAGGTGGGGAAGAGGACGCTGGCTCTTGAAGCATGCATTTTTTTCTGGAAATGACATGAGTGTCACTGCTGTTCAAATTTCACTGGCCAAGTAAGTTCCATGGCCATGACTGAGTTAGTCAAGGTGTAGAAATGTAAACTTTTTAAACTTTATTATTTATTTTTATTTTTTATTTTTGAGACAGAGTCTTGCTCTGTCATCCAGACTGGAGTGCAGTGGCACGATCTCAGCTCACTGCAACCTCTGCCTCCCGGGCTCAAGCAATTCTCCTGCCTCAGCCTCCTGGGTAGCTGGGGTTACAGGCACCTGCCACCATGCCCAGCTAATTTTTTGTATTTTTAGTAGAGACAGGGTTTCACCATGTTGGCTAAGCCGGTCTCAAACTCCTGACCTCAAGTGATCTGCCCGCCTTGGCCTCCTAAAGTGCTGGGATTACAGGTGTGAGCCACTGCACCTAGCCAGAATGTAAACATTAATATACAACCAACTCATAAGACCCTAAATGTATCTCATTCTTTCATGTCTTTGCACATGCTATCCCATCTCTCTCAAATGTCCTGTCACTGCTTCTCAGCTAGGCTAGCTCGACTTAGCATCTAATTCTACATCACCTGCCATCAGCGCTGGGCAGCCTTTCCAAACCAGCCCAGGCTGGATTAGATGCCCCTTCCTCCATCCCCCCCAGAGGATCCTGGGCTTATTTCTACTACAGCATGTGTCATGTTGCACTGCAACTTTTAATTTCCTTGTCTGTCCCCCAAGCTCACTGGACTATGGGCTTCTGGGGATGGGAATACAGAGTGTCAGGCCTTGTACCTCTAGCCCCTGGAAGGCAGGAGATATACAGGAGCCTAGAAGCAGAACGGCAGAGTCCCTAATAGCTGGATTCTGGACCTTGCAGGAGCTGTTCTCCTTTTCCCACAGGGGCAGGATGTCTAGGGGCTTTAGAAAATAGGGAAGAGGAAGGTGAGGATTCTGTGGCTTTAGGATGAGCCAACTGCAGACGGAGGAAGAAAACTCCCCCTTACAGAAGGAGTGCGATTTTTCCAAGGCTTCATTGCCCCACCATGGAAAGACTTGTCCAAACCCTAGTTAGTCACTGCCCGGAGCCAGCTGTGTCACCATGGGGTGAACTTCAAGGGTCCAAGGAGAGGACATGCCTCAGCTGGGGGAAAATCTTGGCTGTCCTCAGTCGGGAGCCCCTGATACCCATTTAAGGTAATTGTTGGCAAAGGAGCAGGTGTTCATGGCCTTCTCAGAGGCAGCCTTGCCTGAGTCCTGTCATGCCACAGCCTCTGTGTCCTTGGGAAGACTGTTTGGCATCAAGAACGGGGGATCAAGATCTGTCCAGCAGGGGCATCTGACTCTGATGTGGGGATCAGCTGCTGGGTGCCCACACCTGGGGTAACCACAGAGGAGAGGCAAAGAAGCCCAGAACTGTGCTTGGGACAGAAGCATGTGGGGCCTTGATCTGCACAGGGCAGGACCCGTCACTGTCCAACTGGTTTCTGGAGGCTCCGTCTGTCCCCCACTCCCCACCTCACACCTGGGGCTTGGGGCTCTCAGGGTACGCCATGCTGTCTCACTTTTGGGCCTGTGTGTGCAGCAGCTCCAACACAACTCTTGGCCCCTTTGCTGCATTTTTTGCAAAAAATTTAACTCTTCAAATGACTTCCTCTTTGTAGTGCAGCTTTTCCCAAAGTTTGAGGGAGGAGCTGTTCCAGACCGAGTTTCCACAGTGCAGTGCCCAGCACTCAGCTCTCTCTTTCCTTTCCCTCCTCTGCTTTCCCCACTCAGATTCCCTGGAGAGCTCTCCGTCCTCCTCCCTCCCTCAACTAATGGAAGTTATTGTAATATGCACAGTAATTTCCCCCTTCTTGTAAAGCCTCAGGGCCACCAGACACCCTGGACCTAGCAGTTCAGCATTTGTCCAAATTCAAGGCCTTTTCTTGAAAAAGAACCTACTCTCTCTGAGTATCTCAGCTGCTGAGATAACATATTCTATTTTTAAATTTTTATTTATTATTATTATTTTTTTTGAGATGGAATTTCACTCTTGTCCAGGCTGGAGTGCAGTGGTGAGATCTCAGCTCACCACAACCTGTGCCTTCCGGGTTCAAGCAATTCTCCTGCCTCAGCCTCCCAAGTAGCTGGGATTATAGACACGTGCCACCACACGTGGCTAATTTTGTATTTTTAGTAGAGACAGGTTTCACCATGTTGGTTAGGCTGGTCTCGAACTCCTGACCTCAGGGGATCCACCTACCTCAACCTCCCAAAGTGTTGGGATTACAGGTGTGAGCCACCGCACCCGGCCCAGAGATAACATGTTCTGTATTGCATTATATGATGTTTCCTTTGCCTGGACATCTGGTCCCATTTGGCCTGGCTCTTTGGTCTCAGCTGCCCTGACCCCTCTAAAGTTTACTCTACTGCATTATATGATGTTTCCTTTGCCTGGACATCTGGTCCCATAAGCCCTGCTCCTTTGATTTCAGCTGCCCTGACCCCCTAGTGTTTAGATTAGTACCTCACTACTGTGCCCCAGAGCCCTCACCAATGTACCTCTCAAGAGATTATGGTTAAATTTTCAAGAATTTTGCAAGCTGGTTGTTAAATTCAGCCATTATTAAACTTTCAGCTATGGTAACAAATACTTAAAGCTCATCACTTCCTAATTATTTTACTGTATTTTCCTATCACTTACACTGTTGAGGTAATTTATAGCTCTTGTATCCATGTGGCGGAAGCACTATATAACTTGTAGGATACTGTGCATCTCTTCCCAAATCTGTGTTCAGTGGTAGCTTTTGGGACTATTTACACCATGAAGACTGGCAAATGCTATAAATCAGAGATTGATTTGTTGTTGCATTGATTATCTAAACTTAAGGAAGTAGTGGAGAAAACGTTAATGATGCAGATTAAACTTACAAGTAGCTGTTACATTGTGAATAGCATGAAACAATTAAGGAAATATTCTTTCAGTTTCCAAAAACTATTATCCAATTCAGCAAAGAAGCATTGACAAATAAGTAAAGTTCTGACATTCACTTAAATTTTGCTTTTGTCTTATTAACATAAATAATATCAACCAATATCCCGTTAGAACAATACCTGCTCATCAATTATAACGATAGCTTGTCCACAGACCAGATGTTTAGTGAAAATTGCATACTATGAAAGTCAATTGATTATGTGGAATTTGCAGTAAACACCGTAAATCACATATTTTGTGATTATTTATAAATTATATGCTGTAATCCTTTAGGTCAGTAAAATCCATGAGCGTATGGACATACACAGGTATGTTGCTGGAGAGCTGGTTGTTAAACGTTTACTAGCACACCACTGCCCAGAGTCTACTGTCTGTTTCCATCGTGGAGCTTACCTGCTGTACTCTAATGGCCTGTTTGCTTGCCTGTGTCCCCCTCAGGGCTGTTGCTCTCTGTGGGGAGGATCATCGGCAGCTCATCTTGTTCACCTATGGATTCCCCAATCACTAGCACAGGGCCCAGTGCTCAGGAATTACTCAGTAAACCCTTGTTGCATGGATATGCTAATACAAAATCCTCCAGGTCCAATGAGAAGGCCCCAATTCCTGCCTTCTGTCAGTCTGTGAAGCAGAGGTGGCCACTGAACCCTGCGGTCCTATGTGATTCGCCCTAGAACGGGCAGCCAGTACAGGCTTTTCCTTATTTCTGCTCCTCTCTCCAGACCCAGGGAATGCCCCAGTGCTGAATAGGGCCCCCCGGCTGCACTGTCCCACCTGCAGCCAGAGGGTTGTGAGCCACTGGGAGTGTGAGAATTTAGGATGCTGAGTACACACAGGTAGTACAGGTAGGTAGGTGAGAATGGGATACAGCCAGGCACAGGGTCAGGCTGCAAACCCCTTGAGGGCAGGAGCAGATCTCATTACTGTCTATCTGCGGAACCTGTCTTGACCGTGGCCAACACAGCCCTGCAAGACCAGGTCCCCTTCCTTATCTGCTCCCCTTTTCTGACCTCACCTTCTCTCCCACCCCTCCCTGCTCCAGCTGTCCTGGCTCATGGCTGTTCCTGCAACAGGTCATGCATCCTCCCCTCAGGGCTTCTGCACCTACTGTTCCTGTGCCTAGGCCGCTTTTCCCCAGAAATCAAATGGCCTGCTATTGAAGTCAGGTCCCTGTCCAAATCCCACCTGCTCAGCAAGGCTGTCACTATCCAGCCCGCTCTGCCTTCCTCATCCCAGTTAATGTTTCCTTACAGCACTTTTCACCCTCTGTGGGATCAGGCACTTGTTTAGTTTCTGTCTTTTCCCATGAAATTGTAAATTCAGTCAGAGCAGGGATTCTTTCTGTTCTGTTCCTCACTCTATCCCCGGGATCTGGAACAATTTAATTGGATGTATAGTCATCGCTTAATGAGTGTCTGCTTACTCACAGCCTAAGAGAAGAAAGGATGTGTTGTCAGAGAAACTCGGTACCAAATACAGCTCTCTGGTTTCCTAAATCTAATCTGATTCCAGTCTGTGTTCTTCCCTGGTTGGTAATCTGAAATCCTGTATAGCTTTTCTTATTTCTCTGGAGTTAGCTCCCCAGCCCATTGGGAAGTGTCACCTCTACTCCATGGGAGCCTGAAACTCCAGAACCATGGCCAGGCAGCACATGCAAGTAGCTCCACCAGGCAAGCTAGCAATCCAGGCAGCCTCTGAGGCTGGGGACACACATTGACTGGGCACACTTGGCCTGGAGAGGTGTTCTCTCTGACCTGCAGATGCTTGTATTTTATTAGGTTAGTTATTATACCAACCTAATAAAGGCGTCTGTAGGTCAGAGAGAACACCTCTCCAATTATTTTAATAGCAAAAACCACAATTGCTTTTGTACCAATCTAATATTTTATTTATTTATTATTTTTTTGAGTAAGGGTCTCACTCTGTCATTCAGGCTGGAGTGCAGTGGCGTGATTTCAGCTCACTACAACCTCCACCTCCCAGGTTCAAGCGATTCTCCCACCTTAGCCTCCCAAGTAGCTGGGATTACAGGTGCACACCACCACGCCTGACTGAATTTTGTATTGTTTGGTAGAGATGGGGTATCACCATGTTGGCCAGGTTGGTCTCGAACTCCTGACCTCAAGTGATCTGCCTGCCTCAGCCTCCCAAAGTGCTGGGATTACAGGCATGAGACACCACGCCCGGCCGCAGCCTAATATTTTAAAAAGTAAACCAACATTCAGAAATCGAGACACCTCACAGAAAAGTCTAGAGGATCTGGCAACCATGGGCCTGCATCCTAGCAGGGCACAATCGCTGAGCTGAGAACTAGCCCTGTTGTAACTGGGGCTCTCCAATTTGCCATGGTCCTCACTGCTATTGAAACATTTGCTTCGGTGATGCCCAAAATAAAGTACACATGTGGTAGCTTTTCTCATCACTCTAGCTGTGGGGCTTGAGCAAGGCTCTTAATTTCTCTGTCCCCCTTCCTCTGCACAATGGAGTTACCAGTGCTCCCTGAGTCAGTGGTGGAGGACTGGGCAAAAAAGTCCTTGGGAAACAGAAAGTATTCGGCTCCCTCCCCTGTGTACTGCTATTCCTCTTCATCCTCCTTTACCCCGCTTCCCAGACCTGACTGTTTCTATCTGTGGAAGCTGCTTTTTAAACACCCTGTCCTATGCTCTTGGCCCAGCTGGGTCCTTGCTTAGCACCTGGCTCTGCCTTCTCACGTGGGGAGGTGGGGAGAGCTGCCGACAGCCACTTGCTGCCTCTGCACCTCTGCTTCAGTGTGAGGTCTCCATCGGGGAAGGATGACCATATCATGGTGGAAGGGTGGCTGGGATGCAGGAGGGCTCTGAGTCCTAGCCGGGCTTGACCTCTCAACAACTAGAAATGAGAGTTGAGTAACTGCCTCCCTCAGATGACCACCAGACAGATGGCTGCCACCAAAAATTCTTTGCTTTTTAACTCTAAGATCCTTGTTTTAGAATCAGGTGTCAGCAACTGCCAGCAAAGTCAGCTGGGTTTGCTCAGCTTTGCTGGGAAATAGCCACTTTTTCCCTCTTGGGGCTATGAAGCAAGTGCACCTTCTGAAAGGTTTTACACTTTTACTGCTTCTTCAAATATAGCATTTCTCCCATTCCAAAATGAATTGAACTTCCAATAGATTTTCTAAGATTTTCTTTGTTTTGATTATAAAAGTAATTCATCCATGTTCATTATAGAAAAATTTGGGAACTGCATAAAGACACAGAAATAAATAAAACCTCCCATACTCACTGTATTTTGGTTTTCATCATTCCAGCTTTTTTTTTCTGTATACCTCCAATCATACCTAACTATCCATCCATTCATTTCTATATCCATATATATTTTTCCACATATACCTGTTAGGATCTTATTATACATGCTATTTTATTTTATTTTATTTTATTTTATTTTATTTTATTTTATTTTGAGACAGGGTCTCACTCTGTCACCCAGGCTGGAGTGCAGTGGCGTGATCTTGGCTCACTGCAGCCTCTGCCTCCAGGTTCAAGTGATTCTCCTGCCTCAACCTCCCGGGTAGCTGGGAGTACAGGCATGTGCCACTGTGCCTGGCTAATTTTTGTATTTTTTAGTAGGGAAAGGGTTTCATCATGTTGGCCAGGCAGTATACATGCTATTTTATAATACACAGCATGAGGCCTGGAAAATAGTAGGCAATGAATAAATATTGCCACTGCTAATGAGTGTCACTTACTGAGACTTACACTGTGCCAGGCGTGATATTTAACTTTAATAACACTTCTGTGATATGAGAAGTGTCCTATTATCATTGTTTTATAGGTGAAAACTTTGAGGCTCAGGGAGGTTATGTTAGTTGTCAAAAGTTCCAAGGCTAGTCAATAAGAGGGACACATACCTATTCATATATTTTTATATGAACAAAATACACATTTATTGGTTTAAAACTTTTTCAAAAAAAAAAAAAACTTTTTCAAAAATTGCTTTAAGGGCCAGGTGCAGTGGCTTACGCCTGTAATCCCAGCACTTTAGGGGGCCGAGGTGGGCGGCTTACCTGTGGTCACGTGTTCAAGACCAGCCTTGCCAGCAAGGTGAAACCCTGTCTCTACTAAAAATACAAAAAAATTTAGCCAGGCATGGTGGCGGGCACCTGTAATCCAAGCTACTCAGGAGGCTGAGGCAGGAGAATCGCTTGAACCAAGTGAGGCAGAGGTTGCGGTGAGCCCAGATCTTGCCTGGAGTGCCTGGGCAACAGAGCAAGATTATGTCTCAAAAGAAAAAAAAATTGCTTTAAGGAGTGGTCTGCTGCCTACTCCACATAAAATTTTGACTGAGGAAGATTAAAAACATGTTCTGGTCTTGGAGGCAGGAAACCTGGTTCTACAACTGACTAGTTACATGATCTCAAGCTGGTAACTGGACCTCCTTGGCCCTCAGTTTTCTCCTCTATCAAATGAGATTTGTGTGAGGAGGGGAAGGGTTAGCCCTGTGCTTGTCTTATAGGAGTGTTTTACATGCACAGTCAAATAAATATTGCTGCCAATGGGAAGCATCAAGAAACTGCAAAAGTACATAGCACAAAGCCTGCCTCCAAAGGCACCTCCAAGGCACTTCATGGTGGCCACAGCAATTATGATCTTGGTCAGTGGAGTCACAGGAAGATTGCTTATTAATTTGTCTTTAAGGAATGGGTGGTCTCTAGATGTGCCCAGCTCCTAAAATGTCACATTTCCACCTCCAAAGCCTTTTTGGTTCAAATAAAAATTAGTGACAGGAAAATGAAAACACACAGGATACCCGAATTTAAATGAAATCGAGTTGTATTACAGTTAGGGATCTCTCAGTTCCCCTCCTTCCCTGTTGGCGCATTCACTTCTCTGAGTGCCGTTTTTTCCAAGTGTCAAGTGGCAGTAATCATTTCTCCTCCTGCGGACAGTGTGGAGGCTAAAAATAAGATATGTAAAGGTTCCAGCTCAGGCTCTCAGTCCTAAAAAATAAGACTCATTATGAAAGGGTATAGACGAGATGGTCTAGAACACAGGTTTTGAGTTAAGAGTTGGGTTAAAATCCTGGCTCTGCTGTCCACCAGCTCTGCCACCTTGGGCACGTTATTTAGCCTCTCTGAGCCTACCTCATGGGGTTTGTAAAGATTAAGCAGTGGGCCAGGCATGGTGGCTCATGCCTGTAATCCCAGCACTTTGGGAGGCCAAGGCGGGTGGATCACGAGGTCAGGAGTTTGCAATTAGCCTGACCAACATGGTGAAACCCCATCTCTACTAAAAATACAAAAATTAGCCAGGCATGGTGGTGCACGCCTGTAGTCCCAGCTACTCAGGAGGCTGAGGCAGGAGAATTGCTTGAACCTGGGAGGCAGAGGTTGCAGTGAGCTGAGATCGCACCACTGCACTCCAGCCTGGGCGACAGAGTGAGACTCTGTCTTTAAAAAAAAACAGAAGGAAAAAAAAAAAGGCCGGGCGCGGTGGCTCACATCTGTAATCCCAGAACTTTGGGAGGCTGAGGTGGGCGGATCACGAGATCAGGCATTTGAGACCAGCCTGGCCAGCATGATGAAATCCCATCTCTACTAAAAATACAAAAAAAAAAAAAAAAAAAAAAAAAAAAAACTGGGCATGGTGGCAAGTGCCTGTAATCCCAGCTACTTGGGAGGCCGAGGCAGGAGAATCTCCCTTGAACCTGGGAGGCAGAGGTTGCAGTGAGCTGCACTGCACTCCAGCCTGGGTGGCAGAGCAAGACTCCATCTTAAAAAAAAAAAAAATTAAGCAGTAATGTATGTATGTAGGGCCTGGCACAGAGCAGGCATCCAACATCCAAAATTATAATGACGTCCTCTTTGCCTTCTCTTGATCACATCACTCTTTCACCTTTTTAACCTCTTGTAAAGCTGAAACGGCATAAAGTGGCATTTGATTATCCACTGCCTTGTGCTATCCTCTTGTTTTTTGTCTCATGTGCTTAACTCTGTCTTTTTTTCATGGGAAACAAGACAGACCCTTAAAGGCACCATCTGGGACACATGCTTCCTTGATATTCCTTCCAGGGACTCAGGTATGTGAATGCTCAATACATCTTTGCTGCCTTGAATTGCATCAGATTGATAGCTCTTTCCTCTCTGATTTCTCAAGGTTTCACCCAGATTGAGCTAGAACTCTCGGGGAAAATCGCAGCAGCCTGCCCCAGGTCCCCAGAGATCCAAGCTCTTGGCTTTGCTGAAAATGACAAATGGAGAAGCCGAATGGTCTGAGTGCCTCCATGGGCATCTGACAGCTAAGGAGAGGGACCGTGTAGTCCCCTCCCATCCCCTCCCAGCCACCTGACTCGACAGCAGTGTCAGTGGCTTTGCGGGACAGCTGTGGCCTTGAACGGCACCGGAGCTTAAAAGGCTTGCATTATTTACTTAGCTGCTGTTTTAATGCCCAGTTCAGGTTCTACTGACGTCCCAATAGGTAATGGGGAGAAAAAGTTAAACAAACATGAAAAAAGTGAGGGAGCTGTAGATTAAGAACCTGGCTGTGGATTTTCAGCTTTTGTACTGTATTTAGTTTCTCCAGCTGAGCATAAGTCATCAAAAAGCAGAACTTTCCACCCTCCAATTCCTCAATTCTAACAGTTTACTACTAAAAGAGGGCCTAATTGACCCATTGAAGTAAAATAGTTGACCTTTGGTGTAGGGCAGAACTGAGGGGTGGGCACACTAATTTGTATATAGTGAGTATAGTTTTATAATTCAAGGCTGTTTATGAGTATCAGGCTACTTTTTAGAATCCAAATCTTTTTTCTTTTTTTATTTTAGAGGTTAAGTCATTCATTTATTCATTTATTAAATATTTATTGAGCTAGAAGCTAGGTCCTGTGAATACAAAGTTTATCTGTTCATTGGGCAAACATCTGTTGGATATCCTACATACAGCCCCTGTAGCAGGGGCTGGGGGTACAGCTGTGAAGCAGAAAGAGGCATGGACGCTCCCATCTCAGACCTGGTGAGGAATAAGAGGCAAATGAATGGCCTGTTATAATATAGGGTGCAAAGTGCTCAGAGGGATCTCTTAGGGTGCTAAGAAAGTTCTTAGTAAGAACCCCAGAGCTAGACTTGGGAGTTCAGGAGGAAGCAGCAACTAAGCTAAGCCTGACATGAGCAGAAACTGTCCAGGTGAGGAGGTAGATAGTAGAGAGGTGGGAGGGAGAGTTGTTCCAGGCAGAGGAGAAATCACGTGCTGGAGGAGATAGGCTGAATTATGCTGTAGTAAAAGAAAAAGATGCAAAGCTCTCAATGGCTTCATGTGAAAAAAGTGTATTCTCACTGGCAGGGAGTCTGATGTGCATTCAGAGCCACTGCCCTCCATGGGGTGACTCAGTGATCCAGGGTGCTTTCGTCTCAAGACTCTGTCATCTCAACATGTGGCTGGGGAGGAAGAGACAGAGAGAGAGAAAGAGAGGCCGGGTGCGGTGGCTCACTCCTGTAATCCCAGCACTTTGGGAGACGGAAGCGTGTGGATCACTTGAGGTCAGGAGTTTGAGACCAGCCTGAACAACATGGCGAAACCCCATCTCTACTAAAAATACAAAATTTAGCCAGGCACGGTGGCATATGCCTGTAATCCCAGCTACTCAGGAAGCTGAGGGAGGAGAATCGCTTGAACCCGGGAGGCGGAGGTTGCAGTGAGCTGAGATCACGCCACTGCACTCCAGCCTGGGTGACAGAATGAGACTCTGTCAAAAAAAAAAAAAAAAAAAAAAAAAAAAAAAAAAAAAGAAAAGAAAAGAAAAAGAGAGAATGATTTAGCTTTGGAGTGATCATTCAACTTCTGCTCATGACCCATTGTCCAGAACCGGTGACCCAGTTCCATCTAAATGCTACAGGGCTAGGAATGTAGCGGAGCCCATGTGATATCTGGTGAGCAGTGCTGTGTCACAGAAAGAGAGTAAGGCATGCTGGGAAACTGCAAGTCCTTCCAAGTGGCTAGAGCTTATTTGGGGTGTGTGTGTGTGTATGTGTGTGTGTGTGTGTGTGTGTGTGTGTGTGTATGTGTGTTGGGGATTAGTAGGCAGGGTTGGAGAGAGAAATGATAGGGAGTGAGGTGAGTTGACATCAGTCACAAAGGGGCTTTGTAACCCATGTTCAATGTTGAAGAATTTGAACTTTAGGGTGACATGGAAGAATTTTACTAGGATATGATAGGATTATATTGGCATTTTAGAAAGATCAGGCTTTCATGTGGAGACTTGGGATGGAGGGGGCAAGATTGGAGAACAGCAAAGAAGCTTTTGCGCTCATTAGGAGAGAGGCAATGGTGCCCTGAACAAGCAAGGGTCTGTAGGGATGAGGGAGGTGGGAATATTCAAGGCTTATATAGGAAGTGAAATCAATAGCTGAAGTGCAGGAGAGGAGGGGTGAAGGGTAGACCTCGTATTTGTGGGTCCAGCGACTGAGTGGAGGGTTGTGTTTACCTGCTCAGGCATGGCAGGAGGAGTAAGTTTAGGGGAAAGACAATGTGTTCAGTTTTGGACACAGTGAATTTCAGGGGTCTGTAGAACACCCAAGGGGAGAAGTTCAGAAGGCATCTGGCTATAAGAGTCTGGTGCTCGGGAGTGTGAGGTTGGTGATGTTGATTTGGGAGTTATGAGCATATAGGTGGTATTTGAAGTCCTAATGATGGAAAGTTGAATGAAAAATTATCCCTGGGCCAGGCGTGGTGGCTCATGCCTGTAATCCCAGGATTTTGGGAGGCCAAGGCAAAAGGACTTCTTGAGCCCAGGAGTTCAGGACCAGCCTGGGCAAGATGGTGAGACCCTGTCTTTACCAAAGATTTTAAAAAATAAGCTGGATGTGGTGACATGTACATGTGGCTATTTAGGAAGCTGAAGCGGGAGGATCCCTTGAGCCCAGGAGTTTGAAGTGGCAGTGAGGTATAATTGCATCACTGTACTCCAGCCTGGCCAACAGGGCGAGATCTTGTTTCAAAAAAAATAAAATAAAAATGAAAAATAAATTCCCTGCTCTCAAGTAGTTAAAAGTTTAGTGTGGGGCGGGGGCTAGGCATGCAAGCAACAATTGGATTTCAAGGTGAACTGTTTAACACAGAGGTATGTACAGGGCTGAGTGGTGGCACAAGGCCTGGGAGGGTCAGAGAAAGCTTTGGAGAAGAGGGACTGAAACTGAGTAAGAGCTTGGCAGGTGGACTGGGGAAGGCCAGTCTATGTGGAGGGCACAGCAAGTGCAAAGGCATGGAGATGCCAAAGCAGCACTGCCCAGCCAAGAAGTTCTGTTTTCTGGAGCATTTCAGTGTGCTCATCTAAGAAAGAGGCAGCAGAAGCACTTGAGATCTTTGAGGAAACACTTGTCCATCAACATCTGTGTAGTGCATGTTGAATACCCATGGCCTAGCTTTACACAGATGAAGGGTTTATGATAAGGTGGCATTAAAAAAAAAATTAAACATTTTATTTTATTATTATTTTTTGTTTGTTTTTGTTTTTTTGAGATGCAGTCTCACTCTGTCACCCAGGCTTGAGGGCAGTGGCATGATCTCCGCTCACTGTAACCTCTGCCTCTGGGGTTCAAGAGATCCTCCCACCTCAGCCTCCCAAGTAGCTGGGATTACAGGCACCCACCACCATGCCCAGCTAATTTTTCTATTTTTAATAGAGATGGGGTTTTGCCATGTTGGCCAGGCTGGTCTCAAACTACTGACCTCAAGTGATCCACCCACCTCAGCCTCCCAAAGTGCTGGGATTACAGGCATGAGTCACTGCACCTGGCCAAAATAAATAAATAAATAAAATAAAAATAAACATTTTAAAAGTGATTTTTAATCATTTTTTCAAACACATAAAAATGTAGAAAAAATAACGCAATAAATCCATATGTATTTATCACCCAGGTTCAATAATTTCTAACGTTTTGCCAATATTTGTTCACTAATTCATTTCTCCCTTTTTGGATGGCTGGGGAATTAATTTAACTTTATATTACGGAGACAGTAGACAGAAGAGTATAATGAACCCTCATCTACTCATTACCTAGTCCCAAGAAATATTGACCCAAAGCCATTCCTTCCCTATCCATGCCCCATCTGCTTAATCTCCTCCTATATTACTTTGAAGCAAACTCATGACACCATATCATTTCACCTGGAAATATCTCAAAGAATGTATCTCTAATAGATAAGGACTTTAAAAATACCACTGTAATATCATTGTCACCTGCAACAACATGAACACTAATTTATCAGGTGGTGTTTTGAAAACTCAGGGGAGGTGTTTGGTAAAGCCACAAAATCCTGAGATCCTGCATAAATGTGTTTCAGGAAGCAGTTATGGATGTCCAGGTTGGTATAGATCCGATGTCTTCAACAAGACTACACTGCATAAGCCAGGGAGACGGGGTGGAGAAGGAGCCAGAGTGAATTAGGCACAAGCAGGGTTGTGGTGTAGGAGGCTGGGTCAGAGTTTTAGCAGCCCAGAGAAGGGGGTGCAGGGTGCAGGGTGCAGAGGGAGCTTCCTCAGCCCCACTCAGTACTCCAGCAGGCAGGAGGCAGTTGTCCAAAGGAGATAAAGTGAAGAAGGGATGGAGCGGGAAGGAGAGGGACATGTAAGGAGAAGGAAATGTAAGGAGAGAGAGGAGCTGATATTGAGGAAGAAAATGAGGAAGAGGAGAGCAAAAATAAATAACAACTGAGCACCTATGACCCACCAGATATCAGGGGCACTACTTCTGCCCCCCTCCAGATTTCCAGGGGTGGGGCTCACCCCAAACAAGCTTGACCTCTTGCTCATTCTCTCAGGGAGTTGCTCTGTTGGTGGGTGGAGGTTAGGGACAGGTACTATATATGAAGCTATAAACTGTGTGTGTGTGTGTTTTTTTTTTTTGAGACGGACTTTCTCTCTTGTTGCCCAGGCTGGAGTGCAAAGACGCCATCTCGGCTCACCGCAACCTCCGCCTCCCTAGTTCAAGCCATTCTCCTGCCTCAGCCTCCCGAGTAGCTGGGATTACAGGCATGCGCCACCAGGCCCGGATAATTTTTTTGTTTTGTTTTGTATTTTTAGTACAGACAGGGTTTCTCCATATTGGTCAGGCTGGTCTTGAACTCCCAACTTCAGGTGATCTGTCCGCCTCGGCCTCCCAAAGTGCTGGGATTACAGGCGTGAGCCACCGCGCCCGGCCGTATAACTGCTTTTATAAGGAAGGAGGGCCATGTGTCTTTGGCAGAAGAGGGGCAGGGTTCCAGCCCATGCCTTGAGAGCAACCTCCACCAGGGCCAAAGCAAAGGTGGAAGGCAGCAGAAATGAAGGGGGTGGTCCTCTCACTGGAGGGGTGCAGCGAGGCAGCAGTCTCCCCGAAGGGTCTGGTGGCAAGCGCACCCCCAGCGCCCTCCAGCTTTATTTTTGGCAGGGCAGGAAATGTGTGTGTGTGTGTGTGGGTGGGTGACCTGGGGAGGAGGGGAGGTGGGGTAAGAGGGTCCCTGGATTTTGGTAAATCTGCGGGGGTTGTGGGGGGTTTCCGGAGCCCCCGGGGTAGGAGTAGGGATGGGGGCAGCCCCGGGCAGTGCTGGGCGCAGCTGTTGCGGGTACGGTCATATCCAACTCCTTCCCAGCTGGAAACGCTGCGGCGTTTCACCAGTGGACAGGCGAACTTCAGGCCAGAGAGTGCCTTCCTCCAGGGCTTTAGGGGAAAAGGGCGACGAGGCCCTGGTGGTCGGCGCCCTGAATACCCCGAGGGGCCAGGGCCCCTTGTTCTACATGAAGACCTGGGCCCATGCCCTCCCGGGTTCTTCCACTCCCATCTCAGCCAAGTGCTGATCTAATAACTCAGTGGAAGCACCCAGAGGAGAACAGGGTCGCCGTGGTTAGAGACGCTGTTCCCCTCCGCGTCTGACTCCGCAATTACTTTGTTACTTAACCGCCCTTCTGCTCATTTGACAAGCCCTGAGCGCACATTTGCAGAGCTTCCTTCCGGGACTTCGTGGCACGGATTGCAAGAGGCCCCTACTCTGGCAAGGACTTGACTCAGGGAAATTCCTTCTGTCCTTTCTTACTAGAAAAGGCATAAGTTGGAGGTGAGCCTCCTTGATTAGAATGGGCACAATGGCTGGTGGCTACGAGACCCAGAAGAGGTCACTGGCCGTGTTGCTTCCCAGCCAGCCAGCCAATGTCGGTGAGACTACAGTGAAAAGAGGCAGACTGAACTAACCAGACCTGGGACTTGTCTTCATCTGCAAACGGTAATAACAGTGGTTAACCCCCTGAGCACTTCTGACATGCTGAACGCTATTCCAAGCCCTGCTCTAATGCATCGAAGGCATGTTCTAAACATGCATTATCTAATAACGCTATTCCCGATTTTACAGATGAAGAATCAGAGCCACTAAGAGATGACATCACTTGGTCAAGGTCACATAGCTTCTGGGGCCAGGGTTCTGTTTTGCCTTTGTGAAGAACAGTGAACATGCTCTGCACTTTTCTAAAGTAGAAAAACGAGCTGAAGTCAGGGATTCTTTCAAGAAAGCAAATTTCAGAGCTGTTGCTGAGATCACGACCCATTCAGCAAAGTGTCCCAAACGCTGAATGCACTTCTGAGTCTCTGGTTTCACTTTGCAGCACTCAGCATAACTGATGCTCACAATAATGACCTTCAACCACCAAGGAAACGTTCATTTCTATTTTGCAAGCTCTGTTTAATGGATGCAGGAGTAATAAGTTTTAAAAAAGATTTTGATCAACACGGTGGCTCATGCCTGTAATCCCCGCAGTTTGGGAGCCCGAGGCGGGTGGATCACTTGAGGTCAGGAGTTCAAGACCAGCCTGGACAATATGGCGAAACCCTGTCTCTACTAAAAAACATAAAAATTAGCCAGGCGTGATGGCAGGTGCCTGTAGTCTCAGCTACTCAGGAGGCTGAGGCAGGAGAATCACTTGAACCTGGGAGGTAGAGGTTGCAGTGAGCGGAGATCGCATCACTGCACCCCAGCTTGGGCGACAGAGCGAGACTCCAATTCAAAAAAAAAAAAAGATTTTGATCAAAACCAACTCACTAAAGTTAAACACTTGAAAGAATTAACCCTGTCTTTGTAAAGCTTGGCTATACTGGTAACTCATGCCAGGGACACTTAGCTTTAAAATTGTCCCCTCTGGAGGGGCTTTGCTCTTATGCCACAAATATTGCTGCTGCGTCTGCGAAACAGGAAGGAGCAGCATCTCCCCATTATTTCCCTGACGAGTACCCCTAGAAGATGGTGGAGCCCACGTGGTCAAGTTCTCTTTCTTCCACTGGCCTAAGTCTGAAATTCCCCAAACGCCTGGAGCCTTGCAATGCTGGGCAGCCGGCAGTTTCCCCAGCAGTTGCCCTGGCATCTTGCCCCCTTTACACAAAGCAATCACTGTTGCAGAAAATGAGGGTCCTGTGATCATTTGGCACCACCCCCCTGCCTGGCATTTGCGTGGGAGAAGGGACTTTCTTTCTTTCTGACAATAGATTCTGATCACAAACCAGGCCCCTTTCAGAGAAACAGCTCCCATGGAATGACTCTGTCTAAGGTAAGAACTGAGGGGCACAACAGAAGTGATTTTCCACTCCCCACCCTCATGGCTGTCAATGCTCAGTCAGGCCCCTATCCTTGAATTTGTTTCAAACAGTGGCATATCTGGTCCCTGGCCAGTGGGACAGGCACCCTGTAGTCAGTGGTCTAGATTTCCAGCCTTACCTCAAAATGCAGGTGCAGGCCAGGTGCGGTGGCTCCAGCCTGTACTCTCAGCAGTTTGGGAGGCCAAGGCAGGTAGACCACCTGAGGTTGGGAGTTTGAGACCAGCCTGGCCAATGTGGTGAAATCCTGTTTCTACTAAAAATACAACAATTAGCTGGGCGTGGTGGCACGTGCCTATAATTCCAGCTACTCAGAAGGTTGAGGCAGGAGAATCACTTGAACTCAGGAGGTGGAGGTTGCAGTGAGCCAAGATTGTGCCATTGCACTCCAGCCTGGGTGACAGAGTGAGACTCTGTCTCAAAAAAAAAAAAAAAAAAAGCAGGTGTAGTGATCCTTTCTTACAGGTAACATTTCCTTGCTAAGAAGTGAACGCTGGTACGGTATACTATAACTAAACTACAGACTATGGATTTCTCCAGTTTTTCCACTAATGTCCTTTTCCTGTCCCAGGATGTAATCCAGGGTACCATATTGCATTTACTTGTCATATCTCCTCTCACCTGTGAAAAGTTCCTTAGTTGTTCCTTATTGTTCATAACTTTGACACTTTCAGGTATTTTATTGAGTGTTTGGGTTTATCTAATGTTTTCTCATAATTAGACCAGGGTTATGGAATTTTTAGAAGAAAAGTCCTTTTTTCTTTGCATGCCATAAGGAGGTGCATGATATCAACGTGGCTTATCAATGGTGAAGTTAACTTTGTTTGCATGGTTAAGGTGGCTCTGCCGTTTCTCCACTGTGAAGTTACTGTTTTTCCCTTTCTGTATTCTACTTACTAGAAGTGGGTCACTAAGTCTAGCCCATATTCAAAGGGAAGGAAATGAAACTCTACTTCCTGGAGAAGGGAGAATGTACATATATATTTTGGAATTTAATCTTATGAAAATTTGTCTCAGGCTGGACATAGTGGCACATACCTGTAATCCCAGCACTATGGGAAGCCAAGGCAGGTGGGTCACTTGAACCCAGGAGTTCAAGACCAGCCTGAGCAACATGAGAAAACTCTGTCTCTACAATAAATACAAAACATTAGCTGGGTATAGTGGCACGCACCTGTAGTCCCAGCTATTTGGGAGGCTAAAGTAGGAGGATGGCTTGAGACTGGAAGGTTGAGGCTACAGTGACCCGTGAGTATGTCACTGCAAAGAAAAGATTCTCTGTAGTTCATATATTAATTTATTTATATTGGCATGAACTCATGGATATTTCTTTTATTCTCTGGGTTATAAGAATCATCATGGTTATATATCGTCCAATCCTTTCATTAGTTTGTTGCTCAAATTGTTCTAGCCTTGCTCATTGGGAACTCCTCATTCCTTTTGACATGCCCACATTAAAAAAAAATGCATAATAGATGTACATAGTTTTGGGGCCCCCATTTTTTCCAATTTCCTTACTTTCTGGCATTACAAGCTGCTCCAGAATTCACCTTGTGTTTTCACTGCTTTAGCCCTAGAATCAGTTATTCCTCCAAGGAGCCTGGTTCCTTTAATCAGAGAATGGTATTTAGAAACCATGTTTCTGAGTGTTGCATGTGCTCGTTGCTACTGGGGTGTCATTGCTTCTAGACCCTCTCAGTGAACAGTTAGGAATATTTACATATATTTATGTATATATGTATGTATACTAACCCATGAATATGTGCATATCTATGTTTATTTGTGTATCTGTCTATCTGTATATATACTTTTAAAAAAGAGTTTGTGCCAGGTGCAGTGACTCACACCTGCAATCCCAACACTTTGGGAGGCCAAGGTGGGTGGATCACCTGAGGTCAGGAGTTTGAGACCAACCTGATCAACATGGTGAAACCCCATCTCTACTAAAAATACAAAAAATTAGCTGGGCATGGTGGTGCATGCCTGTAGTCCCAGCTACTTGGGAGGCTAAGGAGGAGAATCACTTGAACCCGGGAGGCAGAAGTTGCAGTGAGCCAAGATTGTGCCATTTCACTCCAGCCTGGGCAACAAGAGTGAAACTCTGTCTCAAAAAAAAAAAAAAAAAAAAGAGTTTGTATTATCTCGGACTTGAATCCAACCCTGCAGGTTGCATTCTAACCTTCCCCCTTTTCTCATTGTCACTTTTTCTCTGATGGTGAGAAACCTGACTCCCATTATCTATAATTTATTTACATATTTGTTCAACCCTAGTATACATATGAAGTAGTTTCAGAATCACCAACGTAGTTCCCTATGAAAAATAAATTTATCAACTAGAGTATAGTGTTTTTGCAGAGTTCCTTTTGCACAGTATTTTTTTAGCTTCACAGATTCCAGTCAAACACATCATTTTCCATTGTGTGTGAAGTTTGTGACAGTGAAATAAAAAAGAAAAAAAACCCATCATTTTCCAAAGTTACTTAGGTCAACTTCTTTTTTTTCCTTCTTGATGGGCACATCTTAATATTTCCAAAGCATTTCTACATCTGGTTTCTTTTATCATATCATTGTTGGATGGGGGAAGAAGAAACCATGACATGTGAAGGTTGAACTGGTTGTCTCAGGTCACATGATCAGCTGGATCATGATTAGAACTACTTTGGACTTTGCCGGACCACACCACCTTTCCTAGAGTTGCTGTTTTCTTGGTGGGTCTGGGCTGCAAAGCCAGCTGTTGCAGAGAATGTCTGGTGAAAGGAGAAGGTGAAGTATGGCTGGGAAGCTCTGTCTTTTTTGGTCAGGCAGAATTGTCAGATGTCAGTGGGAAGGAAGCTTAGAGATCTCATGGTTCAACTCTCTTTCCTTATGGATGGGGAAACTGAAGCCTAGAGAGGTGATGTACCTTGTCCAAGATGAACTTAGTTGGTTGGAGCCATGGGTGGGAATAGGATTCAGAACTCTGTGCTCCCATATCTGTGCTTTTCCCACCACACTGCATGGGCTACAAGGTCAAGGGGTTGCAGGTTTGGAGAGAAAGACCCTTTGAAATTGTTTCTACAGGGCTGGGAGAATTTGCCATCATTCCCTAAATAGAGAGGTTCTTTCATACCTTAAGCATTCTGAAGTGGTCAGAGAGCTAATTAAGAAATGCCTGATGGGTCTGGAAATTTGCTTCCCACATGTTGCAACAGTAATGATCTCATCTAAAAGTGGCGACTTGAGGGATGTTGTGAATTCCAGAGCTGCCATTTTTAAGTGTGTCATGTCCTCTCTTAATTGTCACCCTCTAGCATCTGCAAAGCTGAGGATAGTAGTGTCTATCCTGTTCAGGTCATGGAGTTATTTTAAGGCTCCTTACTTAACTGTAAGAAAGGAATCAAAGCTTTTTTTCTTCTTTCTAACTGCTGGTTTCCTAACCTCCAGCATACTACATAGAACACAGTAGGAATTCAATAAATATTTATTGGATGAATGAATAAAGACTCATATGAGGTCCTTCAGATAAAAGTACACTGTCATCTCTAAAGCACTATACAGATGTAAGGGACTGCTAATGGCATTAACTAACACTCTGAATTAGGGCAAGTTGCTTACCCTTTGTGGACTTCAGTGTCCTATCTGCCATACAAGATGCTCCAGGCTCATCTTGCATTTTGGATTAAAGCTGATGATTTCTAAGGTCTCTTTCAGATCTGTAATTCTGTAATTGCAGTGTATGCTTATTATCAAGAGCATTTGTGAGAATTTTCAGATTGGTTTAGGATATAAAATATCACACGCCATCATGGACTACAGCAGAGATAACATCCTCTGCATGTGTGATTTCTAGTTGATTGGTAGTGGCTGCCTGGAATGCAATATTAGAAAGACTCTGAGGGTCAGTGGAATAGTGATGATTAGTGATTAGCGATGATTAGAATGATCGATTCATGATGTCTGTCAGGAACACGGAAGATCAGGTAGTTGCAAGCATGCCAAATATCTGCTATCTCCCACCTAGATGCCTAAAACAGCATTGCCCTGAAATTTCTGGGAGCAATGTTACTATTATCATTTTCTTTTTGCATGATAATGGAGAGAGATTGCTTGGATGAAGCCAGGGTTTCCTAGAGGTAAACAAAGAGCCCTATAGACTTGTAGTAACACTTGTCACCCTTCTGCCTTTGATTGCCTCTGTCTTTTTTTTTTAATTTATCAGGCAAATAAAGATGAACATGTTCGACTGATTGATAAGAAGCACATCCAGGCCCAGGATTCTTTCTACTACTCTGGGACTCAAGCAGATACACGGCTTCTGTTCTTGAGGAAATTGAGAATGTAGAAGGATGCAAACATTCTAGACATAAACACGAACCCACCCACCCAAAAAGTACATGTTGAACACCTACGGTATGCTAGGCAGGCCCAGGTAAATAAATGGCTTGGCCCTGAAGACATAGGTGATATTTTCAGGAAAAAGGTCTTCTCCCTTTCTCTTGTTTCCTTAACACTGGTTAAGTGTTAAGGAACCATTGACTGATCAGTATGTGCGGGTCCATGAGCTTTCTGAATATAACCATTATTTTCCCCAGTCTACCCAAGTGATAAGGAAATAGTAAGTTTTGGGTCTGAGTCCCAGAATTCTTGATGGAAATAAACGAACGAGTCTCCTAAATCTCTCGTTGCACATGGGGAAAGCCAGCCAGCCGAGGAGAGACCTTCATGGGCCATTAGGTACCATCTTGTTTCTCAATGTACTTTTAAAACCCAAGGAGGCCATGGATGTGAGGATGTTCTCATTCATCCCTGCTTGCCCAGATATGTGGAGAGCCCTCTGCGTCTTGGTTTGGGGGTCATGTGTATTGTTCCCCCATACTGTTTCTTCATGACTGGCCAGAAATGTATCACAAATGGAGGACTGACATGACAACCCCTGCGCTTCTTCTTCTAGTGGGTCCTCCTTTGCCCTAGTGACATGGGCTTCCATTTACCTTCCCTCAGGACTGGTCTTTCTCCACTGTCCAGGCAGTTTCTGAAGAGACCGCACTACCTAACTGAGTGATTACTTCAGGACTTGAAATAGCTTTTTTCCTGTCCCAGATATGACACAGTCACTTCCTCAATAGAGCCATCACTCCAAGAGGAACAGGACGTCCTTGTAACGGAGCCAGGAAGGTCACATGATCAGACAGCCGGGGGCCTCCTGGGACCTCGTTTCCCCTTAAGCTTTTGGCAAGGACTTGTCTATGAAAGTCTGTCTATGAGAGGCCCTGGCAAGCCATCCCGAACCTACCCTCCTATAGGGTTTCAGTCCAAAGCAATTTCTGCAGGGAATAAACTTTTGATGAATGAATGACAAGCAGGGTGACTGGGGAGGATTTCTGTGGAATATCTTTGGTGATCACATAGAAATAAATCCAGCGTGCACAGGCTTCCACACTAGGAGGTCAGGGAATCCCCACGATCCTATTATCTTTGTCGTCAGTGGCACCGTTAAGGGAGGCCATAAAGTTTGGACAAGCAGCCCAATTTGCTGATTGGGGAATCCCTTGGCATAGTTTGGAGCCAGCTAGAGTAGAGAGTGAGAAACAGGGAGGAAAGATTTTCCGTAGAATTCAGGATCAGGCAAAAGAGAAAAATATTTATGAAGGCTGAAGCTCAGCCACAGCACCAGCTCCAGACCCCCAGATCTCACAGACTCACGGTCAAGTTTTACTGGGAAGTGACTGAGCACTACAGGGGAAAATATGATTTAGGCATTTATGCAGGAGCAGGGTTTGGGGAGCTGAGAAAAGTCTTCAAGAGGCCTAAAGAAGGGGAAAATTAGCTGAGTCAGAAGCCAACAAGAGGAACCTGAAGGAGAGGAACTTGGTGTGTAGAGTCAGAGGCAGCCTCATGTTGGGAGAGAGAGTTGAGTGTTTTTAAAATCTTTAATGTCTGGTGCCAAGAAAGTCTTCAGGAGACATAAAGCAATTCTATATTTATTTAGTGAAACCTTCCAGTCAACTAAGAGTCACCTTTGGGATGAATGGGAGAATCCCTTTTAAATTAAGTTAATTCAGTTTAAGACAGGGTTTCACTCTGTCACCCAGGCTGGAGTGTAGTGGTGCCATCTCGGCTCAGTGCAACCTCTGCCTCCCAGGCTCAAGTGATCCTCCTGCCTCAGCCTCCTGAGTAGCTGGGGCTACAGGTGCAAGGGTCAGGTCACTACACTTAGCTAATTTTTAAATTTTTTTGTAGAGACAAGGTCTCACTATATTGCCCAGGCTGTTCTTGAACCCTTGGGCTCAAGCGATCCTTCCATCTCAGCCTCCCAAAGTGTTGGGATAGCAAGTGTGAGCCACTGTGCCCAGCCAGAATCCCTACCCAGACTAGGAAAAACTTCCAGAATACCAGGAACCCTGAATACTAGGAATTTTCCATGGCCATCTGGTCTTGCTGCTCAACCTCTTCTCTTTTCTCCAGGAGTACAATAGCAGATAAACCCAAAGGCTCCAGGGTCTTTGATCTATGGAAGAATTGAAGCTGGTCATCACACAGGTGAGGTTGCACAACTTCAGTTTATGTCTGGGACATGGAGAAAGCTACCTGGCCAAATGGTGGACATCAGGGTTGCATTGGTTAGAGTGCACATTTGCAGGCAATAGAATTCACTCTAGAAAGTTTAAGAAGGAGTTTATTTGGGGATATTGGGAAGATCACAGAATTGTCAGAAGGGCTGAAGGAACAAGCTCTAAGCCAAAATTCCATGAACACTTCCTAGAGACACACTGCAGGATTGGGTTGGTAAGGAGCTGTTACCACTGCCAACCATGAACCATGGTTGTCTCTGCTGCAGGCAGAGAGCTGCCACTGCCACCGCCACCTCCAGCCCCAGAAACCTGCTGTACCTGCTACCATCTGGGCCTGCACCCCTTCTGTTTCCTCATGTAGCTCACTTCCAAATCAAAGTCTCATGTGGGTGCATCTAAGTGGCAAAACCTAAGCCATGTGTCTGTATCCAGCACCAAGCAAAGCTGAGAAATGTCTACACCCACACATCTATGCAGAGAGACACAAATTCAATGTGAATATCCTTAAAATGTGGAGAGATTATGCAAAGGCTTTTGGAAGTCAAGAATGACAGATATCTACTACAAGAAGTCTGTGAACTATGGCCTGAGATGCTCAGGAAAAGGTGATCTGTTGAAAGTGCCCCACTGTGTGGGTGAAGTGATAGAGTCCCTGGTGGACTTCCCTCAATAGCATTAAGCTCAGTTCATCTTAGACAAAATAGAGAAGTAAGAAATGCTTGTGTTCTAGGTTCTTCAATCAACCAAGTAAAACTGTTTTACCATTTATTTATTTTTAAGATTCTTTCAAAAAGTTTTGAGTCAACCGTAGTATTGTTTTGCATATTACAGTACTAGTCAATTCTTGGTATCATGAAAGACACAAACAGTTACACACATGGCTTTTGATCTGAATGGGGAGCCAGGAAACACACTAATGCCATTGTTATAAACATATCAAATCCTATATAATGAGCACCAAATGAATGGCATGGATAACTGATCAGGTTGCTCAGAGGAGGGCTGTGGTTTAGGGGAGTTAGGATGGCTTTTTGGAGGAGGCAGGACCAGAGGTGGGTCTTGAACAATAAGTAGAATTTAGACAGACAGTGAAGAGGAAAAAGCAGTCCTAGGGGATAGAAATGAGGTGAGTGATGCCTGGAGTGGATGGAGGGTGTGACTATAAACGAGCTCCATGGGGGTGGACAGTCAATTCTAAGTCTAGAAGCAGTACAGGATTTGAATAGAAGAATTATAGATGAAAACAACAAAAACTTGAGTTGGGACCATATTTTGGAGGATCTTGGTTGCCTCATGAATTAGTCAGGACTGTTTTAGTTTCAAGTGATAGAAATCCAATTCAAATTTACTTAAGATAAAATGGAATTTATCATTTCATCTAATTAAAAAGCCCAAGGGCATGAGTATGACACATAGCTGGATCCATGTTCTCAAAAGATGTCATCAGGGCTCAGTCTCTCTCCTTCTCTCAGCTCTGGCTCATCTGCATTGGTTTCATTTCCCAGGAGGCTTTCTCTATGTGGTGGTCCCTGGCAACTCTAGGCTTACATCATCTCAGTTCAGCAATCTCTTGCCAAATATTTCCAGAAGAATTCTCAGAATTCTTAGGACTGAGGCTGGTTGGTTGGCTCAGTCTGTGTCATGAACAACTATCCTCTATCCCTGCTGGAACTACAACCATGGCCAGAGGGATGTGGGCTTTCTCACTGACCAGGTCTGGGACATGGCCCAAGAGGGCAAGTTCATCTCCACCCCAACCATATGGAGGAATGGCCACTGTAGCAGATGCTGCCAGTGCCCCATTCTTATCCCCTTGGTCCTTACCATTTCAGTGGATGCTGGTTTAATTTTCTACTGTTAACACCCTCATGTCTTTGCCTGAGGGCTTTCTCTCACCACCAGAGCCCACTCTGAACACATTCTCCCTGGCCAGAAGTGCCCGGGAGTTAACACCTCCTAAGAGCAGTCCTTGGCCAATGGCTGATGGAGTTGGAGGATAAATATCCCAATTTTTTTGTCTCGGGTGTGATGACTCTGTGGCTCATGTTCTACAACGTTTCTCAGAGTTCCCCAGTAGGATTAAGTTCCAGTTGCTCCGTGTGGTCACTTGAATGATGATACACTCTGCATTGACTTCCTTCCTTCTCCATCTTAATTTCCTACTTGCCTACTGGTATTTCCCGGAATTTCCTCCCAAATAAATTCTCGCACTTGAATCTGTCTAAAGGTCTGCTTTTGGGGAATCCAAATTAAGAAATTCCCCAGTGGAAGACCAGGTGCTGTTGCCAGGATAAGGGAAAATGGATACTGGGTAGATAAAAACAATGGATGTCAGCCTCTCTTGGTTAAAAGATTTGGGATTTTGGCTGGGTGCGGTGGCTTATGCCTGTAACCCCAGCACTTTGGGAGGCCGAGGCACACGGATCATGAGGTCAGGAGTTCAAGATCAGCCTGACCAACATGGTGAAACCCCGTCTCACTAAAAATACAAAAAATTAGCTGGGCATGGTGGCGCGCACCTATAATCCCAGCTGCTCAGGAGGCTGAGGCAGGAGAATCGCTTGAACCCAGAAGGCAGAGGTTGCAGTGAGCCAAGACTGCACCACTGCATTCCAGCCTGGGTGACAGAGTGAGACTCTGTCTCAAAAAAAAAAAAAAAAAGATTTGGGATTTTAATTTTTTTTTGCTTAGGACTGTATTTGTCTGCCTCTTCCTAGAGGTAGGCAGTGAGTCCATTGATGGGAAGGCCACAGCCTACTCACTGTGGTGGTCACAGACCTGGTGCACAGCAGATGCTAAAACAGTATTTGTTGTACTGAGTTGAATTTTATAGTCAATGAAGAATCATTAAATAATTTTGTGAACTCAGAACTGGAAGAATGTGTTTTGTTTGTTCACCAAGATTCTATAACCTGGTGGCAGTGTGGAGGATACACTGGGGAAAAGGAAGATAGAGAGACTCATTTGGAGGCAATCACAGTAGTTTGGGCTTGAGATGATAAGAGTTGGGACCAGGTAGTGGTTGCAGGAGTGTGAAGAAAAGGTCAGAGGGGTGAGACTGGGCATCGGTGGAATATGGGCAGGAGATGAGACCATGGCTTAGTAAGGAGAATGACAATTTCTTCAGGAGTTGCTCATCTGGCCAGGACATAGCATAGTTGCCCAGTTGCCTATTGTTAGGGGATTTATAGAATTTCTACCACAGTTTTTCTTCTGAGGAGAGTGTGTGTGTATGTTGGCAGGGGGTGATAGCTGGAAAAGGAGTTATCTAAGGGCAGAAATTTATTAAGGTCTGTGATGGTTAGTTGTATGTGTCAAATTGACTGAGCCATGGGGTGCCCAGATATTTGGTAAACATTATTGCAGGTGTTTCTGTGAGGGTGTCTTTGGATAAGTCTTCCACATTTCAGTTGATAACTGAGTAAAGCAGATAGTTCTCCCTAATGTGGGTGGGCTTCCTCCAGTCAATTGGAGGCCTGAATAGAACAAAAGGCTGACCCTCCCTGGAAGAAGAGGAAATTCCTCCTATTGACTGTCTTCAAGCAGGAACATTGGTTTTTGGGTTTTTTCTTGCCTTTGGACTCAAACTGCAACATCAGCTCTTTCTGGGTCTTGAGCCTGCAGGCCCTCAGACTGGATCTACACTATCAGCTCTCCTGGGTCTCAAGACTGCCAACTGCAGATCTTGGGACCTGGCAGTCTCCATAATTGTATGAACAAATTTCTTTATTTCTTTCTGTCTCTCTCTCTTTCTTTCCTTCTTTCTTTCTTTCTTTCTTTCTTTCCTTCCTTCCTTCCTTCCTTCCTTCCTTCCTTCCTTCCTTCCTTCCTTCCTTCTTTCCTTTCTTTCTTTCTTTCTTTCTTTCTTTCTTTCTTTCTTTCTTTCTTTCTTTCTTTCTCTTTCTTTCTTTCCCTTTTTTTTTTTTTGACAAGGTTTTGCTCTGTTGCCCAGATTAGAATGCAGTGATGTGTTCATGGCTCACTGCAGCCTCGACTTCCTGGGCTCAAGTGATCCTCACACCTTAGTCTCCCAAGGACCTGGGACTAAAAGCATGCACCACTATGCCTGGCTAACTTTTAATTTTTTTGTAGAGACAGGGTCTCACTATGTTGCCAAGGCTGCCAATTTCTTTCTTTTTTTTTATTATTATACTTTAGGTTTTAGGGTACATGTGCACAATGTGCAGGTTTGTTACATATGTATCCATGTGCCGTGTTGGTTTGCTGCACCCATTAACTCGTCATTTAGCATTAGGTATATCTCCTAATGCTGTCCCTCCCCCCTCCCCCCAACCCACAACAGTCCACGGAGTGTGATGTTCCCCTTCCTGTGTCCATGAGTAAGGCTGCCAATTTCTTATAAGTCTCATTCTCTTTATAGCTACATCCTATTGGTTCTGTTTCTCTAGAGAATCCTGACTAACACATGCCTCATGGGTCCACGCCTCAGAGAGTGACATTAGACGGTAGTTGTTCTTATCCAATAACTGGGGAAACCGTAACCAGAGGGATGAGATAACTGATGCAGGGAGAGAACTTTTAGATGTGTCAAGATTCCAAATCAGGTACATGTTCGGGGAGAATGAGGAAGAAGTACAGACTGATTTAGAACTATGAAGGTGTTCATACCATTGCTGGGGGAGGTTGTATTTTATTATTATTATTTTAATTTTTAAATTTTTTTTGTAGAGACAGGGTCTTACTGTGTTGCCCAGCCTGATTTCAAACTCCTGGCCTCAAGTGATTCTCCTGCCTCAGATTCCCAAAGTGCTGGGATTACAGGCATGAGCCGCCATAGCTGGCCTCTGTATTTTAAAGCCTGTACTCCACAACTAGCTGCTGTGGTTTGAATGTGTCCCCCAAAGCTCATGTGTTGGAAACTTAATCCCCAATGCAACAGTGTTGGGAGGTGGGGCCTAATAGGAGGTGACTAGGTCATGAGGACTCTGCCCTCCTGAATGGATTCATGCCTTATCACAGGAGTGGGTTAGTTATCATGGAGGTGGGTTCCTGATATAAGGATAAGTTTGCTCTTTCCTTCTCTCTATCTTGCATGCTCACTTGTCCTTCCACCTTCTGCCATGGGATGATGCAGCCTGAAGGCCCTTGCAAGATGCCAGCATCATGCTCATGGACTTCCCAATATCCAGAACCATATGCCAAATAAGCTTCTATTGTTTATACATTACTCAGTCTGTGATATTCTGTTATAACATCAGAAAATGGACTAAGACATATTACCTGTCAGACTGCATTAAAGGATCCAAAATGGGTTTCTGCATGCTTTGGGAGATGTAAAAAGGCGTTTCAAAATTTCCCTAAACTAGCCCCCAGTACCCAAGGGGCCCTCTTCAATGCTGGGACTGAGTTTAACCAGGTGAGTTTCAGCTTTTCTGTTTCTGAAGAGCCCATCCTCTGAAGATCCTGAAGTCCTCTGAAATTCTGCTGGATCTTATTGCAATTGTTTTTAGAGACTTTCAGAGATGAACAGCAGCATCACATCAACTCCTCTCCTGGAGTTTACCCTGACCCCTGACAGCAGCATCCTCTCATCAGCTCTTGTGATGCTTGGAGATGACCTCTCAGAGCTCTGCTTGGGCAGGAGGTGGATGGATTTGTTTAGGCAGGTGTGGAGGTAGGTTGGAGTAGGCAATTTTGGTCTGTCTGTGTGCTCCATCCCATGCGGCCTTGACTCAGAGGTGGTTTGGCATCATATCAGTCAGAGGCTTTGACTATAAGGGAAAAAGGGAAATTATAGGAAGGCCATCAGGGGTTCACAGAGTTGTTGGGGGTTAGAAAAGCAGGCTTGGTAAGTGACCAGGAGTGAGGCACAAAGCAAAAAGGCCTTTTATCTGGGTCAGCCTGACCCCAAATTGCTGTCCCTGCTCCCGGCCTCCAGAACACTGTCACCATTGCCATCAGATATACTACCTCTTCCTCAATGCCCCTGAACTGGCCCTTTGCTTCGGTCACTCATTCCAGCCTCAAAATCCCTGGTAGGAATGGCTGATTAGCTGAGCCTAGGTCACGTGCCCAGGCCTGCTCAGCGTGGCGAAGGTCAAAAAGAGAACCTCCTCACTTCCATTTCTGGAAGTGGCTGGAGATGGGGAGGGACTGCGTTTCTCCCACACCGCACAATGGGGAGTTGTCCCAGATGATTAAGGGAGTTAATGCTGGACAATCAAAAACTCCTGATGCATTTCTACTCTGAAGAGCATCTGGGGCATGTTTGATGTTGTACAGACAGCAGACCCTACCCACTTATTCATTCATGGTGCCTGGCTGGAGATTGAGGAAACCTGGTATCACCATTATAAATCCTCAGACCTCATCATGAAATACCCAATGGTTCTGGAGATAAGTACCTGCTGCCTGGGCCTCTTGGTAGCTGCCCTGGGGCTGGTATGGGGCTGGAACGGATCCACAGCCAGACACTTTACGAGGCAACCAGAAGAGAGATTAGAAACATGGAGATGCCAGCCTTCCCCACATGTCAGTCTGGGAGAAGCATGGCAGAGGATAATTCTAGGAGTTAATTGGCAAAGGAACAAAGGAAGAGGCATGATCACTTGTACTGGGGAGTCAAGACCATGCCCTGGGTGATACCTCCTGTTCCCCAATAACAAGCAATTAACATTTGTGTGAGGTTCTTATTTTTTAGGCACCTTCCTGTATATTTGACAAAAAAAGGGTTTTTTTGTTTGTTTGTTTGTTTGAGATGGAGTCTTGCTCTGCCACCAGGCTGGAGTGCAGTGGTGCTTTCTCGGCTCACTGCAACCTCCGTCTCCTGGGTTCAAGTGATTCTACTGCCTCAGCCTCCTGAGTAGCTGGGACTACAGGCACTTGCCACCACACCTGGCTAATTTTTGTATTTTTAGTAGAGACAGGGTTTTACTATGTTGGCCAGGCAGATCTTGAATTCCTGACCTCAGGTAATCCGCCCGCCTCGGCCTCCCAAAGTGCTGGGATTACAGGCGTGAGCAACCGCACCCAGCCAAGAAAAGGATTTTAAATGGCGAAATAATAATATAGTAAATGTTTTCCTTAGGTTTGAATGAGGTCATACAAGATAGGGTCTTCTTGAGGGCAGGGACCACTTTTTTACTTGCCTTTGCCTCTCTGGTGTATAGCATAATAACTGGAGGATGATTAAGTGCTCAGTAACTGTTTGTTGGATGAATGAAGACTAGCAATTGTGTGAGAACCAATGTCATTAAGTTGATACTTAGGGGCAGGTTGAGCAGTTGTGGTTGGGCTGCTTGGTTGAGAGAAGGCTGAAATTCTTCAAGATATGGGGTTTATTGAGGGGTTAGGTTGCAGACCAAGCACTCCAGGCTGAGAGGTGATTGCTGTGTGTTCACCAACCTCCATTTCCATTTCCTTTTGGGCACATGGCTAGATTACATTTCCCAGCCTCTCTTGTAGTTTGGTGGGGCATGTGACTCAGTCCTGACCAGTGGGATGCAGGTGAAAGTGCCGTATACCACCTCTGGTCCTGGTTCCTAAAAATGTCCCCTGTGATCCATCACTCTCTCTGGTCTTTCATCTGCTGGCTGTACACTGAGGATGCAATGCAGTGGGGGATTCCAGGCCTTAGGAGATGACAGAGCCACTAGGGAAAGGGCTTGGATCCCTGAATGACTATATGGAGCAGAGTTCCTCACCTTTGGTTTCTCACTGGTCTGTGACAGAAGTGAGAAATTAACCTCTATTGTGTTAATCCACTGAGATTTTTGGTTGTCACAGAGTGGTCATTAGCTACCCTTCTACAGGACAACTCATTTTAATCTGGGGAGGGAGAGAGTAGAGCTAAGTATTGCTAGTTATGGCAGAGGCCTGGCTGCAATTTTCCTCCCCTAAAGTGAAAACAAACAGATGTGCTCACAGACATAGAGAAGTTAGGAGAGAGAGAACCAATTGTCAGGGAGGACTTGGGACCCTTCTAAGCTTGAAGGTTTTAAGGTGACAGGGATATATCCAAGTGGATGTTCTGTGGGCCAGGTCTGAGATTTGGTTAGAATTTGTCCTCAGAGAAGTGGTCACTGAAGCCATAAGAGAAATGGCCTACTTGAGGAAGAGCTTATGAAGGGAAAATGGTGTGGCATCCAGGACTGAGTCCTGGTGACTTTCCAGAGTTAGAAGATGGCAGGAGGGGGAGGAGGAGCTGGTGAAGGTGCCATCTGAGCAGTAGGAGGAGATGCCTGTAGAGACACACCAGCCAAGGGTGGAGGAAGATTCCAGTAGGAGGTGGGGATCACATACAGAAGAGATTAGACCTTGGATATTGAAGAGACTCAGAAAGGACCTTCCTTCTCCAAGGACCGAGATGAATGGAGAGAAAAGGCCACATGTGAGGGTGGAAATAGGGAGGAGATAAGAGGAGAAACCAACCTTCTCTATAAAATCATAGAGCTGCTGCCTTGTGATTGGCAGGCAATTGTATCATTATAGCTGGGTGATCTTGCTTTGCTATGGCTGGAAACTGAGCTCTCCAGGCATTGGTCTGAGTGATTTGCACCAGGGGGTGGGAAATAGGGGAGTTGCTTTGGTATTCTGTTGTCTGGGGCTTGAGATAGGGGAGAGAGAAGGGCAAAGGAGGGGTAGCATGAGATCCCTGTGAGCAGAAAGGGGCCGGGACTTAGCTGAACTTGGGCATAATTGCATGACTTAGCTAAATTTGGGTATAACAGCTAATGTGACTTCATCTTGTATGCAGAATCTGGTGAGGTTTCACAAGTTAAACTCCGCAGTTCCTTTGGTCGTATGGGTATATAACATAGGCAGGCTGTTCTACCAGAGACCCCCCCATGTGGGTTTGGGCATACTTAGTTTTACTAAGCTTTACTTTCTTTATCTGTAAAATGGGCCTTAAATAATTCCTACCTCAAAGGACCATTGGTAGTATTAAATTCAGCAACATTCAATAGTGCACATAAAACACCTGATGCAGAGTAAAAGACTCAGTGAAGGTAGCTCAGTCTTATTTTATAGCTTAACTTTAGGAGCTCTGACATTTTGCATAGAACTTTGCCTTGTACAAAAAGCTTTCACATATGTTATATCAAATAATCCTTTGGCTCTGAGCTTTCATCCTTTTTTAAAATTCACACAGTAATGGGGGCATGCTGATTTAAAAAATGAAGAAATTCATAGTGGCTCCAAGTAACATCTTCTAAGATCCAATTCACTAGGAAAGAGAGCATCTCTTTCCCCACAGACCAAAGTTCAGGCCTGGCTGTCATTGGTTCAGATGGACAGTGATTCTATCCTCGAACCAATCTCTGTGGTGAGGAGAACGGAGTGTGTTGATTGGTTGAGTCCCAGGTTTGTGCTCCACTCTGGAGCCAGGAGAGGCCTCCATGTGAAGCTTTGGGAATGGGAGTGGGGTACTATGTCTCTAGGGGAAATCAGGGCATCATTCCTGAAGAGAGCATGAATGGAAGCTGGGTAGCAACAATAGCAGATATTCCTGAGTGTCAATGCTTGTCCAGAAGGGTGGGGTCTCCATCCGGTTCTCCAATCATATGCTTTCCTATTCCTGTAGTACAGAAATGTACCATGAACAGTCTTTAGATCTTAGCTTTGGGTAAGGGCTGGAAAATCTCACAGCTGCAGCTGCCTTGACATCAGAGAGCGTAAAAGGACAAGGGCCTAGCATACAGAGGGATAAAGGATGTGACCTGGGGTCTGTCACAAACATTTTTAAGGCAGTTATGTGTGCCAGGCTCTGTGTTAAGTGCTTTCCTGGATGAGCCCATTTTATTATCCTTATGGCCAATGCCAAGGTAGGCATTGGCACTAATTTCCACATTGCAGGGGAGAAAACTGAGACACATTCACAGAGGTTAAGAATTTTTTTTTTTTTTTTTTTTTGTAGAGACGGGATTTCACCATGTTGCCCAGGCTGGTCTTGAACTCCTGCCCTCAAGTAATCCTCCTGCCTCAGCCTCCCAAAGTGCTGAGATTACAGGCAAGAACCTCTGTGCCCGGCTGTAAGGTTAAGAAATTTTCCCATTCAAGGACACATGCCAGTAAGTGCCAGATCAAGAATTTGATCTGAATCATTTAATTTTTAGACTTCCAAAGACTGACAACCCAGGGGAAACTGAGGCAGCACTGGCTGTTGGGAGAGGAGCCTCTAAGAAGCACACATATAGGGGACTGCTGTTGGTTTGAGGCAGCTGGAAACAATCTTTAATAAGCAGCCCTCAGGACAACCAGTGACTCCTTTGCAGCAGGTGAGGGAGGGGCTTCTGGGAAATTAATTCGAACCACACCAACCCTCTTTAAGGTGGAGATGGATAATGGCAACCCACCCTCTCCTCCCTTCCCCATCACCTCCTGCTCTATGTTAAGGCACAGCCAGGCTTCCCAGTGAACCTCCTACTCTCAAATGAGCCCTCTCACCTCTGGAGGGGCTGGTGGCCGTTGCTCCGTGGCCTCCTTCAGGGAGGCCTTACCTGGCCCTCCGGCCTAGATGGTGGCCTCTCACTGCCTCGCCCTCCTTGATAATTTTCCCTTAGCATTTGACATACATTGTTTATGTGTTATCTGCCTCTCTCAGTGGAATGGAAGCTACGGAAGAACAGGATTTCACTTTGTTCAGAGTTGAATTCCTAGTGCCTAGAACAGTACTTGGCACATAGTAAATGCTAGTAAATATTTGTAGAATGCATGCCTGTTTCCCATCCAAGTACTAACCAGGCCCGACCCTGCTTAGCTTAGAAGGCTGAGGCAGGGGAATTGCTTGAACCAGGGAGGTGGAGGTTGCAGTGAGCTGAGATCGCACCACTGCACTCCAGCCTAGGCGACAGCGAGACTCCATCTCAAAAAAAAAAAAAAAAAAAAAAAAAATGCATGCCTGTTTCCCAGGCACTGTGCAATTTTTGCCTATACATTATCTCACTGAATCCTCAGAGGCCTGTGGTTTGTCCACACTGGGCCCTAGAACCAATTTCGGTGGGTAGAGCAGAGGCCTGAGCTCCCCGCCGCTCCCCTTCCCCTAACAGGCTGGTGTAAGAAGTCCTAAGGAAAGACCCACCAGGGTTAATAGGCTGTGAAATTCACAAAGCCAGGTGTTCAGGGGGTTTCACCCTGGCTGTTGTTAAGGGCACCATCTGATTGCGGCAGCTTCACACCTTCCTTAATGTGTACGTCTTTGGGGGTACAGGACAATCACAGCTCCCAGGACCTTCTTTTCAGAAATTAGCAACACACCAAAGAGGAGAGAACCGTCTGTGGAGGATCTGGAGGGACGTTGGGGTGAGGGATTTGAGGGCAGTGGGCTCATGTGGGGAGAGGGCCTTTTTGGCCTCCTTTCCTCTCCTCCTCCATGCTTGCTCCTGGCCTCTACCACCTCCGTTTCAGAGGGAACGAGGGCTTTGGCCTGGCCAGAAGTTGCCCCGGGGAGAACTAGGGTGCTATGCCCAGCTCTCAGTGAATGAGAGGTTCCTTTTCTTGGCCTTTTTAGATGACAAGAGGAAAATTTCACTATGTCCCACCCTGAGAGCTAATATAGCCTAATATAGCTAATATAAAACTATAAAGTTTTAAATATATCATATATAATGATGATACATATGATATATTTAAAACTTTATAAAGTTTTATATGATATATTTAAAAGTTTGGGAGCAAACAATAGCCTCGAGTGGCTAAACATGATTTCTGGGATGAATTTCTGTGGTTCTGGAAAGGCAGCAACGTTGACCTGCCAGGGAATGCAGCCCCACTTCCCACCTCCTTCCCAATTTTGTCTGTAGTTTCCTTTTTTTTTTTTTTTTTGAGATGGGGTCTCACTCTATCACCCAGGTTGGAGTGCAGTGGTGTGATCTCAGTTCACTGCAACCTCTGCCTTCCAGGCTCAAGTGATCCTCCTACCTCAGCCTCCACAAGTAGCTGGGACCACAGGCACGTGCCACCACGCCTGGTTAATTTTATGTCTTTTTGGTAGAGATGGAGTTTCACCATATTGGCCAGGCTGGTCTTGAACTCCTGAGCTCAGGTGATCCACCCGCCTTGGCCTCCCAAAGTGCTGGGATTACAGGCATGAGACACTGTGCCTGGCCCTCCTGCGCTTTCCTTTTCCCTTGCTTGATCTTCCAATTCACTACTCATTTAAAATAACTCTTAGTCTTAGTCTTACTCAAAGTAAGTCTTAGACTCTTACTCAAAGTCTACTTGCTTTTTGGTTGATTAACAAGCCTACAAGAAATATGTATTGAAGACCTCCTGGATGTACGGCCATGCCCACAACTGTAGTCAAGGCAGTTGAAGCTCCTGCCTTCTTGGAGCTTATAATCTAGTGGCAGAATCATTTCCCAAGCCCACAATGCAGACCTAGTTCTGTGTTCTTGGTGTATCCTGGTTTAACCTCTAGAAGTATGTGGCAGAAACACATCCACAACTTGTTAGAATTATAAAAATGTAACGCAACCATCCGGAGGCCCTCCTCCCCATCCATAGCACCCCACACAACTCTCCTCCCTTCCTATTTTATCCTGGAGATCGCATTTCTGTGCTATGAATACCAGTACTTAGGAGGGGCTTTTTTCTGACTGTTGTGTGGCCAAGAACTGCCACCAGCAAACATTCTCAGGGGCTGCCCAGCACTATCTGCTTCAAGAGGGTGGATGCTGAGGACAAATCCATCCTCACTGTCATGCCAGGCCTGCTGTCTGGGCCTCCAGGGGTACAGAGTAGGCAGGCAGGGACAGAGAGAATGACCAGCCTGGTGACCCCCCCAGCTCCTCATGCAGGGAGTGAACACTACTCTGTGGATTTGCTATGTGGTTTGCACATACTCCCCTAGCTTTCTGCCTTTTGTTATGATACATCATCTGTTTCCTCATAGTTTCGGGGTCTGGACCTCACTCTGTTTATACTCAGCATCACGAAGCCTGTGAGCTTGTGTATACAGGAGGCCACCAAATGTTTGGAGATAGAGGAGGGAGGTGAGAGTGTGCAGACATCTGCCTCCGTGGGAAGCGGATTCTCCTCTCACCTAGGAAACAGTTTGGAGGTTCTCAGCCCTGGGACTGGTGCTCCAGGGCCTGCGTGGACATGATGACAGTGTAGGGTGACTCAGGACTGGTTGAGGGATGAAATCCTGGACATTCAGCCTGGAAGGGCCCTTTGATATAAATGTGGCCTGACCCTTCCCTTCCACAGAGTATTATGAGTTTCAGCATGGTGAGGTAACTTACCCTCGGCCACACAGTCAGTGGAAGAGCTGGTCTGGAATTGAGGATGCCTGTGTCTTAATTCACTGTATTTCTATTTTATTTTATTATTTTATTTTATAATAGAGACGGGGTCTTGCTGTGTTGTCCAGGCTGGTCTTGAACTCCTGGCCTCAAGCGATCCTCCAGCCCAGGCCTACCAAAGTGCTGAGATTACAAGTGTGAGCCACCATAACTGGCCAACTCACCGCATTTCCATCCTCATTTTCTATTTAACCCATCAATAGTAATTTGATTTTATACAAATACATGTCCACATTTTCATGATCAAAAGTACAAGCAATATTTTTAATAAAAGGTTTAAATATCCTAAATAGCCTGCAAACAAAAGAATATAACTTTTCCCAATGACTGTATCACGTCCCCAGAGGGATCTCAGAACCCAACGCTCCTGAGTACAAATCCCGACATACAAACCCTGACCCTGCCCTACCAAATGGTGCTTTAATACTTGAACCAACTGTCACACTTTGGAGCTCTTTGCAGGGTATGTGTGTACATCTTTGTGTGTGCATGTTCACAGATATAGGCATTTTTGTTGTAATAATACTTGTTGCACCAATATTTCAAATGAATACAGAAGTGACCATTTTTGGAAGAATCTGCCCCTCTTTAGACGCTCAGGCATTAGACATTGTCAGTAGTGGTCAGTGTTTCCAGTTCTTGCTTTTTTGCACGTATAGGTGATACTGGATAGGAAGAGCCTAGCTTTCTGTATAAGAAGCTCAATTATAAAGTGGCTATTGGAACTGGGAATACATTTTCTCATAAAAATAATGCGATTATACATGATGGCAGTGTGGTTTAGTTAATCCTTGAAACTTGTTTAACTCCATATATAGTTGAAATACTGCCCATTTAGACTTAATGCAAGTATGAAACCGTCTTTTTCACCATCAGTGCTTAAATGGAGAAATTATAAAACTAAATAAGACATTGTTTGTAATGATCACGAATGCTGGTGGTAGGGGTGAGCAGCTTTTATTAGAAGTGGAGGTAGGTGGCGACTTTGCGAGGATGAGATGAGATATTCTAAGGGCTTTGGATGGGGATGGTCCCAGATCTTGAGCATGGCTCATTTGACTTTTACACTTTGGCTCTCTCTTCCTTCTCTTAGGCTTCATTAGCTCCACTGATAATCAGATGTGATTAGGGTGTGGGATTTTGCTCACCAATGGAATAGAGTGAAGGGAGAAAAAGGGAAACATTTTTTCCTCTTGAGATCACTAGGTGTGAGTTGGAATACAGCAGACAAAGAAACTGCCTGTGTATGGACTCAGGGACGCCCTTAGGGTGAGATTATTTCTTGGGGGGGAGGAGAAAGGAAGCAGGAGAGAGCTGATACACAGGCCCACACATGCAACTTATGCCCAGTGGTCTGTGGGGGTCACTAATAGTGCAGGGGCCTGCATGCTCCCTGTGTCTGATAAAAGTGAGAGTCACCGTGAATCAACATGTCAATACGATTCAGTCAGCCCAATCCCATGCCAGCCCATGGAAGAAATATCCTGCCAGCCAGAAGGAAAGATCCAATTGCCCTGACATTTTCCTGGAACCTGGACCCAGCCAGGCCCCAGAACAACTCCATGACTGGAATCCCAGAATCCTTCAGGGCACCTGGGGGAGTGGGTAGGAAGAGAGGAACTTAGAAATTTTGAATGAGGCCTGAGCTCCACTTGTCTGAAGGCAGTACTGTGTGTGAGAGAGAGCTGTTCTTAGATGGGCCTATTAGGCCTCAAAAAAGGAGAAAAGGAAAGAACTTGACATTACAAGTGTTCCCTACAAGAGAAGAAAGGGGATGGTGGAGAAGAGGCATGATCACCTCCCTGTACCACCCGCCAGTGACATCGACCCTACCCTGGCTTAGCTAAAGTTAAAGCAAATGGAGTGGTGATGAACTGGCATCCCAAATGCTGGTTAGGGAGGAAACAACCACAAACTCATTCATTGTGCTCATGGTGCTTATAAATACATGGTTTAGGGAATTAAAGGTTGATGAAGATTATCTGGGGGTTTATACAGTCTATCCAGCCCCTTAGTTCTTAAAATTTATCATTGAATCACATCAGCTGTGGGTCGGAACCATGTGGTTTCAGTCTTCTGTGGAGATGCTTTTAATCAGCTATGTGTGTATGTGTGTATATACATATATATATACACATACATATACATGTAGATATATATATTTACTTTTAAATAGAGACAGGGGTCTCTCTAGGTTGCTCAGACTTGTCTCCAACCCCTGGCTCAGGTGATCCACCCACCTTGGCCTCCCAAAGTGCTGGGATCATGAGCCACCACACCAGGTTGTGTTTTTGTTTTGTTTTGTTTTGTTTTTGTTTTTGTTTTTTTTTTTAATTGAGACAGGTCTCACTCTGTTGCCCAGGCTGGAGTGCAGTGGTGCAATCACAGCTCGCTGCAGCTTCAACCTCCCTGAGCTCAGGTGATTCTCCCATCTCACCCCTGCCCAAGTAGCTGAGACCACAGGTGTGTGCCTCCACGCCCAGCTAATTTTTATAATTTTTGTAGAGATGGGGTTTCACCACGTTGCTTAGGCTGGCCTTGAACTCCTGACTTCAAGTGATCCGCCCACCTTGGCCTCCCAAAGTGCTGGGATTACAGGCATGAGCCACTGCGGCCGCCAAGAGATGTTTTAAGAGACAAAATTATGGCATTTCTTGTCATATTTATGGTTAGAGTGTTGTTTTTTATATAGGGATCAATGGAATAAATTTCTCTTTCTTCATTCCAGGAATAGTGATGCTTCTCCTAAACACCTGGCTTTTAGTTTATGGGCACTATAAACCATACAACTGACCATGCCTCCTTTGTTTTTCTTTTTCGCTCTACCCCCTAGGAAGCTCATATTTAAATTTGAAGTTACATTTTGAGCAAATGTACAGCCCCTCACAACCTGCAGAGCCAAAATGTCACTCTTAGCATTTTCATTTTATTTTTTCTTTCTTGCTCCTCTTTTTCCTTTATTTCATTTACCTATTGTTTTGCTTTCATTATATTTCATATACATATACATATATATACATATATATTTTCTTTTTCTACTCTTTTTTGTTTTTTAACTGAGAGAGGGTCTCGCTGTGTTGCCCAGGCTGGTCTTGAACTCCTGGGCTCAACTGATCCTTCTGCCTCGGCCTCCCAAAGTGCTGGGATTACAGGCGTGAGCCACCACGCCCAGCCTATATTTCATATATTTTAAAAAGCCATTTTAAATTATTCGGGGAACAAGGTGGTTAAATAAATAAATACAAATGTGGCAATGGGGCACTGGCTCACACAAACCCAGTTGCTGAGTGTGGTTGGGTGGCTTTGAACAACAGGCTATTCATAAGTACAGGAAATTTGCAAGACCGATGTTAGAAACTCTGGAAGTACCTGCACTATTTATAGTTGCATTTTTAAACAAATTCTTGAATCTGAGTGGTGAATATGTGCCATTCTCACTGGAAAGGTAATTATTAAATTCCTTAGTAGTCCATTTGGCCGAGGTATAGAAGTACCTTTACGCTCAGGGGAACAAGCAGCTGGCAATTTCTTTCATCTAAGCAGAGCTGTTTTCTTTTTAAGGTTAATTCCACCTATGTGCCCATTCAAAGATCAAAGTCCAAATACTTAATCAAAACCACTGATTTTGCAAATCCTCAGCCAGTCTTCAACTAGATTTGCAACCACCAAGTACTGAAGAAAGCAAAATGAAATCAAACCAGACCCTTACAAAACACATGGTGTATCAAACATTTTTTTTTTCCTAGTTAGTACTCAATGCTGAACCCTGTCGCTCTTCAAATTATCCCTTTCTCCTTAACTGGGAAGAGAAACAATCAAAGATTAGAAATGGCTTGAATGGGTCAAAGAAGGGTGTTTATTTTATGAATTATCTCTCTCAGTCTAAGCATTCTTTCCATTTCTCCCTCTGACATCTGGTTTCAAGAGGGAATGGCTGCATGGTGATGAGCCTACCTTTTTGCAGATGTTACAAGTGTGGGGTAAAGCTCAGCACTCTGGGGTGGGTAGAGCATAGGTGGGATTCAGAGCATAGGAAGTGATCCAGGGTTTTCCTGGGGCTGCTTCCCCACCAGACCAGCTGGAGGCCAAACTGTGAAGAGGGAGAAGGGAAAAGATTGGTCCTGGTTCCTTCAGCCATCCTTTTTTTTTTTAGATGGAGTCTCATTCTCATTCTGTTGCCCAGGCTGGAGTGCAATGATGTGACCTCAGCTTATTGCAACTTCTGCCCCCTTGGTTCAAGCGATTCTCTTGCCTCAGCCTCCAGAGCAGCTGGGACTATCGGCATGCGCCACCACGCCCAGCTAATTTTTGTATTTTTAGTAGAGATGGGGTTTCACCATGTTGGCCAGGCTAGTCTCAAACTCCTGACCTCAAGTGATCCACCTGCCTCGGCCTCCCACAGTGCTGGGATTACAAGCGAGAGCTACCATGCCCAGCCCCTTCAGCCATCTTTTCCGATGAATCCTGACTCTCACCTGCTTAGACTCAAGGATGTCAAGATTTTCTGGCACACATTTTGACAGTGCAGAAAATCAGCCCAGAATATGGAGGGGAGTTTGAAAATCCCACTGTATTCGTAAAGAAAAGACTTTGGAAAAAAGAAAAAACCAACCTGTAACCTTCAAAAGAACATCTGTCTGGTTTTCCCTGTATGAGATATTGATGGAATTAATACACATTTGTACACACACTTGCCTTAAAAAACAGCCCCTCAGAAATGCACAGTGGCTCTCCCTGAGTGGTGGGATTCCAGAGGGTTGCTTTTTGTCTCTCTTGCTTGGCTCTATGGTCTGCTTTTTTCTCAATAGATGCAACTAACAATATAGTTGGATGCTAAGTGGGAGTCACATTCTAAAATCAGTGTGTAAAGAAGAAAATCATATCCAGTAAAATTACTTGTGAAGATAACTTCTCTACTAACAGCATATACATGGCTTTATGTGTCACAAAGTAGTTACCTTGCATTTAGGGGTCAAGATATATGAAAAATACACATTTTATACATTAGAGCCCATTTAAAGGTGCCATAAGGTGCCAAGGTTTGTGGTAAATGAGACCAATTGGGGAAGCATCTGCCATCTTTTTTCCTCAGTCTTACTGTGGAGCCCATATTCACTGAGTGGAATGGCCCAAGGAAACATCTTCACTCTTCATATCATTTTCTCTCTCTCTTTCTCTCTCTTTTCCCAGGATGTAGGGTGGAGACTTGTCTTAAAGCTGGGTTGCAAAGCCAGGCAATGTTTTATTTTTTGTTTTTCGTGGAGGTGGAGTCTTGCTTTTTTGCTCAGGCTGGAGGGCAGTGCCACGATCTTGGCTCACTGCAGCCTCTGCCTCCCCAGCCTCAGCCTCCCCAGTAGCTGGGATTACAGGCATGCACCACCAGTATCATCATGTTGGCCAGGCTGGTCTCAAACTCCTGACCTCAAGTGATCCACCCACCTCGGCCTCCCAAAGTGCTGGGATTATAGGCCTGAGCCCCCACGCCCAGCCCCAGGCAATGTTTTAACTTACATTGCATGTTGCAGATCAGTAAAAATTAGCAATGTATTCTAAGGGTGAATTTATTCCCATTTCACTAAGACTAAGGAAGACTTAAGGTATGAGGTTGTAGGGATGGGGTTGGTTGGCCTTTCAGGAGGCCATGCGAGTGAGTGCCTGCCACATTTGCTTGGCAATGCAGCCTGGAGGCTCTGGGCTGCTGTAGCAAGGCTCATCTGTGAGGATGATTCTGTTGCTTAACTATGGGTCATTTTCCTCTGTGGGGTCCTGCTCTGGCTAGGTTGGGGTGAGTGGCAGGAGAAGAGACTAGTCGCAGAGATGGAGTGGAAATGTTTTATTTATCCCTCTTCCTCACTCTCTCATCCTCAAATACACACAGGTCCCCATAAGACTGGCATGTCCCTGGGAGGTGTCTGGGGTCCCAGACAGAGGGAGCATTCACCTACCACTCAACACAGACTTATTGAGAACCTATTATGTGTGAGGCACTGGGGATATGTATTGAGTAATGTTCTATGACAAACCTTCATACTTATAAGTACAAACAGGGGTAAGTTCTCCAAGAGTAAAAGGCAGCATTCTACGAGACTCTATAACCAAGGTCCTAATTTGGGCCATTTTGGGGAGAGGGCTTTAAGAGAAGGGCTCTCTGAAGAGCTGCCATTGAGGGGCTGTGGGATGAGAGGGTGTTAGCCAGAATGAGTGTGGGAGGGTGCATTCCCTCAGAGGGTAAAACTTTTGTCTCACTTCCAGCCAGGGAGACATGACCCCCTCCCTCGCCAAGAGCTGAGGAAGCCCTTCTTAGCTAAAAATAAGTTTGTTGAGCCTTTAGGGGAAATCCTGCCACTGCCCAGAGAAAGACCCCTAGAAAGGTGATTTTGTGGCTCTAACCCTCTGCACCCACCCCACAGGATGTGTGGGGCTGGTGGTCCCCAAACTGCGGCGCCTGACCTTTCCAGCTAATTTTGCCTTCCTGAGAGTGTGTCTCCAGCACGACTGGGCTCCCAAGCTGGGCGCCCGCCAGTCAGTCTGACCAGGGAAGGAACTATTTTGGGAATTTTTATGATGAAACAATATTTTTTTGGTAAACAAATGGAAAGCTGTTAAACAGGGCTGCTCACCCCTAGCTCCTGGTTCACCTTTCTCCAAGGGGTGGTGTCAGAGAGGTGGCACTATCCAGTGGGGAGAGTGTCCCCTGGGCTCCCCACCTCCAAGCACACCCCCCATCATTTCTCCCAGGATAAATAGCTGTGGCTCCCCACGTCCTGCCTTGGACTCCTTTTTTTTTTCTTTTCTTTTTCTTTTTTTTTTTTGGAGACAGGGTCTCGCTGTGTCACTCAGGCTGGAGTGCAGTGGCGCAATCTTGGCTCACTGCAGCCTTGACCTCCCTGGCTCAGGTGATCCTCCCACCTCAGCCTCCCCAGCAGCTGGGACAACACGTGTGTGCCACCCATCTGGCTAATTTTTGTATTTTTTGTAGAGACAGGTTTTCGCCGCATTGTCCAGGCTGGTCTCAAACTCCTGGACTCAAGCCATCCATCTGCCTTGGCTTCCCAAAGTGCTGGGATTACAGGGGTGAGCTACTATGCCCGGCTGCCTTGGCCTCCTTGAAAACAAAACTTTGGTGCAGTCTGGGATCGTGGCGGGCTGGGCCCAGCCTGATCAGCTTCCTCAAGGCCTGAGATGGACCGGACTTAGAATGTTAGCATCGGTAAGGGCCCTTAGAGAACATCTGCCACCCCTTACTGACCCCTTTCACAGGTGAGGGTCTCAAGGCCCAGAGAGGGGAGACCAGTTTCCCAAGGTCATATAGCTTATCAGTTGCAAATGGGGTTGAAGCCTCAGATGTCAGACTCCTGGCCCTGTTCTTTTTTTTCAGAAATAACGAGCCAAGCTAGTGGTCAAGAAAAAGAAACAATAGATTCCACTTTCAATATTTTGTAGAGCACCTACAACTATACACTAAGAGCAAATCATAAGTCTGCTAAGTCTCTGAGCAATGACCGCACTCTCAACCTCACCTGGAAGAAGGCTCTCCTTCTGGGACTGGCCTAGCCTCTCCAGAGATGGCTGCCTCAGCCTACCTGTGCACTCGCCTCTGATTGGCTGCTGTGAAGATTGGGGCTGCGTTAGCCAGGGCACCTCTCCTTGGTGCCAGGAGACCACCCCTGCCCAAGCCTTGTTCCTCCAGTGGTTTCATCACCTCTTGTTCTACCCAATGGCCCCCAACCATCCACAGCTGCCAGGGCCTGGTTTTCTCAGCTGGACCATGATCCTATTTTTATGTGTGAGCTCAGAGAACATGATTAATACCCTCTACTGAAAACAGGATTGGTGCATCACCTTCTCCTACTGATGGAGCAAATGGGGCCGCTGTAAAAATAGTAATAATAGCTACCCTTATTGAGTCCCCACTGGGCCCTTATAGACATCTCATTTCATACTCAAAGCAGCTCTGCGTGGTAGAGGTCATTTGTCCCACTTTACAAATGAAGTTACTGAGTGCCAGAGAAGTCCAAGTTCACACTATCAATGAGGAAGTAGTAGCATTGGGATTCACCCAGCTCTGTCTGGCTTGAATCCTACAGTTCTCCCCATCGGGCAGCCTCCAAGTATGAGACAAAGAGAATCTGGCCAGGAACATGTAGCAGCAGAAGGGACAAATGTGAGTTTCAACAGATTAAACATTAGGGTTAAAGGAAAGAGACAAACAGAACATGTCACCTGAGTTTTGAATCTTTTATTACTCTAGAGTCTTTCATTTTTGAGTGGCAGAGCCCAACTCAATTCAGCTCAAGTAAAAGAGAGCTTGTCTTTATGTGTGTACCTGGGAAGTTCAGGGTTGCAGCTGGCTTTAGGAACAGCTGGATCCAGGGCACAGTCTTTCTCTTTCTGCTTGACTTCATTCTTCAGACAGGCTGTCTCCATATCATGGGATCAGTGGTTGCTGGCAGCCCCAGACTCTCACCTCCCAGCAGAAAGGAGACTGTTTTTCCCCACAAACTTTGGTGAGAAAATTCCAGGAAGGACTCCAATTGGCTGGCTTAGTCATGTGCCCATCTCTGAGAATCATCATGGCCAGGTGCATGGAGGACTGTGGGCCGGGGGAGGGGCATGTGCCACATGGAATGTGCTCCCCAAAGGGAAAAGGAGCTTTGGTATCTGATGAAGGGGAGAAAGGGTTCTGGAAAGACAGAAACAACAGATTCCTCTAGGCTGGGGGACGGGGATGTTGGCACCACTGATGGTCAGAGGGAGGAGATAGGAGGAATGGTTCCTTAGTAATAATAATACTAATTATAACAACAGTCATAAGCAACATGTGTTACTTTACAGCTTACAAAGCCCTTTCACATACCTTATTTAATCCTCATCCAATCTGGAAGGTAGGCAGAACAAAGGTTGTTACTGGCCTCATTTTACAGATGAGGGGATAGGTTTGGAGAGGATAAAAGATGGGCTCGTGGCTGGTAGGTAGCAAGTCTGGGACTCAGATGGACTCACAGTCGTGTTCTCTGAATCCAGGTACAGGAGAGAAGACATGCTGAGCCTGTAATACGTGGTGTCCTCAAGGCAGATGCTACTCTCAAGGTAACAAGCACAGCTGAGCATGTCACTTTGGGATCATTTAGCTTAGTGATCCCTGGATAGGCTTTAAGCGCCATGTGGACAGGGACCTTATCTATCTAGTTCACTACTCTACCTTAGTGCCAAGCAGGTGTGGGGTTTGGGGACCAGAGCTGTAGGCAAGGGCTGAGCCTTGGAGGGTGAGTGCGGGGAGAGAAAATGAGGAGGAGGAGCCCAAAATGCAGCTTGGTTGGCCCAAGCTCTAGAGAACCTTTGCCAAATGCACTGCCAGCCTCGGCATCTGCTGGGCAGACCAAGCTGGCCATATAGGATCTATAGACTGAAACCCCCCAGTCAGTGCAACTGAACTGGGTTGGCACCAGCTATGCCCTACTTTGTGGGTCCTGTCTTTGCTGTATCTGACTCTGCTTCTCTGGGTAGACGTACTATTTTTATTTTAATTAAATTCAAGTCAATCAGACTCCACTTTTTGAACAATCAACTACATGCCAGCCATTGTGCTGTACTCCAGGGATATGGAGATAAGTAAGACAAAATTTCTGCCGTTCTAAGGGCACCTCATTCATTAAGCCCCCATTATTTCCCAGGTACTTACTGTGTTAAGCACTGGGTATACAAGATTAGGTGAAATTCTTATTCTAGGTTGTATGAGATGACCCAGATTTATGCCCAATTGATCCTAATACAAAGTGATAGTGATTTGATCTGCATAAAAAAAGTGTTTGGGGATTAGGGAGATAGAACGACTACTTTTTGCTTGGGAAACACAGGGCACTCTTGAGAAAGAGATGTTATCTGAGCTAGATTAGCAGAGCAAAAGAAAAAGGTAAGTGTGTACATGGCTTGCTTAGAGCGTGAAAGGGGAGCTGTTTGGAGTGGGGAGAGGTGGCTCACGGGGGGAGGTGGTGGCAAGGAGGCTAAGCTTAAAAATCAGTCAAGCGGTTTTTCACTCTATCTTTTGATGCCCTGGTCCCTTGGAATGGAAATCTTTGCCTGGTGTAGGTGTCTGTGTTTTGCCATCCAGTCATCTGTTGGTTTCACACTTTGTTCTACAAGAAGCCTGTTGCTTTTTAAGATGTAAGCTCCTAGTGGGCAAGGCTAGTTTCCATGCTTTTTTTGTTTTGTTTTCTTTTTTTTGTTGTTCTGAGCCCAGTACAACACGGATCTTAAGCAGGTTGCCTGCACTGCTGCGGTCTAGGTGTGTCAAAGGGAGATCACGGCTGCAAGCTCTGCTGAGTGACTAGGGAGCAAATGTTGGGACACTCAGAGGCTGCTGAAACCAAGCACCTTGGGCTTCCTCATCTTTTTTTTTTTTTTTTTTTTTTTTTTTTTTTTTGAGATGGAGTCTCGCTCTGTCGCCCAGGCTGGAGTGCAGTGGCGCAATCTCGGCTCACTGCAAGCTCCGCCTCCCGGGTTCGCGCCATTCTCCTGCCTCAGCCTCTCCGAGTAGCTGGGACTACAGGCGCCCGCCACCACGCCCGGCTAATTTTTTGTATTTTTAGTAGAGACGGGGTTTCACCGTGGTCTCGATCTGCTGACCTCGTGATCCACCCGCCTCGGCCTCCCAAAGTGCTGGGATTACAAGCGTGAGCCACCGCGCCCGGCGGGCTTCCTCATCTACCAGCTGTGGAGTTGTCATGACTTATGTGCTGGAGTGGGCTGGTTATCCACCGATATCCATTTCCTCCTCCACTTGATAACAGAACTCCAGAGTGGGAGCTGGACAGAAGGCCACCCAACCTCCTTTGTTTTTGGGTCTGTCCATGTGACAATGTCTCAGCCACTGAGTGATCAGAAAAAACACACGTTTGAGTGTGGCCCAAAAAAGGAGTGTATGGCTGCTTCTCTTCCCGTTTCTCATTCTTACTGGGGTAATGAGGACCACTGGAGAAGCCACCTTGGATGCAGCAATGGAAGCCCTGCATTGAAGATGGCAGAGCCACCCTAATAGCCTGGACCACCTACCTGTGGGGTGGTGTATTTCTTTTTTAAAAAAATTTTTTTTGTAGAGATAGGGTCTCTCTTTATTGACCAGGTTGGCCTCAAATTCCTAGCCTCCAGTGATCCTCCTGTCTTGGCTTCCCAAAGTGCTGGGATTACAGGCGTGAGCCACCATGCCAGCCGGCTTGTGTAATTTAAGCCTCTGTCTTACAGCTTAGTCTGTACCAAAATCTGCTTAGTAGAAGGAACCTTAGATGACTAGTGCTTTGTCCTGCAGTCTCACAAAAGTCACCCTATTTTTCCAGGCCTCAATTGCCACATCTGTCAGATGGGAATATTAATAACTCTTTACTCTCTCCATGGGAAACTTCTAGGAGCTACAGATGCAACTATGATTTGCAAGGAGTAGAAAGCAAGTTAAAGTGTGTGGGGAGCGTTTTCAGGGTGAGTGAGTGAGAATCTCCCATCACAGTTTATCATGCAGCCATTTCCTCTTCAGGGGCTTTTGATTAGCTCAGTTAAATGTCTGGTCCAGCTAATCAGAGCCAAGGTAGGCCCTGCGGTGGTTCACCATCTGCCCAGACACAATTCTCCCCAGCCTTTCAAGTGCTCAGAAAACACAAAGTTTGTCTTGGCTGTAATGGGTCAGACCTAAGGAAGTGATCCGGGTCGAAAAGCTTTTACACAATTGTAAGTAGTGGAATGTGCTGAACCCAGTTGAACCTCATTAAAATGCCACAGTGGGCTGAGTATTCATGTTTCATGTTCGTGATGTTTGAATGTTTAAATTCACATGAAAAATGTAAGCAATGAGATGCAATAACTGGCAGGGTCTGGACCACTATTTTAGGCAGGAGGGTACCCATGGTGTTAGCAGTGTTGACAGAACACATTGACTCTGAAGGACATGGTGGGGTTTCAGCTCAGGCAGGATCTGCACGTGGCTTGTGGATGTTTCCCACTTGGCTAAGCCACCATGAACAGGATTCGGCTTTTCTTATGCAACCCTGTCCTGTGCTTAACACACACCTTGTTGATTTATGATGCATGAAGGATAGAGCCAGTGGGATCTGGGAAAGAGGGGCAAAGAGCAGTTTGAGAATGTCTTGGGGGAAATTGAATGAAGAAGGAAAAAAAGGAAGGGTGTTCAGGAAAGAAATAAGACAATGTGTTGGAAGATTGGGAACAAATTTCTTAAATATCCCACAGTAGAAGAATAATAAATTATGGGCCGTTTACTCATTCCATTCATTTAAAAACATGTATTGTCTACCATACACCAGGATCCAGTGTTCCTAGGTTCAGGGACAAAATCCTGGACTTCATATTATGTGCTATTTAAAATGATAGTTATGAAGCTTACATAAAAACATGGAAAATGCTTATGATATAAATTTAGCAGAAGATACAAGGGTCAAATTTGTGTACACTGTGATGACAGACTGAAAAAAACAGATGCAGAAGGAGAATGAAGTGAGAAACTATGGCAAAAAGTAATGATTGATTGTGTTAGGGTGGTGGGGTTATGGGGCAACTTTTCTGAATTTCCCAAACTTTCAGTACTGTAGTCATATTGCATTCATAAGTCTAAAAAAAGTGTTGCTGTTTTTTCTTAAATAAGAAGGGACATTGTACAACCAACTGACCCTCCCATATTAACCACCCTGCCACAGTAGACTTTGAGAAGAACTTCACAATGGAGAAGCTCCTTCTCCTGTGCCAACCCAATTGCTGACATTCTCCAGGTAGCAGGTCCCTGCTGCTGAGAGTCTCAATCATAGATATTAAAGTTTGGGAGGGGCCCAGAAAGTCAAAAGTGAATCCCTATTCTTGGTGATGGCAAGTTCAGCAGCAATCTGGTGGAAATGAAGAGGCCTCCAGTCCAACACAGTATGGGGGCTGGTATTTCCCCTGACTCTCAGAATCTGCATGTGCATCTATTTGGGGTATGAGATGAAGGGCTTGGCCAGCTTCTTACCTTAGGAATCGATGCACCAGGCACCACTGCCAAACCAAGGCTAAGACACTCACTGCTGTGCTGGATTCCCATGAAGTAAGCAACAGTTCTGTCTGCCTACTCCAAACAGACTTGTCCATGAATTTCCGATTAGCCTGCCTGGGGCATAACTCTGGGATGCAGCTTTGGAATCAGACAGATCTGAATTTTTAAAAATTTACAAACATTTAATTGAAGATATACATGCACATAGTTAGAAAAATAGATGGCACAGAAGGACTTACAGTTAAAAATAGGCCTCATCCCACTCCTTGGATTCAATCTTGCCTCCTGGAGGCAGTAGCTTTTAACTGTCTCAATTTCTGGTTATGCCAGTTTGCCTTCATATCTCTAAGCAATATGATAATTCTTCTCTGTTCCAGTAGGTCAGCTGGGGACATTATCTATTGTCTCCCTGCTCTGATAAAGTGGTGTCTTAGTCTGTTTTCTGCTGCTATAGCAGAATATCACAGACTATGTAATTGATAAAGGCTCAATTTGGCTCATGATTCTGGAGGCTGGGAAGTCCAAGACTGAAGGGTTGCATCTGGTGAGGGCCTTCTTGCTGTGTCATAACATGGTAGAAGGCATCACATGGCAAGAGAGGGTAGAGAGAGAAAATGGGTTGAATTCATTCTTTTTTTTTTTTTTTTTAAATCAGGAACTGACTCCCATGCTAATGGCATTAACACATTCATGAGAGCTGAGCCCCCTCAAGACCTAATCATCATCTCTCTCTTTTTTTTTTTTTTTTTTTGAGACGAATTCTTGCTCTGCCACCCAAGCTGGAGTGCAGTGGTGCGATTTTTGCTCACTGCAACCTCTGCCTCCCGGGTTCAAGTGATTCTCCTGCCTCAGCCTCCCAAGTTGCTGGGATTACAGGTGTGTGCCACCACGCCCGGCTAATTTTTGTATTTTTAGTAGAGACGGGGTTTCACTATGTTGGCCAGGCTGGTCTTGAACTCCTGACCTTGTGATCTGCCTATGTCAGCCTCCCAAAGTGCTGGGATTAAAGGCATGAGCCACCATGTCCGGCCTGCTAATCACATCTTAAAGGTTCTGCCGCTCTACATTGTTACAATGGCAATTACATTTTAACATGAGTTTTGGAAGGGACATTCAACCCATAGCAAGCAGGATTTAAGTCATCCATATACTCTGGTAGACACAGAGATGCATGACACAGACCTCTCTTCATAAATGAGCTTGCTGCCCAGCAGCAGGGAGTGTGGTCAGCAGATGGCCATCAGCTGCTGGCTCTTTCAGGGTCTGCCTCGGCTGCACAGAGCCGCCTTGCCCAAGGTCATGCTCTTCCTGGGGCAGCCCATATCCAGTGACTGAGCAAGGTGAGGGTATAAAGGCCAGGCTATTTTAGTTCAAACTTGGACACTTCAAGGGTCAATACTCACTTCAGTGCTCTGGGCAGGGTTGGTGAAGGTTTTGTTGGGTCTGCATCACAATTCAACTTCTCCATCTGCCCAACCTTCCTCCTTCCCCTTCTTTTCACAGGTGTTGATCCTAACATATATTACGTGCGCCAAACTCTCAGTACCTGCTTCCAAGGAACCCAACCTGCAACAATCACCTTTGTCCCTCTTCAAATTTTTCAGAACATATTAATTTGTATTGTGTCAAATTAACTAAACGGGGACTACATTTCCCCAAATTACCTCCCCTCTGTGGTTCCAACTTAGGGTTAGCCATGAGGGAAGTTTGTGCAAATTTGGAAGGCAGAAGTGAAGCAACAACCATTTTTACTGTCTGAAGGTTGGTGGAGGCCAGGTGCTGTTGAAGTTAGCATGAGTGTCACCTTGCTGGCATGCTGCTTATGGCTCCTCCAGCTGTTCCCATTCTCCTCCTTCAGCTCCTCTGTGTCCTGGGCCAGATGCATCTGTAGTTCCATGATGGGAACACCAGCTTATCCAGAAGATCACCCACACCCTGGAGAGTGAAGGCAGAGAGAGGCAGATGCAGATTTGTTTGTCCTTGTTGGTTTCAGGTCCTTGTGGGTTTCAGGTTGTCCTTTCCCTTCCCCACTGCAATCTTTCTTCCCAATCTTTCTGCTGACCTCAAGCCCAACACCAGACACAGAGGCAATACTCATGTAGAGTGTTTAGTCAGGTCCCATAACTGCATAAAGTCTAATCCTTGCAATAGTTCCCTTTTTCTTGAATCCTCACTGATACATTCATTATTTCTAGTTCCTCTATCAGCGGCTTTGTTTCATCAGCTCCAAGTAGTACTTGGCTCCTTACTCTGTATGGTAAGATATTAGAATCACCTCTCTTGTCCTTTCCTCTCCTCCTCCTGTTTCATCTCTTCTATCAGCTATTGATTTTTATATTGTCAAGTGTGGTAGCATTAAATCGTGTCCCAAAACCATAGTGAGCTCTTCTCTTCATTGTCTATGGTCCATTCTAAAAGTTGAAAACTATCAAACGGCACTTCAAGTAGAGTATTTTGTGGATAAATGAGCACAATTTCTGGTAATGGGCTGTGATTATATTTCCTTCCCTACATGTCAAGGGCAGATGCCTCTGTCACTCAAAGGATGATATTCTTAGCCACCGGATCAAATAGACTTTCTTGTTTTATGTGCCACCGTTTGCTCAAATGCATCTTACCTCTTACATTGCTTTGTTTTTGGACTGTGACTTTCTTGTTTAATGGTTTGTTTTTCCCAGGGTTTTTGATTACTTTCTTTTTTTCTGCTTGGGTAAGGAAAACTAGGTCTTTGCCATCATGCCCCAATTATTGTTTAGCTTATTACTCATTTCTTGTGTTGCTTGGAGTCCATTCTATTCTTCTGGAAGACATTCTCCTTGAGACCCACTGCCATTTTATTGAATTTATTGCCAATTTATTTTGAGGCTCACTAAACAGTTATCACCCTGAAATTTCTTTTCACTGGAATCTTGGGTTAATTCTACTTTCATGTATTCTCACATTACCCTTTTATTCCTTTGATGCTCAGTCCAGTTTTGCTGGAGTGTGTTCTTGTTCAGCTTCTCCATGAAGCACGTGCAAGAGATAGCTATCGCGTAGTTACAAGAGGACTTACCAGCTGTGTGACTTGGGCAAGTTCCTAATCTCTTTACTCTTCAATTTCCTCCACTGAAAAATGGGAATTATGTCACCTGGCTCATGGAGTACTGTGAAGATTATATTTGATAGCATTTGTAGAGTGCATAGCCCTTGGTGCTGAGCAAGTTTTGATTTGTTTCCCTAATTAAACCACTCTTCTGCTAAGAGATCTTAGAATGCTCCCATTGCAACCCGGGCAACATGGCAAAACCCCATCTCTACCAAAAATACAAAAATTAGCCAGATGTGGTGGTGGGTGCCTGTAATCGCAGCTACTCGGGAGGCTGAAGCAGGAGAATCGCTTGAACCTGAGAGGTGGAGGTTGCAGTGAGCCAAGATTGTGCCACTGCATCCCAGCCTGGGCAACAGAGCAAGACCCGGTCTAAAATAATAATCATAATAATAAAATAAATAAAGAATGCTCCCATTGCCTATGGAATAAAGTTCAAATTCTTTGGCATGGCCCAAAGCCCTCCATAATTGGATCCCAATTGACCTTTCCCGATTTGTTTCCTATTACTTCAGGTACCTTGTGCCCTGCCAAACTCTTCGCCCAGCACATCTGTATCTTCTGGTTGTCCAGGCCTTGATTCTCTCTGTTTCCCCTGCCTGGAAAGGCTTTCCTGTAATATGTGTGTATCCAAACTCTATTTCCCTTCTCACCTGCTCCCTCCACAGTACACCCTTCTCTGATCTCCAGCTATGAGCACTTCCCATCTCTCCTCTGGCTTTTATCCCCTCTACTGAGTATTTCAGTTGCTGCGGCCACAGACCTGGCCGCCTGCCTGTGGATGGACCAAACTCTTTCAGTGCTTCTCTGCAGCTGGGGCAGCCACAGTGTTGAATGATTCTCTTTTTGCAGGTTGGGCTCAATCCAAGATGCCTTTAGGCAATGTTTTCAGAGGGCCAAAAAACTACTGCTTCCTTCCTGTCTTGCCTGTGCAGCTTTCCTCTCCCAGAAACAGCCCCCCACCCTTACCCCACACAGGGAAGTAAAGGAAAACTTTACTTTTAGGGAAGTCACCTACTTGGTGAGCTCTTACAACCACTGGGAAAATGCTCTGCCATTGGGATTAAGTTAAAGGAACAAATTGCACATACCGCTGAGAGAAGTATCTCATTAAGTATGTGTTTTTTTTTTCTTTCTGCCTCTCCTCCTCTTTATAACTTTTTGTTTCTTTTTTGAGACAGAGTCTCGCTCTGTCACCCAGGCTGGAAGGCTGGACTGCAGTGGCACAATCTCTGCTCACTGCAACCTCTGCCTCCCCAGTTCAAGCAATTCTCCTGCCTCAGCCTCCAGAGTAGTTGGGACTATAGACATGCACCACCATGCCCGGCTAAGTTTTGTATTTTTAATAGAAATGGCATTTTGCTATGTTGTGGTCTCGAACTCCTGACCTCAGGTGATCAACCTGCCTTGGACTCCCAAAGTACTGGGATTACAGGCATGAGTCTCCACGCCCGGCCCATATAACTTATTTTTAACACTAGCATTCATTCACTTGCTCACTCAGGTGTTTATTCATTCTATCAGTGATTCTACAAACGTATTACATGACTCTGGTGTGCCAGGCACTGTGGAGGGCTTGGGGACACAGAGGAAAGGCATAATCCCCGCCCACGAGGAAATCACAACTAGCTTATATTGGCATACAGATCACTTTTCAACCATGAGGTCCTGCTGAGAGCAGGAGGCAGGAGCCTCTGAGGCTAGAAAGAGTTAGCAGTGGGTGTGTAGGTGGGAATGGTGTAGGAGGAGATTGAGATGGTCCTGGAAGTCTGGTTGAAGAGGGCCCACGGAGCAGTGAGGTGCCTGAGACAGAATTTTCTCTGCCTCACAGTTTAGCCCTCAGGTATGATGGAGCCTGGTCAGCCACCAGGCTAGGCAGGAAGTTGGGTAGAGGGAAGAAGGGGAGATGATGCAGGCTCTGAATCCAAGGTTCTGCCCCATCACTCAAAGGACAATATTCTTAGACATATTCTCTCCTAACCCAGGTAAGAACCTGGACAGCTCCTTGAACATTATGCGAGAGGGAACCACAGGGAAAGGAAAATCCCTTAGCTCACCCAGCTGCATTCCTAGCAATTTCTGTTCATTTTCAGGATGAGCATAGGAGTCATGGGAAAAGAAGGGTGGCCTAAGCTTGTGCTCATCCCAGGCCCCCGGCTCTTCAGAGCCAAGCTAGCCCCAGCTACCCAGACCTGGATGGATGCAGAGGGCTTCCAGCACTGGGGGTGCAGTGCTTGGAGTCACGTGTTTCTGTGCAGACATTGCTGCCTATTACAGACTGAGTTCCATCTGGTGGTCACATCCTGGACTGGCTGCCCCACGGCAGACAAAGCTCCTTTTGTAGCTAGTAGGATGAAGTGAAGGGGAAGCTGGGTTCTTAATGTGGCCAACCAACTTCCAGCCTCTATTAATAAGTTTCTCCCTGGACCTTTTCAAAATCAAGCATTGCCAATGTGACACTGTGGGGCTGAGGGGCTGTGGGTACTGCCTGAAGCCTGGCATTGCCCACAGACTAGGTTCTCCTTATCTCTGGCTACAGCCAGCTCTGGAGTAAACCAAGGCAGGCTATGGGGTCTTGGGACCCCAACCTTCTAATTAGACTTTTGTGCTGTCTGCCCTATCCTGGAGGAAGGCTGTCCAGGGAGCCCACCCACCTCCACAAGTTTTTGCAATGGAAGGATCATCAGAAATAGCCAGTCCAACCCTTTTATTTCACTGGGGTGGGGGGTGGGGAGGAGGAAGGGGGAGGATATTGGCCCCTGTTATCTACAGAGATAGTGGCTGCACTGAGGCTAGACTCCAGACCTCCCCCTCTACATCCAGAGGTCCTTTTCCTTACATCAGCCATGGCCTTTCTTTCTGGAAATGTGCAGGCGTCAATAAAAGGACAAAAGGAAGGCAGCAATTAGCTCCACAGAGCCAACTGATGATGGTGCAGCTTAAAACAAAGTTATCAGCCTGTAGGTCAGGGGCCATCCTGGTGTGATGGCTAACATTGAGTGTCAACTTGATTGGATTGAAGGATGCAAAGTATTGTTCCCGGTGTGTCTGTGAGGGTGTTGCCAAAGGAGATTAACAGTTGAGTCAGTGGACTGGGAGAGACAGACCCACCCTCAATCTGGGTAGGCACCATCTAATCAACTGCCAGCGCAGCTAGAATAAAGTAGGCAGAAGAAAAGAGCAGACTTGTGGAGTCTTCTGGCCTTCATCTTTCTCCCGTGCTAGATACTTTCTGCCCTCAAACATCTAAGTTCTTTAGCTTTTGGACTTTGGAACTTATACCAGTGGTTTGCCAGGAGCTCACGGGCTTGAGACTTGGACTAACTTTCTTGCTCTTCAGCTTACAGATGGCCTATTGTGGGTCTTATAATTATGTGAGTCAATACCCCTTAATAAATTCCTCTTCATATATACATCTTTCCTATTAGTTCTGTCCATCTGGAGAACCCTGACTAATACACAATACAAGGTTCTGCCCACCTTCCACCACAGGCTTTGCTTGCGTGTCATGTTGTCTTGCCCTGAGAGCCCCTTTCTCCTTAGCCAGGCACCTGATCAAGATCAGAATCTGGAAACTCTGCATATTTGTGGTATAGAAACCCTTGCTAAGAGCTAGCTCGTGTAAGCCTCAGAACAGTGCTGGGAGATATTATTACCCCACTTTATAGATAAGGGAAATGCAGAGAGATAATGTTATTTGCAAACGATCACACAACTAGAAGGTGGTAGAGCTGCATCTCAAATGCGTGTCTTCTGACTCTGAATCCTGTTCTTTTTCTTTTCTACCATGACAAAAACATGGAAAAATGCTTTGATAACTTTAAGGGCATACATGATATAACATACTAATTATTACCACCACTGCTTCTACCTCTAGCACTGCCATTACCACAAACGCCATCACTATCACCATCACAACCATTAATACCACCATCACCATCACCACCACCACCATCAACACCTATACCATAACTACCATCTCCACCATCATCAGCACCATTATCATCACCATGCCACCACCACTACCACTGCCATTGCCAATGCCTGAGTGGAAGAGGAGTGGAGGAGCGAGGTGCCTGAGACAGAATTTTCTCCCTCAAATCCCCCATTATCACCATTGCTGCTAACATCATCAAAGCTAAAACTTGAGGCTGTTTCTATACCCGAAGCCTCAATGTGCTTATTAAAGTGCTAAGTGGCTAGAACAGATTCAGATAATCCAGGGTCTTGTTGCTCAAAGTGTGGTTCATGGACCAGTAGCACTAGCATCCCCTGGGAGCTTGTTAGAAAGGTAGAATCTTAGTCATTACCCCAGACCTACATAATTTCCATTTTAACAAGATGCCCAAGTAGTTCACATGCATGTTGAAGTCTGAGAAGCGCCACTCTAGAGCAGGCTTTGGAAACCTACAGGACTCCTAGAGGAGACAGTGGTAAGCTAGAGCCTCCTCTAGTGTGGCTTGTTCGCCCTGGCTGCCAATCCCCTCTCCTAGTCCTGTAGTAGAAGACAAAGAGCAGCCCCAAGGAATGTTGCTTTGGTGTGCTCCAGATAGTGACTTTCAGGGCCTTTGGATAGATTAGGACGCAGAGGCCCACACAAAGAGAAACCGCCATGGGGCCCATGTCTCGACAGCTAGAAAGTGAGATGAGAAGTCTTCTGAGTCAGAGGTTAGGATGATGTTTGATATGGTTTGGATGTGTGTTCCCTCCAAATCTCATTTTGAAATATAACCTCTAATGTTGGAGGTGGGCCTGGTGGAGGTGTTTGGGTCATGGGCATGGACCCCTTATGAATGGCTTGGGACCACCCCCATGATACTGGTACTGCATGTGAAAGCTTGTTGTTTGAAAGAGCCTGGCAACTTCTCCCTCTCTGTCTTGCACTCCCTCTCATCATGTGATATGCCAGCTCCCTCTTCACCTTCCACCATGATTGTAAGCTTCCTGAAGTCTCATGAGAAGCCAAGCAAATGCTGGCACTTGCCTGTATAGCCTGCAGAACTGTGAGCCAATTAAAACTCTTTTCTTTTCTTTTCTTTTTTTTCTTTTCTCCTTCCTTCCTTCCTTCCTTCCTTCCTTCCTTCCTTCCTTTCTTCTTTCTTTCTTCCTTCTCTCTCCCTTTCTCTCTCTCTCTTCCTTCCTTCCTTCCTTCTTTCTTTCTTTTGAGATGGAGTCTCACTCTGTCACCCAGCCTGGAGTGCAATGGCGAGATCTTGGCTCACTGCAACCTCCACCTCCCGGGTTCAAACAATTCTCATGCCACCGCTTCCCAAGTAGCTGGGATTACAGGTGCATGCCACCACCCCTAGCTAATTTTTGTATTTTTAGTAGAGACGAGGTTTTACCATGTTGGTCAGGCTGGTCTCGAACTCCTGACCTCGGGTGATCCGCCTGCCTTGGCCTCCCAAAGAGCTGAGATTACGGGTGTGAGCCACTGCGCTTGGCCTCTTTTCTTTATAAATTACCCAGTCTCAGGTACTTCTTTATGGCAATGCCAACAGACTAACACAATGTTTTTGCTTTTCACCAGTGTCATAAGTCTACACTATTCCTCCTGGATCTCAAATTTGAAAAGGAGTCAACTGAAGCTCCCCACCTCTGTTATCTCTTCCACACGTGCCTGAGTGCAACTACAAAGATGGTGCAAGGACTGCTTGGGTGGGAACAAAAACTATAGAACTCATTTTTAATGCAGTTGTAGTTACAAACAAAAACCTGTTGGAAAGTGAAAACTGTCTTACATCACAGCCAATATTCTGTTGCTAAGACACCAAAGGATAGCTTTGCATGGACTAAGTTGATAAATCATTTCAGGGTCTTACGTGCATCAGGAAAGCAATACAGCCAAATGATTTAGAAGATAGTCAATGGAACCAGATATAGACCCAGATTCAAATATTAGCTCTGCCATGATGTATTGGCTTTGTGACCTGGGGAAAGTTACCAACTTGTGTACCAGTTTCCTCATCAGTAAAGTGGGGACAATATTAGGGATATTAGGAGGATTAAATGAATTAACACATGTGAAGTACCTAGAAGAGTGTCTGCCACATGGTAAGAACTCAATATGTGTTATCTGTTTATTATTATTAGAACAATAAGTGAAAACAATAAGCATTTGCCAAGTGTGTTTGGGTGAGGCATCGTACATATCAGGATCTTGGGAGATGCAAGAATTAAGAGGAATAAGACATGGGCCCTGCCCTTAAGGTCCTTTAGTCTAGAAGAGAGAAAATATTGCTATGGTTTGAACATGTCCCCCGGAGTTTATGTGTTGGAAACTTAATCCCCCATGCAACAGTGTCGAGAAGTGGGACCTTTAAGAGGTGATTAGGTCATGAGGACTTTGCCTTCATGAATGTGTTAATACTGATCATAAAAGGGCTTGAGACTGCGAGTTCAATCTCTTGCTCTCTCTCGCCCCTTCTTCACCCTTCTGCCATGGGATGATGCAGTGAGAAGGCCCTCACCAGATGCCAGCCCCTCAGCCTCAGAAACAATGAGCCAGTAAGTTCCTCTTTATTATAAATTACCCAGTCTCAGGTATAGCCGTACAAAATATATTAAGACGGAAAACTGGTACTGAGAAGCAGGATGTTGCTATAACAAGTACCTAAAAATATAGAAGCAACTTTAGAAGTGCGTAATGAGTAGAGGCTGAAATAATTGGAAGGAGTGGTCTAGAAAAAGCCTAGATTGCCACGAACGGAGCTTTAAGGGTGATTCTCATGAGGACTCATAAGAGGAGAGCTGCAGGGAGAGCCTAAATATTCTTAGGGATTTTACTTAAGTGGTTGTGATCAGAATGTTGGTAGAAGTATGGACAATAAAAGCCATCCTGATGGGGTCTCTGATGGAAATGAGGGACAACGTGTTGGAAACTGGAGTAAAGGCCATTCTTGTTATACAGTTGAAAAAAAAAAAACTTGGCTGAATTGTGTCAGTGTCCTAGGACTTTGTGGAAGGCAGAAATTAAGAGCAATGAACTAGGATACCTGGCAAAAGAAATACCCAAGCAGCAAAGTGTCCAGGGGCTGCAGGGCTTCTTTTGGCTGCTTACAATAAAACAAGAGAAGCGAGAAATGATTTAGACAGAATGCATAATTAAAAGGGCAACAGGATGGAAAGATTTGGGAAACTGTCAAGCTGGCCAGGTAAAGAATTAAAAAGTGTGTCTGGGAGAGAATATGAAGGATATGGCCAAGCAAGCATTTTCTAAAGAGATTAATATGGGTAGAGGGAAGCCAGGTTCTATTCATTGAGACAGTGGGAGAATGACCCTGAAGGCATTTCAGAGCAGTGGTTGAGCCACATCTGGGGCTTCTTCTAAAGCTGCTTCTATATTTGTAGATATTTGTTATAGCAGCACCCTGCTTCTCGGTACCAGTTTTCTGTCTTAATATATTTTGTACGGCTATACCTGAGACTGGGTAATTTATAATAAAGAAGAACTCACTGGCTCATTGTTCCTGAGGCTGAGAAGTCCAAGACTGAGGGGCTGGCATCTGGTGAGGGCCTTCTCACTGCATCATCCCATGGCAGAAGGGTGAAGAAGGGGTGAGAGAGAGCAAGGTACAACCTTGAGGGCAAGTTTTCCAAAGCATTTGCTACCCTGTACCACCTTGAGTCTCTGCTTCCCATACTCTGGTGCAGTGCTCAGCTTCTCCAGCTGTGAATCAAGTGGTGGCCCCAGATGTGGCTCAAGCACTGCTCTGAAACGTACAAACTGTAAACCTTGGTGGCAGCTGATTCTGCAGGTGTGCAGAATGCAAGAGCTATGGGCCCATAGCAGTCTCCATCTAGACTTCAAAGGATGTTTTAGACAGTCTGAGGGCCCAGGCAGGGACTCATTGCAGGGCGGAGCCACTGCAGAGCCTCCGCTAGGGCAATGCTCAGTGAATCCTTAGGAGCAAGGCTGCTGGGGACCTCAGGGCAATGCTCAGTGGAACTGCAGAGTGGGCAGCCCCTGAGATCCCAGAACTCTAGGGCCACTGGCATACAGCTCCAGCCCGCAGGACTCTGCCCTCACTAATGGATTAACGCAGTTATCTTTGAGAATGGGTTAGTTATTTCGGGAATGGGTTTCTGAGAAAAGGATGAGTTTCTCCCACTTCTTTCTCTCCCTCTCCCTCTCTCTCTCATGCATATGTGCTCTTTTGCCCTTCTGCCTTCTGCCATGGGGTGATGCTTCATGAAGCTCCTTTGTGTAGTGCTGGATCCCTATTGATTCCAATAGGGATGGCACTTTGTCTGATACGAAAAAAAAAAAGTCCTGGAGCCAGCAAATGAGGGTTTATTGAGGCAGACTTACATATGGGGCAGTCCAGTGGTGGCAGGCTGGACAGGAAGGCTGCTACAGTTTGTAGAAAGAATGCAGTTTATATGGCATTTTCACTTAGCAACCTCCACCTAGCAACCTCCATCTGACCCAAAGCACAGGGCCTCAATCCCCTGTATGGCCTGTGTTCCAAGGGATGGGCCAGAGGCTCGGATGTCCTCCTCAGTTAAGGAGCAAATCTCTGCATTGGCCACTCCTGGATTCTTCAGCTCAGAACTCTGAACACACATTCTTCTCAGACCACAGGTCGTCTTCAGGTTATGCTTAAGTGACATTTTCCTCTCAGGTGCACCCACTATACACCTTGCCAGATGTAGGCCCCTTGATCTTGGACTTTCCAGACTCCAGAACTGTAAAACATAAGGCTGTGTTTCTTATAAATTACCTAGTCTGTGGTATTCTGTTATAGCAGCACACGACAGGTTAGGACAAATTGTGACAGGCCAAAAGTGAGGAATGCCACAGAAGTGAGACCCATAAAGAACCTGAGTTTTGAGAAAGGGGGTTGGATTCCAGAAGGCGAAGAGCAGATATCAAGATAGAACCTGTATATTCTGAGATCTCAGAGAAGGGAATATTATCTTGAGTAATTTGAGACAGTTGGAAAGTAAAGAGTTTTTTTAGGTTAGAGGCCTGGTGCGTGTGTGTGTGTGTGTGTGTGCGTGCGTGCGTGCACCCACTCATAAAAAGAAAGACCAACTTTTTTAAGAGACGAGAGAAAGAAGCTTTTTCAGCACCCCCTACAACCTCATTCCACTAGGCAGCTTCATTTATTCATTAGCGCATGAGTATGGCACCTTTATTTCAGCCATCCCAGCTCTCAGGGTAGCTGGGGGTATTCTGAGAGTCCAGCTTTTCTTGCTAGAGACAGAACGAGCCAAGTGGAGATTTCCAGGTCACAGCAGAGCTGAGTGCCTCTCCCTTTGGGAATGTACTGTGGCCCTGACCTCATGACACCAGAAAGAATCTGGCCCAGAGTCCATTTACATGGAGGCCGATTTATCTAAAGCGTAGCTGTTTTCTTAAGTAATAACTGAGAAAAAAAAGACGACTACAGCCTGATTTAGAATATTTTTACTCAGCTATTTTGAGCCTGTGTGGTAAAACTTCAGCTTTTTGGAACTCCAAAAGGATGAGTTGTGCCAAAGGATTAAAAGGTTTAATCCTTGGGTGCTCAAACTTAAAGTTAAATCATTTTGATGAGCTTTAGAAAATGTATACATACTTCTTTGCTTTGTTTAGTAAAGTATTTGGAATGTGATTTAGCCTTTTCTTGATGGGTTAGGGTGCCTACTATAGTATTCTGTTGCCCTTATAATCTTGTATATAGGATGCCTTGACCTCACACTAAGTGGGTTCAGACGGCTGTGTATTTTGAATTTTGTATAATTTTACTGAAACACAAAACAATAGACTTCTGGATTCAGCTCTATCATGTAAAGAACTTGGATGTTGTCATTTCTGTCCTTATAACAAGAAAAAAACCGGACAACGGAAAATCAGTGACTTTTCTTGGACCCATCAAAGAATTGAGGTTTCAGGACAAATCACTACCTTGAAATATGGAGAGACAGACAAATACCGAAAAACACAGCTCAGATGAGCTTATTCGGAGCAAAAGCTGCCGGAGCCATAAATTGGTAGGAACGCTTAAATGCTAATTGGATGAATGCTGGAGGTTGAGCGTGGACCACCAGGAGAGTGAAAAAGTCTAGGAGGGCCACAACCTTAGGTACCACCCACACTCTTGAGGGTTTTACCTCCAGGAACTTCGTAAGTTCTCACAATGAGAGCCAAGAAAGAGCTCCCTGTGGCTCTACCAGGGGTAGAGGAAAAGCAACCGTTTAAAAATCTACCCAGAATGTTCTCTATAACAAAGACTTACTCTTCAGGGGAGGAAACTTTCCCAGAGCCTTAGCCCCCCTGGGGGAAGGGTAGTTACCCAACTCCAGCTCCCTTTAGTCTTCCTGTCTCACCTAAAGGGATGAGGGAAGCTAAGAAACAGTTGTAAAGATCCTAGCCCAGGATAAAGGCCCACAAAAAGACTGAGATTAAATCCTATGATTATATAACATTTTCCCTCCTCACATTATACCACCACATCAACAAGGCTCCAGTATAGTAACAGCAGATTACAGCTCAAAGAGCCACAAGGAGCAGCCTCTATTAAAGGAGGAGCTCTTAGGGAAGCCCAAAGACAATGGAGGAGACAAAAACAAGGACACCAGATACATTTGAAGCCTCTGGTACCTACATCTGAAGGGCAAAACATTAAACATGCCCAGCTCCCAGCCAGATTAACATAAAGCTTTATGTTAAATAGTTTTGTTTTGTTTTGTTTTTGTTTTTGTTTTTGAGACAGTCTTGCTCTGTCACCCAAGGCTGGAGTGCAGTGGTGCCATCTTGGCTCACTGCGACCTCCGCCTCCTGGATTCAAGCGATTCTCCTGCCTCAGCTTCCCTACTAGCTGGGACTACAGGCGCCTGCCACTATGCCTGGCTAATTTTTGTGTTTTTAGTAGAGATGGGGTTTCACCATGTTGGCCAGGCTGGTCTCAAACTCCTGAACTCAAGTGATCCACCTGTCTTGGCCTCCTAAAGTGCTAGGATTACAGGTGTGAGCCACCATGACTGACATATATATATAATATATTATATATTTATATATATATAATATTATATATGTTATATATATATAATATAATATATATATTTAGAGTCAGGGTCTCACTCTGTCACCCAGGCTGCAGTGCAGTGGCATGATCATAGCTCACTGTAAATTTGGACTCCCGGCCTCAAGTGATCCTCCTGCCTCAGCCTCTCAAAGTGCTGGGATTACAGGTGTGTGCCACCACACCCAGCCATACTAAACACTTTTTAACTCAGTTGCTATTACCGTATACATCATGACCAGCTTTTGGTTTTTTAAATTTTTTAATTTTTATAGGTACATAGTAGGTGAATATATCTGTAGAACACATATGATGTTTTGATACAGGCATACAATGTGTAATAACCACCTCAGGATAATTGGAGTATCCATCACCTCAAGCATTTATAATTTCTTTGTGTTAGGAACATTCCAATTCTACTCCTTTAGTTATTCGAACATACATAATTATTGTTGACTATAGTCACCCTGTTGTGCTATCAAATATTAGATCTTATTCATTCTATTTAACTTTTTTTTTTTTTTTTTTTTTTTTTTTTTTGAGACAGAGTCTCGCTCTGTCGCCCAGGCTGGAGCGCAGTGGCAGGATCTCGGCTCACTGCAAGCTCCGCCTCCCAGGTTCACGCCATTCTCCTGCCTCGGCCTCCCAAGTAGCTGGGACTACAGGTGCCTGCCACCATGCCTGGCTAATTTTTTGTATTTTTAGTAGAGACGAGGTTTCACCATGTTAGCCAAGATGGTCTCGATCTCCTGACCTTGTGATCCGCCCGCCTAGGCCTCCCAAAGTGCTGGGATTACAGGCGTGAGCCACTGCGCCTGGCCTTAACTATGTTTTTGCACCAATTAACCATCCTCATTTCCCCCACTCCCTGCTTCTGCTTTTCCCATCCTCTGGTAACCATCATTCTACCCTATTTTCATGAGTTCGATTGTTTCCATTTTTAGCTCCCACATGTGAATGAGAACATGTGAAACTTATCTTTCTGTACCTGACTTATTTCACTTAATGGAATGTCTTCCAGTTCCATCTGCGTTGTTGGAAACGGCAGGATTTCATTCTTTTTTATGGCTGAATAATGTTTCATTGTGTATATGCACCACATTTTCTTTATCCATCTGTTGATGGAGACTTAGGTTGATTCCAAATCTTGGCACTGTGAATAGTGCTGCAATAAACATGGGAGTGCAGATACCTCTTTGATATATTGACTTACTTTCTTTTGGGTATATACCCAAAAGTATATTGGGGATTGCTGTGGGATTGCTGGATCATATGGTAGCTCTATTTTCAGTTTTTTGAGGAACCTTCATACTGTTCCCCATAGTGGCTATACTAATTTACATTCTCACCAACAGCGTATGAGGGTTCCCCTTTCTCCACATCCTTGTCAGCTTTCATTATTGTCTGTCTTTTGGATAGAAGCCATTCTAACTGGGATGAGATGATATCTCACTGTGGTTTTGATTTGCGTTTCTTGGTGATTAATGATGTTGAGCATTTTTTTATATACTCGGCCATTTGTATGTCTTATTTTGAGAAATGTCTATTCAGATCTTTTGCTTATTTTTAAATCACGTTATTAGATTTCTTTCTTATTGAGTTGCTTGAGCTGTTTCTATATTTTCTCCGAAATACTGTAAATATTTTCTCCCATTCTGTGCATTGTCTCTTCACTTTGTTGACTGTTTCTTTTGCCGTGCAGAAGCTTTTAAATTTGGTGTGATCCCATTTGTCCATTTTTGCTTTGGTTGCCTTTGTGGCAGGCTTTCAACAAAAAATTATAAGGCATGCTAAAGGTAATAAAAGTACAGTCTGAAAAGACAAAGTAAGCAGCAGAAACAGATTCAGATATGACACAGATTTTGGATTTATCATACAGGGGATTTAAAATAGCTAATATGTTAGGAACTCTACTGGAAAAAGCATACGACATGGTAGAGCAGATGGTAATGTAAGCAGAGAGCTGAAAACTCTAAGAAACTCTAAGGAAGAATTAAAAGGAAAAGCTAGAAATCAGAAACACTGCAACAGAAATGAAGAATGCCTTTGATGGGCTCATTAGTAGAATGAATTGGCTAAAGGAAGAATCACTGAGCTTAAAGATATGTCAATAGAAATTTCTCAAACTGAAATGTGAAGAGGAAAAAAAGAGAAACAAACAAAACAAAACAGAAACCCAAGAACTGTGGGATAACTTCAAAAGGTATAACATACACATAATTTGAATGCCAGAAATTAAAGGAGATCACAGAGCAGAAGAAATATTTGAAGTAATAGTGGTCAAGAATTGTCCAAATTAATGACAGACACCAAACTTCAGATCCAGGGAGTTGAGAGAACATCAAGCAGGATAAATATCAAAAATATCTACACTTAGGAAAATTGTATTCAAATTTCAGAAAACCAAAGACAAAGAGAAAAATCCTAAAAGAACCTGGAGGGGAAAGCCCCTTTACCTATAGACAAACAAGGATAATACCTACAGAGAATCTCTTATCAAAAACCATGCAAGCAAGAGGAGAGTGTAGTAAAATATTAAAATGTTGGAGAAAGAACCCCTACCAACCTAGAATTCTATGTCCAGTGAAATTATCCTTCAAAAATAAAGAAGAAATAAAGACTTTTCAAACAAAAACAAGATATAATTGCCAGCAGATTGGCCCTGAAAGAAATTTTAAATAAGTAATCCAGGGAGAAGTTTAGTGATATAAGATAGGATCCACATAAAGAAAGAAAGAGCACTGGAGAAGAAATTAATGGAGGTAAAACAAAAGTTTATTTTTTTGCTGGGCGTGGTGGCTCACGCCTGTAATCCCAGCACTTTGGGAGGCTGAGGTGGGTGGATCACAAGGTCAGGAGTTCGAGACCAGCCTGACCAACATGGTGAAACCCCATCTCTACTAAAAATACAAAAATTAGCCGGGTGTGGTGGCATGCACCTGTAATCCCAGCTACTCAGGAGGCTGAGGCAGGAGAATCACTTGAACCCAGGAGGCGGAGGCTGCAGTGAGCCAAGATTGTGCCACTGTACTCCAGCCTGGGTGACAGAGCGAGACTCCATCTCAAAAAAAAATTATTTTTATTCTTAATTGATCTAAAAGATAACTGTTTAAAGCAAAATAATAAGTTATTGGGTAAATTATAGTATATGAATAAGTGAAATGAATGGCAGCAACGTTATAAGGGACAAGAGGAGGAATTGGAAATTCTATTATAAGGTACCTACAATACATGTGAATTAGTATAGTTTTATTTGAAGTGACTTAAATTAGTTGTAATTGTATATTGCAAAATCTAGGCTAACTACTAAAAGAAATTTTAAAGGAAATATAATTGATATGCTAACAGATAAAATGGAATCACATAAAATGCTCAATTAAATAATGCTCAGAGAAGGCAAGAAAACCAGGGAAGAAGAAAAAGAAACAAAGAATAAGTACAATGAATAGAAAACAGTTACAGACATGATAGATTTAACCCAGCTATATCAATAATCACTTTAAATGTGAATGGTCTAAGTATACAAATTAAAAGACAGAGATTATCAGAGTGGCTAAATAGCACAACAAGACCCAGCTATATTTTGCTTATAAGAAACCCATCTTAAATATCATGATTCAGATAAGTTAAAAGTAAATGAATGGAGAAAGACACACCATGCTAACACTAAGAAAACAAAGCTGGAGTAGTTCCATTAACTTCAGACAAAGCTGACTTTGGAAAATTAAAATTCTCAGGACTAAACAGAGGAATCACACATTGATAAAGGGGCCAATTATCCAAAAGGACATAACAATCCATAATGTGTATGCACGTAACAACAGAGCATCAAAATGTGTGATGCAAAAATTGACAGAACTGGATGGGCGTGGTGGTTCACACTTGTAATCCCAGCACTTTGGGAGGCTGATGGGGATGGATCACCTGAGGTCAGGAGTTGGAGACTAGCCTGGCCAACATGGTGAAACCCCATCTCTACTAAAAATACACAAATTAGCGGGGGTTGTGGCGGGTGCCTGTAATCCCAGCTACTCAGGAGGCTGAGGCAGGAGAATCGCTTGAACCCAGGTGGCGGAGGTGGAAGTGAACTGAGAGCATGCCACTGTACTCCAGCCTGGGCAACAAATAAAACTCCATCTTAAAAAAAAATTGACAGAGCTGATGGGAGAGTTAGACAAGTGCACTACTATAGTTGGAGACTTCAACACCTCTCTTTCAGTGATTGATAAATCAAGCAGGGAGAAAATCAGTAAGGATATAGTTGACCTGATCAGAATTACCAATCAACTTGATTTCATTGACATTTATAGAATACTCAAAGCATCAAGAGCAGAGTATACATTCTTCCCAAACTCACATGGAACATTCACCGAGACAGACCACATTTGGAGCCATAAAACACACCTTAACACACTTAACAGAATAGAAACATACAACATATGTTCTCAGACCACAGTGAAATTAAACTAAAAATCAGTAGCAGAAAGGTGGCTGGAAAATCCAAAAATATTTAGAGATTTAACAACATACATTTAAATAACACAAGGGCCAAAAAAGTCTCAAGAGAAATTTTAAAATGTTTGAATTAAATGAAAATGAAAATACAACTTATCAATGTATGTGGGATGCAGTGAAAGTAGAAATTTGAGGGCAATCTACAGCATTGAATGCATATATTAGAAAAGAAGAAATATCTAAAATCAACAATCTAAGCTTTCACCTTGGAAACTACAATAAGAACACTAATTTAAGTTTAAAGCAAGCAGCAGAAAATAATAATAAAAATTATAGAAGAAACCAATAAATTTGAAAACAGAACAGTAGAGAAAATCAACAAAACCAAAAACTAGTTCCTTGAAAAGATCAATGAAATTGATAAACCTGTACACATGCTAATCAAGAAAAAAAGAGAGAAGACACAAATTATCAATATCAGAGACAAAGGAGAGGCTATCACTACTGATCACAGGGACACTAAAAGGATAATGAAAGAATACTATGAACAACTTTATGCCCACAAATTTGATAACTATGATGAATGGATCAGTTCCTCAAAAGGCACAAACTACTAAAACTCACACAAGGAGAAAGAGATAGTCTGAATAGTTCTACATCTATCAAAGAAATTGAATCAATAATTCATAATCTTTCATGAAAGAAAGCACGAGGCCCAGATGATTTCACTGGTGAGTTTTACCAGACATTTAAGGAACATTTCTTTCAGAAAATAGAAGCACAAAGAACATTTCCTAACTCATTCTGTGAGGCCAGCATTACCCTAAAACCAAAATCAGAAAAGACATTACAAGAAAGGAAAAGTAAAGACTATTATTTTTCATGTACATAAATTCAAGAATCCTCAACAAAATATTAACAAATCAAATCAAATAATGTATACAAATAATTACAGAGCATGACCAAGTGGGATTTATTCCAAGAATGCAAGACTGTTTCAACATTTAAAAATCAATCAATGTAATTCACATCAACAAGATAAAGAAGACAATCATGTAATTACATCAATTGATTCAAAAAAAGCATTTGATAAAATCCATCACCATTCACTATAAAAACTCTCAACAACTTAGGAATAGAGGATTCTTCCTCAATTTAATAAAGAACATCTACAAAAGGCCTACAACTAGCATCATACTTAACAGTGAGAAACTGGATGCTTTCGTCCTATGACTGGAACAAGGCAAGTATGTCCCCTACCACCCCTCTTATTGAGCACTGTACAGGGAGTCCTAGCTAGTATTATAATTAAAAAACAAAAGAAAATGAGATAAAATATATGCAGGTTGGGAAGGAAGAACTAAAACTGTCTTTGTTCATAGATGACTTGATTGTGTAGAAAAAATGCAAAGAATTGACAAAAACAATAGCAAAAGCAAAACGAAAGAAAACAAAACCAAAAAATAAACCCATGAGAAACTTGGAATTACTCAGCAAGTATAGCAAGGTTGCAGTCTACAAGGTCAAAATATTACTTTTAATGGTAAAAACTGCAATTACTTTTGCACCAACCTAATACAAATGCCAACTGTTTTTCTATATACCAGCAATGAAGAGTTGAAAATTAAAAAATATATCATTTACAATAGCGTAGAAAAAATGAAACACTTGGGTGTAAGTCTAATAAACTATGTACAGAATCAATATGTGGAAACTGTGAAACAAATAAATCAAAGAAGATCTAAAAAAATGGAGACCTATTCTATGTTCATGGATCACAAGACTCAATATTGTTAAAATGTCAATTATTCTAACTTGATCGCTAGATTTGACATAATCCCAGGGAGCTATTTTGTAGATATCAACAAATTGATTCTAAAATGTATATGTAAAGGCAAAAGACCCACCCAAATCCCTGGCAACCACTTTGTTATTCTTCTTCAGTATTGAATTGGCTAATACTCACAATATCTGATTTCAAGACTTACTGTAAAGTTATAGTAATCAGGGCTGTGGTATCAATGAAAGAATAGACACATAGAGCAATGGGATAGAATAAAAAGCTCTATTAGAAAACAATCACACAAATATAGTCAAATTGTTTTTAACAAAGGAGCAAAGGCAGTGCAATGGAGAACGGATAGTCTTTTCAACAAATGGCACTGGAACAATTGGATGTCCATAGGCAAAAAATGAATCCAGATACAGAACATACACCTTTTGCAAAAATTAGCTCAAAATGGATCACAGACCTAAATATGAAATGGAAAACTGTAACACTTCTAGAGAACTATTCTATGTTCATGGATTAGAAGAAGAAAACACAAGAAAATCTAGGTGATGTTGGGTTTGGCAATAAAAGAAGAAAGCAGAAAATTAATAAAAAGGCTAAAGATATGCATAGACATTTCACCAAAGAAGATATACAAATGGCAAATAAGCATACGAAAAGACGTGTAACATTATTTATCATTAGGGAATTGCAAATTAAAATAACAATGGGATACGACTACATAGTTATTTGATAACTTATTAGAATGGCAAAAAACAAAACCTCAAAACAAAACAAAACAAAAACCTGACAATACCAAATGCTGGCAAAGACGTGGAGCAACAGGAGCTTTCATTGACTGCTGGTGGAAATGGCAAAGTGGTACAGCTACTTTGGGAGACAGTTTAACAGCTTCTTACAAAGCTAAACATAGTATTACCATATGATCCAGCAGCTGCACACACAGGTATTTATTTACCTGAATGAACTGAAAACATACGTCCATACAAAAGCCTGCATGTGAATGTTTATAGCAGCTTTATTCATAGTCACTAAATATTGGAAGCAACCAAGATGTCCTTCAGTGGTGAATGGATAAACAAACTGTGACACATCAATACAATGGAATATGATCCAGTGATAAAAAGAAATGAACTATCAAGTAATGAAAAGATATGAAGGAACCTTACGTGCACATTGCTAAGTGGAAAAAGCCGGTGTGGAAAGGCTACGTAATGTATTATTCCAATCGTATGACATTCTGGAAAAGGCAAAACTATAGAGACAGTAAAAAGATCAGTGGTTGCCAGGGATTTGGATAGAGGGGAGAGGGTTGGATCGGTGAAGTACAGGTGATTTTTTTAGGGTGGTGGAATCATGCCGTATGATACTGTAATGGTGGATACATGACATTATGCATTTGTCAAACCCCATAGAACTTTACAGCATGAAGAGTGAACATTAATGTGTGCAAACTTTAAAAAAAATCATGTAGGAGGCCAGACATCATCATTCATCATCTGCAGCATGAAATGCAGATTATGACAAAGGAATATAACTATATTATGAATTCATGAAACAACCTAAGTGAAGGGAATGAGAGAAAAAGGTGCTGACCTAAGTAATTTAGGAAATTAGTGGACTTAAGTGAGACTAAAAGCAAAGGGAACTGCACGTAAGTACCGTGCTATAGCTGAGAAAGTTGTTTATAAAGAAGGCGCGTGTTTACAATTCTGACACTACTATACAAATATACAGGAATTGAACAATTAAGTAAATTGATGGCAGCCAGGTTTCTCACTGTTGGAATGCAAGTTTGCAGATAAGCCAGGGATGAAGCTAGAATGATCCATGTGGTAATAGATTAGAGTTGCAGAACCTAAACCATTCACATAGATGCAGATTGTTACATATAGAAATATTTATTGGACAGGCATGGTGGCTCACGCCTGTAACTCCAGCACTCACACCTAAACCGTTCACAGAGGCAGACTGTTACATATAGAAATACTTACTGGTCAGGCATGGTGGCTCATGCCTGTAATCCCAGCGCTCACACCTAAACTGTTCATATAGATGCAGATTGTTACATATAGAAATACTTATTGGCCGAGCATGGTGGCTCATGCCTGTAATCCCAGCATTCATGCCTACACCGTTCATATAGATGCAGATTGTTACATGTAGAAATATTTATTGGCCGGGCATGGTGGCTCACACCTGTAATCCCAGTACTCATGCCTAAACTGTTCATACAGATGCAGATTGTTATATAGAGAAATATTTATAGGCCGGACATGGTGGCTCACACCTGTAATCCCAGTACTTTGGGAGGCTGAAGTGGGGTGGGTGGATAGCTTTAGCCCAGGAGTTTGAGATCAGCCTGGGCAACATGGTGAAACCTCGTCTCTACTGAAAAAAAAAAAAAAAAAAAAAAAATTAGCCAGGTGTGGTAGCATGCGTCTGTAGCCCCAGCTACTTGGGAAGCTGAGGTGGGAGGATCACCTGAGCCCAGGAGGTCAAGGCTGCAGTGAGCTATGATCGTGCCACTGCACTCCAGTGTGGGTAACGGGAGTAAGACCCTGTCTCAAAAAAAAAGAAAAATATTTATAGATCTCTGTTTATCCACAGGTTAGTATGCACACATATATTTCCTTGCTTTGCCAGCTGAAAGGCCCTAGAAGCAATGACACCCCAGTAGCAATGATTATACCTAGTACCCAGATCTTAGTTTCTAACTATTGTCTAATAAAAGGAATCAGGGTCCCTTTAAGAAATGGCTGCTTCTAGGACCAAGGCAGAAAATATATGCAGTGAGCCTGAATGATTTTGTAGTGCCAAAAAGTAAGAAAGTACTTTAAGAAAACCCTCCACATTCGTGGAAGTTTGTCAAAGATCACAGAAACCAACGAAAAGAGTTCCCAATGACCAAAACTGGAACAATTTGAACAACAAAATAAACACAATAGTATTGGATTATAACCCAAAGTATAAAATAAATATCCAGGAGTCCATACTGATATAAGTAGATAATTAAGTCAATAAATACAGAAGAGAGAAATCTCCCATGCAGAAGAATTGCAAATAACTTATGCAGAATCTCTGTCGACAGGGAGGCGGAGCAAAACTCCCCACTGTTTACGTGTGGGCTGAGCATAGTGACTTTCCTCCGAAGAGTACAGTCTGGACAGAGGGAGTCTGGGGAGACGTGACAATTAAATGTGATGTGGCATCCAGGTTGGGAGCCCAGAACCGAAAAGAGATATTGGGCAAAAACTAAGGAAACTGGGCCGGGCGCGGTGGCTCACACCTGTAATCCCAGCACTTTGGGATACCGAGCTGGGAGGATCGCTTGAGCCTAGGAGTTTGAGACCAGCCTGGGCAACAAAGCGAGACCTCATCTCTATACTAAAAACAAAACAAAAAAATAAAATGAAAAAGAAAACTAAGGAAGCTCCGTCTGGTGCTTTGGATCCGTTTCCATCGGTCGTCACAGCCGCTCGTCAGATCCCAGCAGCCAAGATGGTGAAGCAGATCGAGAGCAAGACTGCTTTTCAGGAAGCCTTGGACGCTGCAGGTGATAAACTTGTAGTAGTTGACTTCTCAGCCACGTGGTGTGGGCCTTGCAAAATGATCAAGCCTTTCTCTCATTCCCTCTTTGAAAAGTATTCCAACGTGATATTCCTTGAAGTAGATGTGGATGACCATCAGGATGTTGCTGCAGAGTGTGAAGTCAAATGCATGCCAACATTCCAGTTTTTTAAGACGGGACAAAAGGTGGGTGAATTTTCTGGAGCCAATAAGGAAAAGCTTGAAGCCACCATTAATGAATTAGTCTAATCATGTTTTCTGAAAACATAACCAGCCATTGGCTATTTAAAACTTGTAATTTTTTTAATTTACAAAAATATAAAATATGAAGACATAAACCCAGTTGCCATCTGCATGACAATAAAACATTAATTCTAACACTTTTAAAAAAAAAAAAGAAAAAGAAAACTAAGGAAATCTGAGTAAAGTGTGATTTTAGTTAATTTAATATACATATGACAATGTACATACATAGTTATAGAACTATACATATAACTATCTACTTGTATATATACATAACTATATACATATAGATGTATATAATTATTGGGTAATTTGTTTTCAGACTGCTATCTGGGTACTTCAGGCAGCTCCTCCCCACTTTGTAATCAATCTGCCTACCTAGAAATCAAGTTTGTTCAAATTGTGTGTAAAACAAGAATAAATAGGCACGAAGTGAGGGCCTGAAGTGTTCTCTTATAAATGATGTATATTAACACATGTCATTAACAAATGACAACATTTGGCTTTCATAGGACTTTTGCGTTTTCAGTCTTTATTCTCAGGCATGTAAACATTTAAAATAATCACAATTTACATTTATAAAGCATTTCTTGGTTTGGAAGTGCCTCTCATACATGATTTCATTGGCACCTCACAGCACTTCTGTCTGGTAGGCAGGACAGGCATTTAATCCTCATTTTCTAGATGGAGGCAGTGACATCTCTTTCTAGATGGAGACAGTGACATTGGGACAGGATAATTGAGCAGCTCAGGTCATAGAGACCTGGAAAGTTGCCACGTGGCCGAGTTTCACACAGGTGAGGTGCATCCATTTGCTTTTAAAAGAACTAAAGAGACTGAAACAAAGTCACATCCTTTCGAATATCTGCTTGCAGTTTTTGGGGGGGTTAGGGGCCTGTTTTGTTTTGGTTTTGGTCTTAGAAACACAGAGATTGGAGTGCTGCTTGGGATAGTGAGGAAGGAGCTTGATTTCCCCTTCACCCTGTGAGGCGTTGACAACTCCAGGGCTCTCCCTGGAGCAGAGAGAAGAACCTTACTCAGTCTTAGGCCTAGAGAGAGCCAGCTTCCTCCTGATGCGTGGCCGGCTTTAGCAGTTTGCTCTTTCCTGGAGGCCTGAAACTGGTAGGCTAGGGGGTCAGAGCCAGCCAGTTGACCTTGAAGCCTCCGCAGAGGGTGTGAGGAGTGGGATACCTCCTCCCTTCTGCTCGGCTCACTCAACTAGAGGCTGATGCTCTGACCAGGGTCCCCTTGTAGGAGCAGATCCCCTCACACCCCCAAGGGTAGCGGGGATCCTCAAAAACCCCTGGTGGACCCCTCTTTCAGAGCTTCCCTCCAGGACTCCCTGCCCTGTCCCCGTGGAGTCGTCTGTAAGATCCCTGCCGCGTATCTCACAGAGGAGACTGAATGGGCCCTGACATGGCTTAGGCACAGCAGATGGGTTCAGAACTGGAATATTCATGATTTAGTATTCTCTGCAGGAGCAGTGGTTGCAGTATTAGGAAGAAAGCATGTGGCATTCTAATATTTAGTCTACTAATGAAAAGCCTCCCCTTCGTGACACAGAAAACAGGATGGCAAAGGGATCCCGGGCCGTATCTGGCCCATTCCTGCATGCTGTTCGCCTTGCCATGGTTTTTTTTTTTTTTTTTTTTTTTTTTTTTTTTTTTTTTTGAGACGGAGTCTCGCTCTGTCGCCCAGGCTGGAGTGCAATGGCGCAATCTCGGCTTACTGTAAGCTCCGCCTCCCGGGTTCACGCCATTCTTCTGCCTCAGCCTCTCTGAGTAGCTGAGACTACAGGCGCCCGCCACCACGCCCAGCTAATTTTTTTGTATTTTTAGTAGAGACGGGGTTTCACCGTGGTCTCGATATCTTGACCTCGTGATCCGCCCGCCTCGGCCTCCCAAAGTGCTGGAATTACAAGCGTGAGCCACTGCGCCCGGCCAAAAGTAAGTTTCTAGTATTTAAAAATCAACACATTTCACATAAAGGTGGGATGAAGTCTAAGTTATTTATTTATCTTAAAGCGGAGTGTCTGATAACAGGGCAAGACAACAATCAGCTGTCATCCCCAGCCTCCCCTTTTTCCCAGTTCTGTTATCTGCCTGCCTCTCATCGCACCTGAGTTCATGATCCCTACACTAAAGGGCTTATAACCAGCAGGTGCTGCGGATGGGAGGCTGGGAGAGTTGAGGGTGTCCTTCAGGCAGCTGACAATGTGGCCTGCACTCTGGGTCCACTCAGCTCTGATCTTGGGCTGCCCCAGGGGAGTATTTAGACAGAGCGGGGGTGAACCTGATTCCCGTGTTCTGTGGTGCAGTGATGGGCAAATCCTGCCATCCCCATCTTTTCTCCCCACCGTGCTGTGAGAACTATATGCTGTTGACGGAATCAGAATCTCCCTAGATCACTGAGGCTTTATGTACCCAGGGTAGCCTGTTGTTGCTTATTTTATTTTTTTGAGACAGGGTCTCACTCTGTCACCCAAACCGGAGTGCAGTGGCACTCACTGCAAACTCGACCTCCCAGGCTCAAGTGATCTTCCCACCTCAGCTGCTTGAGTAGCTGAGCTACAGGCATGCACCACCATGCCTGGCTAATTTTTGTATGTTTTGTAGAGATGGGGTTCGGCCATATTGCCCAGGCTGGTCTCCAACTCCTGAGCTCAAGCAATCCTCCTGCCTCAGCCTCCCAAAGTGCTGGGATTATAGACGTGAACCACCGTGCCTAGCCTTATTTCATTTTTCAACTCTTGCTTGTTTTATACTGAGTTCTACTGCAGGAAGTCAACAGCCCATCTTCCACTATCCCTCAGCAGGACAGGTCAGTATTATTACTTTTGATTCATAAAGTTGACTCAGTTACCTGAGTGTCTAAATGAATCCCTAGCTGTTTGAGCCACTGGGTTAGGCAGAAGATGGTAATAATTAAACATATATGTTCGGCTTGGGCTCAGATTCAAGTCCACTACGTACCAGCTGTGTGACCCTGGGTAAATTACTTACCATCTCTGGGTCTTGAGTCTGCCAAGGTAAATGAAGTAATTTGTGAAGAGAGCTAGGCATGGGGCTTGAAACATAAGAATTACTTTGTAAGAGTCAGTTAGTATGGTTTACTATTATATTTTACCATTACTTTAGGGCCCTAAAAGGCAGCTTCAGTTTCTAAAAGATTTATCCAAGGAATTATAGAGTTTTGGCAGTGGAGGGGGTCCCAGAGTTATGAATCCAGCTCTCTGGTTTCTGCAGAAGAGGAATTGGAAGCCCAGCGAGGCGAAGTCAAGCCCTTTGTCTCCTTGCTCTTTCTGCCACACTGTGTTGGACTCTTGAAACTTCCCGAATGCTGAGTCAACACCTGGGGATTAAAATCAACAAGAATCTGATTTTGCTCAGCCATAATTTTATAGACAGAGAAGCTGGGACCCAGCAATGAAGGCTGCGACTAGAACTATTCCAGACAGGAGTTTCCATGTAAGCGAGAGAAGGGCTCCTTTGTGTAGCATCTTTTTCCAAGCAAGATTGGGAACAGGGCTCCTGCACGGGAGTATGAGGTTGGTCCCCCTGAGTGCTATAATCCAACCGGAGCTCTGGTCAGCATCCTCTCAGAGGAGACCACTGGAGCTGCGAGCATTCTAGAAAGGCCAGGGGGCGTTCTGGCCCCGGCACCCTTGCGGCATGTTCCCGAGCATCCTAAGTTCTGTCTGTTATCGGCTATTATTGCACATTCTGTGCACCCTTCTCCCTTTGCTTCCAGGGCTGTTCTGTTTCATTTCATATTGTTGGCGTCCTGGTACCTTTCCATTTCATTAATTCATTCAACAAATATTTATCAAGACTGCCCTCAGATGGGGCTCAGCATAAGGCAGTAAACCAGCCAGAGCTGGGTTTTGCGCTGCTGGGTATTACGGTCTGGTCAGGAGACAGATGTGAAACAGACAACACACAAAAGGTGTCTGATCACAAATGGTGAAACGTGGTCCAAAGGATAGAGTCAAGGAGTGGTGAGATCACAACAGAAGGGTCTGGCTGGGGCTTGGGGTGTCATGAGGCCTCCCTGAGGCTGTGACATTTAAGCTGAGACATGAAGGAGCCAGTCACATGGAGGGGGAGTGGGGAGAAAAGGGTTCTGGGCAGAGGAACAGCATAAGGAAAGGTGGAAGGAACGTTGGAAAGCAGATGTCACGTGTGTGTGGCTGAGGGCTGTGCATGAGCCTGAGTGGCAGGGATGGAGGGCAGGGAGGAACAGAGCTCATGCCACAGAGGGGGAAGGTGATGTCACCCTTCCTGGGCTTCCCTGGGGACAGCAGAGCATCTGGGTACTTTCGGGGAGTAGAATCCAGTGGTTATGAGCCCAGACTGGAGGCAGATCTTCTGCGGTTGATTCCTAGCTGTGCCCTTAACTAACTGTGTGACCTTGGTCATGTGATGCCTCAATTTCTAAATCTGTAAAATAGGAACAATCACAATTTTACATCTGTAAAATAGGGCTGTTGAGAGGACTGAATGAAGTAATGTGTTGGCTGTGATTAGGATAGACGATGGGGATGACGGGGATGCTGACCATGTCCTTTGGCATAAGGAACATCAATGATTGCTCTCAGGTTGTTGATGGATACTTCTGATGCTACCCACCCAGCTCATAGGTAGCATGGGGAAGTCACCCAAAGAGGTGAGTCTCCGACAGCCTGTGTAAAGTATGTGACCTTGCCTCCTGGTTTCCGTAAACCAAGGTGAACACTTGCACAAGGCTTGCAATCAGATTATCAGAATTTTGATGACCAAGAGATAGCCAGTTGGTTTGATATGGTGCCCTGAGTGGAAGAGATACAAATGAGGAAGTGTTGGGCCAGGCACAGTGGCTCGCACCTGTAATCCCAGCACTTTGGGAGGCCGAGGCGGGTGGATCACTTGAGCCCAGGAGTTAGAGATCAGCCGGGCCAATATGGCGAAACCCTGTCTCTACTAAAGATACAAAAATATTAGCCAGGCTTGGTGGTGCGTGCCTGAGTCCCAGCTCCTTAGGAGGCTGTGGCACGAGAATTGCTTGAACCCAGGAGGCAGAGGTTGCAGTGAGCCAAGATGGCGCCACTGCACTCCACACTCCAGCCTGGGCGACAGAGCAAGACTCCGTCTAAAAAAAAAAAAAATAGAAAGTGCATGTGTGAGTGTGTAAGTGGGGTGAGGTTGGGGGACTGAGAAGAAAAGCAGCTTGGTTTGCAGAGAGGAGAACAAAACAGAGCTGCAGATTCAAAATGCAGAGATACTGCCTGGTTCCCAGTGCCTTTCCAGTTCTTGGGCTTCTATTCTGGAGAAAGCCTGCTGGCCCTGGCTTCCATGGATATCCCAGGATTCTTCCAGGAAGCTTTCTTTTGTATTGCCTGAACAAGTTCAAGATGGCTTCCGCTGACTAAGGCATGGGCTAACACAGCCCTAACTGAAAATCTTCATGGAGAACTGCACCCCAAGCAGGTGGACATTCTCCTTTTTCTCCTTCAGATCAATGGACAACTTGAAAGTGTATGTATTGTATTTCTCCTGGAGGTCTAAATACAAAACACCTCTCTGAAGCCTTTCAAGAAAGCTTGGTATGTCTGAAATGTGGTTCTCTGCTGCTGATAAAAGTGATCATGTACCTGTGGGTGGTCTGATGCCTTAGCTAGGTACTGAAGCCTGGATCCCAGAGACAGTCCTTTCAGACTTCCTGAGCACCTCCTGATTCCTGTTCTCATTCCTTCTGGGCTGACCCATGCTCTGTGCTGAGCTTTATACCTATTCTGGTTGCAGATAAGGTAATTTAGCAAATAAGGTGAGAGAATCCAGTGAGCAAAAGACAGACAGACAGAGGCAGAGTTAGAGTCTGGACCTTGGTGGGTGAGTGTGAGCTCAGTTTCTAATCATCTGTCAGCTTTATATGGCTCAATAATCTGATATTTTCGGTTCAGACAGAGGGGACAAGGCCCAGGGAAGCACTGTCCAATAGAAATACGGTGTGAGCCATAAATGTAACTTAAAATTTTCTAGTAGTAACATTTTAAAAAGTAAAAAGAATATGTTAACCCAGTATAGCTAAATTGTTGTTATTTCAACATGTAATTAATATAATTTTTTTAAAGAGAGACAGAGTCTTGCTCTGTTGCCCAGGCTGGAGTGCAGTGGCGTGATCATAGCTCACTGCAGCCTCAACCTCCTGGCTTCAGGTGATCCTCCCACGTCAGTCTCCCAAGTACCTTGGACTACGGGTACACATCACTGTGCCAGCTAATTTTTTTTTTTAGAAATGGTATCTTGTTATGTTGCCCAACTTTTAAGAGATGAGCCAGATGTCATCTCAAAAAAAAAAAAAAAAAGAGAGAGAGAGAAATGCATTTATCTTATGTAAATGCTTAGGTAGGTCTTGAGGGCTACTGATATGGCTCTTTGTGCAATATTTAACCCAGGTTCCTTCTACCTGTTGGTCCACCATGCATGGGCTTTATTTCTAAATTCCTCAACAGTCCAAGATGACTGCTCCAGCTCCAGCCAGTGCAAACACCTTCCAGCCTGCAGAAAAGGAAAACGAAAGAAGGACACACTACCACCTTTTCATGGCACTTTCAAAAAGTTACACACGCATTACTTTTATTTACAACCATTTGTCAGGATTTAGTCATATGGCCCTATCTAGCTGCAAGGGAGGCTGAGAAATGTACTCTGTGTTCTAGGTGACTAAGTGGCTGGCTAAAATTCAGGGATTCTGTGACTAAGGAAGAAAATAGCGAGGAATCAACTGATAGTGTTGGTCTCAGAGACCAAGCCATGCTAATAAAATGCAGATTCTCTAGAAAACCAGAAGGCCAAGTTATTCAAGAACAGTAAGACTATAATTGTCAGCCAGGTGAGAGTGCCTGAGTTGGCTGACCATTTCAATCTCTTCCCAGTAGGCTAGTCTAAATCGTTAGAAGATTAATGGATCAGACTATGATAGCCTGATAGATCCCTTTCCATTTCAGGACCACAAACCTGCCAGGAGAACTAAAATATTCCTGCCAGCCTGGGATGGAGCCCTTTTTCTGGGATGATGCTAGAGATGTTTGGACAAACTCTGGCCCCTCAACATTTCTTTACCTGAACTCATCATAGCTTTATACACTACAATTCTACTTATATTTGTTACATTTTAGATGTCGTGAAGAGATTTTGAAGACACACTAGCTCTTCATTGTGAACTTGGGATTTGCTATTGTCTCATCAGCAGTGTTCATTAACTTGATAAACATTTATTGAGCACCTACTTTTTGCCAGGTATTGCATTATGCTGGGAGTGAATAAGAACCTGTCCTTAAGTTGACTGCAATATCTAAAGAATAGGGAAAGTTATGATGGGCAAGCATTTGAGAAATGAGTAGGCATTCACTGGGCAAAAGGAATGAAAAGCCATCCCAGGTGAAGGGAAGGCATGTGCAAAGGCTTGGGAGACATCGAAGAACATGACGTGTTTGGGAAAAAGAAGTAGCTGGGTGGGGCTTGTCGGGAGGACATGCTGGAAGGGTGGCCTCTTCAGCATCCATTCTCTCTCAGTAACTACCCCATTTTCCTTGGGGTATCCACCCTCCCCACACTTCCCATATTTTTTGGAGGAAGTCGACTCCGCCCTGGCCTAGGGTTGGGGTACATAGCCCCAGTATAGACTAATCAGCAAAATCCATTCTTGCCTGCAGATGGGCAAATGACCCATTTCTGACCCGAGAGACTGGAGAAGACTTTGCTGGCAGCTTCAGGGAAAGAAGCTCTCTCCCTTTCTCCTTCTATACAATATGGAGCATAGGTGTGAAAATAGCAATTGTGGCAGCCTTTTTCTCACCATGAGAAAAGCCTGCCTGAGCATGAAGACAACACCATGGAGGGCAGAGAGGAAAACACCAGGAAGAAGAAGGGGTTTTGATGACATGGTGGTGCTATTGAGTCAAACCTACACCGAAGCCTCCTTGAGCCCTCGGCTTTAGGCAGCTTGGGGCTGCAATGTGAAGGACCTTGGGGCTTAGCTTTTATTTTGGGGCAATGGGAAACCATAGACAGCTTCAAGGAGGGGAGTGAGCCCATTGGACCTGAATTGTAGGAAGCTGTCCGCAGTGCTGAGTGCAAAGAGCCTGGGCCAAAGCCAGAAATGAGGACCTGAGCCAAGATAGGAGAAGAGGAAAGAGTCTGAGAGCCACTTGGGTGACAGAAGCCAGACTAACTGGATAAGAGGGCATGAGGAAGAGGGTGTGTGCTTTGGGAAGAGGCTAAAACTCTTAGCCTGACTACATGAATGGAGAAGCTCCCCTTCCCCCTTCTTCTGCCTCTATCACTGTCCCCCTGGGAAATCATCTCCACTGCCAAACCCTGTATTCTCCTCTTCTGCAGATTCATGCCTCTGATTACAATTCTTTATGGGCATGCCTGGTCCTTTGGAGCAGGGACCATGCCTCGTCATCTTCACATCCCCAGGGACTAGCCTGGCACACGGTTGGCACCGGGTCAAGGCTGACTTGGATTGAGTTCTCGCTGAGCTAGGCATGAGCTGCACCCTCCCCCTGCCCCCAGGGCTTAGTCATCTGTTTCATAAGCAGCTTCCAAAAGCTGCAGCCCCAATACCCAGCTTCCTTGTTGTTGGCAGGTGTCGGCAGCCCTGAGTGCCAGAACGCCAGGAAGCCAGCCACTGGGAACATGCTAGGGCGGTGAGCAGGAGCCAAGTAATCAGGGCTCATATACATTTATGAGAGGCGTGTGTGTGCTCCCCAGGAGAGCTGTAACGACACTCCCTTTCCAGGAAACACAAACCAGGCCTCCTTCCTTTCTTTTTTCTCACCTGTCCTGTCTTGTGGCCAGAAGCACATTCATTGGCTTTCCATGCTTCTAAAATAAATCAAATTGGGAGCCACACCCTTCCAAGCTACTTTAGGTTTGCTCCGTAGAAGCTTTAACCCCTTATCATCCCACCAGGCCTGAAATGCTTGGGTTCCAGTTTACAAAAATATTAACCTTTTATGTCCTTTCAGAAGAAGGATCTCAGTTTTTCTTATGTCTGCTCCCCTGCCCTGGAATTTCTCCCGCTGCTCATAATTCATCCCAAGGATGTTGACTTCTGTGTTTTGGGATGGTCAGGGGCTATGTGGCATTGGGGGCAAATAGATTAACCTTTTACCAACTTTCCAAAGCCCTTTCTCCTTGTTCTTTTTTGTTTTTGTTTTTTTGAGACGGAGTCTCACTCTGTCACTCAGGCTGGAGTGCAGCAGCATGATCTCATCTCATTGCAACTTCCGCCTCCCGGGTTCAAGTGATTCTCCTGCCTCAGCCTCCTGAGTAGCTGGGACTACAGGCGCATGCCACCACGCCCAGGTAATTTCTGTATTTTTAGTAGAGATGGGGTTTTGCCATGTTGGTCAGGCTGGTCTCAAACTCCTGACCTCATGATCCACCCACCTCGGCCTACCAAAGTGCTGAGATTACAGGCGTGAGCCACTGTGCCCGGCCCCTCCTTGTTCTTTTTATGTCAGCCTCCTCTGGGCTTTTGGAAGGCCTCTTCTTTCTCTAACCCCAAGGTTTTCCTCATTACTGCTCCAAAATTTCAAGGTTTTCCTCTGGTCAGTTTCGTTATGGAAACTCCTGGTTCCCCGCTAGCCTGCGCTCCTCAGTAGGGCTCTGAAACTCAGCTCTCATCTGCCCCAGTGTTATGTTGTTTTTTTCCCTGTCGCTATGGCAGGGATTAAGACAGGAGCCAGGGAAGAAGGGCGGGGGGAGGAAAGTGAGCACGGAAAGGCAGAAGAACGATGGGAGAGAGCCTGATTGGAGGGTGTCAGAGCTGAAGGAAACCGACAGAGAAATGGGCTGAGTGTGTCAAGGGAAGGAAGAGGGATTTGTTTTTCGTTGTTCTATTTTGGTTTTGGTTTTATAGTTTGGATTTGTTTCCAGAGGTGAAGAGAAATGTACTTAGCGCTGAATCTCCCCCAACATAGAGTCATGGCTAAAGAAATCCCTCTTGCATCGTCAGTAATCTGGGGGCAAACTTTAGATCCCAGATAGAATAGGGAAAACTCTCAAAAAAGCTTCCAGTTATTCTCAATTCACTTTATGGACAAGCCTGCCCAGTCAGTGTGACAAAGTGACCCAGTACCACTTCGAGACCAGGCTAGCCCTGCCCTTTGGAGATCCCCTCCCCGCTGGCCTCCGTTTGTCCCCGGGGCGAGGGGTCCTCAGGGCTGAGGGTGATGCCTAGACAGAGTCTATGCCCACACCCACCCCTTCCAGACCATGCCCCTTACTCAGGACCCCAGAATCTCTGCCCGAATGGCCCAAGCCCACTTCCAGGTTCTGGGTGGGCCTGTTTCCATGGTCCACCCTCTCAAGGTAGCCTGTGCAGCCAGTGGCCAAGGGATAGCTGCTTGGGACTGGGCAGTGGGCAGAACCCAGAGGTGCAGGCTGGTGTCAAGCATGTGCACTTGGGAAGGGGCCCCGGCTGAGGGTTGGAACAAATGGTAGGCAGGCCCTGAGTGGGGCTGCCTCTCTTTATGCTGCCGCATTCTGGTCTGAAGAGTCTGAGAATTCCAAAGTCATACCTGGCCTTCTAGAATGTTATGGAGGTTCATTTGTGAAGGCAGGAGAAAAAGACATGTTTTACTGAATAATTTGTTATCTTGACTTACAGCTTTTAAATATTTAGATACATGGTATGTGAATTGTTTGAATTCTTGACCTGGTCCCCCAAACCTGTGATAAAATGAAGATTTGCATGATGGAAATGACTCTATTTCCAAATCTCCTCTGCTCCTTGTTCCAGTCTTTCTCTGCCAAATGCCTTCATTCGAATGCTCTCATCCTGCGTGAGTCTGCAAATCAGCCTACCACAGAGTAGAAGAAATGGTATAGTGGCCATTTTATGTTCTCAATTTATTTACATATATATACATATTTACGTACATATATGTATGGTCTAGCTTCTGAACCCCCTTTCTGTATTTGGGGAGTATCCCAGTCACACACACACACTTTTCTGAGCCATGGTAGGGAATAGAGCTCACATCCCAGAACACAAAGCAAACATTGCTAAGAGCTTGTCGTGGCCAACACTACCAGTGGCTTCCCCGGATGTCCACTCTCCCCTTCTTGTTTAGTAAGAGAGCCCTCAATGTTTAGCTGGGCACATGGCTGCCTGGGCCAAAGACTACGTTTCCCAGACTCTTTTCTGCCAGATGTTGCCAAGCGACCAAGTTTCAACCACTGAGACAGAAGTGATGTGGGCAATTTCCAGGAAGTGTTTGTAAAGGGAGGGAGGGGACCTGCTTCTTACCCTTTTCTCTTTCCTGATGTCTGGAATGTGGACTTGATGGCAGGCTCTCAAGCAGCCTTACTGGTCCATAAGGCAGTGTGCAAAGGCAGTGCAGAAGGAGCTCCAGAGTGGTCTCGCTTCAACTTTGTTGGCCTTCAAACTTTTTTACATAGAGAAAAAAAAACTCTTTCTTTTTTTTTTTTTTTTTTTTTGAGAAAGGGGTCTCTCTTTGTTGCCCAGGCTGGAGTACAGTGGCATGATCATGACTCACTGCAGCCTCAATCTCCCAGGCTCAAGTGATCCTCCCACCCCAGCCTCTTGAGTAGCTGGGACTACAGGCATGTACCACCACACCTGGATAATTTTTGTATTTTTTGTAAAGATGGGGTCTTGCCATGTTGCCTAGGCTGATCTCAAGCTCCTGGGCTCAAGTGATCCACCTGCCTTGGCCTCCCAGGGTGCTGGGATTACAGACGTGAACCGCCATGCGTGGCCAAAAAATAAATTTCTATGTTGTTTAAACCACAATTATTTTGAGTTTTCTATCAAAATAGATAGAACTCAAGCCGGAATAACACATTTGTCTTCCCAGACTCTCTTGTAGCTAGGTCACAGCCTGTAACCAGGCTCCAAGAAGGGCAGGCTCTCTGGTCCAGGTAGCCTCAGCAATAGGCTTGAGACCTGGGCAGCAGTGGTTGCACCCGGTGTTCAGTACCAGGGGCATGTGTGAGGCAAGATGAGGTGCCCAGTGCTTCGTGGCAGTGGTGGCTCCCTACTGAACTGTTCTGCCACGTGATTTTGTGATTTTGGGTACTTTTTTTGGCTGCATGGCCTCAACCCTGGTTCTCCAGTCCACCTGATGATTTTGTGAATTACCCAACATCCTGTTAATAAATTCCCGTTCTGCTTACATCCGCCAGAGTTGGTCAGTAACCCAGTCTTAGCCCCTGTCAAACTACTTTTTAACAATAAGATTTTACCAAGGTGGTTGGTTTTGCCATTAGATTAGTCCATGGAATAATCTCAGACTCAACATGAGGCATGAATTCCATTTAAAGTCAGACAATCCTAACAATCCTTGTTTCTGAGGATGCTGTTGATGGGGGCAAAATTGGGTTCTTTGGAATATTCAGTGTCTCTTGGCATGTGGATATGTGCCATCTACAGGTTGAAACCATGATATTTTTGGGGAATACCAACAACTAAAATTAAATACAAATTTAATTAAATGAATACAAAATTAAATTAGAAGTACATTCAAAGGGTACAGCACTTCACTTGTTCAGAGGTGATTTATGTGGCAACCCCAGCTATTTGGAACACTGCCAGGAACCAGAAAATGAGCAAAAATCAATACAACCCCCAAAACCAATGAACAGACAAACAACAACTCTCAAAGCAAAACAAGACAAAAAACACTATTCACAGCCAAAATAAATGTCACAGGATCCACTCCCTAGATTTTATGTATTTATTCACAGGTGCACCATCTTGACCCTCCTTCGGAGTCTATTTACTCTTTGTGTAGACAATTCGAGGAACAATTTGGATGAGGAACATCCCATTCCATAGCAGATTTGAATGTGGAGGGGAGAGGGGAAAGGCTACTGTGGACTGACAGTCTACCAGCAATTAGAAGATGAGTGTTAGCTTGTGTTAAACTCAGAGACAAAGCAGTCAGGAGAGCCTAGCGTCAGAGCCAATTGAGTATAACAGTATCGAGTCTGTGTTATAGCCCAATACACAAACAGGGAAGGGGGTCATGAAAATTCTGGGCATCATGAAAAGTTAGAAAAGTTAAATGACAGGACATTATCCAGTGCTGGTGAACATGCGGAGCAACGAGCAGTTCCCCAATCACTGGTAGAAGAACAACCACTTGAGAAACTGGTTTGGCAGCATCTTGGAAAGCTGATCACGTGCAGAGTCCTTGATCCAGGAGTTTCATTCCTAAACATGTGCAGAGAGAAACTCTTGCAATGGTCACAGGAGACATGTACCAGAAAATTCATGGCAGCACTGTTTGTAACAGTACTCAAAATCCCTCAGATATCCACCAAACGGGAGAACAAGTGAGTGCATTGTGGTATGCTCTACAATGGGATATAATACAGCAGGGAAAATGAGCACACTAAGGCTACACACAGCAACACGGATGAATCTAGAAATACAACGTTTGGCCGGGCGTGGTGGCTCATGCCTGTAATCCCAGGACTTCGGGAGGCAGAAGCAGGAGGATTGTTTGAGCCCAGGAGTTGGAGATGAGCCTGAGCAACACGATGAGACCCTGTCTCTACAAATAATTTAAGAAAGAGCTGAACATGGCAGTGTGAGCCTGTGGTTCCAGCTACTTGGGAGTCTGAGGCACGAGGATCACCTGAACCCAGGAGGTCAGTGCTGCAGTGAGCTGTGGTTGGGCCACTGCACTCCAGCCTGGGTGACAGAGGAAGACCCTATCTCAAAAAAATAAATAAATAAAAGAAAAATAAAAACAGAATGTTCAGCAAAAGGAACTAATCACAAGAAAATACAAAAATAGCATTTGATTTACATAAAATTCAAGAACAGGCAAAACAAATTATTTTGTTTGGGGCTACATTCATGTGTAGTAAAGAGAAGCAGGACACAATGTATAGTTTGCTGGAGTGTGGTTACTTCTAATAGAGAAGGAGGAGGCTTATCAGGTACTATTGTGATATTCTTTTTCTTCACTGACTGGAGCGTGGGTCCGTTGGTATTTTATTTATATTATTTATACCGTACATCCATGTTTTATTCATGTATGAGATATATTTCACCAACAATTTTTTTAAAAGAAGGAGAAAAAAAACCAAGAGTCAGGTTCTGTTTAATGTACTTCATTTAAGAAGGCAAAATAATATTTAATAACATTAGAAATCTTTCTACCAAAAACAATAATCAGAAAAACCATTTTGGCACTTGGAGGGCTAAGTTTCGGTTTCTGGAAAGTTTATTTAAATGTGACTGTGTCTCAGCTGCTTTCCCATACAGTGGAGATACCAGAACCTGGAGTCTCATCTTTTTTCAAACAAATTTCCAAATTCTGAAAAAAAGAGAGAGAAGCCCTTAAGGAAGCTCCATGGTATGACATTGAGGACCTTCACCAGCCAGCTCCAAGTCTGCCTTTTGGCCTCCCTCCCTCTGGCTGCTTCCCTATCGGAGTCACCTGAGAGCTGGTTTGAAATGCAGATTCTCAAGCCCTACCCTGGATCTGCTGAATCAGAATCTGCACATTAATAAGATCCCTGGGGGCTCTGTCTTAGCCCCTTTAATGTTGCTTATAACAGAATACCTGAAACTTGTTAATTTATAAAGAAAAGACATTTGTTTTACAGGTATGAAGGCTGAGAAGTCTAAGGTCAAGGGGCTGCATCTGGTGAGGGCCTTCTTGCTGTTGGGGACTCTGCAGAGTCTTAAGGTAGCACAAGGCATCACATGCAGGGGGACTGAGTGTGCTACCCAGGCCTTTCTTCCTTTTCTCTCTCTCTCTTTTTTAAGACAGGGTCTCATTATGTTCCCCAGGCTGGTCTTGAATTCCTGGCCTGAAGTAATTCTCCCACCTCAGCTTCCCAAGTAGCTAGGTTTACAGATGCTTGCCACTGTGCCTGGCTTTTTCCTTCTCTTATAAAGCCGCCAGTCCCATTCTCATGATAACCTACTAATCTATTAACCCATTAATTCATTAAGCTATGAATAAATTATACATTCATGAGGGCAGAGCCCTCATTACCCAATCACCTCTTAAAGGCCCCACCTCTCAATACGGCCACATTGGGGAGTTTTGGAGGGGACACACATTCAAACCATAGCATGCTCTGAATGCACATTAAAGTGTGAGAAGCATTGCTTAAGACTAGACTATGACTAGGGACCAGATACTCAGTTCTTTTTCTTTTTAAAGTAGATTTGGGAAGTACAAGTGCAGTTTTATTACACTGATATATTGTACAGTGGTGGAATCTGGGCTTTGAGTGTAACCATCACCCCAACAGTGTATATTGTACCCATTAGGTAATTTCTCATCTCTTGCACTCCTCCCACCCTCCCATCTTGCCAAGTCTCCAATGTCTATTATTCTACTTTCTATATCAATTTGTACACATTATTTAGCTCCCACTTACACGTGAGAACATATGGTATTTGGCTTTTTGTTTCTGGGTTATTTCACTTAAGCTAATGGCCTCTAGTTTCATCCGTGTTGCTGCAAAAGACATGATTTTATTTATTTTTTTATGGCTGAGTAGCGCTCCATGGAATACCATGTATAGATACATTTTCTTTATCCAGTCATCTACTGATGGACACTTAGGGTGATTCCATGTCTTTGCTATTGTGAATAGTGCTGCAGTGAACATATGAGAGCAGGTGTCTTTTTTATATAATGCCTTTTTTTTTTGTTTTTTCCTTTGTGTTTATAGCCAGTAGTGGGATTGCTGGACCAAATTTTAGTTCTATTTTTAGTTCTTTCAGAAATCTCCATACTTTTTCCATAGAGGTGGTACTAATTTACTCTACCACCAATAGTGTAAAAGCATCCCCTTTTCAGGCCGGGCGTGGTGGCTCAAGCCTGTAATCCCAGCACTTCAGGAGGCTGAGTTGGGCGGATCACGAGGTCAGGAGATTGAGACCATCCTGACTAACACGATGAAACCCTCTCTACCAAAAATACAAAAAATTAGCCAAGCGTGGTCGTGGGCGCCTGTAGTCCCAGCTACTCGGGAGGCTGAGGCAGGAGAATGGCGTGAACCAGGGAGGCGGAGCTTGCAGTGAGCGGAGATCGCGCCACTGCAGTCCAGCCTGAACAACAGAGCGAGACTCCATCTCAAAAAAAAAAAAAAAAAAAAAAAAAGCATCCCCTTTTCTCTGCATCCTTACCAATATCTGTTGTTTTTTGACTTTTAAAAATAATGAATAATGGCCATTCCGACTGGTGTGAGATGGTGTTTCACTGTGACTTTAATTTGCATTTCTCTGATGATTAGTGGTGAGCATTTCTTCATATGTTGTTGGCTGCTTGCAGATACTCAGTTCTTTATAATTTCAGGAAAACTGCCCTTTTGAACAGGCCCAAAGTCGACCCTCCTCGTACTGAGATCCGTGCTGCAGGGGATGGTGCTCAGGAAAAATCTAATGGATTGGTTGATTCATTCATTCAATTAATGTTAGGATGAATCCTATGAAATGGCCATTTTATAGGTCAAAAACAGCTGAATATTATCAGTTTGACATGGTCTAGCTCTTACTATTTGTCAAGCTCCCATTATGTATGAGGCACAAAGCTAGGTACTGGGGGTGGGGCAGGGAGCAAAACCAGCCTAGGCTCCTGCCCTCAAGGAGCTCACGGTTTGCCATGAGAAACAGTCAATAATTTTTTTTTAAAATCTAGCCGGGCACGGTGGCTCACGCCTGTAATCCCAGCACTTTGGGAGGCCAAGGCTGGCGGATCACAAGGTCAGGAGATCGAAACCATCCTGGCTAACACAGTGAAACCCTGTCTCTACTAAAAATACAAAAAATCAGCCAGGCGTGGTGGCGGGCGCCTGTAGTCCCAGCTACTTGAGAGGCTGAGGCAGGAGAATAGCATGAACCCGGGAGATGGAGCTTGCAGTGAGCCAAGATCACACCACTGCACTCCAGCCTGGGCGACAGAGTGAGACTCCGTCTCAAAAAAAAAAAAAAAAAAAATCTACACAAAGAATTCCAACTGTGGTAACAGCCACAGAGTGGAGATCTCCAGTGTACAGAGTGTCCATGCATTGACGAATGTCACGGTGGGTGGTGGTCAGAAAAGGTCTCCCTGAGGAAGTGCCTCCAGAACTGAAATCTGAAGTGTGAGGAGTTAGCCACACTAAAGGGGATAGGGGTGAAGAGTGAGGACTCAGAGGAAAAGAAATCTAGGCAGAGGGTGCAAAGGCCTCCCACAAACAATTATGGAAGGCAGGGACCCCGTCTGGCTGCAGGGCCTGGCCTGTGGGGCCTGGGGTCTCTCCTCTCCCTGCTGGGAGGTCGCTGAGTTTGTCCATGACAGCGACCCCATAGTGCTCCAGGCCTTTCTGCTTCTCCTGAAACCTTTGTGTTAAAGAGGCTGCTGGTGCCTTGACTCCTCCCTGGGAAGGGATTAGCAGACCATGATTTAATGGCCCTACCAAGTGGTGGAGTGGGGGACCTAGGGGGCTGGCCTCAAATCTAGATCTCCCCCAAATTGACTTGGATTCTTCTTCCTAGCTCAGCATCCCCTGTGACTAGCAGCTACACTGGTTTTATAAGAGCCAGCCCATTTTAGCTAGAGCAGCAGTCGATAGCTTTGTGGTATGGGCGGCCATACATCATTCATATTAAAACTGGCCACTGCCATGCCTGAGACATCCTGCTGAGACAGCAAGTCTTTTGTCAGCTACCTTCTCTTCCCTTGACCCATTTTACTTGGCAGTGCTTCTGTCTTGGGAGTCCCAGGCCAGGGAATGACTGACTGGGCAGGTGTCCTCCCTCTTCCCTGTCTCTGCCCTCTTTGGCGCCTCCTCTCGTTCTTTCTACTCTGAGTGTTCAGTGCTCTCAAGTTTTCTCAGCCTCCTGCATTGGGAGAAATAAACACCAACAACTTATAATTGCATCCCTGCACTGGCTATTTAATTTGCTCCTCTTTCAGGCCCCTCTCTCCACCATTGTCTACTCCTGTAGCGGGACATAGTTCTACTGATGAACACCCTGGTCCGGGCCCCGACTGTTAGACCAACCGTGGTCCTTGGCTGGGGGTCCACAATACTGTTCTTGGCTGGTCCTACCTTGAGGCCTTGAGATACTGTGTCAGACTTTGTGCTAACAGCTATACGAGTTAAGTGTTATGGCCCCATTTTATAGACATGAGAACTGAGGTTCCTAGTCAAGGTCACATAGGAAGGACTCAAACCCAGACCCGTTGGACTTTAAACCTGAACTATAGTCTTCTGGGTAAAGGGGTTTCTCACCGTGTCCCTGAATCATTCCCCACCTGCTTCCTACTCCCACCCCTGTCTGTCACCATTTCCAGGGAATCTGAAATTCCCCTATTAAGAGATTTCTTCCTTGAGGCTGAAAGTATTTTAATTTTCAAGAGCCATTAGTATGCAAAAGCCCTGGGAAATACAAACCCCTAAACTTTTATTTTCTAACACCAGAGTGGGGAGAGTTTAGTAGGCCAGTTCTACGGGAGGACATTCAGGGGACAGGACAGACAGGGGTAGAATGAAGGTGTTTGATTCACTGAGGACCCCTTCTCCCTGGTGCTTTGATGAGCCCAAGTTTAGCTTCCCACCTGATTCCCGGGGGCCCCACAGCTGATCATTTCCAGCGAGCTATTTTGAGAGAGCAATTATCCTGAGAGTGCCTTCAGCTCCGTCAAGTACAGTTTAATAAGGCTCCTGGGGAGCTGTGAGCTTCAAGTGCTGTGCAGAGTGGCAGAATGGGCAGGGACACGTGCTCTCTTCTACCCACAGGACCCCAGCTTCTGTGGCTGTGAGAGCCAGGCACTTGGCAAGATAGGCCTGAGTAGTGTGTGTGTGTGTGTGTGTGTGTGTGTGTGTGTGTGTGTGTGTGGCAGGGAGGGGAGGTTCAAATTCTACCAGCAGAACTGACCCCTGGTTGTCATGGCAACCCCTCCTTGAGCCAATCTCATGTTGATCTGAGTGTTTCTGAAGACAAGCTGTAACTTCCTGGCTGACAGCGTTGATTTAGACTGGGTTGAGAGACCCTCTAGATTAAGGGACCACCCCATTGCTGGCTTTGACACTGTAGGCCTCCAGGATTCAACCCAGGAATCAACATTTTTATTTCTGACTCGACACGGAAGTCTCTTTGCTGACCTGCAGTAATAAACTTGCCCCTTCGATATTTTCCAAGCATCAGTGATACCTGACTCAGGGCCTGAAGGCAAGTGACAAATATCCCATGTAGGTAGGAATTTATTCCATGAATTTCCCTTCACTGTCTCTCTTCCACCCTGCCTTGATGCTGAATCCACACGGACTACCCTCTTTTCCTACATATTTTCCATGATACAGGACGCAGGAATCATAATAACAACGAGGGAATAGTTCATCAACCCGCCAGGCATTGTAATAAACACTCGACATGCCTCATTTATCCTCACTACAATCAAAGAAGGTACATACAAGGACTCATTTCACACACGAGGGCACTGATGTTCGTGGAAATGAAGTGGCTTGCCCAGGGTCACTGAGCTGGGCTGTGGTAGAACCTGGACTTGAGGCAAGCTTGTCTGATTTTTGAGCCTGGGCTGGAACCATTAGCATCCTGCCTTTCTGGCTGACCTCTGCGAGCAGAGCCACTCTTACATGGTGAGATGAATAAACTTAGCCATAGGAAATTTAAACAAGGCTCCAGGTGGTGGGGTCTTCCCCTTCACTGCCACTTCTGCATTGAATGACCTGGGAAGAAAACCAATTTGTTTAAATGTGTGAAGAGGCACCCCTTCCATAATTTAAGTATTTGGAATAAATATTTAAATTTTAATTAATTAATTAATTTGGAGGCAGGGTCTCGCTCTGTTGCTCAGGCTGGAGTGCAGTTGTGTGATCGTGGTCCACTGCATCCTCAACCTCCCTGGCTCAAGTGATCCTCCTGACTCAGCCTCCCGACTATCTGGGACCATAGGCACGTGCTGCCACACCTGGCTAATTTTTAAAAAGTTTGTAGAGATGAGGTCTTCCTGTGTTGCTGGCCTTGATCTCCTGGGCTCAAGTGATTCTCCTGCCTTGGCCTCCCAAAGTGCTGGGATTTTAGGTGTGAGCCACCACGCCTGGTCTAGGTATGGGAATGAATATCAACCTGACACCTAAAAAGTTCACATTTTATTTAAAATAGGAATGTAGTGATTTCCAGTCTTTTTAGACTTGCAATGCTCTGTTGCTTTTGTTGTTATTGCTGCTTGCTTTTTCTTTTGTTTTTGTAATACCCTTTCTGTAAAAGGACAGTTATCCGTGATACGAAATTCAATTTAAAAAGTGCTTTAAATTCTTCGATGAAACCCCTTAAGATAACTGGAGATGCCTCCCAATCACAGTGATAACATCGCACCAAAAATAAGTGGCGTGGGTTACCAGGTGCTAGAGACTGAATGTTCATTTCCCCAAATTCCCATGTTGAAATCTTAACCCCCAAAGTGATGGTATTAGGAAGTGGGGCCTTTGGTAGGTGACTGGCTCATGAGGGCTCCGTCCTCATGAATGAGATTAATGCCCTTTTAAAAGAGACCCCAGCCCGGGCGCAGTGGCTCACGCCTATAATCCCAGCACTTTGGGAGGTCGAGGTGGGCAGATCACTTGAGTTCAGGAGTTCAAGACCAGCCTGGCCAACATGGTGGAGGTTGCAGTGAGCCAAGATCGGGCCACTGCACTCCAGTCTGGGTGACAGAGCAAGACTCTGTCTCAACAAAAAAAAAAAAAAAAAGAGGGAGAGAGAGAGAGAGAGAGACCCTGGAGAGCTTTCTCCTTCTTCTACCATGTGAGGACACAGGGAGAACATGGCCAACTATGAGCCAGGAAGTGGGCTCTTACCAGACACCAAATCTGCTGGCACCTTGATCTTGGACTTCCCAGCCTCCAGAATGATGAGAAATCCATTTCTGTTGTTTATAAGCCACTGAGTCCATGGTATTCTGTTATGGCAGCCTGAACAGACTAACATACCAGGTGTGTCCACTTCATGAAAATTCACTGAGCTATACACTTGAGATTTGTGTGCTTTTTGGTTCGTATATTATACTTCAATTTGAAAACTGACTTAAATATTTTTAAAAATAAAAGAATGAGGGCTTTCTCTGAATGGTTGCAAATTAGAATGCAGGGGCTGGTGCTCCTGATCTCTGCTTTTTGGTAGAGCAGATGGGCACTGATCCTGGCCCTCATGTTGAGCTCTTGGGGCCCTTGTAGAATGATCTGGTGCTCCCTGCCATTTGCCGCTCAGGGGCTCACAATGTAGGGTTGCACACGGTTGAGTGTAAAGACCTCAGTGTGTGTGCATGTGCAGGAGAGAGGCCGGCCAGCAACTCTAACAGCAGTTGGGTTGTTTTTATTAGTATCTTGGCTCCAACAGAAACTAGGTGTGTAACCCTGGACGAGTTCCTTAACCTTTCTGAACTCCAGTTTCCTCATTTGCAGAATGAGGGTGATAAAAGGTCATATCAAAGAATTGCATGAGAAGCGATTAACTAGGATAACATGTGTAAAGGGCTTAGCCCAGGACCTGGGACACAGTAAACATGAAAATGATGTATGGAATCAGAATGCCTAGAGATGGGCTCTGGCATCCAGTTTTTAACAAGGTCCATAGGTGATGCTGGTGCACAGCAAGATTAAGAATTACACTAGGCCAGGTGCAGTGGTGCACGCCTGTAATCCCAGCACTCTGGGAGGCTGAGGTGGGCAGATCACTTGAGGTCTAGCGTTCAAGACCAGCCTGGCCAATATGGTGAAACCCGGTCTCTACTAAAAACACAAAAATTAGCCAGGTGTGGTGGTGGGTGCCTGCAATCCCAGCTACTCAGGAGGCTGAGGCACAAGAATCGCTTGAACCCAGGAGGTGGAGGTTGCAGTGAGCCAAGATCATGCCACAACACTCCAGCCTGGGCGATAGAGCGAGACTCAGTCTCAAAAAAAAAAAAAAAAAAATTACACTGGCCTGGCTTCTGCCCCCACCATTGCACCGTGGAACATCTAGAATGTTCATTCTCTTCTCTCCTCCCACTGGTTAAAGCAGAGGCCAGAAGGGCCAGATGTTTGGAAAGGGAACATAGATGGCAGAGGAAGATCATTCCTTCCTTCCTTCCTCCCCCACACACTCACTGAACGTGTGCCAGGCACTGTGTGGGGGAAGGACAGACAGACGGCCAGGTGTGACTCCTGTACCCAGGCACTAACTGCTCACCAAGGAAATGGCCCCATCACATGCACTGTGCTGAGGGGGCACAGAACTCATGGGCGTTGGTATCAGCTTTACCTCTGTGTTTCTGAGGCTTATTTTTCACATATGTAAAATGAGGGAAATGGATTGGATTGTTTGGGAGTCCTCTCATCCATGATATTCTATGACTTCCATAAGCGTGGCCCTAAAAACACTGTACTGTAAAACTCAATGATCAGAAAATGAACAACTTAGTTAAAAAATGGGCAAAAGGCCTGAATAGACACCTTACCAAAGAAGGTATATAGATGGCAAATGAGCATATAAAAAGATGCTCAACATCATATGTCATTAGGGAAATGAAAAATAAAATCACAGTGAGATACCACTACACACCTATTAGAATGGTCAAAATACAGAACACTGTCAGCACCAAATGCTGGTAAGGACATGGAGCAACAGGAACTCACCATTCATTGCTGGTGGGAATGCAAGATGATATAGTCACTTACTTTGGAAGACGATTTGGCAAGTTTTTGCCAAACTAAACCTATGATACAGCAATTGTGCTCCTTGGTATTTACCCAAAGGGATTGAAAACTTAGATCCACACAAAAACCTGCACACAGATGCTTATAGCAGTTTTCTTTACAATTACCAAAAACTTACAAACAACCAAGATGTCCTTTAGTAGGTGAGTACATAAACAAACTGTGGTACACCCAGACAATGAACTATTATTTAGTGCTAAGAAATAAATAAGGTATCTAGCCATGAAAAGACATAGAGGGGAGGCCAAGGCAGCTGGATCACGAGGTCAGGAGATCGAGACCATCCTGGCTAACACAGTGAAACCCTGTCTCTACTAAAAATACAAAAAATTAGTTGGGCATGGTGGCGTATGCCTATAGTACCAGCTAATTGGGAGGCTGAGGTAGGAGAATGGCGTGAACCCGGGAGGCGGAGCTTGCAGTGAGCCGAGATCACACCACTGCACTCCAGCCTGGGTGACAGAGGGAGACTCCGTCTTAAAAAAAAAAAAAAAAAAAAAAAGACATAAAGGAGCTGTAAATGCATATTACTAAGTGACAAAGGCTAGTTTGTAAAGGCTACAAATTGTATAATTCCAACTGTGTGACATTCTAGAAAAGGCAGTAAAAGGAGAAATAAAAGGATCAGTGGTTGCCACGGTTAGGAGAAAGGAAGGGATGAACTGGCAGAGAACAGAGGATTGTTTTTTGGCAATGAAATTATTCTGTATGATGCTACAATGGTGGATACATGTCATTATACATTTGCCTAAACCCATAGAAGGTAACACAAAGAATTAACCCTAATGAAACTGTGAGCTTTGAATGATGATGTGTTCATGTAGGTTCATCTGTTGTAACAAATGTACCACTGTGGTGGGGGATATTGGTAATGGGGGAGACAGGGGTATGTGGGAAATCTCTATACCTTCCATTCAATTTTGCTTTAAAATTGTTCTAAGAAACAATGTCAATTTAAAATAAAACAAACAAGCAACAAAAAATGCTGTATTATGTGCGATCAAGAGCACAGGCTTTGGGGCTACACTCTCTGGGTTTGAGTCCTGGCTCTGACTTCTAACTAGCTGTGACCATCAACAAGTTAGCTAAACATTCTGTGCCTCAGTTTCCTCATCTGTAAAATAGGGATAATAATAGTGCCTGCGCTGCAAGTTTCTGTGAGGATTAAGTGAATTAATAAATCTAAAGTATGTAGCATAGTGCTAAGTGGTCAACCAGTATTAGCTACCATTTAACATTTAAGAGCTGATTCCAATTGATTGGCTGTCACTACCTTTTGGACAGAGCAATCCCTTGCACTCAGGATGGACAGTAAGACACCAGACAGGACTAATTCTCTCCACTGTGTTGGGGTGGGAGACCTTTTTCAGAGTCAGAGCTTTCAAGTCTACCCACATTCTGAGGCTCAGAGAAAATATCTCTTGATTAGCCCATGACAACAGACTAGGCAGGAAAAACAGTGATATACCCATGTCTTATTTGACTGAGTGCCTTTGTAGAGACCCCAATTCCCCTTCTTCTCTTAACCAGTCAAACATTGTGCTGCTTCTGATGTCACTCTGGGGAAGAAAGATCAGTGCTAGATTAGGCCAAGATGGGTGTTCAGTCTTCAGGGGATCATATCATCAGGGAGTCACCTTCCCAGGGGCACCACTGCCTCTGAGAGATTAGTTGAGAACCCTTGATGAACTCTGATGTTCTGTTGCTTACTTTAAATGCATCTAATATTGATGGAACATTTTCCCAAATAGCTCTAATGCCATAATTGTGCTTGGGATTTACACATATGCATATCAATACAAGTAGTTTGCATGGGTGATTTAGGGTTTCCTTTTAAAGGACACATACTTTCTAGGTCCCAAGAACCTAAATTGAGATATGCTGTTTTCAGATAAAGAATCAGGTATTAATGTAATTAAGAGCAGGTATTACAGTCGACCTTGACCCAAAAGACCAAGAAGTCATCCTTGAACTAAGATTCTTTTGGCTATAGCCTGTAAAAACCCAAGGAGTGACCGGGCATGGCAGTTCATGCTTGTAATCCCAACACTTTGGGAGGCGGAGGCAGGTGGATCATCTGAGGTCAGGTGTTCAAGACCAGCCTGGCCAACATGGTGAAACCCATCTCTACCAAGAAGTACAAAAATTAGCTGGGCGTGGTGGCACGCGCCTGTAGCCCCAGCTACTTGGGAGGCTGAGGTGGGAGAATCCCTTGAACCTGGGAGGTAGAGGTTGCTGTGAGCCAAGATCATGCTACTTCACTCCAGCCTGGGCAATAGAGTGAGATCCTGTCTCAAACAACAACAACAATAACAACAACAAACCCAAGGAATGGATGTCCCCAAAAGGCAACTGCAAAGACTTCTTCTGACAGAAGGTCTAGTGGTGTCATCTCACTTTCCACTGATAATGGTAGCCCTTTCTTCTTGGAGAGGCCTAGTCCTAAAAGAAAAACTTCCAAGAACCAGAAACTAAGTTTTTACACGTGGACCTCAAAGAAGTCTTTCTTCTTTGCTTTGCTTTATTCTTTTGGAAACCCTGTAAAAAAGGTAAGGAAGGGATTACCAACCAGTCAAGCAACACTGGGAAATGCCTTTATTCAGTCCCTACCCAACCACAAGTAGCCCTGGGGTTAGGCACATCCATGTTTGATCTTATTTAGTCCTGACGGTGACCCTACACAGTAGGACTCACTACCCTCCCTTTACCAAAGGGGATAATGAGTCTCAGAGAAGAAACCATGGCCCTGGGATTTAAATCTAGCACTCTTTCCACCACCCCAGGCTGCCTATGTCACATGACTTTTATGGATCTCAGTTTCCTAGATGGAAAATTAAGGGTCCTGGTCAACAGGGTGAAAAAAAAAAAAGAAAGAAAATTAGGATGTTGTAATATGGAATGTCTAAGACCAATGTTCATTCAAACTCCATGATTCTACAAATATTATTCTCTGCCATTAAAAAATGGAATTGAAGCATAGAAATGATCTTTGTTTATAGAGTCACAGAAGAAGTCAGTTGTAAGTGAGCCCTGCTTACCCCATTTATGCCTAGTGTTCCATTATTGGAACACTAAGCTCATGGGAATTATTTATATTCTACTGCTCAAAGTCATCGCTAAGTTCTAATTTTTCGCACAAAAAAATTGCAACTTCTGGCATAAATGGGTTAAAACTAGGTCTCTGGGCTTCCTTCTCATTGAGCAATGGACAGTTGGGGAGGCGCCTGCTGTTAGAGACAACACATCTTTCAGTGCCTTTGTTTATTTAGCATCCAGGCAGTCTTACTGCCAGCAGCTTGTCCCTTGAAAAAATTTCAGCCTCTCCTCCTAGGCAAGCAGCAGCCTGAGACTCCGAGCCAGGCTGAGTTTTAGGAGCCACGGCTGGACATCTTGCTGGGGGAGGGCCAAACCATAGCACCCAAGAGCTGCCTTCCTGAGCCCTTACTATGTGGTAAGCACTGTTCCAAGTGGGCAGAAACTCATTAAACCTTCATGACACTCCTATGGATTGGGTATTATCATACACACTCCATTTTAATGATGATGAAATTGAGCGTGGAGAGGTTAAGTAACTTGCCCAAGGCCACACAGCTAGTAAGCATCGGAGACAGGCTGCACACAGAGGCAGTCTAGTCCCAGAGTCCACACTCTTTATTTACCACTGTATTCTACTGCCTTGTATGATACATTAATCTTAAAAGGCCAGACATGTGAAAACGGTGCAAATGGCCAATCTGAGACACCAACAGGGCCAATGGCTCTGGAAGAATTATGGCTGGGCAGTGGAGTCTGAAGAGACCCCCTCTGGCTCTGAAACTCTGACCCGTGGGAAGAAGGAAAGGCAGAATGAATTTCTTTGCCCCAAAACAAGTTACTTAGGAAGACTTTTTATTCTTTTTCTGCCCCTAACTTTTTAAAGTTTATTTTTTGTGGAGACAGAGTCTTGCTATATTGCCTAGGTTAGTCTCCAACTCTTGACCTCAAATGATCCTCCCACCTTGACTTCCCAAAGTGCTGGAATTACAGGTGTGAGCCACTGTGCCAGGCCATGTAGGAAGAGCTTGTAAAAGGGTACCTGCCCCTGTGCCAGTGGAGTGGGATAGTCCCAGGGCACCAAGTTGATTTGATGAAGAGTTTCTGACAAAGGGAGGAAGGCTGGTTCCAATGGTTTTTATTTATTTTTAACTATTATTTTTTAATTTTTCTTTTCAAGTTTCCAATGATCCAATGGTTTTTCTACCTGTCTCTTAACACCCCTCAAAACTCCCTTTTATGCTCATAATTATTTAGTTAATTAGCTAATTATTCATCCATCTAAGGACTGGGCCAATCTTCCTCATCATTTCATGGTGCTGTGAGCCCTGCACATAGAAATAATCAAATATTTATTGAATGAATGAATGACTGAATGAAGGAATGAATAAAAATCCAACTCTGTGGTCTGAAATATACTCTCAGAGCTCTTGGGGAAGGATCGTACATGGGAGGGCACAAACATAACAAGCTGGCATTTGAGGAAGTATTTGAAAGGAAAGGCAGGCTTTAAAAAGGAGGAAGGAGAGGATTAGGAAGGTGTATTTAAGAGATAGAGAAACGATGGCAGGAGGAGGTGGGTGGGGGAATTGTGGGCACAAAACCTGAAAGGAAGCCTGTGAACCTGGCCAGGGCTACCAAAGAAGCCCTTGTCCCAAGGTCCCCTCCAGAGGCCTTCTGACCGCCCTCAGCGCCCACCTCCCACCTCCAGCTCACCCCTGAGGCCAGCGCAGAGGTGTCTCCTCTTACAGGAGTGCATTCTAATTGCAAAATCATATCCTCGTTTTTCAAGGAGAGCCAATTCCTCCAGTTCCGAGTGTGGGGGCCTTTTCTGGCCTATGGGGACCTATTCTGGTCTCTGGGGGTGAGTTTCCAGGAGCTCAGGGACTGAGCGGGGAGGGCAGCTCTCTAGAAGGTACACTTTGGCTGACTTAGGGCAGGGTGCTGAGACATGCAGGTGTCAAAACCTGGCCCAGATTGCCTGGAGCTGGAAGAGCCTTCCAAGAAATGAAAATCCCACCCCTCCCCCGCCTAGGCCTACACAACAGCCCAGTCATAGGGGCCCCCTTGGCTCCTCCCCACACCTCTCTCTACCACACCACCAAATTGTTGAGTGCAAGGGGAAACGCTACCTCCCGCAGAAAACCTAAGGGGACTTTTTTTCCCCTTCAATAAACATTTGCTGAAATAACTTTTTATTGGTGGTTGTTTTAAAATGCATAGCAGAAAAAGAGTCCTGAGAATTATTTCCACCATAACTTTTGTTCAATGAGATCTGTGTCATCAGTGGGGACCTCAATTTCCTCATTTGTAAAATATGGCCTCTTCCTCGCTTTAATATTCTACAAGTTTGTGCTGCATAAGGTGTGACTGATAATTACATCTCTGCTCAAAAAGCATCTGTTCAACAAGTATTCTTTAAGTGCCAAGAGCCCAGACTGCTTTCAACATTATCAGGGATACAAAAGAAATTATTTCCTTCCATTTTTAAATAAATGCAATCATATATTTGGCACATTGAGTGCCAAACATAAGCTCAGCACATGGTAGGTGCTATAGGAGTTTAAAAATTTTAAGATACTGTCCCTACTGATAACTTCAAGCATGTTGGAATGATAATGCATATGTGAAATAAGGAGAAACATTTTAAATGGCATGTAATTAGATGTTAGAAGGGAAACGCTAGCTGAGGTCAGAAGAGGGAGAAATCCCTGTGGGTTTGACCCATCTGAGAAGGTGACAAAGTAGGGGACTTGAGTTGACTGAACCATAATGTTGATGGTTATGATGGTGATGGTGGTGGTGGTGGTGATGAATACAGCCAAATGTATTGGGCTTGTGGCAGGTATTGATATGGTCCTTCATAAGATCATATTTAATCTTCATATAAACTCTCTAATGTAGGGACCATTATTGTCCTCATTTAACTGTTGAGGAAACTGAGGCCCAAACTTTTTTTTTTTTTGAGATGGAGTTTCGCTCTTGTTGCCCAGGCTAGAGTGCAATGGCGTGATCTCATCCCACTGCAACCTTCGCCTCCTGGGTTCAAGCTATTCTCCTGCCTCAGCCTCCCGAGTAGCTGGGATTACAGGCACCCGCCACCATGTCCGGCTAATATTTTTGGTATTTTTAATAGAGATGGGGTTTCACCATGTTGATCAGGCTGGCCTCAAATTCCTGACCTCAGGTGATCCATCCACCCCGGCCTCCAAAAGTGCTGGGATTATAGGGGTGAGCCACCACACCCAGCCCCAAACATTTTATGGAAGAATCTAACCAACCTATATAGCAACACCTTCTGGGAGTGGGAGGCGGGGATGAAGAAGAAAGAAAATGTGGAGAAGGGTCTTCGGTTTTCCTAGAAGCAGCATTGTGTGAGTGCAAAGTGAAAACATCTTTGTAGTATAATATCTAATGCATATATTTTCAGATTAAACCCTCTCTTAAAAATAACTTGAGGCCTCTCTAGACTGTACATTTTTATAGCTATAATGTACTCTTTCAGATCTGAGCAAATACCACAAACTCATCTCAGATCTTATCTCTGACAACCTGGTTTGACTTTCATGATAGTTGGGAAGCCTGTGTTAAAGGAGAGGGGATTTGAGGAGACTCGCGATTTTGTGATTGTCCCTTTTTTTCTTTGATCTTCTGGGACACCTTTTATCTCCTGTTATCTCCTAAGACTGAGTTCTAGACTAGCTTCTGTTTATTTATTTATTTATGTATTTATTTACTTATTTATTTAAAGGATAGGGTCTTGCTCTGTAGCCCAGGCTGGAGTGCAGTGGTGCAATCATAGCTCACTGAAGCCTCAAACTCCTGAGCTCAGATGATCCTCCTGTCTCAGCTTCTCAAGTCGCTGCAACTACAGGTGTGTGCCACCACACCTGGCACTTTTTTTTTTTCTGAGACAAGGTCTCACTCTGTCATCCAGTCTGTAGTGCAGTGATTCAATCTTGGTTAACTGCAACCTCCGCCTTTTGGGTTCAAGTGATTCACCCACCTCAGCCTTCCCAGAAGCTGGGACTACAGGTGTGCAACACCATGCCCAGCTAATTTTTGTATTTTTTTGGTAGAGCTAGGTTTCACCATGTTGGCCAGGCTAGTCTCAAACTCCTGACTTCAGGTGATCCACCTGCCTAGGCCTCCCGACGTGTTGGGATTACAGGTGTGAGCCACTGCTCCCAGCCACGATGGGCTATTTTATTTTTGTAGAAATGGAATCTCGCTATCTTGCCCAGGCATGGCCTCAAGTGAGTCTCCCACCGTGGCTTCTTGAAATGCTGGGATTACAGGCATGACCCACTGTGCCTGGCCTCACTCATTCATTCATTTATTAACCCAAGATTTATTTGTTAATCACCTATGATTTAAAATTTAATATGACTAAAACATCATCTTTCATCTAAAAAAGTTTGATCAGGATTTACGATCCTGGTATCAATTTCAGGAACCCCCTATATATGGATGACCTACACAATGACATCCTCAACCTGGGCCTTTTATCCTCTCTCCATGTGTTTTCAGGACATATTTTAAAACATAATATTCTGGAAGCAGAATGCATATGCATCAGGTTTTCCCTAAATCACTCATGTCCTCATTTCCCCATTTTTATGAATATTATTCATCTTCTTGGGCCTCTAGTCGGTCATCCTTTATGGGCAGGGATGATCTCTTCGTTTTTGCTTGGCCTCCTCAAATAGGGTGGCACGTGGTGCATGGCTCATAGCAAACTTCAAACAAGATTGTCTGACTAAGTCATTTAAATGACTAACTGAATCCTGAGCGGTGAGAAGGCACTCAGTACAGTTCTGTATTTAGTCTCGCAGAGGTTGAGTGGCATGTGATAGATGAGGCAAGAATAGCAAACCGATAAAATTCCATGGTGTCAGTTGAGCACTCCTTTATAAGCTTGACTTTGGGTCATTTTATTCACATATTCTTCAGCATTCTTTTATTGACCATTGTCAGAAAACCTGACTCAAACCACCTTAGCAAAAAAGAGAAAGGGGCTATATTAACTCCAATACTGTGAAGTTCTAAGACCAATTTAGCATGTTTTCATGGCATATTAGAGATTCAGGAACTCAAATGATAATCTCATGCCTATTTCTCTTTTTCCATGTCTTGGCTCTCTTTAACTCTCTGTGTTGGTTTCTTTCTCAGGCAGGCTTAAAAAGTGGCCATCCACAGCCACAAACTACCTTCATACGCTGGTACTTTAAAGGAAAGGAACCCCTCTCTTCCTTGGTATTTAGATGTCAAATCTCAAGGAACACTCTAATTGGCCCTGTTTGAGTCATGTGCCCATCCCTGAACCAATCACTATGGCTTTGGGTATGGACTACTCTAATTGGCCAATTCAGGTCACACTCCTCACATCTGGATGGGGGCAATGAGGCCCCTCCAGGGCCACAGGGAAGAGGGAGAGAAGTAGTTCTCCAAAGAAAGGAATGCTGAGAACAACATACATCAACTATACTCCTCCTCTCCCTATATCCAACTGCCCCAGCAATTTTTTTTCTAATAGAGATGGGATCTCACTATATTGCCCGGGTTGCTCTTGAACTTCTGAGCTCAAACAATTCTCCTGCCTCAGCCTCCCAAAGTGCTAGGGTTACAGGTATAAGCCACCATACCTGGCCTTTTTTTTTTTTTTTTTTTTGAGACAGGGTGGTCTCACTCTGTCACCTAGGTTGAAGTGCTGTGGAGTGGTCACAGCTCACTGTAACTTCAGACCTTCAGACTCCTGGGCTCAAGCCATCCTCCTGCCTCACCTTTCCAAATAGCTGGACTATGGCCACATGTCACCATGCCCCGTTTTTTTGTTTTTTGTTTTTAATAAGTTTTTTTTTTGTTTGTTTTGTTTTTGTAGAGACAGGGTGTTGCTATGTTTCCTAGGCTGGCTTCCTACCTTGGCCAGCTAAAGTGCTAGATACAAGTGTGAGCCACCACACTCAGCCTGCTCCAGCATTTTAACCAGAGAAGTTACCATTTCTTCATCCTCCAAAAACTTTATTGTGTTAGGAGATTAAAGAGAAGACGCTAGGCTTTTCCAAGAGATGGCTACATTTGTATGGATGCTGATTTATTCTTAAACCTTTAGACACATTTTATAACATTCTCACTGGTGGTCATTGGAAGAGAAGCCTTCCCATTCCTAGCTCACAAGTTTTCTTCTCAAATATTTTAGCCTTGAATATTTATATAGACACACACATCTATATGTATGTATATTCATATATATATAAATGTTTCAAAATGTTAAATTAGACATCCCCCCACCCCCCTTCCCAAGTCACTACCACTCCAGGGAAGAGCTTGGGAGGCTTGTTTCTCCTGGTGGGTGTTTGATTGATCGAGGGAAGAGCAACAGGAAGAAATCACCATAAACAGGTTTATGTAATTTGCAGACTACAATAACAGCTAGTTTCAACTTCATGTTTGATTTCATGATACCATCCTGCTTTTCATCGTAAGAATTCTGCATGGCATAAGTTTTTGTTTCAAGCAGAGCAAAACATTTGTTTTTGAAAACTGTGTGATAACTCCATGGATCACCAGGGACATCTGAAAGACTGATATTGAGATTGGCTTTATCTATACCAGGACTTGCAAAATCAAATGCCCCCAAGGGCTAGGCAGGCTGGGTGGAGACTGTGTCAAACTGGGTGTTTAAATCCCATTTCAAGGGGCAGCTTCTAGTGGGCTCCAGCCTATTGTTGCCATAAGGAAGTGCATGCTGTGGCAGATATTAATTGTTTACTATTTTCTGGTTCCTTTCTCCTCTGTGGTCCATGGGAGGACTGAGATTCCTTGCATCTTTGAAATTAAGAATGGCCATGTGACTTGCTTTGGCCAGTGAAATGTAAGCTAAAGTGATGTATGTCACTCCAGGAGGAAAGATTTCACTGCTAGTGTTCGGCCCTCTCTACTTCTTTTTCTCTGCCATGGTGGCTGTGAGTGCACTTGTTGATATGAAGGTATCAATACTGAGGCATCATCTATAAGACAGCTGCCCTGGAGAATCACCTCAATCCACAGTTGTCTTGTGTGAGTAGGAAGTAGCCTTTCTTTTGTTAAGCCAATGAGTTTGGGGGGATATTTGTTATTGCAGCAAAACCTAGCTTATCCTGACTATTACATATGCCCAATGTTGCCTGACTTTGATATTTTTAAAAGAGAAGCTTGAAATCTAGATATTTTATATGAAATCTTTGCTATATTAGAAATATATATTTTTCTACAATTATTTTTTTGAGATGGGGGTCTTGCTATGTTGCCTAGGCCAGACTTGAACTCCTCGGCTCAAATGATCCTTCTGCTTCAGTCTCCTGAGTAGCTGGGACTACAGGTGAGCACCACCATGCCTGTCTTTTTAAAAAATACGAATTTAAGGTTGAAGCCAGAAAAGCCAGATTTTCAGCCTGCCAGCTACGCGTTTGCAATTTTGGTCTATACAATTTGAGTAGAGACTGGAGCAGCAAGCCTGTCTGAACGCCTACAGTGCTTATAGCCTATGTCACATCATTAGCTCTTAGCTACTCTTGGTCTTGCTATTCATTAGTTTGTAAATCATTTTTCCTAATTAGATGGGACATAGAACAGGTGAGAAATCATGTCTTAAACTTTGTGTACCTTGAAGGTACATGATAGATTTTCAGTAAATACTAGGATAAAGACTAGTTGATTGGCTGATTACTCAGAACTATCACTTTCTCCTTTGATTTTGGAGGAGCAGGTCTGGGGAATTCATTATTTTACCTCACCATTTCAGTTTTCCCCTCTTTGCGAAGAGCTTGGGATTCATCAATCTCCATTAAACTTTAAAATGAAATAGTCCACATAAGTCAGAGATGCAAAACCCAATGTATTAATTAGGACTTTTCTAATTGCAAGTAATAGGAAACCCAAATTCAAACTGCCTTGGGTAAGACATAATTTACTGATTCCTATAGCTAAAACCTGCAGAAGTCAGGATGATGTCAGGCATGCCTGAATTCAGGAACTCAGGCAATGTCATTGGAACTTGATCTGTCTTTCCCTCCGTGGCTTGGCTCTACTCTTCCTCCCATTATCTTCACTCTCAGTAGATCCCTTTCACGTGGTGGCTTCTGGCAGCTTCTCTTTCCAGCAGATCCACAAAATTCCCAGTCTCATGAGATTTTCTTGGGATACATGACGATCTCTCAATCAGTCCATTGACTAGGGCTGGGTGTGTTAATCAGGACTTTTCTAGTTGTGATAGGAAACTTAAATTCAAACTCCCTTAGGCTGAGTCACTTGTCTGTCCCTAAGAGCCAGTGTTAGATCAGCTCCATCCAGCATCCAATGTCTGCATAAAGGACCCAGTTTATGGCTTCTCCCTCTAGCCTCTCCCAGAGGCAGTGACTATGTAGAGGGGCCTAGTAGGGAGTATGTGGCCGGAAGGGAGGCCTTGAAGCTGTGTTCTTACAGCATCCTATATGAAATTGAAAAACATCCATATCAAATAACAGAGAAGATCTAATGGAGATTACAGGGAGGTAGAGGGGACTAAAGACCTCCCAAGTCACCCCTTGGTGCCACCCCTGTAACATATTTTATCTGTGGGGGAAGCAAAGGCCCAGTAGGACTGCTGGTGGCCCAGCCACAGTCCAAAACAGGCCCTAGAGAGGACGCGCTCTAACAACACACCCTAATTATTAGTCCCTGAATATAGATCAGTTTAGTTTATCCAAAGCCCCAGTTGAAGACACATCAAGTAGTATTGCCTCTGTTCCATGTTTTGTTCCATATAAACGTCCAGACACAGGTCTCATGGGAGAAACATCATGAGGCAGTTTCACAGTCCCTGGCTTTGATCTTTATGCTGTAGGAAAGGTGTCATTGGCCTTTCTGGGGCGAAGAGTCATGCTCTTCCACGAGAATATCAAATTACTGCTCATTTTCCAATGTATATTCTTTCAGGGCTTTGCTTTCTTCTTACCTGCCCACACCGATGCTGTGAGGGAGACTGCTGATGGCGAAGGTGAAAATGATCAGGCAATGTCATTGGGACTTGGTCTGTCTCTCCTTCCATTAGCGCAATTCTTTTGTCCAGAAAGATTTCACTGCACTGGGGAAATAAGGAGAATAAAGTCTCATGCACTCACTCACATGAGAGAGACATGCATGTTCGGGTTTGCTCAATTGCACCCATCTGTCTCAAGTCTTGTTGTTTCTTTCACTCTGAGCATCTGCACTCCAAGAAGGCATGAACTTTTTCTTTCACTTCCTCTCTTCTATGAGTGATGACCTGACATCACTCTCAGAAGGAGGCCGAAAGTCGCTGAGTATAAAAATCGTCACTCCTATCTGGCTTAGGCAGAAGGTAGGGGGCTCGATGGGTACTCAGGAGCTCTGGAGGTAGGAGATGCCACCTAGGGAACCCCGTTCTACCTGAGGGCTCTGTGTCTTTGCTTTTGTATACTGGAGGGCACCATGGATGTCGCCTTCCCTCTGGAGTCCCCTTCACCATTTCCTCTCTAGAAGGATGGAAGGTGGGAGTGGGGTTGGCTATTGAAGCTGTAACGGGGAAGAAGGCCACTTGGGGTCTGCTGAGGGCTGGGTCTGCTCACTGCTGTGTCCGGAGTGGAAAGGAGAAGCCCGCTGGAGCAGGGTACAAGCCCAAGGGTCAAACTGTGCCAGCAGTAGAGCAAGCCACGGTCTCAGGCTGCAGCCCTAGCGGAGGGCAGGCTGGTGCAGCGAACCACCTCGGGGCCTAAGGGCGCTGGCGGGGGCCGGTGGGTAGGGGTAGGAGTCCCCAAATGCCTTCATCTCAGCCCAACCTTCTCCACCGAAAAATAAAGCAGGCTGGCGATATCGCCTCCTCACCCGCTCAGTCCTGAAGTGTCCAAGGATGAAACTGTGCGGAAATTCTCCCTGTCGTTCTCAGTTTGGGGGGGAAGCGCCGGGACCGAGGTACATGGCTAACACAGGCTGTGCGTGAAGGGGCTTTTGACTTGTCCCCCGGCCCCGGCCTCTCGCGTCTCCCTCCTAGGGCTGCGGCTGCTGCTGCCTGGCGGGCACAAGCCGGGCGGCGGTGCGCGGGGGGTGCGCTTACATAACCGCTCGCCGCGTCCTGCTTTCTCGCGCGCTCCTGCACCGTGGGGTGGCGGAGCCGGGGGACTGCATGGAACCCGGGACGCCCCCGCGGGGAGAGGAGCGCGAGCGGCCGCGGGAGGAGGGCGCCCAAGGCGGCGGGGGAGGTTAAGGTCAGTGGGTGTGAAGCGCCGGCTCCACACCCCTCCTCCCCGGTCCCCTCCTTCCCTTCCTCTCCGTCCCCCTCTGACGTCTGGAGCTGGCAGCTCGGCCGGTTCCGCATTCCCGACCCCTCCCCGCCGCCCAGGGGCCGCTATATAGCCGGGGCTGATGCAACCCGTCCCGCCGCCCGCCACAGCCTGCGGGAGGGACGCTCGGCGGCCGCGACGGGGGGCGCTGGCGGCGGCGGACGCTGCAGCGGCGGCGGGGCTGGCGCCGCGGCGGCTCCCGGGCCGGGACAGGCCTGGGCACCGGGCGGAGCTCCGCGGCCGGGAGGCAGCGGCGCGGAGCGGGCACGGCGCCTGCAGCCGGGCCCGGGCCCCGGCCCCGGGGGCGCCGCCTCCGCCCGCAGCTTCTGCACGGTGGGTGCGAGGGCGCGCGCTGGGGGCGCCGGGACGGGCGGGGCGGGGCGCGGCGCGGGCACCTGGGACGGCCGCCCCCGCGCGGGCGGAGCGCGAAGAGCCCCAGCCCAGCCCCGCGGGGAGGCTCCCGCAGCCCAGGGACCTCGAGCTTTCCCAGCGCCGGGCGCTGCAGCCGAGCCCCTCCCGCGAGGCGCCCGGCAGCCCGAGGCTTCCTTTTGGTTCCCGCCCCGGGACGGGAGTCTCCGTCCGCTCCCTGGGCAGCCGGGGCGCTCCCTCCTTCTCCCTCCCGCGCTCTCCTCCCCCGTCCGTTTGCAGGGAGGTGCTCTCCTCTGGCGGCGGGGAAGGCGGGGTGAGTGGGGAGAAAACTGCCCGCGGAGACGGGCTGTGCGGGTGGAGATGGAGGGTGAAGGGCCAGGGAGGTGCGGGGTTGGGGTGGGAGTTAGATTGTGGAGGGATGACAAGGACCTCCTGGCAGGGAGGAAGCGCGACTCCCGGAGGACCCGGACCCGGAGGAGAGTATTGAGAAGGGCTCGGGATTTCCATCCAATGAAGGCAGCTTCTCTCATGGCCATTGCTTTGGAGCTCTGCGCTGAGAGGGGATCTAGGGGTGGCCGGGGTCCCCTTTGGGCTCTCCTGTCTCCCACGCCAGGTTATATAAGGAGGCAAGCAGGCTCCTGTAGGTAACCAGCCTCTCCCTTGCCCAGCCCAGCTTAGAAGGCTCTCCTCTGCTCCTCCCCTCAAAGGAGGTTGTCAAGGGGTAGGGGTGCAGTGAGGGGTGGGAGAGTGTGGGGGTGGATTGGGCCTTCCACCTGGACCCCTGGACCCTGGGATGGCAGAGCCAGGCTTTGCCTGGATCAGTGGGAGGAGCAGGGAAGATGAGGAGGCTGGGGAAGATGGGGAGGTCCTGGCTCTTTTGCAGGGATGGAGAGACTGGTGGAAGGAGAAATCAACTGACCCCCTTGGGTCATCTCCAGTTGCAAGATGGCCTGGCCCTTGCCCAGGGTGCTGCCCTCCCTGTTGGAATCCAGGGCATGGGGCTCTGGCCCGACCACGTGTGCTTAGGGCAAATGTGCTCAGGTCTGTATCTCAGAAAGGGCTTGCAGCCTGCTTAGGCGTGTGTACCCAGGCTTAAATCTTGGTGGTCTCTCCCTAGGGTCTTAATTTGAGGAGCATCAGGAATTGGGAAGCTTTGAACCATGTTTGGGCACATTTGTACCCAAACGTCCTTTAAGCCCTTGATAGAAACTGCGTTCGCATATCATCTCCCTTCCCCCAACCATCCTTCCCTGAGGGTTTTAAAAAACACTTCCCATTGCTTTTACCTTTCCAGCAAATCTGGCTGCAGCTTGGATGGATGGCTTATCTTCCTTTGCAGGTTTCTAGGGGAGAGTTTAACCAGGTATCAGATGTGAGAGTGGCTCTGATTTTATATAAACCTGAGGATCCAGGAAGAGAAGCAAAATCTATTCTCATACCTCTGGGTGGTTAAGGTTTTGCCTTGTTTAGAGCAGGGAGGATGGATTTCTCAAAGACTCTTCTGTTCCCTTCTACTTTGGCTTTGGTTCAGAGCTGCAGGCAGCTCCAGAATCTTCCTGAAGAGCTGGGTGCTGTGTGATTTGAAGGGCTGCAGGAAGTCATGGGTGTGTAGACCTCTGGCTTTTCTCCTAGGTTGGCTGCAGCCACCTCCAAGGAGATGTGTTGCAAAGTGGTGACAATGCCCCCTAGGAAGGGTTTGGATAAGGGTCTCCCCACTCACCCACTGCCTAACTTTTGCAGCTACCAGGGAATGCTCCTCCTGACTCCCTGGGTTTGTTGTCATCTCCCTACCTGTTTGCAGGATGTGTGGGCATTTTTTCCAACGTGCAGAATCCCTGGCAGGAATAGGCTCTCTGGGCCTCATTTGTCGTGGGGCTACTGGTGTTGCAATGGGCTGTCTCTCTCGAGTGTCTGTTTCCAGCTCCACTCTGGAAAGAAGGGGGCCAACGCCGACTCTAGGCTGGCCTGCTCTGTATTCATTCAGCCCCAGCTCAACTTGAGCAATCAGAGCCAGGGTTGAGGGCAAGCTACATTCTTTTCTGCCTTTCTGCTGCAGGATGCAGTTTGCTATTTTTCCATGCGAATGAATTATGTTTAAAACCGAAATGGGAGGAAGAGAAAAATGGAGTGAGTGTATATGAGTATGTGTGTGTGCATACCTATAGGCAGGGGAGGGCAGCAGGCACATTATTTTTCCATTTTCCTTTAATTAAGGCTCTGTGGAGGTGTGTTTGAAAACAGAGGGTCTCCTATGCCTTTGAGGAGGGTGAGAACGCTGTTTTGGCTGCATCCCGGGCCATATGCAGCGTATGGTGGCCAATGAAACCGGGCCTGGCTCATTCTGTTGCTTGTCTTGGCAGTCGGTTCCATGGCTTGTATTACCAGCTCTGGAACTTAGGGGCTGCCAAGCTCCATGTGCCTGTGTATGTGTGTGTGCGTGTGCATGTGTGTGCACACGCGTTCTTGTGTGTGTGGTTTGGCCTCTCGGAACTCAGCAGAGACAAATGCCTTAGCGACCCAGTCTTGGAATTTTCAGACTGTGTTTCTTTACTTATTGCTGGCTGTGGGAGGCCTGGCCAGAGCCCACCATTCTTAGTTGTTGTTGTTTTTTAGTCTATTTTCCTGCTGCAGCCCACGGGATTTAGTTGCGGAGCTCCATTTGCAAAGCTTCAGCTGGCCAGGGCATTTTTTAAAAAAAGACCAGGGCGGTTATCACACCTTGTGTGTATGTCTGTATTAGGTGTGGTATTGTTAACCCCTGCCAGCCACCAAGGACCAGAGCTGGCATGAAGCAGAAGGGGAAATAGAAAGCTTGTCCAGTGGTTGTATGCTCCCAGCTTCCTCTTGCTGCCTGGGTTAAAGATTCCTGGCAGAGATAACTTCATATGTATTTATTGAGCACCTACATTAGGCAGAGGACAAAGCTATGTTATAGGCAAGGCCTTGGAAGCATTTCTCTGGTCTCCAGGGAAGAGCAGGAGTTCCCTGGGGGTTGGTTCCAGGTTCTTCTATGGCTGGGATGGCTGTGCAGGGATCACGGCTGCCAGTGTTCAGTGGCTTCTCTTGAACCTAGCTACCCCTCCTTGTCTTCTTATGAAGCAGTGCAGGGATGGAGTAGATTAAAGGGCACAGGAGATGCTGGCTTTCTGCCTTGGGGCAGAAATGGAAACCTAGTTCTTGATGGCACCTTGTTGCCAGTGTCTGTGCAGCCATGTTCTGGCCTGCAGGGTGGAGGAGACCTTAGAGGGAACCGAGGCCGAGGGCAGGTGCTGGGCCCCATTTCTGCACCTTCTACACAGCCCTGACCTGGCACCCTTTGTTTCTGTTCTTCAGTCAACTGCCAGGATGCAAGATGGTCCTGCCCCCTTGGGGTTTAGAGCTGGAAAGTGGGAGAGTGGAGAATCCTCTGGGAAGAATCCTCTTCATGGCTGCAGGAAAGAGAGACTAGTCCAGAAGGGACCTTGAGGGGTCATCTGGCACTAGTGCCCCTCCAGGAAGGAAGGCCCTGGTGGCCACACTGACTTCACTCTTAGTATGTGCAGGCACTGTTCCAGGTACTTTCCAAGTATTAACTAATTTAATCCTCTTGACAGCCATACAGGGCAAATAACATTGCTATTCTTTACAGCTGAGGAAAGAGAGGCACAGAGAGGTTAGGGAACTTGCCCAAGGGCACACAGCTAGTAAGGGGCAGAGCTAGGATTCACACTCAGGTGATCTGGCTCAAAAACTGCCACTCTTAATTAACCCCACCTTCCTCTTGGCCTGCAGAGCTGGGGACAGCCATCTGAAGAGGGCCTTTTTCTGCTCGCCTTCACTCTCAGTCTTGGGGCCTTCCCCATCATCTTGCTTCTCGCCTTCTGGATCTCCTTGACTTTTGGAAGCTGCGTGACCTACGTCATTCAGATTCCAAGAGAGAGGTCATCCTGGGTGATTCCTTAGCTCCAAGAAGAGGCTTTGTGGTTGATTCTCCAGGATTCATGGTAGCAGGTACTATGCGCCATGACCACTGGCCTGGCACCTTTCTGACCTTCTCTGTGGACTCCTGCCCTCTGCATCCTGTTCTCTCCTGGGAATCTTCCCAGGCTCTGGCTCCCAAGATCTTCCACTTCTCTTGTTGAGTCTCAGTCGCCATTGCCCATGCCCTGCCCTCGACTTCTAACCCCTTATTTCTCATGGGGCTTGCCCCTGTAAACTCCTGCCCTCCTTGACTTGTCACTCTCACCTCCACATTCTCTTAGCACCAAGCCTTGAGCCTTAGGCCATCTGCACCCACGTGCACACCTATTCCTGTTCCTCATGGCAGCCCAAGCCAGCTGCTGGCCTGGAGGGGAGCTTACCTTCTCAAAGAGGCCCAGGAGTTTTATAGCCTCCTTAAAACCTTTGTTTCTATGGACAGAAAGTTCATGATGCAGATGCGGTTGCTCTTAACCTGTTTCTTTTTATTTGCCTTTGCCATTCTGGATGAAAATGCTGATTGTTGGGCACTTTCTAGCAAGAATGGCCCTTATACATTTGACCCATAAAATAAGACTGTTATTATTTATAGACACTTCCATTAAAAAAAGATTTAAGGACCGGGCGTGGTGGCTCACGCCTGTAATCCCAGCACTTTGGGAGGCTGAGGCGGGTGGATCACCTGATGTCAGGAGTTCGAGACCAGCCTGACCAACATGGAGAAACCCCGTCTCTACTAAAAAATTAGCTAGGCATGGTGGCGCATGCCTGTAATCTCAGCTACTCAAGAGGCTGAGGCAGGAGAATCACTTGAACCCGGGAGGCAGAGGTTGCGGTGAGCTGAGATTGCACCACTGCACTCCAGCCTGGGCAACAAGAGTGAAACTCCGTCTCAAAAAAAAAAAAAAAAAAGAAAGATTTAAGGCGTTAGGTTGGTGCAAAAGTAATCGCGGGTTTTGCCATTATGCTCAATGGCAAAAACTGTGATTACTTTTGCACCAACCTAATATCTTAACAGATTTACACACAAAAAGTGAGAGAGGAAAACAAGAGGGAAAAGCTTAATAAGTTACCTTTAGCTTTTCTTTTCTCTGAAATGACACTTCATGTTAGTATCTCCCAGGAGGGTCTATTTTCTAGACTTGACATGTTTTGTGTGTGTGTATGGCTTTTCTTCTGCTTGTACAATGCAGTGCCCACAGGCCACTGAGGAAGAGTAGAGAGTACAGCTATCAGACCTTTCAGACCTTTTTTTTTTTTTTTTCAAGTTCTTTCCTCTTGGATCCATCTGGTCCCCATTTTCTTCAAGCTGGCTTTCAGGGAGCTGCATCATAATCTTAGGATCAACAACCGCTTAGGGTCCACGGTGACCTTCTGAACCTCGCCTGTCTGATTCATGCCTTGCTAGTCAGTCGCCATCTTGGATGTGTGCTTCACCCAGCTTTCCTTCATTGGCTGGCTTCCAACTTATTCCTGGTCAGTGTCCGGCATTGCCAAAGTCTTCTTGGATTCCAGGCCTATATTTTGAGGCATAAGCCCCATTTCCCAGTGTTGGTGTTCTGCCAATGGATAGAGCTTGCTCCTTATTTATGCCCCCTAGTTACTCATGGAGACACCGAGGATGTTTATCTGCCTTTCAGACCTCCTGGGCCCTGAAGGGAAAAAACTCTGGGTTCTTCTCCTGAAGCTTTTAGTGCGTAGTTCTTCTTTTCCTACTAAATTGTTTCCGTATGGAACAACCAGTGTGGGAGATGATTTCACCTCTTGTCATCTTTCCTAAGTCTTCCTTGAAGTGGGTAAGTTCCTTCTGGCTGTTATTGGTTCCTTGCTGCTGCCACCTCCACCACCCCTCACTCCCCCTTTTTTATAGATCCCTAAATCATATCAAATTGTTTTATTTTTCAAATCACTAAAGTTGCCTTTCTGCCTTAGATCGTCAGCCAGCTCTTTGCAGTTAATGAGGATCCAATTATGAAAGGCAGCTGCTCAGCTCCTCCATCTTCTATCCCCCACCCCCAGAGATGTTTAGGATGACTTCTGGCTGGTGAATATCAGCTGTTGTGGTTGTCTCCTAGGACTGGCATGGCTGAGGGCTTTGTGGTTTATATCTGAGCAGTTAGGGGCTCTTTTGCAGGGGGAGGAAAGAGAGGGGGACTTTTGATTCTACAAAGGAAAGACTAGTGCCTTATCTCCTGCGTGAGGCTTGTCATTGGGATGGATTCACAGGCGAGCAGGAATGGCAAAATTTATGGGGCCCCTGCTCCCAGGGGGTGGCCACCCCTTCAGGGGGTTCCACAGTAGCAGAAAATTCATTATATTTTGGGATCATTTGTTAGTGTCTCATTTCTGCCATCTGTATGAGAATAAACAGAAGCTGCAAACAGAGCCTATCATTCCCGGAACAGAATGGGGTCTGGCTTCCATCTCCCAGAGATGGAAGGCTTAGGCAGGGAAATACACAGAAGCCTCTGGAGTGTTTTTCTTGGGGTCTACTGTGGGAATGAATAACTTGGAGGTGAAATTACAGCCTGATAACGAGCATCTAAGCTTCCAGAGACGGATTCTTACACCATTTGCTGAATTTTGCTCTGCTGTGAATTTGCTGTCATTTGTTCATTCATTTATTCACTTAGTTCTTACTTCAACAAGTATTATTGATGACGCTTTCTGCACCAGAAATGATGCTAAGCACTGGGGTCACCCGGGCAACAACCAGCGCTGACTGCTGCTTACCACCTGGAATCACGGCACTGCTGGCCGCGTGGCCACATGATTTGTTCCCGGCACAGTTTTGCTACAAGGAATAGGTCTTCCTGCTGGCTCCTTCCCTGTTCTCCTTAGAGGAGGCCAGGGGAGACATGCAGCTCATCTACAGTGCCCTGGAGCGGCCTCCTAGCGTGGCAGGCTGCAGCCCTCTCTGCATTGCAGGTTCCATTCCAGAGGGCTGAGAGGGGGCTCTCTTACTGCCACTAGGCTCCAGTGCAGCTCAGAGTTTGGGGGATCAGAGAACATTGAACACCCACATGTGAGAGGTCTCAGGGGCTATTTCTGTGTCTGGGCTCCCATGCAGGCTACCGTGGAGTTATTCAGGGAACTTCCTAAACCTGGATCTCCTTGGGGGGTGGAGGGTCCTCTGTGCAAGACAATGACCCTCTACTATGGGCTGGTGTCTGAAAGCCCACCATGAGAAAGTCATTCCTTCTGCTGAAGGCATCATTACCTATTGGACCCCAGGAAGGGAAACAAAAAAGGAAGGGTGAGAAAGCTTTGGTCTAGAACCCTGGGACCAGGAGTCGAGCCCTGGCTCCAATCCTCTCCAGCTGTGTGACCTTGGGGAGGCCATTTAGCCTCTCTGAGCCTTAGTTTCCTCCTGTCAAAATGAGGATGTGGTTTAGATGAGCACAGGGCCTCCTTCAGCTCTAAAACTGTAACTCAATGTGATTGAGCCTCAGATCTTTTTCTGATGGCCCAGGGGACACTGGGTGAAGGAAGGAGAGAAAGGATGTGAGTGGGAAGGAGTGCTAAGAGGACCGGGTATGGGAGGCACAGTAGGTAGGGCACAGATAGAGGAGCCTGAGGACACCAAATAAAAACTCTGGGGCAAGCCAGGGAGCTATGGGCAGAGGCTTTATGACAGATGCAGCAGGCATGCTGAGGATGAAATGGCGGGTCTACTTCCCACTCCCAGGCACCTTGCTTCAGACACCTTGCTTTAGACAAAGTGATGGCCAGTGGAAACCTTTGTGCTTGAGGGTGCAAGTTACTCACACGCTTTTCCTCTTAGAGAAATAGAACTTATTGGGAAATAGACTCTGGACTTGGACAGGGAACCAAATTTCACCTTCAAAAGTGAAATGGAGATGGAGAATATGGCTTGCACTTGTGGCCAAAACAGGTACACGAATGCCTCTCTCTGGAATGATCTAGACCTGGGAAGCTGAATGGGGGCAGGTGGTTGTGGGTCACCCTCCAAGGCCACTCCAGCGGGAGACAGAGCCCAAGAACCATGTGGCCATCTGAGTACATTAACTGCCCAACAGAGAAGCATTGTCTGATGGACATCAGATCTTCCCTCTTCTGCCAAATACATCTCTCTCCATGGGAAGAGACAGGTAAAGATGGAAGGATAGGCCAAAGATTTTTCCTCAGGAGTGCTAAGCCAGTGAGTATTTTGATTTTATGGCCCTGGGCAGAAAGGTGAGAAGAGGGAGAAATGATTTCCTTTCCAGGACTAGAATCTAAGAGTAGTTTTGTATTAACATGCTACTTACAAGGCAGCTTCAAAGCTAAGACTGCACATCTGACCTCCATATTCCTAGCACCTGCTGGCTCATAGTAGGTGGTCAGTAACTGGATGGATGGGTAGGTAGGAGGAACCCTTTAAGGGACTGGCTTTATTAGCAGACCAGCTTTCTTCACTGCCATCTGTGCCTTGAAATGACCATTTCTTACCCATGAGCTTCCCCCAGTAAAGGGAAGGAAGAATTCCCTTGGTGTTGACCTGTCTAATTTACATCCTTCTTCCATGTCTGAATCTGTCTTCCCTTGTACACCTTTTCGGTCTGGCAGAGCTGGAATATGTGTTTGCTCTGAGAATGAAGAGAACATGGAGATAGCCGGGCGCGGTGGCTCACGCCTATAATCCCAGCACTTTTGGAGGCCGAGGTGGGCGGATCATTTGAGGCCAGGAGTTCAACACCAGCCTGGCTAACATGATGAAATCCCGTCTCTACTAAAAATACAAAAATTAGCTGGGCATGGTGGCAGGCGCCTGTAAATCCAGCTACTCGTGAGGCTGAGACAGGAGAATTGCTTGAACCCAGGAGGCGGAGGTTGCAGTGAGCCGAGATCATGCCACTGCGCTCCAGCCTGGGCAAAAAAAAAAAAAGAGAGAGAGAGCATGGAGGAGTTTTCTGGTACTGGGTTCCACAGGGAAAGCACATGCTGATTAATTCCACCTGCTTTGCCTCAGTCCCTTCCTCCTAGATATCACACACACTCACCTTTAACTTAGATTTGCTTCATCTCCTATTCAGGGTGTCTTAACAAATATGTAGAATAGGATGCGTGATTGGAGGGGAGGCACCATACCAGACCAAAAATAGCTTCCTCTGAAACAGGTGTGAAGGTGCTTGAGGTTCCGCCGTTATAATTCACCTTCTTCAGAGACTGTATGCTGCAATTGAAATCCCAGCTCCACCAGTTTTAACTGTGTACAACCTTGAGAGAATTATCGTTCTAAGCTTGGCTACTTCCTCTGTGTAATGACCTCTGATCCAGCCTAATGGGGCTGCAGGATTACCATGGGGCCTGGCACATACCAAAGGCTGAATACATGTTGCCTATGACTGGGTCAAGCATTGCCTTCAAAATGAAAAAGGCAGACACTTCTGGCAGTGCCAAGGGTGAGCTTGGCGTGAGTTAATTGAGCAACTTTTCCTCTATAACAGGAAGGACTATATGGCAGGAAGAGCAGCTGGGTGGGAAAGGGATTCAGGGGAATATTGGTGAAAGAAGCGACAGTCCTGGCAAGACGAGGGACTTGAGCCCTACTGGAGTCCCCAACCTGGCTGACTGTCCTGCTCTTTTCCTGCCCACTCCAGGCTGGCCTGCCACTCCTCCTGCTATGATGCCTGGGCAGATCCCCGACCCTTCGGTGACTGCAGGCTCCCTGCCAGGGCTTGGCCCCCTGACCGGACTCCCCAGCTCGGCCCTGACTGTGGAGGAGCTGAAATACGCTGACATCCGCAACCTTGGGGCCATGATTGCACCCTTGCACTTCCTGGAGGTGAAACTGGGCAAGAGGCCCCAGCCCGTGAAAAGTGAGGTGAGCGAGCCTTTTACCCCTGGCAGATTCCAGGTCTGGCCTTAAACCCACCGCGGGACCTTAACCTTGCTGTTCAAAGTGTGGTCTGAGGACCAGTAGCATCCATACCTCCCTGGGGTTATCAGAAATGTGGAATCCCAGGCCTCGCCCCAGGCCTTCTGTATCAGAATCTGCATCTTAACAAAATCCCCCAGGGATTCGTGGACATATTAACACTTCAGAAGCACTGGGCCAGGGGAGGATGTTTAACCTGTCTCTGGTTCTCCGAGGGGCGGGGGAAGAGTGATAATAATAACAGTAATGAATAGCAATATCTCGGCCATCTCTCTGGGGTGGTGGGAGGATCAGGGGAGATAATGGGAATGGGAATGTGTACATGTTTTGAAAAGTAGGCAAGAGAATGCCAATATTAGGTTATCTTTTAAAATTGTTATCATTAGTCACATCATGGCCTCCACCCCTCTTGGCCCTTTCTGCAGCTGAACCAGGGAACTTGGAGGAAGAGTAGCGTGGCCTCCCTTCCCAAGCAGCTGCCAGAGCTAGGCATGGCCTCGGTCAGCCAGCAGTGTCTGCCTTAGATGGCGTTTGCCCGGGACCCACACGTGGAGCACCCACATATGGCATTTGCAAGGAACTCCTCCTCAGGTTCCTTGCACCTGCAGCTCTCATGAGCCCTTTTCTTGGAGCACTGGTGAGCAGCAGCAGTCCCCAGCATGGCTGAGGATCTATGCAGGGCATGCCCCCGGCCACTTGCCCAGGGCTGGCCGTTTGTCTGAAGGCCTGTCCCAGCAAGGTTCCCAGCAGCGCTGTTTCTTCAGAGGCCTGCCGGAGTAGCTGCCTCCTGGAAAGGAGGAGCCTGTGGTGGGAGGTGGGGAAGAGGCTGGGATGGGGAGGGCGCAGGAAGCGGCTGAGCATCTGGGAATGGCAGCTCTGCTTGGAGGGAGAGTTCACAGGCAAAGGTGAACCTGGGGGGAGCTCGGAGGGCTGAAGTGCTGGAAGCGCCGGAGAGAGGGCTTTCTTCGTGGAGAAGGGTGTCTGGGTACCCGTAGGGGAGAGCTGGGGATATTAGGCAACTATCTCTCAGCTACCCTTCTCCTGACAAGTACCTAAAAACTGCAGAGGACTGTGGGGGGCTTGGCCGTGGTGGCAAACTGGCCATGGTGGCAAACTGGCCCTTTGCAGGCTGGACCTGGCTCTCAGATGTATTTTGTTTGGCCAGCTCAGTGTTTTAAAAGAAATGCGAACCCCCATTTCACTTGAAAATTTTGATTAAAAAATTGGAAGATCTTGTCATACACTGCCCTGTTCTGGCATGGCAATGGCTAAGTGGGGTGGACAGAGGCACTTCACTGGTTCCTCTTTCCAGTGGGCCACAGGCCCCTGCACCTCCCTGTTATTCTTGATCTTGCTTATATTGTTGGTTTTGCTTTTGCTACTACCATCTGCCTTCATTTACCTCTACTGCCTGGTCCCTGTTAGCCATTTGTGCTCAAGACACGTGGATAAGGTCCATCATAGGTACCTACTAAGGACTGTGGATTACAAGCTGTGAGTTGACAGTGATTATATTCTTCTGAATTGATCTTGTAAGCCAATGTGTTGTTGGAGCACTTCCTGGCTTATTTAGTGTTCTGTCTTCACGATGGAGGGTCCTTGTCTTTTGGCCCTCTGCTCCTCACCTTCCCAGGTCTGTAACTTGAGAGCATCTGTTTCTGGATCATTCCACAGTAAAATTGCCATTTAGAGCCAGTAGCTGAGCAGTTTCACGGGGGCACTAAGGCTGCGCATGGGGTTGATGAAGAGCCAGGTGTCTTGGGCAGAGGTCGCCAAGGTGGGATTCGCCTGGGGGGCTGAGTTGCCATCTCTCTCCTCTGCAAAAGGCACTGGAGGAACTCTTCCCCCTTTTTTTTTTTGGAAAAGCCACTTTTATTTGGGTTGGGTATTTTTACATTTTACAGCCACCCCCAAATTGGTGGCATCTGCCCTGTACCCGACAGTGACGTGCTGTCCTCACAGGCACCCACAGACGTGCACCATCCAGGCCGCAAAAATAACAAGCCGTTTTTAGGGCATATTTGCATGTCCTCTCCCTCGCTGTCAGACTGCAGTGTTGTGGGGGCGAAGAGGCAGATGGAGCTGCGAGATTGTACCGATGTAGAGAGATGCCAGCCCCGCACTGCGAACCGACCTCCAAATGCTTCCTAGGTCAGACCCCAGGGGTGGGGAGAGCTAATTCTTGGAGTAACTAAAACCTAAAGGGGGTTGGGGAAAGAAACTTGCAACTGAAGAATCTATGGTCTAAAGATTTATTTGCATATGGCAAACTGCCTGGAGTGAATTTTCATATTGGCATTTTAGACTAGTAAAAGTTTCTTGAATAATAATCAGATACTAGCTCATTAAGCATTTAATATGTCCCAGGTCCTGCACGAAGTGCTTAACATGCATGACTTCATTCACTCCTTATTCAGTCCTGGAGTCCAGGTTACCTCCATAGTAGAGAAGAGTTTGAGGTCTAGGGAGGGGGTTCAGTCACTCAGGGTCACACTGCTGGGAAGTGATAGCCCTGGGGCCTGGTGTGGTGGACGATGCCGCCATTACAGCCGGGTCTCACTTGTGCTGAGCTAAGTCCTAGGCACGGTACTAGGTCTCTTTGTGAAGCACCTCATTTACCCTGCACAAGTACCCTCTGAAGTAATTAGTGTTGTTGTGGTTGTTGTTATACCCACATTACAGATGAGGTCAACAAGGCTGAGGGAGGTCCAAGGTCACTGGCTGAGAAATGAGCTCAGGCAGTCTGCCTTGAGCCCAAGCTTTAACCATATGCCGTGTGGCCTCCCATGACTCTATACCCCTTCCAGGCTTCTAACCAGAGCTCTGTTGAGCTGGGGAGCCTGGATGAACCTGGCCCCAGAATGTTCGATCATTTTGATGATATTGCCCGATGAGTGCTGAGCCCTGCAGTCCTGAAGCCTTATTGTCTCCTAGTCCCGAGAGAGAGAGAGAGAGAGAGAGAGAGAGCGAGAGAGCGAGAGAGCGAGCCGGCTGGGCCGCTGTGCAGGCAGCTCTGTCAGAGCTGGTTCTTGGGCTGTTTGCCTTGCAGAGGCCAGCAGTCTCCTGGGCTCTGTCCAAACGCATGGAGCAATTCAGTAAAAGAAAATGGGAGAATTAAGTTCAACGACAGGTTTTGTGAATTATAAAGTGCTTTGTGCTGATGTCATTATTATTACATGGTCAACACATGACGTTAAACTGTTTTGGTGCCAACTGCTTGCCTGCAGTCCGTTTGTTCAAGCCATATTTGTTAAGCATCTACTATGTGCTGAGCACTGCACCAGGCACTGGGAACAGAGCTACAGATAAAGCAGTCAAAGCCTTACATCTCTTGGCGCTGTATGTTGCAGTGACGGCATCCAAAAGTAAGTAAATTAATACACAATATATAAGGTGAGTTAGTGGTCAGCACCATGAAGAAAAATTAAGCAGACCAAGGACGTGGCAGTGGCAAGACTGCTCATTTTGATGGTTGGCCAGGGACCCTGGGAACGTCATTTCCTGGGTTGTGGGATTTTTAAAGCTGTTGCTTCTTTCTCCTTTCTTTTCTAGTATTCCCTTTCAGGACAGCTTTGCTCTCTGGCTTTCTCCAGAGCTTTCCTTCCTTGACTTTTCCTCTGTAGCCCCTCACAGCTGGACTCCTTCACCAACCAGTCCCTATTGGCCTGAAGATCTTGGCCCTTCCCAGGTCATCTCCCAGGGAGCTGTGGCTGTGGTGGTCACACCCTGCCTCTGGGTCTGGAATGCATTTTCAGTTGGGAGGGGAGGGAGGCCCGAAGCCCCACCCTTGCACACACACATACACACACCAGACACTTACTAATCAACCTGCTAGACAGGACCCCTCACCCTCTCGCCACCTCTCAGTGCTCTAGAGGGAACTCAAGAGTTCAAGGGAGGCTAAACTGGATGACCTTTCAGGACAGAGGCTGCACACTGTCGTTAAGGGGCAGGAGTCGGCCTGCAGATGAATCTTATTCACAGGGTGGTTTGCTTTTTCTTTCTTTTTTAACAAAATCACAGTGTGGTTTTCTTTTTCTTTTTTAAAAAATTGAATGTATTGCCATTTAAAAGCCGGGAAATGTGGACTCTCTGGCTTCTTTAAAAAAACCAGAATATCTAGCCACTTAAGGCCACACCCTTATACACAAGAGGTTGGAGCTGAGGAGCAGATGCCTGCTGTATTTGTGTACAGCCTTGAGTTCACCGCAGTCCCCACTACTCACTGATGTCTTACCCCCAGCCCACTTCACACCGTCCGTGTTGCCAGCCTGATTTTGAGTCTGTGTCCCATGTTTATGTCCTACAGACCTTGCTTGTTTGTTTGAACATTATGAGCTGTGTCAACTTGGCAAGTCACTTAAACTTTCTATTCCTTGATCGCTCTACCTCCCAATTCTTATCTCCAGCCATTGTTCATTAGGTTTTGCTATTTCCGAATTTCGTTCACTTCAGGCAGAAAAAAAGAAAATACAACAAAAATCAAACCAATCATTCCCAAACGTGGCTGGTCATCAAAACACCTTGGGAAACTTATTAAAAAATATAAATTTCCAGACCCCACCCGAGGCCCATGGAATCAGAATCTCCGAGGGTAGAGTCCTGGGAAGCTGTATAGCTAGTAGGCTCAGAGATGACTCAGCTACTTTTGGGAATGTGACTCTATGCGGTTTCTTCCTCTCCTCAGGCTCCTCTGATCCTTGTCAGGGAGCTTTCTGAGGTTGTCACCCTGAGGAATCGGTGCGTACGTATCATCATGGACTGCCCTTTCCAACGTAGGGCAGTTTCCCTCCAGGGCCCCTGGAGAACATTCAGACGGTTTTCCCCTTTGGATGAAGTGTGAATAGGAATCCATGGACCATACAGCGGCCTTGGAAGCCATGTTCACTCAGCCCCAGGTGGTCTTCCCAGACTTTGTTCATAACAGAGACCAAGACGTGCATCCATGTTTAGCCTGAGCAGAAAAAGTTGCCCCAAACCAGCTGATGTGCTGGGTAAATGTTGGCCTAAGCACGCTTGTGTTTTTAGTGATTTGAAACGTAAAGGCAGCCCACTGACATTTTTTAGCAAGCTTTGCATAATTGGTTTTTAATTGTGGCTCTTTGGAATAGCATTGGCCTTCTTCCCCCTGACTCAGATGCTTTTTTTGTCTCATACTTGTTTGGCAGAGAGGTCCAATCTGTCCTCTCTTGGAACAGAATCTCCCAACTCATCTTTGAAATCTGTAATTTCCACTTTAGTTCCGTTACTTTGTTAGCACATTTTCGAAAGCTGTTAGCTTTAAAAAAAAATTAAATTTGAGGGAGAATGAGTGATAGTTAAAGGCAGCTATGAGTGTGTTTAACATTGGCCCCTGTGGTGTTGAGTCTTATTTGATACCATATCCAGAGCATTCACAAGGGTTCTGAAGCTTTTATTTAAAATCAGAAGTTGGTCACACCCACTGTTATCCTAGCACAGGGTCCCTTGGAGAGGTGGTGGTGAGGACGTGGCTGGATCTCTATGTCCTTAGCAGAAATCAGACACCTCTGAAAAGCTCAGGAAGTCTTACAGCTTCTTAGGTTTTCTATTAATATCTTAAAGTGAGGATAATAATAATACCTACCTCTTAGTGTTGTTATGATTTTTTTTTTTTTTTTGAGACAGGTTCTCACTCTGTTGCCCAGGCTGGAGTGCAATGACATGATCTTGGCTCCCTGCAGCCTTGACCTCCTGAGCTCAAGAAATCCTCCCACCTCAGCCTCCTGAGAGCTGGGACTACAGGCACATGTCACCATGCCTGGCTAATTTTTGTATTTTTTGTAGAGATGGGGGTTTTGCCATGTTGCCCAGGCTGTTTTTGGACTCCCAGGCTCAAGCGATCCTCCCATCTTGGCCTCCCAAAGTGCTGGGATTACAGGCGTGAGCCACCAAGCCCTGCTGTTGCTATGATAATGAAATGAACTAATGCTGCTAAAGGTTTCACATGATGCCTGGCACTTAGTAAGACACAGATGTAAGGTAGGCTTGTGACTCACTTTTCAAATGTGTTGATCACGCAAGGTAGTTTTTATAATTGAATCAAAAACCTGTTTCTTGGGCTTGTATTGACCTGAAGGTATTTTGCCCTCGGAGATGGTGGGTGGTCTGAGGTGTTGTGGGAGCAGGACACATCCAGGCTTCCTAACCAGAGGGGCTACTTCTGGGGCCTGGGAAGAGCTCTGGGCTTGGGTGCAAGTTCTGGGTTCAAAGTCTGGCTCTCTCGCTCATTCCCAGCATAACCTGGGGAACGTTAGCTCGTTTCCTCATCTGTAACGGAGGAAATCCAAACTGCCCTTTCCAAAGTAGTGCAGTTCCTGCACATACTGCACATGGCGACTGGATCCACATCCTCATCATAGAGCTTCATCGCGAAGATTAAGTGAGGTGCTGTGTGAAAGATGACCTTGACTGCAGTGCAGTATGTCCGTAAATTACGTTTGTTAGAGACTGATTCCATGTGTAGTGAACTACCTATTCTGACAGCACTGACCTTTCTAAAGTGTTAGCCTATGACCTGGGTTTCAGGGAAGCAAGCAGACTTTCCAGTTTCTGGTTGTTTATGCAGTTTAGACGCAGCTGGAGTTTTAGTTATCATCACAAACTATAAATGAGAAGGCTCTTCAAGCCTCTGTTTTCCCCTAAGCTGCCTTCCGTGACCCCTTATCTTGTTTCCTGTGGTGTTAATGTCATCGTTGGATTCCCACCAGCCATCAGTTTTTTGGCAGCCTTAAGAAGGGCTGTCAACTCTTCCGTCAATCCTACCATCTTACTTTCATGTTTCCAGGTCCACTGGCAACATGGACTCAGAGTTGGGAGACTGAGTCCTCTCCTGGGTGAGGCTCATCTGGCTGAACAACTGTGAAGCCATTTAAGTCTTTTTTCCTTCTACTGTGCCCAAAAGGCACAAGGCAACCTGGCCTGAAGTTGGAGCATGGAGATCTAGAGGAACTCATGGATGGATTCAGGCAGGATGTGAAAGTGCTGGGAGTGAGGGCCTGGCCCTCCTCTGGGTTTAGCCACCCTTCCAGGTTGTGTACAACCTGCCATATGCTGGGGCTCATTGACTGTGCTCTGCTCTGTGGCTACAGGGTCCCCTTTTACTGAGCGTAGTGCATGTGTATGCTCTGACAAACTCCTCCGTGGTTTGCCTCTGTAGTCCTCCCTACATCCTACCAACTCCCCAACCCCCGCGAATAAAAACCTTTGCCTTTTTGGAGGCAATGTAGCAAAGCAGGACTGCTGCATTGGAATAGTTTGGCTCTGGAGAGTTCACTAGATGTTTGAAATTCAGTTTCGTCCCTTGTAAAAATAGGGGAAATAGACCCCTACCTAGTACCTAGTACCATATACATAAATTATCTCAAAATGGATCAAAGACGTAAATTTAAGAGTGAAAACTAGAAAACTCTTAGAAGAAAACAGCCGTACATCTTTGTGACCTTGGATTAGGTAGTGCCAAAAATAAAAGCAACAAAAGAGAAAAATAAATTGGACATCCTCAAAATTAAAAACTTTGGTACTTCAAAGGACACAAAGTAAAAAGACAATCCACAGAATGAGAGAAAATTTTTGCAAATCGTAGATCTAATGAGGGACTTGTATCTAGAATATATAAAGAATGATTACAGCTCAATAATAAGACAAATAACCCAGTAGAAAAATGGGCAAAGGATCTCAGTATTCATTTCTCCAAAGAAAATATATAAATGGCGACTAAGCACATGAAAAAATGCTCAACATCATAGCCATCAAGGAAATACAAGTCAAAACCACAATGAGATACTACTTTGCACCCACTAGGATGACTATAATGAAAAAAGAGAGATAATAACAAGTATTGGTGAGAATGAGGAGAAGCTGTAGTCATGAATTGGTCGTGGGAATGTAAAATGCTGCACCCACTTTGGAAAACAGTCTGGCAGTTCCTCAAAGGGCTAAACAGAGTTCCCATGCGATCCAGCAATTTCACTCCTACATATATACCCAACAGAAAGGAAAACATGTCCACACAAAAACACACATGAGAGTTTATAGTGGCATTATTCATAACAGCTCCAAAGTGGAAGCAGCTCAAATGTCCATCAATTGGTGCATGAATAAATAAAACATGGTCTATCCATACAATGGATTATTATTTAGCCATAAAAAGGAATGAAGAACTGATACATGCTGTAATATGGATGAACCTTGAAAACATTATGCTGGGTAAAAGAAGCCAGCCACAAGAGACCACATAGTGTGTGGTTCCATTTAGATGAAATGTCCAGAATAGGCAAATTCATAGAGACAGGAAGTAGAGCCAGTACCGTGGCTGCCTAGGGGTGGGGAGATGGGAGGAGTGGGGAGTGATGGCCAAGGGATATGAGCTTTCTTTTGGGGGTGATGAAAGTGTTCTAAAATTGATTGTAGTGATAGTTGCACAACTCTGGATATAATACAAGTTGGTAATTGTATACTTTAATGGACAAATTGTATGGTATGTGTGAGTTTGATCTCAATAAAGCGCTTTTAAAAATGGAGAATAATAATATCTGCCTTACAGGGTTGTGGGGAGGCTGAAAAGGAATAATGTATGCAAATCCCCCAGTGTGTAGCAATGTTCCAGAATTAGTAGCTAGGGTTATTAAAACCCCCTTTTAGACCAGCAGCAGTGAAGAAGCCTGTTTTCCTTTTTATTGCTAGTATCTATCGAGGAGCAAGGAGAACAACCTGATAGGATTTAATATAGAACTAGGGAGGATATATGGTATAGAACAGCAGTTTCTAACTCTGACTACTGATTAGAATTCCCCAGAAAGTCTTTCAAAAATATTGATCCTGATGCAGTTGGTCTGAGTGGGGCTGGCAGGTGTTCTAACCCGTAGCCATTAGCTGAAAACCCTGGTAATCCAGGTAAGAAACCAGCCCAGGTCTTTGAAGGAGCAAGGACATCTGTGTTCAGGTCAGAAGTCATACACAAGCAATGCACTTTATAGTTTGCAAACTTCTTTTGTAAACATCATCTCTGATCTGTTCCAACAACCCTATGAGGTGGTGTTATTAGTAGTATGAGTTGTTAGGGAGCTGACGCTCAGAAGATTAAGTCACTTGCCAGGGTCTCATTTTTAAAGCATAATTTTATCTATTATTAAAAAAAGGCAAGATCCACACACATGCTCATACCTATTAGTTATCAGATCTAACACCCTGGAGAGCACTGCCAAGGTGACACCTGGTGCCAGGTTAATCTATTTTACATAGACTTCAGAACAAAGCTCTTCCTGCTACTTCGCATTAACTGATGAGCATCCTGAGAGTGGAAAGCAAGCTGATGAGGCACTATCTATTATCTATCTATGTTTTTTTTTGAGATGGAGTCTCACTATCGCCCAGGCTGGAGTGCAGTGGTGTGATCTAGGCTCACTGCAACCTCCGCCTCTGGGGTTCAAGTGATTCTCCTGGCTCAGCCTCCTGAATAGCTGGGATTACAGGTGTGTGCCACCATGCCTGGCTAATTTTTGTATTTTTAGTAGAGACAGGGTTTTGCCATGTTGCCCAGGCTGGTCTCAAACTCCTGAGCTCAAAGTGAACCACCTGCCTTGGCCTCCCAAAGTGCTGGGATTACAGGCGTGAGCCACTGTGCCCGGCTAGCTATCTAGCTAGCTAGCTATCACCTACCTACCATCTGTAACTAACTACTAATCTGAATGCACAAGAAAAACAAAAGACAGGAATAATTTGGATACGAGATTATCAGAAACCTGCAACTCTCCCAGATAACCTCTGAGTTAAAGGTTTTGCACCATCCAAAACACATCTTTTTGTTCTCATTGAATGACTGTCATAAGGATATGATGCAATTGTAAGCCCTTAAGTAAAATATATACTTTCTTAACCTGTTGAGTATTTTGTGGTATCATTTGAACAAGATGTTTCTGTTGCTGAAACCAATGGATGCTACTTAAAGTGGAGTCAGCATCTGGGAGCTTGTTAGAAGTGCAGATTCTTGCGTCTTACCCTAAACATACTGAAGCACACTCTCTAAAGGGTGGGACCCAGAAATCCATGATGCAATAAGCCCTCCAGGGGATTCTGATGCTCTCTGCACATGTAGAGCATGTCTACATGGTCACCCCTTCCAGCTCTGACTGGCCATGATTCTATCTGAGAATGGTTAAAGGATCTAAAACCACATTTTTCTCAACACCTATCTCAAGCTTCCTAGATGGATCCACCTGCCATTGGATACTCATTAATACTTATGGTTCCCCAAATCTGTGTAAGGCAGGGGTTGCTTTCTGAGTCAGCAAACACCTTAGCGTTTCCAAACCAGTTATTTCCATGTCTTGAGATACTCAACGTTGCCACGTCCACACCCTAAGGGACTTCCCACTTAATTACACTGCCAAGCTTGTCAATAGGCTGGTTCCTTCATTGTTTTAGAAGGAAGAATCAGAGAAGCTGTTCTCATGCCAAAGGAACCCTCATTTGCTGCCACTGACCCAGAGTTCTCAGCAGTTCTGGTCTGATAACTGAGGATCCACTCCGTAGCCCTGGCAATGGGGAGCTCTGTGTCCCACTCTATCTGCCTCAGTGTGGCAAAGCCCCTCCATACCTCCTCTCTGCACCTAAATTGCATCCATCTCCTTAAATAAATCACTCTTGGTTTAACCCTTCTTCCATCCTGCGGGCCAGATATCCCTGGCTGTGAACTATTTGGCCCTTTCACCTCGGTAGGGTTTATATTAGCTGGTGTTCAGTATTCTTGATGGGGAGGTTGCCTTTGCTGGGAGATTTGTCTGTTATCTGTGCCTTGTGCTTGAAAGAAATTGGATGAAATGCATGTTTTAGCCACACAGCCTGCATACAGATTAAATGGAACTGCCTTGGTAGAGAATAATTAAGCCAAGGACCTTGTTTTTCACCTTCATGATGAAAGACAAATGACTTCCAAAGGCTTTAATAAGATGGCACTTGAAATGTTCTCCTACTTTGGCCAGCTCGGGACTTTCAGAACAGCCTTGTTCATAAATATTCTGTGCAACGACTGCATTTTCATTTAATTGTAGATAGAGTCATTTTGCAGGAGCTCTTGTCTCCATTTTTGACCCAGTGTAATCAAGGCATATTACACCATTTGTTGTTGTTAAAGAGTCAGTTTCAGCTGTATTATTAACTCTTTGAGAAGAAGACAAATTTTTCCCTGCCAGATGCATTCTGCTTCTCACCAGTCTTTTGGGGGTGGTGAGGGTCTTGTGGGGGCCACCATTTCTCTCCTTTTCTCATGTTTTGAAGTGACTGTCAATTGGACAAGAAAACAGATTGATTGCCTAGTGGGAAACTAGACCCCACTAAATCATAAATATGAAATGGGCCTGAAATAGACATATTTCAGCAAAAGACATCCTTCCCCAAATAGCTCTTCTCCAGCAAAAGGATTTCCTAGCAATCATCATCTCTTTTTCTCTTCAGTGTTAGGTTTTCTGTCTGTGCCAAGGTGATTTTTCCTGTGTCTCCTGGATTCTTTCTCACTTTTGTAATAACAGTGTTTGCTCTTTCCTTAGCAAAACCGGCTGTAAATGGGTGTCACCCTGCCTAGCTGGCTTTCTCAGGCTTTGTTCCAAACACAATGCTGTCTTTTCTTAGCCATGGAAATGGGGCTGTTCTCCACTGGTTTTTGAGAGAATGGCCTTTTCCTATTCTCTTCATGTAAACCAGCCTCACACCTCGGCGGCCTATTGTTTTGGGGGTTCTCTTAATGCAGAAGAAGGTTTTTACTATGGACAAGGGGAGTTGGGAGGGCCCTGGTCAGAGACATGCTGCATCTTGCTGAGATATGAGGAGACCAAGGAGTCAGTTTGGAAGGATCCACCTGTGGGCTCTGATGCTCCACAAAGATTGTAGGGTGTCAGGCTTTCAGTTCATGCAGAAGGTGTCCCCTGCCTCTTCCCAGAAAGCAGTAGCCTTCCAGTTGGTCCTGTCACTGTCCGACTCAGGACCTGGGCACACTCATTACCCTTCTCTGACCTTGAGTTCCTGGCCTGAGGATGCAGCCAGGATCTAGGGTCTCTGGGTCTTCTCAGTTGCAGCCCTGCTTCCCACACCGTTTCCTGCACATGCTGTGCACACGGAGCAATGGCTTATCCACCCGTGCCCCCAGCCATGGGAGCCGAGTGACTCATCTTGGCAGGTGGAGCCATTGCCTCTGCCAGCTCTTGTTCAGAGCCTTTACCTGGTGGTTGGCTGAGCTGATTTGAGTGAGCACAGCGTCCAGTGTGTGGGTTTGTTCACAGGTAAATGTGCTTGATTACATCCTGGTGTTGGGGGCAGCTGAAGTGAAGTGGAAAGAACCCTGGACTTGGAGTCAAGAGTGTCTGGGTTCTTGCCCAAGTCACCAGCTCTGCGGATCAGGCCTCCCTTCCTCCCTAACCATGCAAGGTGCTGAGCACACAAAAAGTCAACAAGATGCAGACTTTGCCCTCGTGGAACTCCCAGTTTAATGGAGGAGTCAGAAACTGAGAATAGAATATAATACAGTAGGGGCCAGGATACGCTCAGAGCAGAGGGACACCTCCTCAGCCTACAGGGCATGAAAATCAGGGAGGGCTTCCTGTGGGAGGTGATGCTCCAGCTGCATGTACAGGAGACATGAGAAGTAAGCTAAGGGGACAGCAGGGCAAAGGCATGCAAGCCAGGGAAGTGTATGGTATATAGCACCTCAGTGTTTCAGGAGCATAGAGCGGAACCCTGGGATCAACAGGTGGTAAGACCACAGCAGGTGGGGCCAAGTCCCAGCAACCTCATTTGACATAGGGGCTTGGGCCTCATCCAGAGGGTAAGGTGGACAGTAACTGGGCCAGATTTGCATTTTAGAAAGATCCTTCCGATGGCTGGGGTGGAGGATGGTTGTGCAGGATCTGGAGGCCTCCTGGGGGGCTGGAGCAGTAGTCAAGGAGAGACAGTGGGCCTGGAAAGTGACAGTGGGGGTGGATGGGGGGAGCAAATCTGACGAAGATTTAAAATCTAGAATTGGATGGCTGGTGTGATCAAAATTGGAGATAACAAGAGGGACGGGGGTGTGGGGAGGCAGGTAGTGAGCCCTCAGGGACATCCACATTGAGCGTCTGGCCCAGCTGGCACTTGGATTTTTGGGTCTGCAAATCCAGATTTGGTTGGCATTAGTGTATGGGTGGTAGCTGAAACCACGTGAGTAGATGAAAACGGAGATCCACAGGCCGTGCATATCGAGTGAGGAGAGTAGCAGGCCAAGGATGGGACCTGGAAAACAGCCCGGAAGGGATGGGAAATAGCAGGAGACTGGAAAGGCAAGGTCAGAGGATGGGCAGGTACAGGGGAGCGGGTCCAGGGCATGGAAAATTCAGGAAAAAGGGATGATGCACAGTCAGGCAGAGCCTCCCAGGAGGATGGACTGAGCAGTGTCCTCTGGGCTGGTCTGTGAAGACCCAATCCCTGTCTTGAAGAGCAAGCCGTTTCCTTCTCTGGGACTCAGTTTCCTCATCTGTAAAATCTAGGCATTAGCCTTGGTGCTTCCAAGAGCCCTTGGCACTAAGAGTCTGTAAAAGCAGAAACTTCTTTTTTCTTTTTCTCGAGACAGAGTCTTGCTGTGTTGCCCGGGCTGGAGTGCAGTGGCACAATCATGGCTCACTGCGGTCTCAACATCCTGGGCTCAAGCAATCCTCCAGCCTCAGCCTCCTGAGTGGCTGGGACTACTGGTGTACACCACTGTGCCCAGCTAAGAAACTTCTTATAAGAAGTTAGGGGGCACCCTTCCTACATCCCGCCCCTTCTCCCCTCAGTCAGGCCCACGCTGCCCTTGAAGGCTGGATGAATGAAAACCCAGAGAAGTCAGAGCTGGAAAGGACTTTGCGGAGATTTTAGTCCAGCCCACCGTGTGGAAGGTAGCCTGACGGAATGGAGTCAATCCCTGTCTTTTCCCAGCTTGGCAGCCTCGGGCAGACACTCCACCTCGCTGAGCCTCAGTTTTCTCACTTTTAAAATAAGGCCCCTGAGACCCACCTTGCAGATGTGTTTGAAGCTTAGTGAGAAATGGGAGCTACTTGTGCTTATTAAAGATGAGCCCCAGGACCTGAGAGGTGACCTGATTGACTCGAGGTCACAGAGTAGGGCACTGTGGTGACCAGAGCCCAGGCTTCTGAGGACAAGCCCGCTAGGGTCAGCTGACTGCCAGAGGTCATAAATCAGCAGCCATGGGCCAGTGCAGCCCACAGATGTGTTTTGTTTGGCTCATGCGGTGTTCCTTTCAAAATGGAATTTGTTGCTGACATTCAAAATTGGGAGATTTTACTTTAAAAATTTGTATTTTCTTGAAAACTTGGAAGAATTAGCAGCACTGAGCCTGCATCCCACTGGGGCTAGTGTCCCCTCCCGTGGCAGGAGTGGTGGGCACAGCCCCATCCAGCCCTCCTCCCTCACTAATGGTGAGTTACTTGCTTGACCCCTGAGGTGATGTGAGTCTGCAACCCCAGCCTTAGACTGACCATTTGTCTTGAATTTTCTCCTAAAGCCCAGCCCGCTGTTCACTGAAACAGCTCAATATTTCACAGCTGAGGCCCAGACCTTGGCCACTGAGTAAGAAGGCCTGGCAAGAGACGATGGGAGAGACAGGAGGGCAGAGAGTTTCCAACAGCTCAGCCCCATGGGGGATGCTGGGAGGGCCTGGCCCCTGCAGGCTGCCGGGGGTCAGCAAGGGAGTTGGCTGAGGGCCCCTGGGGTTTCCTCATTCCTCCCTCTTGGAGTGGGAGGAGGCTATGGGCCTAGCCGGCTGGGCAGGCTGAGGTCTTGTCCCTGAACTGCCCTACTTTGTTGATGGGGGGTGGGGGAGTGGGGAGGGACTGCAGCCCCTGGCTCAGTGCAGCCCTGTTTATGTGGGGGAATGTCTGGTATGTTTGGTATTTGGGTGTTTACTTCCCAGGGTGCTCATGGGTCCCTGGTGTTGAAATGTGGCTCCTCCATGCAGGGGGGGCCCTAGTGGGCCTGGCTGGCTGTGCGAGGCCCGAGGCTAGATTTGGAGGCTGCGGGGCTGTTACTCCAGGCCTGCTCACTGACAACTCAGCACGCCCTGAACCCCCAGCCTGCTCCTCCCTCTCCGCAGTACTCCTTTCTGTGCCGCATTCTGCCCGGAGGCAGGCCAGTGTGCCGCTGCTGCAATAGCACCACCTCGGCCTTGCCTGGGAAGGAAGGCAGGGAAGCTGGCATCACGGAACTCTTCCTGTGCTCCCGGCTCTGGGCTGGAACTCAGTCCTCATTACTACCATGTGCGGCAGGGCTCAGTACCTTCCTGTACAAGTGAGGAATGGAGGCTCAGAGAGGCTAAGTAACTTGCCCAGGAGCACACAGCTGTTCTACAGCAGAGCTTCTGGAGGAACTCAGGTCTTAAAGGCCACCCCCCAACCCCACCAACCAAAGCTCACACTGTCAACTCTGATGCCACAAGTCTCAGATTAGCCTGGTTTTGTCTGCCCAGGCAACAATTCTTAGTATAAGACGGAACCCTCAGACTTGGGCTACTCTGGTTAGTGCTAGGGTTTTTTGGTTTTTCTTTTTTCTCTATTTTCGCTTATCACTTCCTTTATTTCTTTGTCCATGTGAGAGTTTCTGTATTTTCAGTGCCTTGGATTGAGAATGTGTAATTTCTCTTTCTCATTCTGTCTCTCTGTGGGTCCTGCAAACTATGTTTTTGATAACGCTTATGAAAAGTCAGAATTCAAAATCACATCTGGGCTGCTGTTTGTCACGGTGGAAATGCCGCGCCACCTGCAGACGGCGCCTGAGAAACACAGAAATGGGTGAGGGTTAGGCCCTAGAGGAGCTGGTGACGTCCCCTCCTTTAAGCCCCCTCCTTTAAACCATGGAGCTTGAATGTCACACCTTCATGTAAATTGTGCAATAACGTTTTTTAAAACATGTCTAACTCTAAAGGCAGTGATCACGCTCAGACCACCCACCCCTTGAAGAGCAGGACGTGCTCGGGCCCTGGGGCCCAAAGACCTGGATACGAATCCTGCGCTGTCACTGAGCATCTATGCAGCCTTGATATTCTTAGTTTCCTCATCTGCAAAAGTGGGGAAGCTGATAGAGCTGTGCTGGGTGACGTACTGAGATGGCAAATTAAATGTAGTTAATTTAGTTAATAAACACCCATTCTGTGCCATGCTCAGCTCTGGTGGCTGAGTGACAGTGGTGAAGGTGATGACAGACAGATATTTATATAGATTAACTATGAATAGATTAAGGTTCTCATGGGAAACTGACAACAGGCAGGCAAACACGCATGTGAAAAAGGTAAGTGCTGTTAGTGAACGCACCTTGAAGGAAATACACAGGGAGATGGTAACAGGACAGGGCTTTTAGCTTGGGGTGGTCAGTAAAGATGTCAAGAAGGCACAGCAGAAGGAGCAGCAAGTACAAACCCGGGGGACAGGGAAGAACTTGTTGTTTTGAGGAAGAGGAAGGAGGCCTGTTGTTGGAGTTGAGGGGTAGAGGAGGGCGATGTAGTGGAAGGTCAGAGAGGCAGGAGGGGCCAGGTTTTCTCGGTTCTGTGGGCCATATGTGGTGGAAGCTGTTGGAGGGTCACAAGCAGAGGAGCTGACTTCTGTTTTAGCCAAAGGAGAGCGCTTAGGAGCCACTGCCATCGTCCAGTGCAGAGGCGACGAGGGCTTGGACCAGGCTGGAGGCAGCAGGGATGGAGAATGTGGTGGACACCTTAGAGATGTATTTTGCAAGTGGAATCATTACAACCTGCTAAATGGACTGTGTGAGTCCTTAATCGGCTCCAGGGCAAACTTCTCTGGGCACACAAATCTGCTTGCGCATGTACTGCGTGCAGATCCTGATTCAGTAGGTCTGGGTGGCCTTCAAGACTGCATTGCTAACAAGTGCTTGGGTGAGGCTGATTGTGCTGTCGGCCAACCACACTCCACAGTGCCTGACTCCTGGCAGACGTCCAGGAAGTGCTCGCTGTGGGGAGGACCAGGAGCCCTGTAGGAATCTCTCAACTGTTGCTGTCACTGACTCCTGCCTTCAGGCCCTGACTGGGGCCAGGACTGGGGGTGGACTTATGTAAATCACAGAGATAGATTCATACACGAGATGGTCTTGTTTGCCCATCAGATCCATTCCCGTTTTACCCTGCTGTGTGCCCCAGGTGGCCCATCTCAATGGACCACATTACCCAGGAGTCCTTCCACTCTGGCTTCTGGTTGAACTTGGTCATTAGGAGGCACCAGCTTTGGAAAAGAATTTGGGATATTCATTCCCCTGATCCCTCCCTGCTGGGCACCTGTTGGGCAGTGGCTGTGTTCCTCTACCAAAGAGCACAGCTCCTGTCTGGTGAACCTCTGTCATGGCTAAGTGACAGCTCTCCCCGGGTTCCAATCATCACTCCTGACCCTAGCCCCTTCAGGCTGGAGGTGTTCGTGACTCCACTGCTGCTGGTCCCGGGTTCCCTAAGCTCTGTCCACCCCCTGTAAGTAGTTCCCTCATTAATTTCCTTTAAATCCCTGTTTCCTGCTGAGAGCCCCTAGTCCAGGGGCTTTGGTACCGACCGAGGTGACCCACCTCTGCCTTTTGTTGGCTGCTGCTTAAGGGCCCTTCCGCATCCAGGCTCTGCTGCTTTCTCAGCGGTTTCAGGAACATCGCTAAGGGTGGGATTTCGCCCCTGATCACTGGGGACCATCTTCAGCTCCTCCATTAGCTGCTGGCATCACCTGACCTCCAATCTAGAAGCTTGGTGTCCCAGGCATCTTTCAGTGGCATGTGGCAGAAACCTTCTCAAACTCCCTTCAAGCCAAGGGAGGAATATTCAGGATAGATTCATAGTCCCAATGACAAGGAGCATAGTCAGTCCTCACCAGGGTGGCATCAAGAGGACCAAGACAGCGTCTTTCTCTGTGTGTCTTCTGTCGACTGTTCCTCTGTCTGTGCCATTGGCTTCTGTCCACATCTCTGCATGTTTCTCTCCCTGTGGCGCTGCCTCTGTGTCTCTCTCTCCCCTTCTTCATCTCCGTGTTCTGTGTGTTTCTTTGTCCCACTGTCTCTGTGTCTGTCTGCCTGTTTGTCGGGAGCGCTCTGTCTCAGGGCCTGGTGAGGTGAGCAAGCCTGGGTGAGGTACCTGGAGGCATGGCATGTAGGGAGGTGCTCCCTTTTTGGTGCTGACCCTGCACTTGCTTAAATGTGTGCCTTGGGCACCCCGCCTGCTTCCCCCGCTCCAGGCCCGGCTTTTCTCTCCATCCCCGTTTCCCTCTCTTTGCCTGTTTCTTTGTCTCCCTGACCTCCTCTTGGAGCTGAGTGGTTGTTTCTCTCTTGGCACGTGGTCTCTGGTCTCTGGTCTCTGCTCACCCTAAACTTCACAGCCCAATCTTCCTGCCACCCTGTGCCTGGGGCTGAAGTTGGTTGCCTGGCCTTGCATGGCCCCTCAGTCCAGCACTCAGGATCTCCCAGTCCAATTTAAAATTCCAGGAGAGTGAGTACAGCTCGGCTCAGCCGTTCATGCCTCGTCCAGTCAGCTGTGGCAGGCGCTTGAGAACAGGCTGTCAAAGGAGGTGTCGTCGCTGCTCCACACGAGGGCCCTCTTGGTCCTGAGTCCCCAAGTCTCTCCATCCAATGTGAAGTGTGGCACAGCAGCACCCCTCACTGCCAGGACCCGGATGGCCTTGCCCTTGGGCCTTCCTGGGAAACTGCAGGAAAACAGAGCCAACACTAAGTTTGAGAACAGGGAAAAGCATGCTCCCCTCCCACCCTCAGCCCGCATCTCATGGTTCTTTAAATGTATTGAATGTCAAGCTGCCTCCTCTTCAAACATCCTGGTTCTTCCAGCTGTATCTGCGGAAACAAATCATTATCACCCAGTTTGGGGTTCTGGTTTCAGATGTCAGAGCCGCGTGTGGTACAAATATTCTCTGCCGTCTTTCTCCCACACATGGGCAAATGCTTTAGAGAATTCAAGAAGCACCAGGAAGGAGGAGGCAGCAGCCCTGACTCTGGGGATGAAGGAGCCCCGAGAAGGGCTGGGGAGAGTCTCCAAGTGGTCCCTGTCTAGGGGGTGCAGATGGCACAGGCCTTGCTAGCTGTGGGGCATGAAGGCAGAGGGGCTCTGCCAAATGCCTATCTCGTTTCTGGTAGGGCCTTAACAGCTGTTTTCTACATCTCTGGGCAGCTCTTAAATAGCAGTGCGAGGATTTAGGGGTGATGCAGCACAGTTTCAATGGGGAAGGTGTGAGGATGGGGCTTTGGGATCACACCTTGCCTCACTGGGAGATACCAGCCAAGGTTGGGGGCATGGGTGCAGGAAAGGCCTGGGGCTAGGCTTGGAAGCTGGTGGTGGCTGTGGAACTGGGGGCTCTAGGCCTCAGCACACACCCTAAATTTTTTCCTGGCCTGCTTAGGGCTCATGCTGATTTGCCATAGCCATCAGGGGCCTGTGCCCCCAACTCTAAACTCTACCTTCAGCCAGCGTGCTTCTAGGGAAGGCAGGCCCCAGTCTCCAAGCTTTGCTGGCCTACTACAAACAGAGAGAAGAGGCCACCCCGGCAGAGAAAGCTCCCGTGAGCGCTGGGGAAAAGGCCATGCAGATGCAAACATGGGTGATAAGTCACTTTGTAATGAAAGGATCCAAGCCTGTAGCATCTCTCTCTGGAATCCTGAATTCCATTCATTCATCTGAGTGACATTTGTTGAGCCCCTCCTGAGTGCCATGCGCTGTACCAGGTGCCGGGAATGCTCAGGTCCGGTTCTCCAGGCTAGCAGGGAAAACAGGCACCCACACAAGCCGACGTTTGTGGTAGGATGCGATGGAGACTCCTACAGTGCTGTAGCAGCACCAAAAAAGCAGCAGATTCTTTGTCTTCTTTAACTTTTAGGTTCAGGGGTACATGTGCAGATTTGTTATATAGGTAAATTCGTGTCACGAGGGTTTGTTGTACAGATTATTTCATCACCCAGGTTCTAAGCCTAGTAGCCAATAATTATTTTTTCTGATCCTCTCCCTCCTCCCACCCTCCACCCTCAAGTAGGCCCCAGTGTGTGTTGTTCCCCTCTGTGTGTCCATGTGTTCTCATCATTTAGCTCCCACTTATCAGTGAGAACATGCACTATTTGGTTTTCTGTTCCTGTGGTAGTTTGCTAGGGATAATAACCTGAGCTCCATCTATGTTTCTGCAAAGGGCATGATCCTGTTCCTTTTTAGGGCTTCATAATATTCCATTGTGTAATATGTACCACATTTGCTTTATCCAGTCTATCACTGAGCATTCAGGTTGATTCCATGTCTTTGCTATTGTGAATAGTGCTGCAATGAACATAAGCATGCATGTGTCTTTATGGTAGAACGATTTGTATTCCTTTGGGTATATACTCAGGAATGGGATTGCTGGATTGAATGGTATTTCTGTTTTTAGCTAAAAGCAGCTGATTCTATCTGGGGAGTCAAAGGACCCTTCCCGGAGGAGGTGATGTTTACTCTCCAGGTTGAGTAAGATTTTACCAAGTGGGGAAGGAAGGGTATCTCACTCAAGGCTGAGAGGGCCTCGCTAGCTTGGAGAAGGGTGAGACATTTGGACTAGAGGGTGATGCAGGAGGGGATGAATGTGGCTGGAGAGGGGAGGAGGAGCGGCCCCTGACCTGGGCCCCAGCCTGGCCCAGTTGATCTCTTAAACTTTCTTCCAGCTCTGAATCTCTCTGCATCGCTGCTAAAGCAGCTTCCGTCTGCTTCTGACTTTCTGTGGAATAAGGCCCTGTACAGGGTAGGGGTAGGGAGTGAAGCCTTGGAGGACAGAGGTTGGTTGCTCAGGGGAGGACCAAGGCCCTGCAGTACCCAGGCTGCACACATCACCTTGGCAGTTTGTGGGCAAACCCTCCTGGCCGAAGGGAGATTGCACCGCCAGCCACTTCCTCCAGTTCCTTCCCTCTGCCTGTCGTCACGGTTACCTTGGCCTTGTTGGGGGTGAGGTTAAGGTTGGGCGGAATCAATTTCAGCCAGGTTTCTATTTTCCCAGATGCAGGTCAGCCAGAGGAGCTGTCACTTCTGGTTCAGTTTCAGAGAAGGCCAAGGGACTGGGAGGTGCTTGGGTGTGGCGGTGTTGACGAGGTGCCTCTGCAGCTGACTCCCAGGTGGGGTGGGAGTGGGGCAGGGAGAAGCTCAGAGGTGGTGAGGAGGCAGAAAGGGGGCTGCCCTGCCAAGGCCTGTGCTGATGGCCATGGTGCTGGTCTCGGGCCCAGGCCCTCTGTCCTGAGCCCCCAGAGCATGCTGGGAGTGTGCAGAGAGAGGCTGTTTATTTTCCTGGCCTATAGCCCTTTGGGCTGAGACCTTGTTCCAGGCCTTGGGCTGCCAGAGTCATCCCCCGCACCCTCCTCCCTGGCTGGAGAAGTGAGAGAGTTGGCAAGCCCAGGACAATCCAACGGCTTCTCTAATGGCCTATGACTCTGGTCTGTCCCCAGCCCAGCTGGTTCTGGGTGTCCTTCAGATTTTCCTGGTAGATTACCTACCAGGTAGGTAGGCAAGAGGCAGCAAGAGGTGCCACATCAAAGTGCTCCTGATGGACTGGGGCTGTAAGGGCTGGTGGTCAGGAGCAGGATGCTTGAAACCAGAGAAATCTGAGTCTGAATCCTGACTCTGCTGTTTTGTACTTGTATGGCCTTGGGCAAATTGAACTATTGAGCCTCAGTCTCACCATCTGTAAAATGGTACAGTAATAGTAACTTCCTCATAAGACTTTGATGGTGAGGATTAAATGACATGTGTTTAAAGCATTTAGCAAAGTAGGCAACAAATGGCACCTCTTGTTATTATTACTAATGGAACAATAACAACAGCAACTTTGATTCGAAGTCTGTGCTAGTGGGCAGTGAGTCTCCTTCTCCCCATTCCAGGGATCCTATTTCATGCATGGTGAATTTCTTAACATGTCCTGAGGGAGAAGCAATCCCGGAGTCTCAGGAGGCCCCTTGCTTGTGCCCCAGGGTCCTTCAGCTCTCCCACAGGTGGGCATCCTGGGGGAAAGGATTAAAGCCAGATACGGAGGCTGGGGAGACTGTTAGTGACAAGAGGAAATGGATCCCAGCATTTGGAAGGACCAAGAAAGGAATATTGGGTATGGAAGAGCAGGGAAGATCTTAAATCCCAACAGAAGGTAAGAGGAGAGGACAAAGATAGTCAAGGAGGTGGGAAGGTGGCAGTGGAATGTGGAACCTGTGTCCATGCCCAAGGCGTTTTTAAAGGAAGTGCCTGGGAACCACTGGCCTGGAAAATTGTACCCAGAGGGCTTGGGCTGGGCAAAAGAAAAGGCCGTCACCGCCCGTTGGGTGCCACCTCTGTGTGAGTAGATTTGCCAGGCTCCTGGCCTCCTGAACTCCTCATCTGGCTTTAATCCTTTTCTCTGCTTTTGCATATTCTTCCCCCAGAATGCCCACCTGTGGGAGAGCTGAGGGACCCTGGGGGCAGAAGCGAGGGACCTCCTGAGTCTCTGGGCTTGCTTCTCCCTCAGGACATCTGAACCCGGATATCTGTCTTAGTCCATTTTGTGTTGCTATCACAGAATACCACCGAGTAATTTATAAGGAAAAGAAATTTATTTCTCACAGTTCTGGAGGTTGTGAAGTCCAATATCAAGGTACTGGTGTCTTGTGAGGGCCTTCTTGCTGCATCATCCTAGGGCAGAAGGTGGGAAAGCAAGAGAGTACAAGAGAGCAAGAAAGGGCCAAATTTCGTTTTATAACAAATCTCCTTTTCTAATAACAACATTAATCCATTCATTAATTTTGTTACTAACCACCTCTTAAAGGTGTCACCTCTCAACACTGTTGCATTGCGGATTAAGTTTCTAACACTTGAAGTTTGGGAGACACATTCAAACCATAGCAGAATCCTTGCCCTTTTGGGCTACTGACTCCTCCCCGGGATGCTCTGAGAGGATCCTTGGACTGGCTCGGAGGTATTTCCAACTCTCCAGGCAGTGGGCTGGCAGAAGTGATCACTTGTTCACTGCTGAGATATGGGTTAGAAAGGCGAAGTTGTCCCTCTGTCTGTGTGTCAGGAGAGAAACTGTACTCCAAGCCTGCCTCAATGTCTAATCAGTGGCTCTGTGCCCTCACAGCTAGATGAGGAAGAGGAGCGAAGGAAAAGGCGCCGGGAGAAGAACAAAGTCGCAGCAGCCCGATGCCGGAACAAGAAGAAGGAGCGCACGGAGTTTCTGCAGCGGGTGAGCTGACCCGGTGGGTGGGGAGGCCTGCCATTCCTTGGAGTGAGCTTGTGTACTCTGGACCAGGAGAGGCCATCAGATGTCTCTGTAGTCAATGAGCATCTGCTGGCAGCTGCCAAAGCAGCCTTGGCCCCTCTGCTCTTTCCTACCTCCTGTTTCCTCCGCAATCTCTGAACCAAGACAACCAAGGGCAGCCTTCAGCAGTTCCTGCCCACACAACCCCTGGAAGCCCAAGAAGGAAGGAGGAGCCAAGTTCCCCTCCACTGAGATTAGAACCTTGGTGCTGATTGACCCAGATGGCCCAGGACTGCCACTATCTATTTTGGTTCCCTGGTGGCTACCAAAGTTGTCTAGGGTGGGTGCCAATGAAGCTAGGTAGTAACATCCTGCATGTGGGCACTGGACACAGCCTCTGGCCTGGCTACTTTTGCACAGAGAAAAGCTCCTTCCCTTAGCTGCAGGTGTCTTATCCAGCCCTGCATGCCATCTGGCCAGCCCCTCAGCTCCACTGAAGGTGATCTCCAAGCTCTTTGCTGCTGCCCCTGGGAATAAGAGGTCAGCTCTGCATGCAGAGGTCAGCCAGGGGTTGCTTTTCCTCCTGGCCCTACCTGCCCTTTCATTTGGAATGTGCCAAGCAGGATGTTTGTTCTTTTTCTCCCAAGTCCTGCCTCTTAGAGCTTCCCTGCATCTCAGAAATGGTGGCTGGCAGTGAGGGAACATGACCAGAAAGCTAATCAGTCCAGGCCAGGAGTGTCTGGTCTTTCCACCCCTAATCATTGGTTCATTGCTGAATAATAATAACGATAATGTATAATAATAACATAATGGGGCAGGTCCTATTCTGTAAGTACACAGTAACTAACAATAGTTGCCACTATTTGTAAAGTTGTGTGCTGTGCTGAATGCTGTATGTACATTATCTCATTTTATTGGGATAATAACCATATGAAGTGGATACCTTCATTAGTCTCTTTCTACAGATAAGGAAACTAAGGAAGTGTGGGGCTAAGTAATTTGCCCACATGTCTGCTATATTGGCATTCATTCATTTGTTTGCTCTTTTGTTCATTAATTGATTCAACAGGTATTTTTAAGCATTTACTAAATGTGCATCCCTGTGTTGGGTACACTGGAGGCATGCAGGAAGGAGCAGACACGGTCCTCCTGTGGGAACTGGAGAGACAAGGCTAGATTGGCCTGGTGTTCTTGGACTCTGGAGGGTCTATGGGCATCTTTGCATACTTGCAACAAGCAGAGAGCTATTCTGTGGTCATTGGTGTAGACAGCATGGGGCCGTGTGTCTGCCTCCAGGCTGTGAGTGTCCAGGGCAGGGAATGGTTATCGTAGATGGGCGTTAGACTCCTGGATCTGGGAGCCCGTTGGAAGAGATGGTGCTACAACATTGGGCTGGGAATCTTCAGGAAGTTTCTAAGACACAAGCCTTCCAGATGGATGAAGTGCCACATACCTCATTTCCAGCACCGAGTGCCTGCCATGAGCAGAGCTGGATGAGAAACAGCAGGGACTAGAGAAGCTTCACGTGAGATCCCTGCCTTCAAGAGCTTGTCAGCCAGTTACCAGGCAAGATATGCCCTAGCGGATAGCATGTTAGTGACACACCAGTGCAATAAAGAATTGATGCCCAATGAATGGCACTGCCCGTCACATTCCAGGAACACTAGCTGAGCACCTACTGTGTGCCAGGCATTTCCCGTGTTTTATTTAATCCTTATAACATTCCAGTGAGATAATATTATTTATCTCCATTTTAGAGACTGACCTGTAGCTCAGAGAGGTCAAGTTACTTGGCCAAGGTCACACTGCCAGTGAGTGGTGGGCTTGGATGTATTCATCCCTTGCTGATCCACCCGTCCATTTAGCAGGTGTTTAGTGAGTGCCTGGGGCACAGAGGGCAGGCAGGCGGTGTCGGCAGTGGGATGGGAGGCAGGAAACAAGGAAAGTGACATGTGCCGAGTGTTATGTCGGGCAAGCCTAGCGAGCTATGAGAACACACAGCAGGGGCCCTGTCCTGGTCTAGGCTAAGGAAAGGCTGTCCTGGTCTAGGCTAAGGAAAGGCTGCTTCAATTCAGACATAAAAGAGTAGTAGGAGCAGTGAGATGGAGGCCCTAGGGGGTTATGAGGAATGCAAGGGTTCAAGCAAAGGCAAAAGGTGCTGTTTAAGGATGTGTTTAAGGCATTGAAAAGGATACCAGCTGGAGTTTAGAGTACCAAGTGGTGGGGTGGAGAGGCAGGCAGGGCCCAGACTCCTCATGATAGGGTGACGCTAGATGCTGGGTTGCCTGAGGCATGCCCAGTCTGTGCCTGTTGTCCTGGCATAATGGTTAGTAGCCCCTTCCTTCACTTTCCCAAGTGCTGCGCTAGGATGATGAATTATATGATCATGGAGAGCCACTGAAGGGCTGCAGGAGGGGAGATGCACACCTTCAAAAGATCCCTCTGGCGGCAATGTGGGGCACAGATTGAGGTAGAAGGATCAGTTTTGGAAGTGTCATGTTGTTCCAGTGAGAGAGAAGCGTGCGACCTTGGGGTCTGGGAAGAGATTTGGGCAGCACTGTCTGGGCCCAAGCCCAGTCCTCCCCTCACCCCTGTGTTCTCCTCCTCCTCCCCAGCCTTGGAAGCAGAGGTTGGGTGTGAAGTTTAGGGCATGAGTGCAGGCGGCTGTGTTGACAGTCAGTGCCTGCAGACCTGGGGGATTCTCTTGTAGTTTATTTTTAATAGGTAAAATACAAGGCTCAGAGATACATATATTAATTGTTAATAAATATTAATTATTTAAGTAAGGGGATATATACAGTTGGGACAAATATCTACAGGCAGCCTTTCATAGCCAAGGGTTCTGCATCTGTGATTTGACCAACAGCAGATCAAAAATATTCAGAAAAAAAAGCATCTGTACTGTTTATTCCTGAAACAATGCAGCATAGCAGCTATTTACATAGCATTTACATCGTATTAGTCATTATAAGTAACCTAGAGATGATTTGAAGTATACGGGAGATGTGCATAGGTGATATCCAAATAACGTGCCATTTTATGTAAGAAACTTGAGCATCCTCGGATTTTGGTATCCTCGGGGAGTCCTGGGACCAATTGCCCATGGCTACTGAGAGACAACTGTATATATATTATAGGTAAAAAGCCACCGTCCCACCCTTGACCCTTGGACACCCAGATCCACACCTGGAAGATTCTTAACTGCATCTCAGAGTTTGCCTGCCTAGACTAGCCGAGGCCCTGAACCCCAGGGAAGGGGCAGGCCTTGGGAGGGGTCAGGTCCACACCCCGCAGGCTGTGGTGCTACCTCAGTACCTCCTCCATCTGCAGTCAGGAGCAGTGGCCCTGAGGCTTCTGCCTTGTATAATGCTGGCAGCTTCTGTCACGCTGCTGTCCTAACCCAGGTTCTCTAGATGTTAGTAGCAATAATGCTATCTCACACTCCTGTGGTGCCCTCTGGTCTTCATAGCCACTCTCTCCTTGATGGTCACAGTGGCCCTGGGAGGAGGAAAGGCAGTCCCATCCATTGATGAAGTTCAAGGTCACCCAGTGGCCGAGTCAGGATGAGAACCTGGGGCTTCCTTTGTGCCCCACACAATATTCAGGTTGCCCAGACTCAAAAGAAATTAGGAAACTCGTTTGCAGAAGCATAGCTAGCAAGTAGCAGAGTCAGGATTTTAATCCAGACAGGTCTTTCAGGCTTAAAGGGGCATATCAGGCTGCTTCTCAGCTCGTACAAAAACTTGGTGGAAATCTATTTTATATGCCTTAGAATAGCTTTTTTAAAATATAGATTCAGATGATCTTTTGTTGTTGCTGTTGCTGTTTTTGAGACAGAATCTCACTTGGTCACCCAGGCTGGAGTGCGGTAGCACAGTCATAGCTCACTGCAGCCTTGTCCTCCCAGGCTCAGGTGATCCTTCCACCTCAGCCTCCTGAGTAGCTGGGACAACAGGCACACCACCACCCCTGGCTAATTTTCTGTTTTTTTGTAGAGACCACGGCTCCCTGTATTGCCTAGGCTGGTCTTGAACTCCTGGACACAAGTGATCCTCCCACCTCGGCCTCCCCAAATTCTGGGATTACAGGCATGAGCCACCATGCCCAGCCAATTCAAACAATCTTAATGCTTAAAGTCCCCTGGGCCAATCATCACATTTTCTGGGAGGAAACTGAGGCCCAGAGAGAGGAAGTGACGTGGCCAAGGTCACACAGCCAGGATTAAAAGCCAGGACACCCAGCCGTTCACCATGTATTCTTTCTACTGCCTTTACCGACCACAGTGTAGGAGGCAGAACCTTAACATGCACTAATTCTATTCTAAAACAACAAATGGTTTCATTTTCTCTGGGGCAATAAATATCTAACAGAAGTCAAAACAATAAACAAAAATGCAGCCGGAGGTATATGCTTCATAATTAACGCGAGAAAGATCTTCGCTCAGTTCCTTCATTAATTAGGAAAACAAATTAGGTAATTGCTGTTATAAAGTCACAAGCCACTTCTACAATCATGGTTTAAAAAAAAAAAGATTCTTCTGAACTCAACTTATACTTACACAATAAATAAATATGTAGAGCCAACTAGTAACTCTTTGAGTGTGGAAGGCAGTAAAACTAAAAGGCAGTTAGTTACATTCTGGCTGGGCGTGGTGGCTCATGCCTGTAATCCCAGCACTTTGGGAGGCCGAGGCAGGCAGATCACTTGAGGCCAAGAGTTCGAGACCAGCCTGGCTAACATAGTGAAACCCTGTCTCTACTAAATATACAAAAATTAGCCAGAGGTGGTGGCACATGCCTGTAATCCTAGCTACTTGGGTGGCTGAGGCATGAGAATTGCTTGAACCTTGGAGGCAGAGGTTGCAGTGAGCCAAGATCATGCCACTGCACTCCAGCCTGGGTGACAGAGTGAGACTCTGTCTCAAAAGAAAAAAAAGCAGTTAGTTACATTCTGATAGCCAGACAGTCAGAATTCGGGATATTCCATGATATACCCTAACATTTAAAACCCACAGAATATAATGTTCTTTGTATGATAGCTGCATGAGTGAAGCAAGTTACCCTACACTGCACTGATCTTTGTGTGTGATACAGACGCTCCCACAGAGTTGGTTTGACACGTGGTAATTTCTAGGAGGCAGATCTGTGTGTGCAGCGCTATTGAATTCTGCCTGTCAGAGGCTTCCCCTTGCATGTCCAGTTTTAACTTCAAACTCACTGTACCCAAAACAAACTCCTCCTTTTCCTTCCCACCACTTTTCAGAACAGCTCCCCTCCCAGGCTCCATTCCTCAGACCCTCCATCGGGTTCATAGTCAGCTCTCTGCCCTATCTCCTTCCTTCTCCAAATCCAGCCAGTCAACAAGATCTGCTGATTTTTCTTTGAGATGTCTTCCTTCTCTTCCTCTCTTTCTTCTTTATGCTATTCTCTTGCTTATAAGTTACAGTAAGCCTCTCCGGTTTGCAAAGTGCTTTCTCCCTGTGAGTTCATCTAATCCCCAAGAGCCTCACCTATCTACAGAGGAGATAACTGAGGCTCAGAGAAGTTAAGAAACTTGCTTCTAGACTCGGATTCTCAACCCACAAGCTTTCCAGAGCTACAGGCTGGCTCTCAACCCACCTTCTCAGCTTTCTACCCTACTAAGTCCTAAAGCGAGCTATGGTCACGGTGGAATAGTTTTCCCTTCTATAAACCCATCCTAAGCTTTCTCATGCCTGGGTCTTTGTTCACTCAGGGTTCTCCACCCGCAAGTCCCTCCTTCCCCTTCTCAATCCAGCCTGAGTCAACCCATCTTTCACGCCCAAGGTCAGACTTTAGCCTTCTCTAAGGTCTTCTGAACCCTGGGTGGCTGATGGTCACACGTTAGTAAGCTCTGCCTTGTTGCACAGATTGCTTCTTCCCCTTAGAGTGGAACGGCCACAAGAGCCAGTTAGGGGCTCATGGCTCTTGGATTCCCCAGGGCATTCCCTATACATAGCAGGGCCTCAGCAAACACTCACGGATGGGTGGGTTACCCTGACACTCCATGAGGCAGGGGCTCAGGAGAGTTTGAAGATGGAGCTAAGCCCTTGGGCTGGGGAGACCATGATGGTCAGAGGGTTTGTGAGAAGTTCCCGAGGTCACCAGAGAGTCACCAGTGAGCAGGGGGCTGACATTGGCACCTAACTGCCCCAGCCCATGGATTCACACGGGGTCTCTCCTGGCCCTCCTAGATGCGCCTCTCTTGGAATTCTCAGAACAGAGGACCAGGCCAGCTTCCCAGTCACGTCCCAGCCTGTGGAACCAAAAACCACCAGAGCTGGTTTTTAATATTTTCCCCGAGCATTTTTTTTCCTTTAGTGAAGCTGTTTTCTCTCAGCATCTGGTCACGAGGCCTGCCCGTCTCAGAGTTCCCGGGCACTCATGCTGCCGCCTCGGAGATGAGCACAGGGAATAGTTCGGTCAGACCAGCTGTGGGAGGAAGACGGCACCCCTGGTGGGAGAGGGTTGGGCCCACTGAGGGTTCTGGGGACCCCCTGGGGAGGCCGCTCCACCTGTGCCCTGCCAGGAGGACCGGCAGGCTTATGGGCTCACAGGCTCTCTGGTTGTCACATATGCAGTTGCAACTACTGCTTGCTCTTTGACTGATACAAGTTGCTCAGTCTCTTGCACTGTCACCATTTTGGACTAAATACTTGTGGGGGCTGGCCTGTGCATTGAAGGGTGTTTAGAGCATCCCTGGCATCTACGTGCTAGATGCTGGTACCAGAGCTCCCTCTGAGTTGTGACAATCAAAAATGTCTGCAGACATTGCCAAATGTCTCCTGGGAGGCAAAAATCAGTCCTAGTTGAGAACCACTTGTCTGAAACTTTGCTGGCCCTCGAATAAATATCAACTCTCAAAGTTTTTAGACATAATCCAAGAAAAATCATTCAGACACTGTTTTACTGTTCAATCCCCTAAGCCTTGAATCGATATGCCCATCTCCCATCTACACTATGGACATGTAACCCTCGTCACCTCCCGAATCAAATCGTCAACATTCCTTCCTTCCCCTGGAACCTCTCCAGCTGAGCCGGAAGTTCCCTGGAAATCTCACTCGAGGTCTATTGGAAACCTCATTTGGGATCCAGCAGGATGACTGCTGATTCCCTGTCTGTGGGCAAAGCTTCCAGATTATAGGGATAAGGAAGAGGCTATTGAAATAATTATAGACTAATAGCTAGGAAGCACATGTTTTAGGAGGAATGACATGACTACACTACACTCACTGATCCCACCGGCCAAGATATCTCCCACATGTGTCTGTCACACATCAAAGCGCGTTCCCATTACACTGCCATTTGTGTCCCCCCTCGGACCCCCCCATGCTTGCTCCATAGACCTGCTCTAGGTCCACCTGGCCTCCTTTCTTTGCCTACCCTTTCTTTCTTGTGCAAAGGCCCTGAGGTGGCAGAGTATTTGGCATATTTGAGCAACAGCAAGGCGGTCACTGAAGCTGGGGTGGATTGAGGGAGGGGAGAGAGGTGGGACGTGAGCCTGGCTGGCCCTAGAATATAACCTGGACGTGACACAGGCCAGTGTCACCGCTGTGGCAGGCACTGCCTGCAGAAAGTCAGCCAGGGGCTCAGTAGCAGGGTCTGTGCTTCCTCCTGCAGAAAACAGGCCAGTGCCAGCCCAGCATGCCCTGTGCCTAACCACAGGCAGAGCCTCTCCCCAGAGCCAGTCCCCGTGAAACTCACAGCGTGCTTCTGTGTTGGCATACAGGAATCCGAGCGGCTGGAACTCATGAACGCAGAGCTGAAGACCCAGATTGAGGAGCTGAAGCAGGAGCGGCAGCAGCTCATCCTGATGCTGAACCGACACCGCCCCACCTGCATTGTCCGGACCGACAGTGTCAAGACCCCCGAGTCAGAAGGCAACCCGCTGCTTGAGCAGCTCGAGAAGAAGTGACCATGGGCTGGGAGGAGGTGGAGGAGGAGGAAGAGGAGGAGGAAAAGTGATGAAGAGGGAGGAGGATGGGGGCCCCAGATGGCCCTTCCTTTGGTGCATGAAAAACTGTACAATGAGGTTCAGCACAGCCAGCATCAGCCGAGCTTTTTTGTGAAACTCAGATCAGCCACCCAGGAGGAAGAGCGGGCTGAGGAAACCCAGAGGGACCAAGCGCTGAGACCAAAGTTGACCCTCGGGTAGGGTTGTCCTGCCGGGGGCCCCACTTGAAGGAGGCAGGATAGAGGCGCCGAGGCCAGGGAGACGCCCAATGAGGCAGCCCTGGGCTCTTCTCTGGCCTCTTCACCAGGGCACCCATCCGAGGAACCTCCGAACAGCCAGGAAAAGCCATGAGTTGCAACCAAAATGCGGCTGAGGATGGAACTCAGAATAAAACTGCAACCCACCTGCCCCCAGCCCTGCCCCTCACCCTGATGCGAAGCTGGAGAGGGGCGTGCTGCGGGGCCCTGATGCCCCCACCCACCTCGGTCCAGCGCGGCCCTGCCCAGGAGGCGGCAGCTGGGCGCACCCTCGCCAGCCCTGCTGGAGTTTGCTGTGGGCACTGAGGCGCGGGCGCCCTTCCAAAGCACATACTCACTGAATGTTTACAGACTGGCTGTCCTGGCAGGGCTTTCAACTGCACATGTTTTTTATACTTTCCTTTTTTTTTTTTTTAATATTTTTTACAAAAAAAGATTTTATACAAGCAATATATATATGGATTTCTATAATCACTCGATGTGATACAGTATAGATATGCTATGGTTTGTTTGTTATGAACAGATAGCCACCAGTTACGGCCGTTGTGTGTAACTCCTAAGTACTGTAGTCTCTGGGTGTCGGGGGTGGCCAGGGCGGGGGCGGGGTGCATTTCCATCCTTGTAAACCCTTCATAGTACTCAGTCCTGTATCGCTCAGTAAACATTGCTCTTACTTACACAGCCGCCTTGCGTGGTGTCTGCCTGGGGAATGGGTGCAAGGCCCTCTCGGGGTCGGAGACTGTTTGGAGCCTCTGCTACAGGCCCGTTCATTTTCACAACATCTCTCCTATTTCACAGATGAGGAAGCTAAGGCTCAGAGACACTAAGCCACCTGCAGTTACTATTTTGAGAGCAGTCAGTGTGTTCACTCACTCTGCAGATGTTTTCTGAGGGCCTATTGTGTGTGCCAGGCCCTGAGAATTCACTGGAGGATGAAACAGACCTAAGTCTTGCCCTCGTGGGGCCTTCAGTAAGGAGTGAATCCTGTGCTTGCTCCATATGTTGTCTCATTTCATCTTCATGGCAGCCTTGCCAGGGAGCAGCACTTGTCCCCAATTCACAGATGGCGAATTAGAGGCCCAAGGAATTAAATTCGTGGCCATCATTTGTTGAAGACTTATTTTGTGACAAGCAGACACAGTCTCTTCCCTTCTCACAACAGCACAAAATAGGCACGATTCTTCTCATTTTACAGATGATTTAACCGAGGCTGAGAGAAGATAAGCGACTTATCCAAGGTCACCCAGCTAGCAAGGGAGAGAGCTGGTGTTCGAACTCTACCTCCAGAGGCCTGTGACTCTCCTCCTGTCACCAACCCACTATGATTGTCCTCATGGTTGAATAGGAAGCTTATGAGGCCACAGTTATAGATTTAGTTTCTGGGAAGGCTGGATAGAGTTCCAGATTATCCCGTGATCACAGAGTGAACCAGCTACCCTGGTCAATGTGTGTCTGACCCAGAGAAGGGTGTGGATGGCTTCTCTACCCCCTCACCTCGACAGCTGAATCCCTGCCACCCAGGGCCGGAGCAGCTCAGTGGCATTCACTCAGTGCCTGCCGTATACCTGGCACTCGGCAGTTCTCAAGGCATGTCATGCATGAGGAAGGCGGGAGAGGTGGTTTTAGCTCCCTTGTATACTGAAGCTTGCAAAGGCCACAGTTTACCCACCTAAACTTGACTCCTGCATTCTAATCATGTGTTCTTTCTCCTCCATCGCTGGACTTAGGATAACTAGTTGCTGGTGATGACTTCATGTCAAGAATAGCAGTGAACCTGGGTTGCTTCCCAAATCGTGGACGGGGCCTTCTGGGATGGGCAGAAGTGGAGAATGGTGATTAACACACCTGTGGTCCCTCCCGCGCTCACTCCTCTCAATTTCCCTCCACCCAACACACTTGGTGTGGACTCCCCTGCACCCTGCCCTAGAAACAGGACCTGGTCCTCTGTCAGCTGTGGCAGAGGGTTGTGGCAGCGAGTTGCCTTCTGACTCAGGGGTCTTGATGCTGTCGGTCCAGATGATGCAGGTGAGGCAGTGTCAGTCCTGCATTAGGAACCCCTCGCGCTGTAATCCTTTGATATTTTTCAAGCCATGAGAAAAATGAAGTGGACTTACCAGGGTCCCTCTAGTGACCTAGTGGATGTTCTTAGAGGACTGTCATGTGCCACTGGCTGTGGCTTCCCTGGTCCTGTGCTTGGCCACCGGGAGGTGGCATCTCCAAAATAGAGCCTCCTTAGCCTGTGCAGGTGGGCTGCCTTCCAAAGTCACCACACCAGTGACTTGTGCTGTGCAGAGCTTTCCTCACCAGGACCACTGGTCGCTCCTGTGGCCAGACGTCACAATTATAGGCTTCATCACAAGAGCCAGCATTTGAGTTTCTTCTGGGCACCTGCCACTGTGCATGTGTGACCTCAGCTGCTTTGTGCAACCTGACTGGGAGGTAGGTGCTAGCGTCCCAGCATTACAGATGAGGAAACTGAGGCACACAGAAGAGGTAACTTGCCCAAGGTCACAGGTGTTAGGTGGCAAAGCCAAGATGTTATTGCCAGTCTGACTTCAGGTACATAAAACCTGAGGCCGAGCCTCCCCATGAGAGGAAATATGTGTTTGTAGTGTGACCTCAGTTGCCAGGGAACTTGTGCAGGAAGCCGGGAGAGATGGCACAGACCCATCTGTGCTCACAGTACATATTAAGAATTCCCAAGTCTCAGGTAAACCATCTCCAAGGGTGTGTACAGAAGACACACCTTAAAGGCAAACGGGTTCATGATGTAATCTTCTGTTGACTATCTGTGAGCCTCATTTTTCTTATCTGTGAAGTGGGAACAGTAATAATCCAAGTCTTTTGATGGAGTTATCAAGATCAAAAAAGGAATGGATATACAAAGTGTTTTGTGAAATAAAGGCTCCCTAAAATGGTAATTATTTTATCCTCCGTTAGTGTGCGTAGTTATTGATATTTACATAGTACAGGTTATTTAAATATGTTTTATTCTGTAAAGATGGGCTGCCAAGTTTGTGTTCTGACCCTGTACGTGGTCCCTGTGGTGTGATGAATGCCTGGGATCGCAGACTCCTGGATCTGTTCAGCTCCTGACTGGTCACAACCAGCCATGCTGGATGTATCATTCCCTCCCTGGGCATCAGTGTGCCCTCCTGCCAGGTGGTCATAAATAAGACCTGTGCCACCTCTGCCCAGGGTTCCTATGAGAATCAATCAAGTTAATGAATGCAACCATGGCCTGAGAAAGACAAGACGCTTTAGCCATCAGATGGGCAGAAATGAGTATGTGTTGGTAAGAATATGGATTAAAGGTTGGGGGGGCCAAGGCGGGCAGATCACGAGATCAGAAGATTGAGACCATCCTGGCTAACATGGTGAAACCCTGTCTCTACTAATAACACAAAAAATTAGCCGGGCGTGGTGGCATGTGCCTGTAGTCCCAGCTACTTGGGAGGCTGAGGCAGGAGAATCACTTGAACCCAGGAGGTAGAGGTTGCAGTGAGCTGAAATCGCGCCATTGCACTCCAGCCTGGGTGACAGAGTGAAACTCCATCTCAAAAAAACAAAACAAAACAAATATGGATTAAAGGAAATTTACATATGCTGCCAGTGAGAAACTGTGCAAAGCAATTTGGAAATAACCAGTAAAACTAAAGCTAAACGCATCCTTTAACCTAGCAGTTTTCCTCCTAGTCTTGGGAGGAACTCTAGCACAGGGGCAAAAGGAAATGTACAAGAATGTTCACTGATGCTTTGTTTGTGTTTTTAAAAAGTTGAAAACAACCTATAAATGATGATCAGCATAAGAACAAATAAATTATGGTATTTTCCTAAAATTGAATATTACTCAACAGGTGAAAAAGAATGAACCAGAGCTATATGTATCAATGTGGATAAATCTCAGAAACCTACTGTTGAGATGGAGGGTAAGGGAGTGAACTGCGGAAGGATACCACTTATGTCAGATTTCTAACTAACTGTATACGTTGATACTTTATTGTTAATGGATACACACGGATCTGGGTAATAGAGGTATAAAAGCCTGCACGAGAATGCTGTCAATATCACAATCAGTCATAGGGGGTGCTCCTGGAGGGCCGGGGAGAGGAGGGAACTAGGGATGCCACCGCAAGTGTAAGTAGGACGCTGGATTTCAACTTCAACTCTACACATAACATTTCATTTGTTTTTTTTAAAGCGCCATCAAATGTAGAATGACATTAGGATTTTTCAGAGGTGGGTGATGTGTGCACAGATGTGGGCTATCTTCTCCACACTCCTCTGTATACTTGATATACTTTGCAATAAAAGAGAACAAGCCACAATACAAATAGGAGGTTTTGTTTTTATTATTTCCTTAGCAAACTCAGGAAATAAAAACAAATCTGAAATTACAATGGGATTGCAGCATATGCTCTTTGAATTTATGCAAATTTAATTATATGCCTGGAGAGGGAGAGACAATTCAAAGGGTGGAAAGAGGTTAGCTGGTTGAGCCCTGGGGGAAGGTGCCGGGGGTGAGGACACCTTGAGGAATGTTGCTCTGCTCTGCACTCAGTGGATCCTGCTCCCTGCTCTCTACGGGAGGGGCAATTAAGGCATGTTCAAGGTTCGTCTGGACTCTAGACTTCTTCCTTACATGCTGACTTTTCAATCCAAGCCCTACTCGAAAGCCAACTGTACTGCGCCTGTAAGTGGAGCTGTGGACTGGACGGCAAGCAGAGGGGAAGCCTTTGAAGATGGGAACCCAGTTTTGACAGGTATATTCATTTTCTGCTGCTGCCATAATAAACCATCGCAGATTTAATCCCTTAAAACACCACAAATTTTGTCTTGCAGTTCTGGATGTCCAAAGCCCAAAATGCTTCTTACTGGGCTAGAATCAAGGTGTCGGCAGGACTGCTTTCTTTTTGGAGGTTCTCAGGGAAAATCCACTTTCTTGCTTTTTCCAGGTTTTGGAGGCTGCCCGCATTCTGCCTTCAAAGTCAGCAATGGCCACACATCTTTCTCACCCACTGCTATGACGCTGACTCCCTGCCTCCCTCTTCTCAACTTCCTCCATCTTTTTTTTTTTTGAGACAGAGTTTCGCTCTTGTTGCCCAGGCTGGACTGCGATGGCACGATCTTGGCTCACTGCAAACTCCGCCACCCCCGGTTCAAGGGATTCTCCTGCCTCAGCCTCCCAAGTAGCTGGGATTACAGGTGCCCATCATCACACACAGCTAATTCTTTGTATTTTTTAGTAGAGATGGGGTTTCACCACGTTGGCCAGACTGGTCTCGAACTGCTGACCTCAGGTGATCCACCCGCCTCAGCCTCCCAAAGTGCTGGGATTACAGGCGTGAGCCACCGCGCCCAACCTTCCCTATTCAGTCTTTTAAGGGCCCTTGTGACAACATTGGGCCTACCCCGCTAATCCAGATAATCTCCTTATTTTAACGTGTGCTCATTAGCAACCTTAATTCCAGTTGCAACCTTAATTCCCCCTGGCCACGTGACATATTCACAGGTTCCAGGGATTAGAAGGTGGACATCTTCGAGAGATTATTCTGCCTGCCACAGCAGGATATTCAGAATTGGAGGTTCTTAACTATTAGGTTGGTGCAATTGCGTTTGCACCAACCTAATATGACCCTTCTCACTACTAGGCAAGATAGGCTATTTCCCATTGTAAGTGCCATAAGGATGGAGTCCCTGTGTGGTGCATCCCTAGTGCCTGTCACAGTGCTTGGCACATAGCAGAAGGTCAACACATACTATACACAGACATACAATCTACAGACACACAAACTCACGGATGTGTGACATGATACAGACACAAACATAGTTACATGCACAACAAACAGATACGCATGTAGATATACAAATACATGTATTCACAGATACAAGCAGACACACATTAAATGCAAAGTAATAGGATTGATGCAGGTCCTATTCCTTTATATTATAGTTCTGAAATTCTGAAATCAGCTTGTTCATCATACTAGCATATCTTTGTTCTTTGGAAATAGCTAACTTATGGTTAATAAGGAGGTTAGGTAAGGTGGATATACTGTTTTGGCTTTAAAAACTAAATATTGTGAGAGACTGAATTTTTTTTTTTTTAAGACGGAGTCTCCCTCTGTAACCCAGGCTGGAATGCAGTGGCACGATCTTGGCTCACTGCAACCTCTGCCTCCTGGGTTCAAGAGATTCTCCTGCCTCAGCCTCCCAAGTAGCTGGGACTACAGCCATGTGCCACCATGCCTGGCTAATTTTTGTATTTTTAATAGGGTTTCACCATATTGGCCTGGCTGTTCTCGAACTCCCGACCTCAGGTGATCTGCCCGCCTCGGCCTCCCAAAGTGCTGGGATTACCGGCATAAGCCACCGTGACTGGCCCGGGACTGATTTTTTTTTGTTTAGCTCCTAAACTGACTCTGTGGGTGATTCCTAAAGAAGCAACTACTAATGCTTTGGAACATTTGTGAAGTAATTACATGCTCGTGTCAGCCTCTACCTCTCTGAAGGAGGGTATACCCCTGGGTGGTCAGTACTGGACACCTGTTCTGCTCCACTTAAAATCCTCTGACTCTGTTGCATGACCAGTTCTGAACAGGTGAGCAACTTTACACAGGTGTAACCTGACAAAGCCTCCCTACAGGTGCACACCCTGTACCTCCCACTTCCTGTCCTGGGGGGCCTCTGTGGCTGCCTCCTTGGCACTTGCCCATATGGAAACCTGGAAATTTGGGGAGTTAATGCCTGTAGGGTCTCCCTTGACTAATTAAGAGGCACGAGGCAGAGACAGTGAATAAATGTTTTTCCCTTTTATTCTCCAGGTGGAGGATTTGTAACTCTTCTACTGCCCCACATTGTGTAATCCATAGGAGCTTTGATCTCCTTAACATTCCACAGAATCCTGCTCCCATTGTGTGGTGCATTGTGCTAATCAGACCTACAGGGCAGCAGCTGCAAGCGCTCCAGAGGCCTTAGTGGCACATGACCATGAGATGTGGGCAAGGAGGCCTCATGAGGATTCTGGGCCTGTCACGCTGAAGATGTTCACAGTGGTGCAGTGTCTGAGGCATTCCAAAGCATCTCATTCAAAATAAAGGGCAGGTTATTGCGCTTTACTCCTATCACTAAGAAAGAGGCACGGGCCCAGCGGACCTCTTTGGATTTTGGAAGCAGCAAATATACCACACTAAGGAGGGGTCCTCTAACCCATTTGTCAGTGCCTTGGAAAGCGGCCAGTGTTTTGTTTTGTTTTGTTTTGTTTTCAGACAGGGTCTCACTCTGTTGCCCAGGCTGGAGTGCCGTGGTGTAGACCTGGCTCACAGCAGCCTCGACCTCCTGGGCTCAAGTAATCCTCCTGCCTCAGCCTTCTGAGCAGCTGCAACCACAGGTGGACACCACCACACCTGGCTGATATTTTTTGTAGAAACAGGGTCTTGCCATGTTGCCCAGGCTGGTCTTAAACTCCCGGGCTCCAGTGATCCTCCCTCCTCAGCTTCCCAAAGTGTTGGGGTTACAGGCATGAGCCACCGTGCCTGGCCAACCTGCCAGTTTTGAGTGGGACTTAGAGCAAGGAAGGGCTCTGCAGCAGATCTAGGCTTCAGTACAAACTGCTCTGCCACTCACGCCTTGTAAGACCCAGTAGAGCTAGAGGTATCCATGATCCATAAGGTTGACTATTTCAAATGCACAACTCACGAAAAATTAAAATAAACTTTGTATGTCATTCCCCACTTTAAAATGTACCCAATAAGGATCACCTTTCCTTGCCCCAGATGAAAGTTCCAGCAACTTTTCTGCTCACTCTGTCTGCTTTTCTGCAGACAATCCTCCGCCATACTAAGTATAATTTATTAATTAGAAGCTCCAGTCTAAGACAGACTCAAAATCACAGGTTTTATTTAATGTTCAAATCTTCCCCTCTCCCTAGCTTGGGCCTGCAGCAGGCTAGTGGCCTGCAGTGGGGCAGGGAGAACCGACTGTCTCTTCTCTATTTCTCCCCTTGCCCATCTCCTCCTCCTCCCTTATTCCCTTCCTCCCTCCCAAGCTGGCTGGCCAGTTTCTGACCCCTCCCAAGGATGAAGCAGGAGGTCAGAGCAGTGGCGAGGGTGCAGGAACGGCCTCCTAACATTGACCTGTTAGGATTCTGAGCTGGCTTTGGGTGCACTGGGGTTGGCACATATTCAAAGCTGATCCTTTCTTTCATAGGTGCCTTTGTGAGTTCTTCTGAGGCTTCTATCTTCAGGAACCTCTTTCCTGTATGTCCTGGGAGACTGCCTCTCACTTCCAGAATCTTGCTGGTACATCCCAGCATCCTCCACATGGCCCTACTGGACAGAACCCAGGACAGTCCAGCACTGGCTTTGGGAAGCCCTTGACATCCCATTTTCTGTCCCTTGCCCAGAGACATGCAGGATATATAGACTTAGCCCAGCACAAGCACTTCTTCACATGGTTCCATGGAAGTCTCACAGGGCTCAAGAAGAGGAGGCAGCAGCCCCTCTCTCCTGCCTGAAGGAAGGCAGGGACTCAGCACCGCAAGGCACCCTCAAAGAAATTGCTCTAAAAATGTCCCCCCTGACCTTTGTGCTTAGAGCCCTTCTCATCTCCTCAAACTGCAGAAGGGTCCAATCATTTTGTAATAAGTTCTTTAAAATGTGTACAGTCTGCAAGTGGTGATCTGGCTTCATATCTAAGCCTTGGTGTCTCCATCAAAACTTTAATTCTTGGCCGGGCACTGTGGCTCACGCCTGTAATCCCAACACTTTGGGAAGCTGAGGTGGGTGGATCATTTGAGGTCAAGAGTTCGAGACCAGCCCGGCCAACATGGTGAAACCCTGCCTGTACAAAAAATACAAAAAGCGGGGCATGGTGGCAGGTGCCTATAGTCCCAGCTACTGGGGAGGCTGAGGCTGAGGCAGGAGAATCACTTGAACCCGGGGGGTGGAGGTTGCAATGAGCTGAGATCGTGCCACAGCACTCCAGCCTGAGCCACAGAGCGAGACTCTGTCTCAACAAACAAACAAACAAAAGCCACAACACTTTAATTCTAATATCCTGATACATTGTTTTCTAGACTAAAATGTAGATGATGATTATAAAGGTTTACAGACTCATATTACCTGGCTGTGAAAAAGAAACTGCATAATTGCAGCTAAGAGGATGGCTTCCCTGGGAACTAAGGGACAGGTACTGGTTTTTATTGAGTACCAACCATATGCTGAGTTCTTGTGAGGCGAGTCTTATATTAATATTTACTGTCGAAGAAACTGAGGTTTAGATAAGAGACTTGTCCAACATCTCACAGCTGGCACCACTGGACTTCACCGAAAGTAACTGAGCTCTTTCCAGGCTGGAAGGCAAATATAGACCCAACAAAATCCTTGCCTTCAGGGAGGGCAGTCTCTCAGGGAGGAAGACGGGTCCCTGTGGTCAGTGCTGGACTGGGGCAGGTCTAGGGTGACAAGGAAGAGACTTCTACCTAAGCTCGGGTAAATTTCCTTTTGATGTGAAATAAAGCCCCACTCCAGCTGGGTGTACCTCGGGGTTTGGTGACCATCTTATTCTGTTCCCCCAAGGGTCGCTCTCATGCATGTCAACATTTTCGTCTTTTGATGGCAGTCCTGGCCTCCCCCACCCCGATCCCAGTGGTCAGCTCAACAGTGCGTGAACCACTTTCTTCTTGGCCATTTCATAGTTGCCTCTTTCAGGTGACCAAGAGGCCATCCCTGTAGTGGTGGCTTTATCCAAAGGGAGCCTCTTTTTTTTTTTTTTGAGACAGGGTCTCACTCCGTTGCCCAGGCTGGAGTGCAGTGGTGCCATCTCGGCTCACTGCAACCTCCACCTCCTGGGTTCAAGCGATTCTCCTGCCTCAACCTCCCCAGTAGCTGGGACTACAGGCGCTCACTGCTACGCATGGCTAAATTTTTGTATTTTTAGTAGAGACGGAGTTTTTGCCATGTTGGCCAGGCTGGTCTCGAACTCCTGACCTCAGGTGATCTGCCCGCCTCGGCTTCCCAAAGTGCTGGGATTACAGGTGTGAGCCACTGTGCCCGGCCACAGGGAGGCTTTTCTAATTGGTGCCGTTACACTCAATCCCAGCTTGACTGCCCTTCCTGAAAGAAGAAATCCTGAAAAGCTAGTCACAGGCTTTGCAGATTCAGCTCCCGGCCAGCCCCCAAATCGTTCCCTTCTAGCCCTATTCACTGCAGTATTTATAACCCAAATGTGAAACGTATAATTATTCTCCTTCTCTGCCTTTCTTTTCTTGAAATAAAGACTTAGTCCACCCTTCTATTTGCATAACACCACCTGAGAAGAAATTTCCTCGGGGCCCAGGGACTTGAGCGCCTGAACTCCCTGCCTTTATACAGAGTTTCTGAAAAAGCTCTGTTCCTCTTTGAAGGCACAGAAGAAACCAGAAGAGACTTCCCTCAAATGCATTCCCTTCAAGCAGCTGAAACCTTTGCATTTCTAAAGCAGCCTCTAGCCCAGGCTCCAGAGACACCCCTTCCCTCATTAGAAAGGAAGGGAACTGTGAGGGGAGTCCAAGGTCACAGTTCCCGGTGCTCATGAAAGAAGCAGGAGTGAAACATTCAGCTTCTTAGGGAAGGGCTTTTCGGGTCGGTTCCTGGTCAAGTGGGCCAGACCCTGCTCTGCTTCAGGTGGGTGGAGGGGTCAGTGGCCCCTGCAGCTGACCCCCATCCCTGACTGGGCTCCTCCATGAGGAGCAGACGGTCCACGTGGGGCCTTAAGAGTTTCTACCCCTCCCACACACAGGACTGCAGTTCTTTCATTCGGATTTGTCAAAAGGGGGATTTTCTTTCATCATAAACTGATAGATATACAATGAGATTTACTAAATTAATTACGTAAGTAGAAAAGCTGTTCACAAGTATAACACAGAGGTGTGGATTTCATTTTGCAGCCAATTCCTCCTTACTAGGAAATTTATACTAGAAGTCTAGCAAGGCAGGGGTGGCTAAACTAAGAGAAGTCATTCGTGTTTACCTTCATTTTTTAAATCTCAACATTTACTTGAAAAGCACAGAAGTGTTTTTAAAAATGACCTTTGGGAAAAAAAGGCACAGACTGGAAGAAAATATTTGTAAAACACATATCTGATAAAGGTCTTATAACTAAAATATACAAAGAACTCTTACAACTCAACAATAAGAAAGCAAACAACCCAATTAAAACATGGGCAGAAGATCTGAACTGACACCTCAAAGATACGCGAATGGCAAATAAGCACATGAAAAGATGCTCAACATCATATGCCATTAGGGAATTATACATTAAAACAATGAGCTACCTGCACACACCTATTAGAGTGGCTGAAATCCAAAACACAGAGAACACCAAATGCTGGCGAGGATGTGGAGCAACAGGAACTCTCATTCACTGCCGGTGCAAATGCAAAATTGGTGCAACCACTTTGGAAGACAGTTTGGCAATTTCTCATGAAGCCAGACTTACTCTTACCATGTTCCAGCAAGCACATGTCTTGGTATTTACCCAGATGAATTGAAAACTTATGTCCACACAAAAGTTGATAGCAGCTTTTTTCATAATCACCCCAAATTGGAAGAAACCAAGATGTCTTTCAATAGGTGAATGGATAAACTATGATATATTCAAAAGGTGGAATATTATTTAGCAATAAAAAGAAATGAGCTGTCAATCCATGAAAAGACAGGGAGGAACCTTAAATGTATTTTGCTAAGTGAAGGAAGCCAGTCTGAAAAAGCGACATACTGCATGATTCCAACTATATAACATTCTGGAGAAGGTAAAGGAGGGAGATCATCAAAAGATCTATGGTTGCCAGGGCTGCAGGGAGGAGAGAGGGAGAAACGGTGCAGCACAAGGAATTATTAGAGTGGTGAAACATTTCCCTATGATACTGTAATGATAGATACACGACATTATGCATCTATCAAAACCCATAGAACTATACAACCAAAGAATGAACCTTAAACTGTAGACTTTTTTAAATAACAATGTATCATTTTGGTTTACCAATTGTAATAAGTGTACTACACTAATGCAAGTTATTAACAATAGGGGAAACTGTCAGGGAGGCGGTACACAGGGTGAGGCGGTACACAGGGTGTGGAGAAGAGGGAGTTTATAGAAACTGTACTTATACTCAACTTTTCTGTGAAACTAAAAATTAAAGTCTATTGGCCAGGCACAGTGGCTCACGCCTGTATCCCAGCACATTGGGAGGCTGAGGAGAGTGGATCACTTGAGGTCAGGAGTTTGAGAGCAGCCTGGCCAACACGACAAAACCCCATCTCTATCAAAAATACAAAAATTAGGCGTGGTGGTGGGAGCTTGTGGTCCCAGCTATTTGGGTATCTGAAGCACGAGAATCACTTGAATCTGGGAGGCGGAGGTTGCAGTGAGCCGAGATTGTGCCACCGCACTTTAGCCTGGGTGACAGAGTGAGACTCTGCCTCAATAAATAAATAAATAAATAAATAAATAAATAATAAAGTCTACTAATTTTTTTAAAGGCCTATGACCCCATTTCTTCTTTTTGATCACATAAAACAAGGTGGAGACGCCTCTTGGGGGTGAGTAGCCTGCCACTGGCGCTCCTGGGCTGGGGTTGCACTCCCGAGGCTCTACTGTCCTGGAGTCTCAAGAGTGGCACCGCTGCCAGGACTCTACTAGGCACTGCCCTGGTGGGGACTCTCCACAGCAGCCCCTTCCCTGTGCCATTTCTTTGCCTGGGCCCTGAGGCTCTCTGAGGCATCCCTTGAAATCCAGGTGGAGGTAGCCCTGCCTCTGCAGCTCATCACTGCATGCCTGTGGAGTTAGCACCACATGTAAGCAACCAATGTTCACCACTTGTGTCCTCTGGAGTGGTGGCTTCAGCTGCACCTGGGCCCACCTGAGCAACAGCTGGGGCTACCAAGGAGCACCGTGCCAGAATACAGATAGCAGAGACTTGAGGCGGCCCTGGACTGGGATCCCCGGGATCCCAAGTTCCACAGGGGCCCTGAGCCCCTCCCTTGAAATTATTTTGCCCTCAATGCCCTGACTGTGATGGGTGGGGCAGTCTCTGAGATCTCAGAAATGCTTTCAGGGTTATTCTTCCATCATCTTGGTGAACAGCATCCAGCTTCCTTCAATCTATACTAACTTGTTTATCAACAGATTAACAGATTTACTAATCTGTGGTCACTTGGCCACACCCTTGGCTTTCTCTCCTAACATGCTTTTCTATTCTTTACATGGCCAGGCTGAGAATTTTCCAAATCATTCTGCTTCCCTTTTAATTAAAAATTCCGTCTCGGCTGGGCGCGGTTGCTCACGCTTGTAATCCCAGCACTTTGGGAGGCCGAGGCAGGCGGATCACGAGGTCAGGAGATCGAGACCACGGTGAAACCCCGTCTCTACTAAAAATACAAAAAAATTAGCTGGGCGTGGTGGCGGGCGCCTGTAGTCCCAGCTACTCGGAGAGGCTGAGGCAGGAGAATGGCGTGAACCCGAGAGGCGGAGCTTGCAGTGAGCCGAGATTGAGCCACTGCACTCCAGCCTGGGCGACAGAGCGAGACTCCGTCTCAAAAAAAAAAAAAAAAAAAATTCCATCTCTAAGCCTGGCGTGGTGGCACACGCCTGTAATCCCAGCACTTTGGGAGGCTGAGGCGGGCAGATCACAAGGTCAGGAGTTCGAGACCAGCCTGGCCAATATGGTGAAACCCCATCTCTACTAAAAATACAAAAATTAGCCAGGCACGGTGGCGTGCACCTGTAGTCCCAGCTACTCAGGAGGCTGAGGCAAAATAATCACCTGAACCTGGGAGGCAGAGGTTGCAGTGAGCAGAGATCGTGCCACTACACTCCAGCCTGCGCAACAGAGGGAAATTCCATCAAAAAAAAAAAAATCCATCTTTAAATTATTTCTTTTCTCACATGTTACCACGAGCAGTTAAGAGAAGCCATCCACACCCTGAACACTTTGCTTTGGTATTTCTTCTGCTAAATAGGCTAGTTCATTGATCTTAAATTCTGCTTTCCACAAAGCAGTAGGACACAGATACAATTCGGACAAGTTTTTGCTGCTTTGTAACAAGGATAGCGTTTCCTCCAACTTCTGATAAGACATTCCTCGTTTTCATCTAAGACTTCATCAGATTGGCTTTTTCTAGAATACCAGCCTTCTGTTCACAACCATTTAGATAATCCCTAACACTGAGGCTGTCTCTACAACTTTCCTCTTCAGAGCCCTCATCGGAATCTCCTTTAACGTTCTGGTCATGACAAGACAGGCTTTTTCCAGCATGTGCTTCAAAACTATTCCAGCCTCTACCCCTTACCCAGTTCCAAAGCCACTTCCATATTTCAAGATATTGGTTATAGCAGCAGGCCTACTTCTCTGGTACCAATTTCTTAGTCTGTTTGTACCTCTGCAACAGAATACTACAGACTTCATAATTTATAAAGAACAGAAACTTATTTCTCACATTTCTGGAGGATGGAAAGTCCAAGATCAAGGTGCTGGCAGGTCCAGCGTCTACTGAAGCCCTGTTTCTGCTTCCAAGATGGCGGCAGGTTCAGTGTCTGGTGAGGGCCCTGTCTCTGCTTCCAAGATGGCGGCAGGTTCAGTGTCTGGTGAGGGCCCTGTCTCTGCTTCCAAGATGGCGGCAGGTTCAGTGTCTGGTGAGGGCCCGTCTCTGCTTCCAAGATGGCGGCAGGTTCAGTGTCTGGTGAGGGCCCCGTCTCTGCTTCCAAGATGGCGCTTTGTTGCTCCGTCCACCAGAGGAGAGAAACACTGTAACCTCACACGGTGGAAGGGACAGAGCTGGTGGAAGGGGGGCAAACTCCCTCTATCACACCCTTCTATGAGAGCATTTAATCCCATTCATGAGGGCAGAGCTCTCATGCCTCAACCATCTCCTAAAGGCCACACTTCTTAATATTGTTGCATTGGGGATTAAATTTCAACATGAATTTCGGAGAGGACAAAAACATTCAAATTGGAGAAGTAGACATTCCAGCCCATTCTATTCCCTCATTTCACATACCTCCCAACAAGGTAACCCTCATTTATGATTTAGTGTGTGCACTTCTTTACACTTCGTTTTTTCCCCTAATTTTCTACAAATATATTTATATAGACACACACACACACACACACACACACACGGCATCACACATTTAAAAGAAATAAAAATGAAATCATGTTTTACATCTTAGTTTGTGACTTACTCATTTCACTTACATTATGAACCTTTTCCCAGGCTATTTGTGTAGATCTAAACCTTTTTAAAAACCAGGGCAACATAGCAAAACCCTTTCTCTATTTTTTAAAAAAAGAAAACCAGGGCTGCTTACATCTTATGTGCACTAACAGTGGTCATTAGGCAGGGTTTGATTGCTAAAGAAGATTCACAGAGTTCAAGTTGACAATGCTTACAAAGCTACTGCTTATTGCAGCAAAAGCATTCATTTAATGCAACAGCAGTTAAGTAAGACATCAAGGGATCCAGAGAGGCCAGGTGCAAGCTCCAATTGTTCCACCTCTGGAAGAGCCATGCAAGACATACCTTCTCTCTAGAGTCACCCGTGTGTCACAGAACACATCAGAACTGGGAAGCCCAAGCTGGAGTTTCCACCAGGGTGTCATATACCCCGCTGCTCATGTAGGCATGTTTCTTGCTGTGTCACCAGCTCCAAAAGCACAGTCCTCCTGGGGTCTCACCAAGACCAGGAACAAATCATCAATCTCACTGTTATCAATACACAATGCTGAACAAAGTAAAAATAAAAATAAACACTGCTGATCAGCCAGTACAAACCACGTTGAAATCCCTCAGACTCATGGTTACAAAACAGCACGATTAATCAGTATCTTTAATGCCTTGACCAGGGCTCAGTGCTGTGCAGGAATAGCTCTTATTTCGGTAAATCAGCCTATGTCAATTCCAGGCCTGCTGGAGTTAACCCTTGCAACAACCATGGTTGTTTTATATATATAAAACAAACAAAACCTGCCACAATAGAGGTCTGAGAAGGAAGCTCTATATTACTTCATTTTCACACTGCTGTAAAGATACTACCTGAGACTGGGTAATTTATAAAGAAAGAGGTTTAACTGACCCACAGTTCCACATGGCTTGGGAGGCCTCAGGAAACTTACAATCATGGCAGAAGGTGAAGGGGAAGCAAAGCACCTTCTTCACAAGGCAGCAGGAGAGAGAAGCATGAAGGAGGAACTTCCAAACACTTATAAAACCATGAGATCTTGTGAGAACTCACTCACTATCATGAGAACAGCATGGGGGAAACCAACCCCATGATCCAATCATCTCTTTCCTTTGACATGTAGGGATCACATTGCGAGATGAGATTTGGGTGGGACACAAAGCCAAACCATATCATGCTCCAACTTCATGATGAATTCTGATGGGTCAGCATGAATGCCTGGGAGTGCCAAGTCTCGAGGAGACCTCACCTCTGAATATTACCTCTCTGCTGAGCACCCAGATGTCCCCCTCTGCTAAAAAGACCTCTTTCCTTTCCTACCACTCACCCCAACTTGGCTAGGCTTAAGCATGATTGACAGACAGAGGTTAAGAAACACCATCTGAGGCCAGCCATGGTGGCTCACACCTGTAATCCTAGTACTTTGGGAGGCCGAGGCAGGTGGATCACCTGAGGTCAGGAGTTCGAGTCTAGCCTGGCCAACATGGTGAAACCCTGTCTCTACAAAAAATACAAGATTAGCCAGGTGTGGTGGCACACACCTGTTATCTCAGCTACTTAGGAGGCCGAGGCAGGAGAATCACTGGAACCCAGGAGGCAGGGGTTGCAGTGAGCTGAGATTGCACCATTGCACTCCAGCCTGGGCAACAAGAGTGAAACTCCATCTAGAGGGAGGGAAGAAAGGAAAGAAAGAAAGAAAGAAAGAAAGAAAGAAAGAAAGAAAGAAAGAAAGAGAAGAAAGAAAGAAAGAGAAGAGGGAGGGAGGGAGGGAGGGAAAGAAAGAAGGAAGGAAGGAAGGAAGGAAAAGAGAGAGAAAGGAGGAAAGGAAGAAAGAAAGAAAAGAAGGAAGGAAGGAATGAATGAAGGAAGAAAAGAAAGAGAGAGAAGGGAGGAAAGGAAGAAAGAAGGAAGGAAGAAAGAAAGAAAGAAAGAAAAGAAAGAAAGAAAGAAAGGAGAAAAAGAAAGAAAAAAGAAAGGAAGGCAGGAGGGAAGGAAGGAAAGAAAGAGAGAGAGAAAGAAAGAAAGACCATCTGAGCTGTGAATGTGACCACAACACATTTAAGAGGGTGGGGACAACCCTCACTGGCATTATCTCGTGTGCGCACCTGGGATGCAGAGTGGAGGTGGGTAGGAAGCCTGCCAAACTGCCTATGGGAGCCAATAATGGTGACCTGAATAGGAGAGAATGCTGCCAATGGACTGTATGTGTAGTTTCATATGTGTAAAATACATAAAACCTCCAATGCATGTTGTTGGTTTTTGCTATAACTCTTGTGAGGCTGGAAAAATATCATCTGTCATCATATGATTTAACCCTTGCTTAAAATCCCGTGGCAGCTTCTGGTGGGCTTCCCTGGTGTGGCATCCCTGCCCCGTCTTGCTCTGGCTCCTCTCATTCTCTGCTCCAGCCAGACTGAACAGCTGTTACTTCCTTCTAAACGGTTCCAACATTTTAATCTTGGCTCTACCTTGGAATGCCCAGGGTTACGTGACTTGCCCAAGGACAAAATAAGGATGTAGTGGAGTTGATATTCAAAGCCGGATTTATCTTACTCCAAAGCAAGGACAAAGAATTCCCTTAGGAAATCAGCGGTGGCTCATCTATTTGTGTGAAGAAACAAGAGTTGCTTATAATTCTGGGTAGTGGGATGTCCCCATCGCTTCACCTAGTCAACACCTGTGTCTCATTTAAAACTCAATTCAGGCATCGCTGCACTTTCAGTGGGTTTTTTTTTTTTTTTTTTAAGGTTTGAAGCTCATTTAACAATGAGCAAAGAGGTTGCAGAGTAAGAACGCTGATGTTTTTCTCTGGGAATAGGTGGCCACATCCAAAGACAAAGAAATGTTTGAAGTCTTTGCATTTGGAGAGAAAACGTCATGCCCATTGCTGCAGCCTGAATTCCCAATGAGTAGTGCCTCTGTCTGGAGTTTAAGGATGATGTACCCATGTGGAACCAGGATGTGGTAACTCCTTAAACCCTGCCACTCTTTCACACCTTTGGTATGACTCATTTTGATGAAATTCAACGAACTCAGAGCACCTGCTCATGCAGCAGAATATTTTTAAGCCAGAAAGCTCTACGACTTCCTCTCCCTAAGACTGCAGAAAGCTTAGCCCCAGGCTATGAAGAGAGCCAGCAGAATGATCACTGGCACCAGAGGACACTGGTCTTGCCCGCCCATCCCTCGCTGTGCCGGCTCCTCACCCCTGTGCTGGGTGCAGTAGAGACTGGTCCTCCAAGTCTCACTTGGGACTTGCCCAAGTGAGAGACACTTGGGCAAAAAATATAGCCATATATGCAGGCAGATATATATGGCTATACTTGTTTTTGCTGTTGGGTTTTTTGTTGTTGTTTTGAGACAGAGTATCGCTCTGTCACCCAGGCTGGAGTGCAATGGCGCGATCTTGGCTCACTGCAACCTCCACCTCCCAGGTTCAAGCGATTCTCCTGCCTCAGCCTCCTGAGTAGCTGGGATTACAGGTGTGTACCACCATGCCCGGCTAATTTTTTGTATCTTTAGTAGAGACAGGGCTTCACCATGTTGGCCAGGCTGCTGTCAAACTCCTGACCTCGTGATCCGCCCACCTCAGCCTTCCAAAGTGCTGGGATTACAGGCGTGAGCTACTGCGTCTAGCCTGCTGGCAGACCACCAATTCGTATATATTGACTGATGTCAGTTTCAGGAAATCAAAAAATATATGTATATGTATATGTATATGTATAAATATGTGTGTAAGTATCTAAATTTCCATCCATTTCTACATCTGTCCAGAAGGATATTCATTAAAATATTAACAGCAGTTCTCTCTGGATGGCAGGATTGTAATTATTTGATTCACGTATTTCCAGATCTCCCAAATTTTCCAAAGTTCCTGTGCATTAGTTACATGATCTGAAGAACAAGCCCAAAGCCCATTCTTTTTTAAATAGCTGAGACTCCAAGTCTAGGGGATGCTCCGAGTGACGGACAAAGCCCTCCCTTCGAGGATGATTCTAGGAAGACCTTGGGGCGTCAGCCTTCTCTGGGCAGCGTCTTTGCTGCCCTCTGCTGGTCATTTGGAAGCTCGGCAAGTCCAAGTCCAGCCCCTTTCTTGTGGAGCAGTTTCTTCTTTAGGTTTGCCCTCTGAAGCCCAATTTCTTAGAACTGTTTTCGTTTTGTCTCATTTTTCTGAGATGGAGAATCCTTTTAAACTTAAAAAAAAAGGGCCGGACGTGGTGGCTCACGCCTGTTGTAATCCCAGCACTTTGGGAGGCCGAGGCGGGCGGATCACAAGGTCAGGAGATGGAGACCATACTGACTAACACGGTGAAACCCGGTCTCTACTAAAAATACAAAAAATTAGCCGGGCGTGGTGGCGGGCGCCTGTAGTCCCAGCTACTTGGAGAGGCTGAGGCAGGAGAATGGCGAGAACCCGGGAGGCGGAGCTTGCAGTGAGCCGAGATCGCGCCACTGCACTCCAGCCTGGGCGACAGAGGGACACTCCGTCTGAAAATAAACAAACAAACAAACTAAGAAAAAGTTTAAAAGAAAACTTCTAAATGAGGTGGCTCCAGTGTAAGCCTCTTTAAAGCTCTGATGGAAAAGTCATTCTTTTAAAAACCCAAACCACTCAGCCTCCATTTCACAGCCAGAGAGAGCTGCAGTGTCATTGCTGGAGGGGGCCCAGGGCGCGTTCACCTGCTGATTTCTCACTGTTGATTGAGGATCAGTCTTTGGTTTTGGTCACCGTCATTGCTGCCAAAGCCACCAGCACACCTGCCAAGATGCAAAGGATGATGTTTCTCACGGAGTCAGAGGAAGCCGTCTGCTCCGTGCCCCTACAGAATCCCGAGAAGTCATGGCTGGTGCTGGAGCCCTCAACCCCAGAACACCTTGAGACTGTGTGGCTTTACCAATTTCCACCACCTGTCTGTTCCTGCATCTGCAGCATGGAATTGTAACCATGCCTGCATAGATTTAAACTCCAGTTCCACCATGTACCAGCTGATCACCTTGGACATGTTACCAACACCTCTGTGCCTCAGTTTCTTCATCTGTAAAATGTGGGGGGGGGAGTAATTCATAGGGCTATGAGTATGGAATTAATTAATACTTGTGAATAATTAGAAAAGTGCCTGGAGCATAAATAGTTCTCAGCAAATGTTTATTATCATTGTTGTTACCGTTACCAGTTACCAAAGCATATTATTAGTTAAATGTCATTCTATGAATGCATACAGTTTGGAGTAAGGGATTTATTATCTGATAAACCTTTTGTATTAGGAACCATCCTAGGTTCTATTTATTTAATACTCTCTGCAACCCTTCAAGGAAGATATTATGATCCTCATTTTACAAATGAGGAAACTAAAATGCAAAGATACTAAATAACTTGCCCAAGATCACGCAGCCAGGATATATGGAGCCAGGGTTTGATCCCGTTATTTACCTCAGAGCCTCTGTTCTTTCCTGTCCATTTGGTTGAATGCTACCTACTAAAGTTAGGTTGGTTGTTAGTCTTTTTTTTCCAGACAGGGTCTCACTATGTTGTCCAGGCTGGTCACACGCTCCTAGGCTCAAGTGATCCTCCCACCTCAGCCTCCCAAGTAGCTGGGAATACAGGCACATGTCACCGCTTTTACTATTTTTTTTTCTGGCATACTTTATCTCCCACTCCTACTTGGTTATAAGTTAGGGTAATACAATACCAATTGCTGTAACAGATAAACTCCAAATATCCATGGCTTTACAACAAACTTTATTTCTCATGCATGCAATAACTCCCCATTGGTGGACAGGTCTTCCATGTGGTGATTCAGGGATCCAGGCTCCTTTGGTCTTGTGGTTCTACTTTCCTCTGGGACTTTGGAGTCTTCCGCATTTAGCTAGTGAATGAGCAAAGAATATGGTCCAGGCCTGGAAGTGGTGCTTCTCAACTGTCCACATTCCATTAACTTAAACTCAGTGGCGTAGTCACACCTCACTGCAAAGGAGGCTAGGAAATGTAGTCTTGCTCTGTGTCCAGGAGGCAGAGGAAACATGAGAGCTAGTCTGCCATGCCGGCCTACGTCTTATAGAGACTTGCTGTCTTAATTTAAATTTTAGTTCCTCTGGGAAGAGATCCTGACTCCCTCAGGTCTGGATTGGACACGCCTCCTCTGTACTTCCTCCCTTCCTCTCTTGTGGCATTTATTGCATGGAAATACACACACACACACACACACACACACACACATATATATATATATATTTTTTGAGACAGGGTCTCACTCTGTCACCAAGGCTGGAGTGCAGTGGCACAGTCACGGCTCACTGCAGCCTCAACCTCCCAGGCTCAAGCAACCCTCACATCTCAGCCTCCCAAGTAGCTGGGACTACAGGCATGCACTACCATGCCCAGCTAATTTTTGTATTTTTTTGTAGAGATGTGGTTTCACCACGTTGCCCAGGCCGGTCTCGAACTCCTGAGTTCAGGCAATCCTCCCACCTCGGCCTCCCGAAGTGCTGGGATTACAGGTGTGCACCATCGCACCCGGCTGGAATTATAATTGCTTATGCATCTGTCACCCCCATTAGACCGTGTGCTCTAGGGCAGGGGCTCCATCAGTTTTGGTCACTGATGAATTCCCAGCTGTGACGTGGAGCCTGGCACAAGCCAGTGTTAAATAGTTGTTCGATGGATGATGTCTGGGATGGTGACTGAGGGGGCAGAGGAAGTGGTTGCGAGTGGTCTCTTGGGCTCCCCCAGAGTGGTGTGCTACCCTCCTCCGCTGTCAGTGAGTTTCAGAACCATGGGACTGCTTGTCCAGGAACAGGGCTGGAAAGCCCTCTGAGGTTGAGGTTGGGGCCTCTGTTCTTTAAGAGTGGAACTGAGACGTTGCGTGTGGTCACAGGTTGTCTGCACCTCTGCACCTGGCACCAAGGAGGACCCCACACAGACGTCCCCTCCATCAGTGAATTCCAGCACATGTACCCTACAGAGCCTGACTTTGAACTTAGGCAGCATAAACCACCACCATAAGGATAAAGCAATAGATTGCACTACTTATTTACGATTTAAGTCTTGTTCACTCCCCGAAATTTTTGCAGTAGCTTACAAAGTGAACACAATGAGAAAGAAGCTTGAATAGAAGAGAAAAACCAGTCAAAGTGACATTAGATCATTGAAAATCTGATGGCTCCAGGAATAACAAGATAAGTGGTGTCTAATTTTTATTTTTTGTTTCTAAGTCTTTATTTTGGGACAAGTTTTAGTTTTTTATAGCTGATCTCTTTTTGTCCTCCTTTCCCCCCTCACTGTCTCTGGGTAGCTGGTATTTGCAAGTCTTGGCATATAACTGAGATCAGGACTGGGGAGGGGCCTGTGGTCAACTCTTGGCCTCTCTTTTTGGGGTTCCAAGTACCTCTTCAGACCCAACCCCTCAAGCTCTTCTATCACTCCTTTTCTCTGACAACAGATCCCTCTCCACAGCCTGATATTAAGATAATGGTTGGCCAGGCACAGTGGCTGACACCTGTAATCCCAGCATTTTGGGATGCTGAGGTGGGAGAATTGCTTGAGGCCTGGAGTTTGAGACCAGCCCAGACAACATAGCAAGACTCACCTGCTCCCCATCTCTATCAAAAAATAAAAATAAAAAATAGCGAGGCATGGTGGTGCGAACTTGTGGTCCCAGCTACTCTGGAGATGGAGGCAGGAGGATCACTTGAGCCCGGGAACTTGAGACTGCAGTGAGCTGTGATTGCACCACTGCACTTCAGCCTGGGTGACAGAGACGCTGTCTCAAAAAAAAAAAAAAAAAAAAGAAAGATGAAGGTAGTGTTCATGAACAAAACCATAGTCCTTATATACTGTGTATGAATCCTCATTTAACAAGACAAGAGGATGGTACAGCATGGTGGTAGGGCAAGAAATCCCAGCCTGGCACCTCCTGGCTGGCAATCTTGGCAAGTCACTTCATGGCTCTGAGCCTCCATTGACTCATCTATGAAATAAGATCATGGGACCCAGATGATCTGAAAATGCCCTCAGAGGGGCAACATATTACATCAGGCGGACTCGAAGGAGGACAAGTGAATTAGTCTGCTGCTCTCATTAGCAGCTTGGCGGTGGGGAGGGTCGCTAAGCTTGCGGGGAGAGGGAGGAAAGAGGGACGGCACCTGTGGGGGCACTTGACTTGGGGCTCTTTGTGGAGAGGAGTCTAGGGCATGTCTCATCTCATCATGTTCCGGGGGTAGCTGAGTTTAGGGGAGGGGAGCCACCATTTCTCCCAGGGACCTCTCTCCTCTTTACACATGTTGATTACAGGGACCCTACAGATTGACTTTGGAATGGGAGACTGGGAGTCTTGTCTCTGGGCTTGTGCCCCTGGAGAAAGGGAGGGTAAGATGCAGCGTGGGGCCTGGGCTGAAGTAAGCCTGGCCTGTGCCCCTAATGAGGCAGGGAATCTGAGGGAGGACGGAGGCATCTGTAGGCTGAGGTGCACCAGGCCTCAGCGAGATTTATATTCTAGAAACTTCTCTGGCCCCCACACAGGCCAATTCTGTGCTGATTCATAAAAGAGAAGAAGAAGAAAAAAAAAACACTCTAGGTTCCAAAGGAGCAAATTTGCGTGAGTTTTACAAAGTCAATCTGAGCTGGAGAAGGGGTTTCCCCCAAACTCTCCCTGCACACCCAGCAACTCACTAAGAGCCTGGGAGTGTGCTGGGAGGTGGGCTGGGAGGAGGTGGGGATGGAGAGTGGGGAGGGGGACTGGGGAGGGTGCTTGTCTTCTCCTAGGACATTTATCACCAGGTTGACAGTCCGTGACCCCCCCTTCTCATAGACTTTCTGCTATGTCACTCTGAGGCTGCAAAGCCCTGCTTGAAACCAATTTTTCTACCCTGTAGTATAATGCATCAATGTACAAAAACAACAGAAATATTTACCAAGGGGAAAAACATCCCCGATAATCTTATCACCCCATCAAATGAACTGTTTTCATTTTTCTGGGCTTCCTTCCATCCCAGTCTTCATAGTTGAATCATAAATCAACTACACTTATGGTATTAACCTTTTTTTTCTTTCCTAACGTGGTGTGATATTGGGCGAGTTTTCAATTTCCTCATCTGTAAGATGAGACCCTCATAATACCCACCTCACAGAGTGGAGTGAGCCTCAAATGAGATTCTGATTGTAAAGCACTTGGCATGGGGCCTGGCATATAGTAGGTGCTCAATGAATGATTAGAATTTTTCAACTCTTTATATTATTGTGATAAAGAAAGTTGGAACTATTGTACTAACTTTAAAAGAAGCCTGGTTATAGTGAAATATCTTATATGATTATCCATTAAAGGTTTGCATCAGCAGATATACCTGTGCCCTATTATTCCACAACTAGGGGAGCCAACCCCTGTCCACGTGGTCATTTTGGGGGTGGGGATGGGGCAAGGTGGTCTCATTACATCTGAGAACTTTTCTTTTCTTTCTTTTCTTTTTTTTTTTGAGACAGAGTCTCGCTCTGTCCCCCAGGCTGGAGTGCAGTAGTGTGATCTCGGCTCACCGCAAGCTCCGTCTCCCCAGTTCATGCCATTCTCCTGCTTCAGCTTCCCGAGTAGCTGAGACTACAGCACCTGCCACCATGCCCAGCTAATTTTTTGTATTTTTAGTAGAGACGGGGTTTCACCGTGTTAGCCAGGATGGTCAGCTGAGACCTTTTCTGGCCTGAGTGCATGGTAGCAGGCCATGCTGATGTCACCTTTCTTCAAAGATGGGGAGATTCCAACGCCCCATCTTCCCATCCCCATGATGCCCAAAGGGTCCCTGGGAATCTCAGCTCGGTTGTCCTCTCATTGTGTGTCATGGGAGAAGCAACCTTTAGATGTTCGCACAGGTGAATCAAAGTGCTGGACCCTTCCTCTACCATGCTGCAGAGAAGGGGTGGTGTTGGGGAATATTAAGTGGTGCATCTCTGCATAGCTAAAAGGCTGAGTTGGAGCATGGGCCACCGGGGCATGTGTGGTTTTGCTGAGCTTCCATTCTCTGGCCAGTGAAATGAAGTCTGTGAACATGGCGGTCATGGAGCTAAGTGATTCTTGGCTTTGGGAAGGAAATTGGCGATGTCACTGGACATTTGCCTCAAAGACTTGTCATATAATGTGAGACCTGTTTGCCTCTGAGTCGAATTCTGAATCACAGGATATGGCCATATTAATGATGGCAGACGCTGCCATTCACCAAGTGCACCCAAGCCGTAAATTCATGGAATCCTCCCAATAGCTCCATGATATATATACTGGTAATATCTTCATTTTTCAGGTGAGAAAATTAAGATGCTGAAAGATTAAATAATTTGCCTAAAGGCACATGGTTCGCAAGGGGTGGAGCTGTGATTCAATTCAGTCATCTGTTTCTAGCTCCCCCCATCCTTTTCGGAGGAGGGAAGTATCATAAAACTGTTGATTTCATTTAACAGAATTTTAAATGAAGTCTATGTGTAGATGAACATAAGAGATAGCTAAAATCTCAATGTGAAAGGATATCCTTTCATAGAGTTTCTGAGTTTCAAGGTCCTTCAAACTGCTGACATTTGACATTTGATACCTTGAGATTTTGTCTACAGAAAGTAGCAACATCATCCTTATACAAAGACCCAACTGCATGAGGTTGTAGTAGAACTGTGTTACAGTCACTGCACAGTTCAGTTCTGAAAGTTTCAAAATTAGTTTATTTTCTTTGTGTCAAATTTCAGTGCCATTTTCTTCCTCATTACCTCCTCCCCTCACCCTTTTCCCCTTCTCCTTTTTCTTTTTCCCCTCCCTCTTCCTCTTCTTCCTCTACCTCTTCTTTCCCTTTTCTTCTTCTTCTATAAATTATCAAGCTATTTGAAAACACTTAGGACCTCTGCTCATTTCTCTTCATACATTAAGGTAATAGAAATTGGCCGACTTCCAGTCCCACAACAACCCTAAGGGTCACCTGATATTATTGATGGGATTTAGTCATCATCATAAATTCAAGTTTGGCAACATATGGGTACCAGCAATAGAAGCTGCAGGCTTAAATTTTCCAGAGTGGTAGAACTTGTTCCAGAATGCCAGTCAAGATCCCAAATGTAGGTAGGAAAACATAGATGCCATTTGGGTTGTCCAGAGCTGGCAAGCTTCCAAGTGTGCAAAACCACGGGAGGTGGGAGGTCTTCTGCTTTAGCAAAGCTTATAATGCCACAGGAAGCAGCCAGACAGTCCACTCTAGAACATTCTGCCAATGAGAAGATACTACAGAGCATGGATAAGTCACCCTTTGAGAGCCCATGCTCCTAACCAATCTGCCATGTTGCATTTTCACCTTGAGCCATGATAAGACCATTGGAAATTAGGAAAGGAATCATGTTGCCCTGACTTTTCATTCTGAAGAAGTTCTAAGGAGTTGGAGATAACATTTTTCATAGACTCTTAAAGTTTTAAGCCTCCATAAAGGCTTCCCTAGAGTAGATCAAGCATCCTCAGCCTACAGATGAGGCCACTGAGGCTGGACCAACGGCATCTTCAGGGTCACACAGTTAGTTAGTGGCAAAGCCAGAACCAGGTCCCTAGGGACCGATTCTCAGTCCCTGGTTCTCTCTGCCACACCACATCATGTCCCTCTCAACACCAAAGCTGGAGCTGTGAGAAAAGGCTTCACAGAGGAGGAGGAGGAACGTGATCTAGGCCTTAAGGGATGGGGTGTGGGTGGGCTCAGAGGAGGGGCCAGGCTTTCTAATGCCACTTTAGTTTCCTTTGTGACATTCCCAAGGGATTGTTAGCTCCTTCAAGGTAAGTAGGTCTCCCGCCTTCTGCCCTATTGCAGAGTTCCCGGCATGAGGTGGACACAAAACCCTAACCCTCTTCTCCAGGGAGGGAAACTCCTTATTTTTAAGACATTTGCCAAAGCATCAGGCCCTGAATAGAAACTCAGCTTCTATTTTTCTGCTTCCTTCTTTACTTCCTACAGATGACACTTTTGAGAGCGTGCTCTCAACTACAATCCCCCCGGCCCCTGTCTGTGAGAGCTGTCCAGCGCCCTCTGTAAGAATGGGCTCTGGCAGCCATGTTTGTAAGACCCCCACTGAGTGACTGAGGGGCCCAGAAGTAGACTCTTGACTCAAAGTAGACTCATGAGAGTCCCTCTCCCAGTTTGGAATTTTGACTTTGAGGGGATTCTCAGACTCCTCTGATGGCTTGGACTGAGGCAATGTTGGCTCAAGGAGCTGGGGGGTGTCCATCCTCAGACACGTGGGGAAGCCCCGTTCGGAGATGGAGGGAGATGAGCAGAAGCAGGGGAGCTGCAGTGATGAGAAACCCTGAGAAGCCAGCCACCCTGGGCCTCTGGAGGGCCCTGCCCAGAGGAGGCCTTCAGCTCTTTTTGAAGGCCTCTTTTCCAGTCACAGCAGAAGGACGGTGTGCTGCCTGGAACCTCACCATGTTCTGATGTTATCGAGTTTCTGCAGAAGGAGCTCACTCAGCCTGGGCTCTGACAGAGCCACCAGGGGAAGTCCTTGGTTAGGCTTCGTGCTGGAGGAACCACAGTCCTGAGGGGGTGTAGGGGGAGTGTTATTGAAGGGGAACTTTCTTCTCTTTCTTAAAGAGAGACTCTTGGCCTGGCAGTCACAATTTGACCTATGCTGTGGAAGGAATGGGAGTCTGGAGAAGATGCTCCTTCTTATCTGCAACGGTTTGTAATCAGTGGTCTTCCTGGCACCATGAATGGAAGAGAAGAGGCCTCCGTGGTAACTTCACCTGCAGCCATTGTGCTGGGTACCAAGGAGCAGAGGAAGTAAGATGATCTTATGTACAGTTAGTGAGTGAGATGGACCTGTGGATAGAGCGGCAGTGAGATGAAAACGCCATGCTAAGGGAATGCACAGGCAGTGAAGGGCTCCCAAGAACCTCCAACCTGGTGCATCAGAGAACGTTTCCCACTGGGGATGGCAACTGAGTGCAGGCCTAAGGAACAACTAGGAGTTGGCTAGGCCAGAGGGGTAGGAGACAATGCAGAGGAAGCAGCAAGAATAGAAGAGTACTTTGGGAGGCCGAGATGGGCGGACCATCCTGACTAACACAGTGAAACTCTGTCTCTACTAAAAACACAAAAAATTAGCCAGGCGTGGTAGCGGGCACCTGTAGTCCCAGCTACTCAGGAGGCTGAGGCAGGAGAATGGAGTGAACCCGGGAGGTGGAGCTTGCAGTGAGTGAGATCGCGCCACTGCACTCCAGCCTGGGTGACAGAGCCTCAAAAAAAAAAAAAAAAAAAAAGAATAGAAGAGCAGAGCTCAGAAAGACAATGGTGGGGGTCCTGAACCAGTGGCCAGAGCAGCAAAGAGTGGAACGTCTCCAGCTTCTGGCTGGAAAGCTTACCAGAAAGAAGAGGGACCACATGAGGGAGTGGGGGCTTTGTCCTGCAAAGCTGCCATCTCCAATCCTCCTGGATTATCCATTCCATCTGTTAAATTAAAAGAATTTTTTTAATTTATAAATTTCATTAGAAATCATTTTGCACAGGGACCCATGGCCTGGGAGACACTGCCTTAGCCCACCCCACCCCCTGTTAAATTTTTTAGCATGCAAAAATATTTGTACATGTCTGTATATAATATAAATACAGGGCTGGCTGCAGTGGCTCACACCTGTTATCCCAGCACTTTGGGGGGCTGAGGCAGGCAGATCACTTGAGGTCAGGAGTTCAAGACCAACCTGGCCAACATAGTGAAATCCCATCTCTATTAAAAATACAAAAATTAGCTGGGCATGTTGGTGCGCACCAGTAATCCCAGCTACTCGGGAGGCTGAGGCAGCAGAATCGCTTGTACCCAGGAGGTGGAGGTTGCAGTGAGCCGAGATGGCACTGCTGCATTCCAGCCTAGACAACAGAGTGAGACTCCATCTCAAAAAAAACAAACCATATGTATAATTGCTTACAAGACAGTATACATATATTTATTTACGAAATAGATGTTTGCTCTTATACTAATTATTAAATATGATCATAGTTTAATTTCTTCCTTATTGTTTTTGGATAAAAAGAAGTAGAAATAGAAATTCTGAAATAGGCTCTACAACCCACTGTACATATAAGAGAACTGCTCTATAGATGAGGTTGGGAGCCCCCAGAGAGTTTGAGGACCATCCCCTTCCTCAGAATCAGCGAGATGTGTAACTGTGGCTTGGGTTGTCAAAGCCACTGCTGGTTGCCTTTGTGCTGGGTGATTCAGAGCAAGAAACCTCAGTAGCAGGCCCAGACTCTGTGTTGCCTTAGACTAAATTTCTAGAAGCCCCTGGGCCTGGTGACCCGCAGTCTGAATTTCTGGATGTGCACACCACCATGACCCTGTGCTTTTCTTTTTTTTTTTTTTTTTAAGTCAACTGGAACCTGGACTTTATGGTTTCAGGGCTGTCAACAGAAAATGTAGAATTCACGTAGCTGCTGTCTTGCTGTGAAACTTTTTGGGTAGAGTGAGCTGAACTTTCTGTCTGGACAATCTGTCCTGAACACCATACACAGCAGAAATGGTCGAGCTTTGTCTGGGTCCAGGACATCCAGGCCAGCAAATGGCGGAGACGTCATGCTGAGTGGGGGATACGGAGCTTTCCAACCACATCACAGGAACTTTCCCGGGGCTCAGGGCTCGGCTGTCAGTGTCATTAAGGTAGTTAGAGAATTGGCTCTGACGTTGTTCTCTTTGTCTCCGGCTTGACAGTAGGGACTGTTGGAAGCACTGCGACCTTATTTTGCCCTTGGGTCTGAGCTCTTCACAAAGGAGATGCCTAATGAGGCTTGAAGATGGCGTCTCCCTGAGCTTTTTCAGAGGAATCCAAGAGCAGCGGTGACAGCTAAATGGTAGCAGCAGTGACACCAACACAGCAGACATTTATGGAGTGGTGACCACGTGCTCAGGCCTAAGCGCTTTCTAGTCATCATCTCATTGAACTCTCCCAACAAAGTGTGTGGCTACTTTTATTATTCCCACTCCACAGCTGACGCTTGAGCCTGGGAGAGGCTTACTCAGAGTCCCACAGCCATTTGTGGAGCTGGGGTTGCCAGGAGTCCCGGGCCCCAGGCTCCAGTCGCTCTTCCCACCATAGGAGCTGGCAGGACTGGGCTTTGGAATCTCACCTCCTACCACCGTGTTTTTGGAAGTGGCTATTCTTTTAGGTTCTGCTAACCAAGCCGGGACCAAACCAAAAGGAGAACTCACAAAAGGGTAGCCGTAGGATGTTCACTCAAAGCTGCAGGGCATACAATGGTAAATAAGTAAATAGGTTTAAACGGTTTTTAAATTTTAAATTAAAAAAATAAATAAGGCTGGGCATGGTGGCTCACACCTGTAATCCCAGCACTTTGGGAGCCCGAGGTGTGCGGATCACTTGAGGTCAGGAGTTTGAGACCAGCCTGGCTGACATGGTGAAACCCTATCTCTACTAAAAAATACAAAAATTGGCCAGGCATGGTGGTGCGCGTCTGTAATTCCAGCTACTCAGGAGGCTGAGGCAGAAGAATCGCTTGAACCTGGGAGACGGAGGCTGTAGTGAGCTGAGATCGTGCCACTGCACTCCAGCCTGGGTGACAGAGCAAGACTTCATCTCAAAAAAAAAAAAAAAAAAAAAACTGTAGAGTATTATCTAAGCCTGGTCATTTTATGCTTTCCTGGCAGCACTTTCTGATCAGGAATAAGATGGGAGAGGCCAGATTGAATCAGTTTATCTGTTGGAAGGAGATAAAAGGAGAAAGTTTTTCCAAGCAGTTCCTAAGGGGGAGATTTTTGTTGTTGTTGCTATTGTTCTTAATTACTATAAAAATGGTTCATGTGTGTGGTAATAAAATTTCAAACAGTTACAAAAGGATAAAGAAAACACAAGTTTTCCACATCTCCCGGCCTACCCCTAGACTCACTCTTTAGAGGTAAACATTTAAAATCAGATCTAGGTTTTGTCCTCCTGTGGTTATAGGCAGAATTCTAAAATATGTTTATACTTCTCTCTCTTAGTTTACCGACTTTAAACATTATTTGAAGACTCCTTTATACTTTGAATATTGAGGAATTTAACTCAGTTATACTTCACTTCATGCTCCCCCTCCCAATTTTTATTTATTTATTTATTTATTTATTTTGTATTTTTTTGAGACGGAGTCTCGCTCTGTCGCCCAGGCTGGAGTGCAGTGGCGCAATCTCGGCTCACTGCAAGCTCCGCCTCCTGGGTTCACGCCATTCTCTTGCCTCAGCCTCTCCGAGTAGCTGGGACTACAGGCACCCGCCACCACGCCTGGCTAATTTTTTTGTATTTTTAGTAGAGACGGGGCCAATTTTTATTTTTATATTTAATCTATCGGAATCTTTATAACTTTAAATAATATACTTACATCTCAATTTCTTGGCCCATCACCTTTTACAGTATGTCTAGCTTACAAAGTGTAAGTTCAGGAAAATACACAAGGCAGACTTCCTTCTGCCTTGTAATGGACACTGTGGTGTGGTGTGCTGCCCAGATCCCTTTCAGGACCAAGGCCTTGATTCCCCAACTTTGGGGAGTGCTGGCAGCTAAGAGGTCTCAGCTGAGTCCCTCTCCAAGAATTGCTTTTGGCTGAAGGCAGTTACCTGGAGATTATGTGAGAGATTATGCCACCTCCCAGTGGGCAGCCCATATCCATACTGACTGGTCAGTATGGGTTATGTGTTATAATGGTGTAGCCAGCCTATTGGCCTCAATGGAGCAACTTTGAAAGGCCATCTACCTCCTCCCAAACTTCTTGCAGCATTGACTGGGGCTTATATCTACTCACTCCTCCCCTGCCTGGTCTTGGCTCCCTCAACCCTCACAGGTGATGTTTCTGAGAACACTCTCCAACAACCCCCCTGTACCCAAGTCTTAGAGTCTCAGAGTCTGTTTTCTGGGGAACTTATAAATACCTTTTCTGTATCTCCTATTTCTATTTCTGATTTTGGTCAGCTAAACAATTACTTTTAATTTTTTTTTAACTGTGAAATATTTCAAACATACAAACAAGAAAAGATAATAATAAAATTAAAACCAGAAGAAACACCACTATAAATAGCATTGTCATTTTTTATTCTACCATGACTTTATTATATTACTTTACTATAATTTAGTCTTCCATGCTTTAGTCAAAGATTGTTCCTAAGAATTGAAAACAGAAGACAGTAATTATAATATTTTTATTGTGTATTCTTTAGGGACAATCTAAATAGTGAGGATTGACCTGCAGACAAGCAAATGTAATCCTATGCTATTCAAACTGAGCGGCCCAAAGGGAACTGTTGCAAGATCAAATGTCAAATGGATTTTTTTTTATTGTTACAATCTACCAATTGCTTAAAATTGTATTACATTTTGGTTTGCTTCTTTTTCAAATTACAGCTTTCTAAATAGATTTTTACTGGAGTCACCTTTGTTTCATCTTGGTGACAAAATAACATAAACTTTTCCTACTATGATCGTGTAGCGTTTTATCACCCATTTTTAAAATTTTTTGGGGAAAAAAGCAAATCAATCAAAAAGTTGCTGTACTAGAACAGTGAGCCTCTATTCTATAATAGGTTCACCAGTTTTAAATACACACACACACACACACACACACACACACTTACATATTTATTTGTAAGCCATTAGAAAATAACTTGTAGAGAACATGACCTATCAGTCTTAAGTACTTCAGTGTACATCTCCTAAAGACAAGGACATAACCACAATGTCATTATCACACCTAAGGAATTTAACAATAATTTAATAATATCATCTAATATACTATCTATATATAACTTGTAGATAACATGACACATCACTCTTAAATACTTCAGTATGCATCTAAAATTAATTTGTTCTGGCTAGGTGCAGTGGCTCACACCCGTAATCCCAGCACTTTGGGAGGCTGAGTCTGGCGGGTCACTTGAGGTCAGGAGTTCAAAACCAGCCTGGCCAACATGGTGAAACCCTGTCTCTACTAAATATATAAAAATATATGGTGGTGGGCACCTATAATCCCAGCTATTTAGGAGGCTGAGGCAGGAGAATTGCTTCAACTGGGAGGCGGAGGTTGCAGTCAGTTGAGATCTCACCACTGCACTCCAGCCTGGGTAATAGAGCGAGACTCTGGCTCAATAAATAAATAAATAAAAATAAAATTGATTAGTTCTGTTTCTAATAGAACTAATTGGCCACATTCAAGGGCTCAATGCCCACATGTAGCTAGTGGCTATCATGTTGGATGGTGCAACTTGACACAGTACCCTGATGCCCACCTTCATTTCTGCTCCGTTTTCTACTCCAGTCTTGGCACTTGCACATTATTAGTTTTAGCCAAGGCTCTTTCCACCATGGTTTCTCTCTCACGATGGTTCTTTCATTTTCTCTTACCCAGAAATTATTCAGGCTGTCTCCTGGCCTGCTCACATTTCTCCCTCCCATTATTAAGCTTTGTTATGAATCTGTTCCTCTCTGCATGTCTTCTCTGTCTTCTCAATGGCACATGAAGCACACAGGCTTAGTAGTCTGTCTTGGATTAGAGATGTGAGGGGGTTTTAAGAGTAATCTTTAGATAATAATGGAATTAGAAAGCCCACTGGTGCATCTATTTTCTCAGCCCTTAACTTTTTTTTTTTTTTAAGACAGAGTCTCTCTATTGTGCAGTGGCAGGATCTCAGCACACTACAACTTCTGCCTCCCAGGCTTGAGTGATCCTCCCACTTCAGCCTCCAGAGTAGCTGGGACTACAGGTGCACGCCACCACTCCCAGCTAACTTTTTTTTCTTTTCTTTTCTTTTCTTGTGTTTTCTTTTCTTTCTTTTTGGAGAGATAGGGTTTTGCCATATTGCCCAGGCTGGTCTCAAACTCCTGAGCTCAAGCAATCCACCCGCCTTTGCCTCCCAAAGTGCTGGGATTACAGACATGAGCCACCATGCCCAGCCAGTCCTTAACTTCTTAATCCTACCATGTATGTACATGGATCCGAAAAAACTATCCCAAACAGTAGAATGAGAGAGGAATAATAATCTTGTGTCCTTCCAGATATATCCTTGAGGATAATAGTGTGCATAGAGAGGCTGTTATATGCTTTATCCTGCCTACTTCCAGGGTGGCAATAAAAACAAAATGCCCCATAAATCAATCCACAGCTATTTCAGTACCACCAGATTCTGTTTAGAAATACATTGCTCAGATATATTTCATTTACATGAATTCTATGTTCAAAAGGATGGCGGCTCACAGGGAAATCTCATCCTTTCATTCCTGAGTGGCAGTAAGGCTCTGTGGGACTGGCCCCTTATGTTGTCATTAGGATTCCCAAGGATGTTTATGTCTACCATGGGGAAGACTAGATTAAAGGAACATTGGCAAGGCCACAAAGGGGAGAATGGAAAATGTAGGAGCATGTATGTCCAAACATGGAAACCACATAGAGTTAAGACAAATCATGTTCTATTTGCTGAGGAACCAGATTGATTAAAGACTTTCTTATGACATTAACTGGAAAATTTGACATATGTACACATGAGGCTGATGGAGAAAAAGATGCTTAATCTTGCAAAAGTCTATCAATTTTATTGAGCTATATAAACCCCAATCTGTTCATACTACTGCCATTCCCCTCTAACAGCCACATTCTTAAAATTGCTTGGAGATATTCTAAAATCCGGTCTCTGGTAGGTATATAACAATTTATGGTCATTTCTATTATTACATTATATGTGTCTTAGTCCACTTTGTGCTGTTATAACAGAATACCTGATACTGGCTAGTTAATAATGAACAGAAATTTACTAGTATATAGTTCTGGAGGCTGGGAAGTCCAAGATCAAGATGCTGGCATCTTGCCAGAACTTTCTTCCTGTGCCATCACATAGCAGAAGATGAAAGGGCAAAAGTACAAGAGAGCAAACTTATTCTCTCAAACCCTTTTTATGATAGCATTAATCTATTTGTGAGGGCAGAGCCCTCGTGACCCAAACACCCCCATTAGGCCCCACTTACTGGCCCCAATACTGTTGGATTGGGAATTAAGTTTCCAATACATGAATTCTGGGGGACACATTCAAACCATAGAAACTTGTTTGCTAGAGAAAACATGTATACTGTTTGTGTCATTGTTACCATTTTTATGTATAATCTGCCAATTAAATACATATGTGTTTTCTTAATAAAAATATGAACATGCTAAATACATTGCTTTTTAACTTGCTTTTAAATTTAATATATTTATATTATTATTTAGCTATATATTGTATATCAATATATTAAATTATAATAATTTAATATATTGTGAACATCTTTGTACATTATTATTTTATCATTCTTTTGCAAAACCATTTTTAGTGGCTGTATAGTTTTCTATTGTACTATTGTCTTTCTCTCTCTCTCTAGTCAGTCTCCTTTCATGTGCTAAACTGGATTTTTACTGATTGGCTAAAGAAGGCACATTTCAGCCAGGCATGGTGGCTCATGCCTGTAATCCCAGCACTTTGGGAGGCCAAGATGGGTGGATCTCTTGAGTCCATGAGTTCAAGACCAGCCTGGGCAACGTGGTGAAACCCCATCTCTACAAAAAGTTTTTTAAAACATTAGCCAGGTGTGGTGATGTGCTCCTGCAGTTCCAGCTACTCGGGAGGCTGAGGTGGGAGGAACACGCAGAACTGAGCTGTGATCACGCCACTGTACTCCAGCCTAGGCAATAGAGCAAGATCTTGTCTCAAAAAATAAAAAGAAAAGAAAAGAAAAGAATACACGTTTCCAACATTTTTTTAGTTCTTCTAGAAATACATCAGAATCTCTAGTCTGCTGATGCCCCTTACTTCCCTGATCAGTTTTATCCTGAGTAAACTCCTTACTGCACTTTTTTGCTGTCCTTTCAATAAGAATTGGAAAAGAGTGGGATATTTGGTGGTTCTCTCAGTCAGTGAACAATTCAGTGTCAGGAGGCTTGCCTCTTTATATAGCAGCCTTTTTGTGTAATTATCTAATATTTTACTGCATATTGCTTTTTTCTTAAAATAGTAAAAACTAGAAAAGTGAAAGTGCTAGTATTAATGATATGAAATGTAGATCTTTCAATCTTATAGCAACTGAGACAAAAAAATGGGGTTGATTGCATATGCTGAGAGCAGTAAGTCTTTACTCATTGGGTGTAAGTCAGTTTTCTGGGTATTCCATTGTGAAAGGGAAAAGATAAAAATACATAAAGAATAGGATTGAAGTGCTAGGAACATATCAAAGATGTGCCTAAAAACCCAAAATTTATTCAATAATTGAATAAACAAATAAATTATGATACATTCATTCACTAGAATATCAACAGGAATCAGAAGGAATAAACTACGACCGACTATACTCAGTAGAAAAAGGTACAGAGAAAACCAACAGAGCAAAGATAATCAATAAAATCATAAGATGGTTCTTTTACACAGTCAATTAAATCCATAAATAGAAAAATCTATAAAGACAGAGAGTAGATTACTGGTTGCCTAGGGCTTGAGAGAATGGATAGATGAGATTTTGGGGGGTGATGGCTAAGGGGTGCAGGGTTTATTTTTGGAGCAATGAAAACGTTTTAAAATTGATTGTTGTGATGAATGCATAACTCTATGAATATGCTCAAGGCCATTATATTGTACACTTTAAATGGGTGAATTATATAGTATATGAATTATACTTTTATTTTTTAAATAAAGTAATTTAAAAATGAAGGCAAAATTAAGGCATTCCCAGATAAACAAAAGCTAAGAGAAATCATTACTAGATCTGCCTTGTAAGAGACACTAAAGGGAGTCCTTCAGGCTGAAATGAAAGGACACTAGACAATAACTTGAATCCACAAGAAGAAATGAGGAGCGCCAGTAAAGTTAACTACATGGGTAAATATAAAAGACAATGTAAATGTATATTTTGTTTATAACAATTTTTATTTCCAATCTGACTTAAAAGATAACTGCAAAAAGTAATAACTATAAATATGTGTTGATGGACATATAGTAAATAAAGAAGTAATTTTATGATAATATTAGCACAAATGAAGAGAAGGAAAATGGAGTTATAAAGAAGCAAAGTTTTGTAATTATTAAAATTAATAATCTACAAACTTAAAGTTTGTATTCACCTGAACTATATTATTCTAAGCTGTTAATTGTAACCCCCAGGGCAACCAGTAAAAAAAAAACTCAAAAAATGTGATAAAAGAAATGACAAGTTAGTTAAAATAGTACACTAGAAAATATCTGTGAGACACAAAAGCAGGCAGTAATGGAGGAATAGAGGCACAAAAAAGACATAAGACATGTAGAAAACAAGTAGCAAAATGGCTGATATAAATCTTACCCTATCAGTAATTACATTAAATATAAATAGATTAAATACTCCAGTCAAAAAACAGAGACTGGCAGAATGGATAAAAAAAAAATCCAACCAAATGCTGTTTACAAGAAACATATTTTAGACTCAAAGACATAAATAGGTTGTATGTAAAAGGATGGAAAAAAACATAAACGATGCAAACAGTATTTAAAAGAAAGCTGAAGTAGCTATGTTAATATCAGACAAAAATCAACAAACGTTACTACGGCAAAGAAGGACACTTCACAATAATAAAAGGGTCAATCCATTAAGAAAACTTAACAATTACAAATATATATATGCAGCTAACAATACAGTCCTTAAAATAAATGAAGTGAAAACTCATAGAATTAAAGAGAGAAATAGACAATACAAGAATAATAGTTGAGGCTGGGTGCAGCGGCTCATGCCTGTAATCCTAGCACTTTGGGAAGCCGAGGTGGTGGATCACCTGAGGTCAGGAGCTCAAGATCAGCCTGGCCAACATGGCAAAACCCCATGCTTACTAAAAATATAAAAAACTAGCCGGGCCTGGTGGCAGGTACCTGTAATCCCAGCTACTCAGGAGGCTGAGGCAGGAGAATCCCTTGAACCTGGAGGGCGGAGGTTGCAGTGAGCCGAGATCACACCACTTCACTCCAGCCTGGACGAAAGAGTGAAACTCTGTCTCAAAATAATAATAATAATAATAATAATAATAATAATAATAATAATAGTTGAAGACTGTAATACTCCACTTTCATTAATAGATGGAATGACAGAAGATCAACAAGGAAATAGAAAACTTGAACCTAAATCAGACATTAATAGAATATTCCACTCACCAACAGCAAAACACACATTCTTCTGAAGTGCATCATGAAATATTCTCTAGAAGAGATCATATGATAGTCTCAATAAAGTTATAAGGGCTGAAATCATACAAAGTATGTTCTCCAATCACAGTGGAATAAAATTAGAAATCAATAAGAGAAAATATGTGGGAAACTCAAAAGGATAGGGATATTTTTAAACCACTCCTAAAGAACCAATAGGTCAAAGAAAAAATCACAATGGAAATTAGAAAATACTTCGAAATTAATGAAAACAAAACACAACATACCAAAACTTATGGGGTGAAGCTAAAGAATGGCTCAGAGGGAAATTAATCACTGCATACAAATATGTTAGAAAAGAAGAAAAATCTCAAATCAATAACCTGATCTTCCACCTTAAGAAACTAGAAAAAGATCAAACTAACCCAAGGGAAGCAGAAAGAATGGAATAATAAAGATAAGAGCAGAAGTAAGCGAAATAGAGAATATAAAAGTAATAGAAAAAAATGAAATAAAAAGTTGGTCTTTGAAAAAATTAGCAAGTATGAAAAATCTTTAGTTAGTCTGATGAGAGGGAGAAATAAGACTTGAATTACTAAAATAAAAAATAAAAGAATGAAAATTACTGTTGACCTTACAGAAATAAAAAGAATTGTAAGTGAATACTATGAAAAGTTGTATGCAAATAAAGTGGATAATCTAGATGAGATAGACAAATTCCTAGAAAGACACAGCTACCAAAACTTAATCAAGAAGAAATAGAAAAATCTGAATAGACTGAAAATAAATAAAGAGACTGAATTAGTAATCAAAAAATTGTCACAAGGGAAAGCCTGGAACCAAATAGCTTCACTAGTGAAGCTTATCAAATGTTTAAAGAAGAATTAACACCACTCCTTCTCAAACTCTTTCACAAAGTAGAATTGGAGGGAACACTTTTCAGTGTGTTCTATGCAGCCAGTATTACTCTGATACCAAAGCTAGAAAATAACACAAGAATACTACAGGCCAATGTCTCTTATGCATACAGATGCAAAATTCTGGACAAATTACTAGTAAATTGAATCCAAAAACATATAAAAAGGAACATACATCATGATCAAGTGGGACTTAGCTCAGAAAATAAAATCGATTCAACATATAAAAATCAATGTAAATATTGGTATCTACATATCAATTTACATATTGATATTTACATATCAATATTACTATATTAATACAATAAAGGACAAAAATGACAGAATTATTTCAATATACACAGAAAGGCATTTGACAAAGTCTAACTCCTTTTTATTAAAAACCACTTGAAAAACTGTGAGTAGAAGGGAACTTTCCTGACAAAGAACATCTATGAAAAACCCACAACTAGCATTGTGCTTATTAGTGAAAGACTGATCAAAATCTTTCCCGTAAGACCAAGAACAAGACAAGGATATCGTCTCATACACCGCTTCTATTTAACATTGTACTAGAAGTCCCAGCCAGGAAAATCAGGCAAGAAAAAGAGAGAAAAGGCATCCATGTTGGAAAGAAAAAAGTAAAACTATCTCTATTTACAGATGAGATTATCTTGTATATAGAAAACCCTAAGAAATCCATCCCCCCAAAAAAATATATTTTTACATATTATTAGATTCAGTATATATCTATTAGAGCTAATAACAAGTTCAACTAGGTTGTAAGATATAAGAGCAATACACAAAAACTAATTATATTTCTGTGTACAGGCAGTGATTAATACAAAAATGAAATTGAGAAAACAATTCTACTTATAATCAAAACAATTTATATCAAAAAGAATAAAATACTTAGGATGAAATTTAACCGAAGAAGTGCAACCCTTATAAATCAGAAATTGCAAAACAAAGAAGACTAAAAAAAGGTGGGAAGATATCCCTTCCTCATGGATTGGAAGACTTAATATTACTAAGAAGGCAATGTTTCCCAAATTGCTCTACAGAGTTGATGCAATCTGTATCATTTTCCAGCTGTCTTTTTGGCAGAAATTGGCAAGCTGATCTTATACAATTCATATAGAAATTCAAAGGTTCTCAGTAGCCTAAACAATCTTGAAAAAGAAGAACAAAGTCAAAGGACTCATACTTCCCAATTTTAAAACTTACTACAAGACAGTGTGGAACCAGCATAGGTAGAGACATACATATCAATGGGAGAGATTTCAGAGCCCAAAAATAAACCTTCACATTTATGATCCATTGATTTTTGACAAGGGTGACAAAATTACTAATGAGGAAAGAATAGTCTTTTCAATAAATGGTGCTGGGACAACTGGATATCTACATGCAAAAAAATGAATTTGGACCCCTACCTCACACCATACAAAAATTAACTCAAAATAGATCAAAGACTTAAATGTAAAGCATAAAACTATAAACCTCTTAGAAGAAAGTCGATGTAAATCTTCGTAACCTTGGGTTAAGCAATTGCTCCTTAGATATGACACCAAAAGCATAAGCAACTAAAGAATAAAAATAGATAACTTGGGCTTCATCAAAATTTACAATGTTTTACAAATGATATTATCAAGAAAGTGGAAGACAACCACAGAAAATATTTGCAAATCATATACCTAACAAAGATCTAGTATCAAGAATATATAAACAACTCTTACAACTCAACATTTTAAAGAATCCATTTTTAAAATGTGCAAACGATTTGAATAGACATTTCTCTATACATACTTGAATATATATTATGGGCAATAAGGATATGGAAAGAGTTTCAACATCATTAGTCATTAGGCAAATGCAAATCAAAACCACACTGAGATACAACTTCACAACCACTAGGTGATTATAATAAAAAAGATGAATAACAAGCATTAGTGAGAATGTGGAGAAACTGAAACCCTCAGATATTGCTGGTAGGAATGTAAAACAGGGCAACTGCTGTGGAAAACAGTCTGGTAGTTCCTCAACAGTTAAACATAGAGTGACATATGACTTAAAAGAATTGAAAACATATATCCACATAAAAACTTGTACACAAACTTCGTAGTAGCCTCATTTGTAAGAGTCAAAATATGGAAACAAACCAGATGTTCATCAACTGGTGACTGGACACAGTGTAGTATATCTATACAATGGAATATTATTGGGCCATAGAAAGGAATGGAGTACTGATACATGCTACAACACGATGAGCCTTAAAAGCATCAAGTTAAATAAAAGAAGCCAGTCACAAAAGGCCACATATTATATTATTCTATTTATATAAAATAGCCAGAATGGGCAAATTCAGAAACAGAAAGTATATTACTGCTTTCCAAGAGCTGAGGAGGAGAGGAATGGAGAATAATTGCTAACAGGGACAGAGGGGTTTTTTTAGGGTGATAAAAATATTCTGAAATTAGATAGTGATAATGGTTTCACAACTCTGTGAAACTCTGTATACTGAATTGTGTACTTTAAAAAGTTAAATTTCATGGTTTGTGAATTTTATCTCAATTTTAAAATACACTAAATGAGTATGAGCAAGTAGAGTGTATTCCAGGAATGCAAGGTTGGTTTGACATTCAAAAATCAGTTACTATAATTCATCATAATAATGGAATAAAGGAGAAAAACTATAAAATTATATCAATAGACTCAGAAAAGCCCTTTGTTATTTTGTTAAATGATAAAATTCAGCACATATTCAGGATAAAGGGTCCCAACACATTAGAAATAAAAGGAAATTTCCTTAACCTGACAAAAGAGCATCTACAAAAAAAACCTATGGCTTACATTATATTTAGTGATGAGAGGCTGAATGCTTATCTCTTAAGATCAGGAACAAGGCAAGGATGTGTATTCTCAAAACCTTTATTCAACATTAAACGCTACAAAAAGGCAAATGTGTCTGGGTGCAGTAGCTTATACCTGTAATCCCAGCACTTTGGGAGGCCAAGGTGGGAGGGTCACTTGAGGCCAGGAGTTCAAGACCAGCCTGGGCAACATAGAGAGACTACATCTTTACAAAACATTATTTTAAAAATTAGCTGGGCATAGTGGCAGGCGCCTTGTAGTCCTAGCTACTCTGGAGGCTGAAGTAAGAGGATCACTTGAGCCTGGGAGCTTGAGGCTGCAGTGAGCTATGATTCCACCACTGTGCTCCAGTGCCTGGGGAACACAGAACCTGTCACACACACCAAAAAAAGAGGCAGATAGGTTGGAAAGGAAAAAGTAAAACTGTCTTTATTCACAAACAACATAATCATCTAAGAAAATCCTAAGGAATCTATACAAAAGCAACTCAAACTAACAAATAAATATTGCAAGGTTGTAAGAAGTCCCTTCTAGGTATACACCCTCAAAAAGCGAAAACATATGTCCCCCAAGAGACTTGACATGAATATTCACAGTCACTTTATTCAGAACAATCAAAACCTGGAAACAATGCCGTTGTCCAGCAACAGGTGAACAGATAACAAATTGCCCCTGGAGGAGGCATCTTTGGGCCTTGTAGCTATAGAACCTTTACTCTGTGGAGCAGGAGAGGGTGGAGATGCAAGTGTGGGAAAGGTAGGAGACACTAACCCTGGCCTGGAGATGTCCAGCTGAAGAACAGAGAACACTTGGTTGGGAGGTAGAGACTTGAGTTGCTCAGCAAAGGAGGAATAAAGGTAACAGGGCTGTGAGGTTTGGGAGCAGTAACACAGAAAGCCTCAGAAGGGAAGGGGTAGACAGGCACAGAAGCCATGAGAAGGGTGACTTTCAAGGGAAAACTGTAGAAAGAGGATTTTTTTTTTTTTTTTTTTTTTTTTGAGATAGAGTTTTGCTCTTGTTGTCCAGGCTGGAATACAATGGCACAGTCCCAGCTCACTGAAACCTCCACCTCCCGGGTTCTAGTGATTCCCCTGCCTCAGCCTCCCTAGTAGCTGGAACTACAGGTGCCTGCCACCATGCCCGGCTAATTTTTGTATTTTTAGGCTGGGCTTGAACTCCTGACCTCAGGTGATCCACCCACCTCAGCCTCCCGAAGTGCGGGATTACAGGCATGAGCCATGGTGCCTGTCCAGAAAAAGGATTTTTATAGAAAGTTGGTATGTGATGTTATTCCCTTCTTCCCTTTTCTTTTTTTTTTTTGAGACAGGGTCTCTCTTGTTGCCCAGACAAGAGAGAGTGCAGCAGCATGGGCTCACTGAAGCCTTGATCTCCCAGGCTCAAGCAATCCCCCCATCTCAGCCTCCAGAGTAACTGGGACTACAGGTGTGCACCACCACACCCAGCTACTTAAAAAAAATTTTTTTTAGAGGTGGTCTTGAACTCTTAAGCTCAAGTGATCCTCCTGACTCAGCCTCACAAAGTGCTGGGATCATAGATGTGCACCACCCCACCCTGCCTTATTCTCTTTTTTCAATATTTCTATTGGATGAGACTCTATAACTGTATAGACTCTAAACTGTAACCCAGTTTTATATGGGTTACATAAAATAAATATAACGGCAATAGCTAATAGGCACTATATGCTTACTAGGCACTAATCATTGCACCAAGCAATTTAAATACATTCAATGGTATGAGGTGGCACCATTATATAGATGAGGAAACTGAGGCACAGAGTTTTAAGTGATTGTCCAAGATCACATAGTTATGAAGCGACAGGGCCAGAATATTGGATTTCATATTGAAACCCAAAGCTAAGAAGCTGTTTTCGTGTTCCTGCTTTCTTCCTTGACCATGTCTTTCTCTGTATGCTGTCAGGGTTGGGCGAGTGAGGGAAGGATGCTGAAAAGTCATTTGGTTCAGGCCTCGCATTTTCAAAGCACTTAACTCCAGTGAGGCCATATATCCAGCCTGAGATATTTAGCCAGGCCTGACAGATGAGGAGATTTACCCAGCTTTTGAGTTACTTTCCAGTTCTTGATGCTACCACCTCCAGAGACCCAGGAATTAAATACTCATATAAATTCCATCATTTTCTGGTTGTAGTATAAGTACATTACTTTTAAAACATACCATATTTTTTGTTAACCTTATTTTGATATATCTTCATTTTTAACCTGATGGGAAACTGAAAAATGGAGTGGCCTCTCTCAACCTTTGAGAGGCCTCACTGCCTTTCCTACTGTCTGAAAGGTGCAGGAAGAGAAGGCCCTGCAGGAAGCAGCTCTGATGCCCACTCTGGCTGCTGCCAGTGGCTGGCTGGATGTGCTGTCAGTATGGCCATACCCACAGGTTGAAGTAGGTTGACAACCTGGAGACCCAGAAGCTGCATGGTGCAAAGTGCATCTATCCAGAAATTTCCTGAGCTTCAAAGGGGTTTATAAGGCGGCCACCAGGCCCAGACTGACCAAGAGAACAGGAGCTTCGGATGCATGTTCTTTAACCCAGTGGTGCTCACCTGGGGCGATTTAGCCTTTCCTCCCCATAGGACATCTGGCAATTCTAGAGACATTTTTTTATTTTCACAACTTGAGGTTCTACCAGCATCTAGTGGGTGGAGACCAGAGAAGCTGCTAAACATCTTAAAATGCACAGGATGGCCCGCCGCAACAAAGAATTATCCGCCCAAAATGTCAAGAGTGCCACAGTTGAGGAAACGTGTTCTAACCCTCTGGGGCTGGCCTTATGAAGGGCAGCCACACCCCTCCTAAGAGGCTTCCTCCAAGGCTGTAAAGCCGGAGAGGGCTGGACTGTAGGCCACTCCGAGCGGGATTTCCCCTTCATCACCTGGCCACCCACTCTGGCCCCCTTACTGGAGGGCTCCGCCCTCAGGTAAATGTTTTCCCTACTTGTTTGGGAAACTTTGAGAAAAATCCCCTTTAGCCATCTTCTGAGCAGTGAAGATGTACCATATGTGCTTTTTCCACCAAAAAAACATTAAAGCGGCTAGGGGATTTTTATTATTTTAGCTCAAATAACTAAATAGTGGCAGCCAACTCTTTTAAAGGCGACTGTCAACCCTCAAAGGAGCGCTCAGATGGAACTCAGAAAAAATAAAAAAAGAGTGAGTTTAGTATCAGTGGATCAGGGGAGTGGGGATAACCTGGGAATTCTGGTCTGGTGGGGCAGGCGACACAGACCGAAGGCCTCCCCCCACCCCCAGCCTCGAGCCCCCTCTGCGTGGGGCCCCTGGGGACATTTGCATGTACTCTCAGGAGATTCTCCTTTCTTCTCCCTGGGTTTCATCTTTAATAACTAGATGATGGGCTGTTGGGGAATGCAGGGCCAGCGCTCTAGGAAAGTGAAACCGCCTTGCAGAGGGAAAGCAAAGCACTGTGGTCCCGAAAGACCCAGACCGCCAGCGGCCCCGGGCAGCCGCCGAGGGCACCGGCTCACACTTCCTGCCTCTCACAAGCTCTTGCTTGGCATGCATTGGTGACTTGAACTGGGGGTTAACCCAAAAAGATCAAGTGAGAGCTCAAGGCGGATGATGAGAGCAGATTCGGGGCTGGTTAACCTCAGAGAGCGGGAGTCCGTTGGTGCTAATGAGGCCAAGGGAGCCCGGCTCCTTTCTGCCCCCAGGCAGGTGAGAAAGAAACAACGGAGACGAAAGAGGGCCCGCTGAGTCTACTCCACTTGGCCCGGAAGCCCAGCTCTACCCTGAGGCCACAAACTGCCCCCTACTGGAGAAATCGCTGCAGGATTTCTCCTCCATCAAATCGCTGTGTCAGAGCCAGTTGGGGGCTTTTAAAAGACGCCCACGCTCAGGCCCCCACCAGGCCACCTACATTGGAATATCTGAGGCTAAGTCCCAAGCTAGAATTTCCCATCTTCTTTCTGGCCTTGGGAGATTTTGCATCTCCTTCCAGGGAAGGAAGCCTGACTTCTGAAATGATTCTCACGAAGGAGAAGTGCTCGGTTCTGCAGTGAGCCTGACCGGGGGGCCACACCGCAGACTCCCAGGAGGCTTCTTTTCTGCTCTGCGTGGTTCTTCTGCTCTCGTTTCCTTAACGATTGGGCCAGAGCATCTCTGCTCTTGTAAAATATCAGGCAATTAGATCTCGAAGTCTTTGAAGTGGGCAGATTCACCAGGCGTTGGACTGAAGTTTCTATTTGTCCTGGCACTGAGAATAGCAAAGGAACAGGGGGACTGAACTGGTAAGGATATAGCAGGTTTGTTGCACTTTTAAAAAATATGTTTTCAATTACCTTAAGAACCCATTTATGTGCAGTATATCCTGCTGCTGATTTTGAAAAAGGATGATCCAATAGGCACTGGTATTAAAACGCTGAAATAGAGGTTGACAAGTAGCTGCTTCCCTAAATCCTTGGAGTTTCCTTCCTCCCTCCTTCCCCTCCTTTGGCACCACCCCCCTTCCCACCTCCCCAAGATCCAGCAACTAAAAGGTTATTTGCTTGGCACGGCAGGGGGTAGGGACTGTGCTGAATGGTGGGAACCCATGCTATATGGGTTGTCAGCTGTGTCACCCCTAATTAGACATCATTTCAATCTACTCATGAAAGCAGTTTGCTGCAGGGCTCTGTGCTGGCCATATTTAATTACAGCAGTGTAAGTTTTTTTTTTTTTAAGTTAAAAACTCATATTGTGTTGCCCATGTACCAGAGACTATTCTAAGAACTTTACAAACATTAACTCATTTGATCCTTATAATGACCCTATGATATTGGTGGTGTGATATCCTCCTGTCTTCTAGGTATGGAAAGAGGCATAGAAAGGTGAAGTATCTTGCTGATATCTTCTAGACCGGGCTGGCTGCAGGGTCTGTTGCTCTCAACCAGAGGAAACAGAACCATGAAAGAACAAGGTAGGGTTTTCTTCCTTCTGCCAAACTGAGATTCACAAAGTGGACTCTAGCATTCTTCCTCTCTGCCATTCCCTCTCACCAAATTTACACCTGGGGAAACAGTGGCCCAGAGAGGGAAGGAGACCTTCCTACAATCTCAGAGTTAATTGGGGGCAAAGCCAGGACCAGAATGCTGCCTCTCAACTCCCCCTCGACCTCATATCAGATTGCTTACATCCAGCTAAATGTCTCCTCAGAAATCAGTTGGGGAATATGTTGATTTTAAGTCCATAAATTCCTTATTTAATACTCCTCCCTCTAAGAGGTAGAGACTCATTTGCCTCCCCTCAAGTGTGGGCTGGACTCAGTGCTCCCTTCTACTTTTTTTTTTTAGGTCAGCCTGTTGCCCAGGCTGGAATGCAGTGGCTCAGTCTCAAATCACTGCAACCTCCACCTCCTGGGCTTAAGTGATTCTTCCACCTCAGCTCTGCCCAGCTAATTTTTTTGTAGAGACAAGGTCTCACCATGTTGCCCAGGCTGGTCTCAAACTCCTGGACTCAAGCAATCCTCCTGCCTCGGCCTCCCACAGTGCTAGAATTACAGGTATGAGCCATGCCACCCGGCCCCAAGAGTAGAACAAAGATGGAGGACTAGGTCATAAAAGGCACTGCAACTCCTCTGTTTCTCTCTCTCTCTCTCTTTCTTTATCTCTCTCTTTTGTTGTTCACCCTCCAGGAAGCCAGTTGCCATGTCATGGGAAGGACACTCAGGCAGCCCCAGGGGGAGACTCATGTGAGGAGGAACTGAGATGTCTTGCCAACAGCCATATGAGGGAGCCATCTTGGAAATGAATCTTCTAGTCCCAATCAAGTCTGCAGATGACCAGAGCCTCAGCTGATAACTTGGCTGCAGCCTCATGAGAGACCCTGAGCCAGAACCACTCAGCCAAGGTGCTCCTAGATTCCTGCCTCGCAAAAACTGTGTGAGATAATAGATGCTTATTGTTTAAAGTTGTTTAGGGTAATTCATTGTGTAGCAATAGATAACTGAAACAGGAGGCTCTACATTTACTCTTTTTTTTTTTTTTTCTTGGAGACAGTCTTGCTGTGTCACCCAGGCTGGAGTGCAGTGGGGCGATCTCCGCTCATTGCAACCTCTGCCTCCCTGGTTCAAGCAATTCTCAGGCCTCAGCTTCCCTGGTAGCTGGGACTACAGGAGTGCGCCACCATGCCCAGCTAATTATTTAGTATTTTTAGTAGAGACAGGATTTCACCATGTTGGCCAGGCTGGTCTCAAACTCTTGACCTCAAGTGATCTGCCTGCCTTGGCCTCCCAAAGGGCTAGGATTACAGGCATGAGCCACCGCACCCAGCCTACCTTTACTCTTAAAATGTCATAAACGCACAGAGTGTTTTGAGGAGTCTTTTATCCCAAAGTATTCCAACTATATTTCTTTTAAAAATTTAGGGCAATTCAGGCATTTTAATGCATGTGACCCTCCCCGCCCCACATTCCCCCACCCTTCATTATTTCAAACTGGAGTGGTCTTTTGAATTTTTTCCTGAACGTGTTTCTAGAAAGTTTATACCAAGTAAAACAGCTATATCCAAGTTCCTAGTAATTATTACAGCAATTACAAGGGTTCCAAGCCTAATAAAGTAATCTAAGGGCAGGAGGTTTGGAGGTATGGCTATTTCTTGGCATTCTTCTAATGACAGCCTGGAGCCGAGTAGCACCTTGACAGTTGTCTACTGTTTGAATACGTTAGACTGCTCCTGACTCTGTCACTTGCTAACTGTGTGACCTTGGGCAAATGAACAAACTCTCTGTGCCTTAATTGCATATAAATTTTAGAATCTAATTATAATACCTGCTCTGTGGAATCCTGGGGAAGATTAAAATGAGAGGGGGTAGAGCATGGTGCTTATGAGCATTGAACCAAATTGCCTGAGTTTGAGTCCTAGCTCCAGTGACTTTTCAAGCTGTATGATCTTGGGAATGTTACCTAATCTCCTTGTGCCTCAATATTCCACATACATAAAATGGGGTGAGGTGGGGAAACAGTGCTTACCTCCTATGACTGTCATGAGAATTCAATGGAGCCAATTCATACACTATTCCTGGTACACAGTAAGTAGCATATGGCAAGCATGCTAGGTATAGTTGTGCAGGTTGTTCACTGTTCAAGGGCTCCGACCTGAGAGGTCAAGTGAGGACTTGCCAGGCCATACACTTTGGTATGAGGTTGCCTACCTAGAGGTGGCACTGTTTTCTAATTTGTACCAGGCCCTATATCAGCCAGCTGTCAGCATAAGGGTTTGTAGTATCCAGCAACCGCTACCTTAGCACTATCTTTAGGCTTTAGGCTGATGTTCACTGAGCACATGCCAGTTTTATTGTAACTGTTACTTGGTAGCTTCCTGGAGTTCTCCAGGATAACATCAGTGGGATGCCTATATCCCAAACCTTAACCTTACCATTCAGATACAATGCTGAAAATCAAATAAAAACTATTAGCAAGGTATAAAGTTTAAAATCCTGCAAGACAATATTATATATTGCTTAGGCATACATACAGATTTGGTTCAAGTATAGAAAAATGCATAAGAATGATAAACCCCACATCTGGATAATGGGTTACCTGGGGTGGGGAGGAAGTGGAATTAGAAAGGGATGAAGGAAGCTTCGGCTCTATTCATAATTTATTTCTTCAGCTTAATGGTGGCTACATAAGTATTTATTATTTTTTCATCTTTAATATTTAAAAATAATGTATAATTAATACTATTAAATAAGACCCGTCTATGTAAAAACTAATTTTGCATTTCTCTCCTCATTAGTCTCTGTTAAATATTAAATCAGTACATTGATTGGGAACGACAGAATCAAGCAATCATTCATTCAACAAGTGTTTACTTGTTGAATGATAGGATGTTCAAAGAGCTAAGAACTTCATCCATCCGCTGTAATACTTAGAACGCTTGTAATATTTATAATAACCTGTTTGGTTATTTGACTACGTTTTCTTCTTTCTGTGAGAGCAGAGTCTCTGTCTTACTCACATTTAAGATTTCTGCTCCATAATAGGTGATAAATAAATGTTAATTTAAACCAAATGAAACATAAATATGACTATTATTGTCCTGAAAGAGCTTTCAATACACTAGGGGTGAGATATGAAATAAGACAATGCAGGTCATAAGTGCCATAAATGAAGAGCAAAGGGAATTCACTTATGCATTCATTCATTTGAAAACCATTTACTCGGCATCTGTTAGGCACTGAGCATATGACTATAAACAAGAGAAACACAGACTTTGGTTTTTACAGGGCCCACTTCTCACCACTTTCATCACTGTCTAACTGGCCTATGCTGCCAGCATCTTTTGTTTGGATGGTTGCAATAATCCAACTGAAATCCTCACTCATCTCCCTGCTTCCACTTTGCTCCCCTATTGTGAAATCTCAACTGTGTCCAGAGAGATCCTCTAAAAACCTAAGTCAGATCATGTCACTCCTCGGCTCTGACACCTCCAATGGCTTCTCATCTGTAGGAGATTGCAGAAATTGCCACAATTATTTAAATTTTTCCTATTGAGAAGTGAAGTCTGTTTCTCAACTCGTTGAGTCTGAGCTGGCCTTGTGACTTTCCTTGGCCAATAGAATGTGGTAGGTTCTGAGTTCTGTGCTAGCTCTGAGCCTGGGTTCCACAGGGCTTCGAATGCTTCTGCTCCTACTCTTGGAATCCTGCCACTATCAAATAAACACGCTCCGACCAGCCTGTTGGCAGATGAGAGACCATGTGGAGGAGAAATGCCCAAGGCAAGGCCAGGCCAGACCAGTCAATTATCAGCCAACCTACCAGCTGTCTGAGGACACACGACCAAGCCTAGCCAAGATCAGCCTAGCCCAGCCTATCCACAAAGAACCTTTCAGATGACCCACAGGCTCATGAGCTGAATAAATGGCTTGCATCATCAAAGTTTCTGGTAGTCTGTTAGGCAGTGAACACTGATACACTATCTCATTTAGACAAAAAGTCAAACTTCTTTTTACCAACTGTATCCCCAGTACTTAGTGCCTGGCGTGTGTAGATGCATCATGAACATTTGTTGAATATATTAATAAAAGTATAAACGGTTTTAACATTCTATTGAGGGAAACAGGAAAAAGATAAATCAGTAAACGAATAAAATAAGTATAAAATTGGATAAGTACTATGGGAGAAATGAATAGTAGCTGAGGTAGAGGATAAGAACGAAGGTGGAAGGGGAAACCCTCCATGGGCTCACTGTGTCTTTCAGAATGAAAGCTAAAATCCTGATGGTGGCCTCTAAGGCCCTCCCTGACCGGGCCATTACCTCACTGACCTCATCGCCTGCCACTTTTGCTGCCTCTGGTATCCAACTACCTGGCCCCCCTGCTGTTTTTCCAATACTCAAGCACTCTTCCACCTCAGGTCCTGGAATGTCCTTCCCTGAGACACTCACACCATTCACTCCCTTTCTTCGAATCTCTGCTCAGGTATCCCATGTTTGGGCAAGGCCCTTCTGACCACCCAGAATTCCCTAACCTCCAACCCTGCTTTATTTTCCTCCATAGGAAAGGAATTTTGTCTTGCTTAATTTAACCTTAGGACAATATTGTCTTAGTCTAGAAATTCAGCTCGTGGATACAAAAATCCTCTAGGAGCCGTAACTTCCTGTCAATCCCAAAATTTAATAAGGCAAATGTTTGGCTTCAAGCCATACTGGGAATAAGGTAAGGCCTTTTGAAAAAGCCACGATGCCCAGGTGAGGGTCGAATTGCTCACTGAGAACTCTACGAATGCGCTCATGGCAAGGCTGGGAATACCCTACACTTACCCTCATTTACTTCAAAGTCTGCGGGGCATTCTAATCCATGTTGTCATTTGCTTTGTGCCACATTCCTAGGAGGTAGGCAGGGCAGGTTTTATCATCCTCTGTTTACAGATGAAGATAATGAAGGTCACAGAGCTCAAGTGAGCTACCCAGGGCCACAGACATATAAAGTGGTAGAACCAGAATGTAAATCTTGCTTGGTCTGACTCCAAGTGCAGTATTTGTTTCACTTTTCTATTTTTTTATTTTTTTACTGTTTCTCCGTTCTGGGTTCTGACCTGGTGACCTTGAATCATAAAGGTTCAGGGCCTGTCTTGAGCCGCTCAATATGGAAGGCATCTTTTCTCTAAAGAGTGTGAGCTCCCTGCCAAGCAGCACAGGTGCTTAATAGGCTTTCAGAGCAGCAATTCTAGAGCCTCCCTTGTGGCTTTCTGATCTCCCACAGCCCTTGTGTTTGATGGTCAGGAAAGGAGAATACCCTTGGATCGTTTTATCTCCAGACCACCCCGAGGCTGGCTGGACTTAAGGGGTGAGGAAACACAAGATGGGTGAGCAGCTGCTTTCAGCTGAAAGCCAGAAAGAAATCCCAGTATCTTTGCTTTATTTTGGTTTAAAAATCAAGTCGTGTGACAATGGAAACATTTTCCTGGTTGTCCTCTCCTCTCTGCCCATGTTGACAGAAGACGGACTTGCTAATTCTGGCTGGGGTTTTTCCCTGCCTAGGCTGTTTTTCTCTTTTATCTTCATCAATTGAAGAGGGCTGCTGTATCTTTCAAACTGTCGGAAGGTATCTGTATTTTTTTTTCTTTCACATAATTCTGTAGGTCTTTTCCCAGATATGTATTTTTCTCTCTAACTTCTAACTTACTGAAGTTTCCGCCCATGTGACTTCCAGCGTGAGTTACCAGAAACCACAAGAGAGAGAGAGAGAGAGCGTGCAAGCCCCAAAGCGAGCGACATGTCCCTTTGGGGAGCAGTCCCTCTGCACCCCAGAGTGAGGAGGACGCAGGGGTCAGAGGTGGCTACAGGGCAGGCAGAGGAGGCACCTGTAGGGGGTGGTGGGCTGGTGGCCCAGGAGAAGTCAGGAAGGGAGCCCAGCTGGTGACAAGAGAGCCCAGAGGTGCCTGGGGCTGAGTGTGAGAGCCCGGAAGATTTCAGCCATGCCTCACAGCTCCGACAGCAGTGACTCCAGCTTCAGCCGCTCTCCTCCCCCTGGCAAACAGGTAGAGTCCTCCTTTTCCTCTCTCCTACCTTCTGATTCTCCTGGGGGATGGAAAGAGAGCCAGGCTTCCTTGTCCTGCCCAGGGAGCTGAGGATGGAGGAAGTGGCTCGTGGCACGGGCACTCCGTTAGACTTAGGACATGGAATTTGCTACTAAGCTGTGCATATTGGCAGAGATCCCCATCCTTCCACCCATTCTGCCAAAGCCCCTTTTTCTCTCCATTTTCCAAGGCTGCCTATCACCTCTGCCTCACTGGGGTTGCCACCCTAAAAAGCTTTCTAGGAAGCAAAGAGGAGGATGAACATCAAAGAATGCAGAGAAAAGAGTCTACTGTTCTCCAAGGCTATAGAAAAGTGAGAGAAGTTTTCAAGTGGGCGGCTGGCATGCACAGCGCAAATCCTGGATATGTAGTTTCCCAGGAGACAGCCAATAGGGAAAGTGAGAAAAGGGGTAAGGGAAAAGTTAAAAAAAAAAAAAAAAAGAAGAAGAAGAAGAGGAAGAAGGAGGAGGAGGAGGAGAAAACCAGGTTAGCATAGAAGGATCTCTCTACTGGGGCACCGCCTGTTGTTAGCAAGGGGGGATGCTAGAGGTCCAGCCAGTATCTCTTTGCCTGTGGTTTCTGGATAGAAGCAAGGAAATGAATGAGGAGATGGCTTTGGAAATTTGTGGGAAGACATTCGCTGGTAGCTCATGTTAGCTCTGGGGAAACCAGAGACTGAGATAGGGATTGTGGGAGCATTTGGAGTCTAGATTGTGACTTCCAAGTCCAAAGGTTTTAGCTTGAGGATTACCAAAAAAGGAGTGCCCTGCCCATCTCACAGCTTCTAGGGTTTTGTTCTGCACCACACTCTTGACATCCCTTGCTGTAGGAAGCCCTCCTCTTTCTCATCCGACATGTATCAGTGGGTTGAAATTTTCTCAACCTTCATAGTTTAAAAACTGCATTCTTTCCTTAGCACAGATATCCACAAGGGTTTTCAAAATGCTGCAGCCAAAATATAAGTATATAAATATTGAACAGGGCATATATCCTAAGCCTCTAGTAACGGAGCAGCAGGCTGGGATGAGTCTGGGTGGAGACCTCTAGACGGCACAGAATCCAGTCCGCTACTCAAGATGGTATCAGAGTGGCTCTGACTGCCTGGAAGTTTGTACTCTTCTAAGGAAGGAAATTGCTCATGGCTTCCATGGTAACCTGGTGCCCCATCCCCCTTAGAGGAAGAGCACTTCCTTCCTATCTATGCCAATGACCTCCTACCACAATGGCCTGAAAGTATTGGACACGTTGGTGAGCCCAGTACTTAGTGATCCCAGAGCTTTGCCCTTGGATCTGTGCCCTTCTAGCCTGTGGGGGATGTGGAAGCGAACAGGGCATGAGTTGCCAAGACTCCTACACCTACTCTGCAGCATCTGGGGGAGAACTGGAGCTAACCTCTCTGCCCAGGCACAGGACATGCCCGTCTCTGGGTGTAATTAGAGAACACCCAAAGATCCCCTTATCCTACCAAGCACCCATCTACTACCCACCACAGCCAGGTCACCTCCACCATTAACATTCTTTTTGGCATTGATGTGCCAGGCATTGTGGTGGGGCCATGGGGAATGTCACAGTGGCTGAGCACAATGGAGGGAAAGAGGAGGCAGATCTGGGATGCACCTTCAGCTCAGGAATGCAGCAGAAGACCACATGGGGTGTAGAGTAGCTAGCGGGGAAAGGGTCTCGGAAAGCCATCGGGTTCAGCACCAGAAGATGTACCAGTCTCAGATGACCAGGAGTCTTTGGGCACACTCTTAGAGCCTCAGTTTCCTCACATATAAAATGGAAATGATGATATCAACTTCACAGCATTGGGGAATTAAACAAGAGCACCTCTGAAAGAACACTTGCACAGAGGTTGGCATAGAGTAGGCACTCAACAAAGTTCGAAAAAAAAGAAAACAGGCCAGGCGCGGTGGCTCACGCTTGTAATCCCAGCACTTTAGGAGGCCGAGGCGGGTGGATCATGAGGTCAGGAGATCGAGACCACGGTGAAACCCCGTCTCTACTAAAAATACAAAAAATTAGCCGGGCGCGGTGGCGGGCGCCTGTAGTCCCAGCTACTCGGAGAGGCTGAGGCAGGAGAATGGCGTGAACCCGGGAGGCGGAGCTTGCAGTGAGCCGAGATCGTGCCACCGCACTCCAGCCTGGGCGACAGAGCGAGACTCCGTCTCAAAAAAAAAAAAAAAAAAAAAAAAAGAAAAAGAAAAAAGAAAACAGCTGAAGGAACAGCAAGAAGAGCCTAAAGGCGAAAAAGTGAGAGGGCGAGGGTGGAGCAGCCCTACAGAGGAGAGGTGATAAAACACACTTCATCGCCTTAACCATTTTTTTTTTTTTTTTGGCCAAATACAGCTCTATTGAGGCCTCAAGTTCTCTCGCCTTTTTCCTGTAGCTTTTGGTCAAAAAAGTCAGAGACCTGGGAATGTGTAACCAGGCATGGAGAAGAGCTCTCCTTCGGGTGCAGGCTTTTGGTAAATAGAGGGATGGAGGGTTCATGCAGAGACGAAGGCATGGAAGGATACCACATACCACCAGAGCCTGCTTTCGCTCAGAAGGGAGAAGCAGACCCATGTAATCCTCCCCATCTCTGCTTGCCAGGACTCATCTGATGATGTGAGAAGAGTTCAGAGGAGGGAGAAAAATCGTATTGCCGCCCAGAAGAGCCGACAGAGGCAAACACAGAAGGCCGACACCCTGCACCTGGTAAGTGTTCAGATCAATCTTCATCCTCATGAGCTTTAGGCTTTGCCCTCTACCATCTGGGAACCCTTGGACCATAGCTTTGATTCTGCTTGCACGGGGATGTGTATGTGGGGTGGGTTAGTGGAGGGTGAGGGCTGTGGGGTGAGGTAGGGAAGGGAAGCTCTCGTGGGAGTGCTTGAAGAAGGCTCTGTAGTCCGGGCGTGGTGGCTCACACCTGTAATCCCAGCATTTTGGGAGGCCAAGGCAGGTGGATCACCTGAGGTCAGGAGTGCGAGACCAGCCTGGCCAACATGGTGAAACCTCGTCTCTACTAAAAATACAAAAAATTAGCCAGATGTGGTAGTGCATGCCTGTAGTCCCAGCTACTCAGGAGGCTGAGGCAGGAGAATCACTTGAACAGGCAGAGGTTGCAGTGAGCCGAGATCGCGCCATTGCATTCAAACCTGGGTGACAAGAGTGAAACTTCATCTCAAAAAAAAAAAAGAAAAGAAAAGAAAAATAGAAGGCTCTGTAGCAGGGAATGGGCCAGGAGGCTAAACAGAGAAATGGGCCTTTCTACCCCAGGAGGGCTCAAGGGGTAGGTGAGTTGAGTGTGGGAAGCCCAGAGGCTGAGCTGAAGGCAGAACCATTTGCTTAGGGATGGGGCAGCCAGAGAGTGCTCCATCCTTCATGAAGCATTGAAAGGAGAAGGCAGAGCTGTATTGGGAAAGAATTTAGAAGGTATCAAGTGCTTTGAGGATGGCCCATTATCTCTGCAGTGCAAAGACCATACGTAGTCGCATCCCTTGGCAGATACCCAAACACCCCTGCATTTGACACAAGGAGGTTCACAGGGCACTGCACAGGATTCCTCTTTTCAGAGCATTATTAAAGTCTTATTTTGAAATTTCTGTCTTTAATGGTATCCCAAGGAGTCTATGAAAGATGCAATTTCAAGTGCACTTACCTGGGATGATCACCATCCTAGTTGAGTTGCCTCTAGTCCCAAATTTTTCTAGAGAAAGCTTTGACCTCTGGCTTGAGCGGTCCAGGGGCCTTGAGCAGTGCTGTACTGCAGTTCCGCCAGTGGCATAGGCCCTAGATGGTGTTTCTAGGTTCTGGCTGTGCCCCTCATAGAGTACTGCTTCCTCCCCATTGCTCATACCTTACCACCTTACCTCTCTTCACTCTGCCCCCAGTATGTTTCTTGTTCAACCAACTCTTCACTAGTTCCTTTCTCTCCATCCCCTCATCCCCTTCTCTAGCAACTCTACCTTCCTGCCCTTCCTCCAGAAACATTCCCTTACCTCTAATAGCCTAGCAATTCTTTTCCATGGAAAAAGTGCAATTGGCACCAAAAATCAATAAGCTTGTATTTATTTGGAAGATTAGCATGATAATCAGCCAGTTAGAATGGCTGTGTTAACCCTATCAAGAATAAGTAAGATGTAGTTTTAGGGGAAATAATGCATCTTTTAGCTTTACAAGGAAACAGAGCAGACTGCACCAACAGCTCTGATTGGGTGCGTGGGTTTTATTTGAAATGTATTCAGCATACCCTCCATTGCACACTAACATTAAATTCACAACTATTTGTTAACTTTTTGGAAAGAATGAATGAACAGAATGTCTGTACTAACTGCGCTCAACAGTCTGAATGTCAAGTTGTTAGTGGCCCTGCTGCTGGTATGTTCTCCATGATTTCATTGTGTCCCCACATTCTGGTTTACCACCTTAAGCTTGAACATCTATGATACTTACCTCTTTCTCTGTCAGAGTCTGATTCTGATTCAGTATTCTTTAGGGCAAGCAAACAGATCAATCAAAATTTAAAAGGATAAAATCATCCTTGTGTACAAGTAGACAATGTCCTCAGACTGGCAAACTGCTGTAAGCTTTATAAGTGTGTACCTGTTTTTTTAGTAGAATGTAAGTATAGTTCGGCAGCTCAGCAGTCAGAACAGGTATTGAATCCCAGCCCTGCTGCCTACTATCTGTGTGACAGAGACGTTCTTGGCCTCCCTTGGGCTTGGTTTCCTTATCTAGAAAATAGAAAATGACAATAACTACCCTATACAGATCGTACATTTAAAGAGCCCAACAGAATGCCTGTCATTCATAAATACTCAAAAATTTAAGTATAATAAGAGTAATAATAATTATTATAAGAAGCAAGATAATCACAAATTATACACACATTATATATATAAAAACATATATATATTTTATGTATATTTAATCACAGAAGCTCAGGGTTGAAAGGTTTCTTAAAGGCTAGAAAGTTCAGACATAAGTTTGACGCTTCAGACTTCTCTGCAACACCTCCAGCCAATGGTCCCATTGTATTCCTGGTCAATTCTAGGGCTGGAGACCTTCCTCGCTCCTAATTTATGAACAGAAGAGTCTTCCCTATGTTAAGCTGCACCCCTGTCTCCCTGTAAATTCAACTCACTGGTCTTCATCCACCCCTTGGGGACATATTAATGAGGGTGACACAGATGTCTCCTTGCTGCGGCAAGGCTTTCAACACTGACTCAGCTCTCTCCCTCTCCAAGACAAATGTCAGAGCCCAAACAGTCAGCTCATCTAATTATACAAGTCATGTGACATTAGGATAATCTCTAGAGCTTGAGGGTCCACAGAGCCCCAAGTCATGTAGTCAACATATCCATAGCCACACCCCAGCCTCAGTCTCTAGAATGTTCCAATCTTCCCCACATCTGAACGCAGATTCCTCCCCCACTGCTTTCTTTTGAGCACCACAGCATCATCTTTACCTTTTGCCCAATGAGTGGGTCACAGCAGAGTTGACGCAGCAAGCCTGCAGACTGCTGCCAATGCAACTTATGTTTCTTGGCTTCAGGTAGAAGCTTCTGGCAGCAACGTGTTCAATCTGCCCCCCATCAAATAGGAGGTTTAGCTGTGGTTTGGCATCTTCCTTTCCTCCGAGATGACAATCACCCATCTTCTCCATCCATTATCTTCTTAATTATGTCTGAGATTCAGGTGAAAAGTCTTCTGGTTTACCACCAGTGTCAGGGCTCAGTGCGTGGTTTGCCCTTGACTCCTTTCCATGCTGGGTTCCATATGCTGGGGTTGTTCTCTGGCCCTCAGACATGGCCATAGGACTCGCCTACCAGTGCTTTACAGATGAGGGTTTCAGAGCTACTGAGAGTACCATATCAAAAAAGGACCACTTTCCTATTAGGGTTCTAGCCTCATATATACTGGGATGTTTTCTTAGTTTCAACTGCTGTCACTATTATCAACCTTAAAATACTGGAACAATTATCTTGTTCCTCTAGTGAGAGTGTGGGATGCTTACTATTCGACATTTTCAGCACCTATCCTGTAAATGGCTGGCACCAAGACATTGTACATTGATTGCTTTAAAAATGGACAGAGTAGGGAGAGAGCCTCTTTTTATGATTGTGTTCTAAATCCCTGGCCTTGACTATCTCTGACATAAAATGGATCAGGTGATTTCTTTCATAATTGTGACATCAACAAACAATCTAATTCTGTTTTAATTCTCCTTTTGTTGAGCATCTCACACAAGCACCCTGTGCACTTAGTTCCTTTTTTCCTGCAGACAACTGTAGGATTCATTGTATATAGCACAGACATTGATTAAAAAAGAGAAAGGCATAACCTGACCAGTTAGTTTCTAAAAGATATCAATAGCTAATAAGTGGATCTAAGATAATCAGCTGAAAAATTATTTGAAATAATAAGAGAATGCAGTCAGCTTCTAAAATTAAAACAAAATATAATAACATTCCTATATGCAAAACATAACCAATTAGGAAATTAATGGAAGGAAAGATCCTGTTTATAATACCAATGACAACAACAAATGGAAGGAAGGAATAATTTAACAAAAATTATGAAGAGTATCCTAAATGATTTTTAAAAGATTCAGATAATTGGAAAGATATACCTAATGTAAAATTAGCAATTTTCCTTAAGTTGATTGATAAATTTAATGTGATCCCACTAAAAAACCCAGTAGGGTTTTCTGGGATTTGAGCAAGAACTAGATTAGCTATTCTAAGTTTCCAGTGGAAAAAAATCATATGACAATTGCCAGGAAAATTCTAAAGAAGTATAATGAAAAAAGATTAACTGACCAACATATTAAAGTGAAACACAAATACAGAGATCAAAACAATGTGGAAAAGACAGAACATTGAACAAGATAGAATACGGAAACAGACCCAAAAACAAATTCAGATTTTAAGACCCAAATACATGTTTCCACTCCTAAGACACAAGTATAAATACAAAATGGGCTGGGCGCGGTGGCTCACGCCTGTAATCCCAGCACTTTGGGAGGCCGAGGTGGGCGGACCACTTGAAGTCAGGAGTTCGAGACCAGCCTGGCCAACATGGTAAATGTTAAATTTTTTTAAAAAAAAGGAAGCTGAAGAAACTTGAAAAGACAAATAACCATTAAAAATTTATCTTGGAATGAAGAATTATTTTCTAAATAAAACATAAAACCCTGAAGCCATAAAGGAAAAGATTGATATAATTACTTTTATTCATAAAAAGTAAAAGTTTCTGTATAGACCAAAATACTGTATGCAAAATCAAAGGCAAATGACAAACTGAGGAAAAATATCTGTAACACATATGACCAAAAAAGGTATGTTTACTTACTATATGAGAGAGCTCTTATGAATAGGAAATGATTAACAACCCAAAAGAAAAATGAACAATGGGCCAGGCACGGTGGCTCACGCCTTAATCCCAGCACTTTGGGAGGCCAAGGCGGGTGGATCACGAAGTCAGGAGATCGAGACCATCCTGGCTAACATGGTGAAACCCCGTCTCTACTAAAAATACAAAAAATTATCTGGGGGTGGTGGCGGGTGCCTGTAGTCCCAGCTACTTGAGAGGATGAGGCAGGAGAATGGCATGAACCCGGGAGGTGGAGCTTGCAGTGAGCCAAGATCGCACCACTGCACTCCAGCCTGGGTGACAGAGCGAGACTCCGTCTCAAAAAAAAAAAAAAAAGTAAAGAAACATGAACAATGACTATGAATAGGCAATTTACAGAAAAGAGAAATAAGTGGGAAATAAATGTGTGAAAAGATGGTAGACCTTATTTAGTTAGGAAAATGCCAATTAAAGCAGCAGTGAGGCTGGCAAAGATGAAACATGTTGCTGATACACAATGTTGCCAAGGTAATGGGGAAGCAGGCACCATCACACACAGCTAGTAGTAGAGCCTGCATAACCCCAGTAGAGGGCAATTTGCCCATGTCCATCCAAATTATAGGTGCACATATCCTGCGACTCAGCAATTTGACATCCAGGAGTGTATTCACAAGCAAATCCATACATCATACAATTCTGTACCTGTAAAGATAATCATTGCTGCATTGTTTCTTATAGGAAAGACTGAACATAAGCTAACAGAAAATCCATCAATAAGGGATTCAATAAATTATTGTCCATTCTGTGGCATATTGTAGAGATGTTAAAATAATGAGTTACATCTGAATGTGCTAATCTGGAAGGATTATCATTTCTGTACTTTTAAGTTAAAAAGGTATAAATATAGTCCATAGTTTGCTACCATTAGTTTTTTAATTTAATGTTTTATTTATTTATTTATTTATTTTTTATTTTTAGAGACAGGGTCTTGCTCTGTTGCCCAGGCTGGTCTCGAACTCCTGAGCTCAAGCGATCTGCCCTTCCCTCCTTGGCCTCTCAAAGTACTGGGATTACAGGCGTGAGCCACAGCACCCAGCCCCTTCTGCATAAGTATAAATGCAAACATTTTCAAATAGATTATAAAAAATTGTTAATGATATTTATTTCTGAAAAGTAGGGCTAAAGATCTAAAGCAAGAGGGAGATACTTTGCATTCTTTACCTTTTATACAGTTCGGGATTTTTTATCACATGCTTCTATCTTTATAATATAGATATCAAAATTCTCAACATTCATCATTACCACACATGCATTAGGAGGATTTCTTTTCTAATTTTGACATCAAACATTGAATAATCTTCCATCATGACATGGAATAGTATTCAATCTTGATGTTATCTTTTGAACATCATACATAAATATTTCAGCCCTTGGGAGAACCAACTGTAGGTTGGGATTTGAATGACTCTAAGGTCCACAGTACTATATGATAAAAGGTGGCAAATCCGTTTCCTTTGTGTAGCCATCTTGGTTGGTTGGTCATGGCTATCTGGTGCCGTACAGCTGGAAGGATTTCAAGTCAAAGACCAGGAGCAGTGGAAAAGAGAGCTGAGGTCAATTAAGAAGCTTTATTCATGAAAAGGCTAAAATCAGTGGAGTTGCCGGGAGCAGTGGCAAATAGCAGTGTTAGCCCTGAGCCGAGCTGTTGACAAGTCATATCTGGCCTGGTGGATGGAGCTGAAAGCAAGTAAGAGTAACAGCCAAGTTTGAAAGCTTGAGATTTAGGTACTGTCTTAGATGGAAGTGGGCCAGGTGCTTGCCTGGGGCTGCCTCCTGAAGGAGTCTCACACCAGTTTAAGAAAAAAGAGAGGTTTACAGGTTCCAGGGATGTGCTTTGTCATATATGACAGAAAAGTCATGAGTATAAATTATGCATTAAATGAAGCTTTGAGCTAACACTGAGAAATAAGATATTTAGAACTGGAGAAAAATCGAGTAATGGAGGAAATGATGTTTGGGTAGCACTATTGTTCTTGGCCTTCTGAGGAGGCAGAGAAGGATGCTTACGGTCCTATTTCACTCCTGTAATTCTTTTGCTGTCTCTGGGAGACCATGCCATAATGTTTGCTGGCACAGATAAGTCAGAGGTCAGGTACTTCCACCCTTAAAAATCTCAACGTAGAATCAGTGAAACCATTTATGGAAAGAGATGTGACCCTTCTGTCTCCATTGCTATGAATTTTTTTTTTAAGAAAAAACCATGTTAATTGAACAAATGACTATGTATTAACCACTGTGCCTCAAGTCCTCTCCATGCAGTATCTCATTTAATCTGCATAAAAGCTGTATTTTATAATTCCTTGCATTAAGTAACTTGATGGAGATGACACAGCTTGTGACTAGGTCTGTCTGACTTCAGAACCCGTTTTCCTAACCATTAAGTTTTACTGCCTCTTTCTTCAAACTCTGATGAAGATGTATTAATCTTCCCTAACCTATATTTTCCTTGAATCTCTTCATGAATTAATTTTTTTGTCTTTTAAGCAACATCCTCAAAAATCTACACTATCCCCCAGCCATCATCAGGCCTGGTCAAGAAAGTAAAGACATATTTTACTTTCAATACAGTATATCAGTTGTACAATTGATATCATATATGTCATATATATCATGGTATCAACATATATAGATAGGTACTATATACAGATAGATACAACTGGTATATCAAATGATACAATATATCAATAGAAATCTTTTTTGAGAAGTCTGTGTAGCAATAAATGTTAACATCTTTCACAGGAATTACCTTTGACACAACAGTGTTTGAAGAAAAAATAATTTACAAAGATGCTTAGTTCATCATTATCTGTGAATAGTAAATACTTTATCAATGCTATAAAACTTGACAGGTGGCTTACAACACAAGATGAAGCATATTATGATACATTCATACAATAAAAAAATTTATGCTGGTACTAAAAATGACTATGTAGATCTGTATTTATCAACATAGAAAGATGTCAGTGATATAGCATTAAGTGAAAAAGGCAAATTACAAAGAGCATGCAGAGTATAACCCTTTCACGTAAAATTTGTAGGTTTTGGGCATGGTTGCATGCATAAAGAGGTATCTGGAAGGATATTCTCCAAAATGCTAATAGCAGTTATGAGTGGTTGAGTTTGGGTAGTTCATCTTATTCTTGGTACTTTTCTCTCTTTTTTATTATAATGAATGTGTGCCATTTTAAAAATCAGAATTTTAAAAATTAGGCTATTTTCATTTGCGGAGGGAAAACACGTCAAGGCAATCCACCACCCCTAACTGCTCGTCTTACCGATGACGGGTCGGTGTGGCTACGTTTGGGAGGCATATTGGAAATCGGGAGTCCAGCTCCATGCTGGTCTTGATGCTGTAAAGAATGACTGTTTGGGAGGCCGAGGCAGGCGGATCATGAGGTCAGGAGATCGAGACCATCCTGGCCAACACGGTGAAACGCCGTCTCTACTAAAAATGCAAAAAATTAGCCAGGCATGGTGGCGGGCGCCTGTAGTCCCAGCTACTCGGGAGGCTGAGGCAGGAGAATGGAGTGAACCTGGGAGGAGGAGCTTGCAGTGAGCTGAGATCACACCACTGCACTCCAGCCAAGGCGACAGAGCGAGACTCCGTCTCAAAAAAAAAAAAAAAAAAGAATGACTGTCTACATAGGATGATGGTCCTAGGTCACAAACTGACAGCTGCCTGTTCAGCAGACGTCTTGATGGAGCTATTCTCAGCAACACCCAGACTTCCTTCTCTTGAGCAGAATGGGAAAGTCTCCCCAGAGTGCCCCTGCGCAAGCTTCTCAGAGGTTTTCTTGGTCCCCTCGGTTGAACTTAGTCTAGTCCCCTGCTTCCTAGGAAGGGTGGGTTAGGTCCACAGTACAAAGTCCCCTTCAGATTGTGGGATATCTGTAGAGGGTTCCACTATGGGTTCACATGATGGCTTGCGGAGGGAATAACAATCATAATAGTCATACTACCTTGTTGATAAAATTTCAGAATTAGGTAGGAACTCAGAGATCTTCTAGGGTGACTTGCCATGTTTCCAATGAGGAAATTGATGATGCCCAAGAACCCAAACCTCTTGCCTTCCCACCAGTCTGCTTTTGTTTCATGCCACTTTGCTGAACAGAGCTTTACTAGGCAGGTGTTTACATAAGGCCTATTGCAAAGGTGGGCCAAGAAGCAGGCCATTTACCAGAACACTTGAACTGCCTAGACACTCATCAGCTCCAGAACATATGGCTATACAACAAGAGACCAGAAAGAGAGTGAGTCCAAGCTTGACAGGGGCTGAAGTGTAAATGTTTCTTTGTTTAAAGAGATTTTAAAGTTGTAATCCAAAATTAGAAAGGGCAGTGACATATTGGGGAAAATATTTGCATCAAATTAAAGAAATGAAGGTTTAATATTTATGCTACAGAAAGAAACTCTTATAAAGCAAAACATCAGGACTCCAATAGACAAGTGGGCAGAGGCAATGAACAGAAAGCTTACATAATATTTTTCCTACCAAAATGAAAATACCCTAATTTCCTATTCTGATTACGAAAACGATACACACTAAGGCAGGGTTTCTCAACCCCAGTGGAATTGACACTTCGAGTCCGATAATTCTTTGTTGTTGGGGACTGTCCTGTGCCTTGTAAAATGTAAAATTTACCCACAAGGTAAATTTTAGGGTGCCAGTAGAACACCCCCTCACCCTGCTTAGTTTGACAACCAAAAATATTTCCAGAACTTGCTAAATGTCCCTGGAAAGGCAAAACCAGTCCTAGTTGAGAATGCTACACTAAGGAGACAGACACATGGAAAGTTGTTCTTTCTCCTTAATGCTTGACAACCTGTAACATTAACATGAAATTAAGAAGCCTTCATAAAGCTAATTGGCAACAAGTAAATTATTTAAAATTATAATACCTAAATGCCAGTGAGGTTGTAGTGAAATGGATAGAAGCATTTGCTAGTGGTGACATTATATATTTGACATGACCCTTTTTCAGTAATACTTCTCAGGACTGGGAAGATTGAATGCCTCCTTTGCCTCGTTCATCTCATTCCTAAGAATTTCTCCAAGGAAATCATTGAACAGAGACAAAACCCAGTGTGCATCAAGATGTTTATCTCAGCATTATTTTTAATAGCGACAATTTGATAGCAACCAAGATGTCCAGCATTTGAAGACCACTTTAAGTAAATTGTGGATCATCAATTTGATGATGTAGTCATTAAAAATTATGTTGACTATGTAGATGTGACAAAGTTATGACAGAAAGCAAAATACAAATTGTATGTGTACTATGATTGAAATTTTGTAAAAATAAGTATGCATGTTTGTTTAAAAGGATGAGATGGCCAAGTGAGATGGTTCATGCCTGTAATCCCAACACATAGGGAGGCCAAGGCAGGAGGATGACTTGAGACCAAGCTGGGCAACATAGTGAGATCCTGTCTCTACAAAAAATAAAAATAAAAATAAAAATAATTAGCCGGGCTTGGTAGCTTGCACCCAGCTACTCTGGAGGCTGAGGAGGGAAGATCGCTTGAGCCCAGAAGGTTGAGGCTGCAGTGAGCCCTGATTACATCACTGCACTCTGGACTGGGTGATAGAGTGAGACCCTGTGTCAAAAAAAAGGATGAGATCGCAATATGTGTAAATGAAAACAGTTGTATTAAGGGACTAGGATCATGGGTGTTTTTAACTTTTAAAAAATATCTTTAATGTTGTTATACTGTGTTTTTTTATTTTTAAAGAAACAGAAGAAAATGGCCAAATAGACAGCTGAAGGAACTCTGGAGGACATCAAGTACAAAGACAGAGAGGATATTATTGAGCTCGAATTTGGGGATCAGGTTTTGGTAGGAGACCTTATAATTTATACCCCAAACAGGAATACTTCGAGAGTGGAAGATGGAACTTGTAAATATTAGACCAGGACAACAGGTGTCCCAATAAATGTCTGGTCACCCTAGACAGGGAAACCAAGAAAGATGACATGGAGCTCTTATGAAAACTCAGAAGAAGTGATAAAGTTCAGAGTCAAGCAGAGGGGACTGGATTCCTATGACCAAAATGTGATTTCCTGCAACTGAGAACCCTGTAACTAAAATAGGGTACTCAGCTGGCATAAGAATATGTCTTATCATTAAGAAAGTAGGGTGACACAGAAAATTATAAAAGCAAAGGCCATATTATCAGTACTAGAGCTGAGATCAGCAGAAGTGATTCACCTACTCAACAAATATTTATCAGCCAGGTACGGTTCGTTCTAGGCACTGAGAATATTGCAGGGACAGGACAGACTGAGTCTCTGATTTCACGAATGTTACAGTCAGTTGGAAGTCAGGCTGGAAAACAAACAAATAAACACACTAATTGCATGACATGTAAAGTGCTTCAAAGAAGATGAAATCATGCAATGTGGAAAGTGTCTAAGGGACGGGATTAGGGCAGCATCAGGGGAGGCCTTCCTGAGGCCCTGGCATTTGAGATCGAAGGTGAATCAAAGAGGAGACTGGAAAGATCTGGGGAGAGGGTGATCTCAGCCTAGAGAGCCTTGAGGCCAAGCTGCGAGGCCAGGCAAAGGTCAGAAAGGTGCCTGGTAGCGTGGAGACCAAGTTCAAGACCATAAGGGAGTGAGGAGGAACTCAGTAATAATGGTAATTGTGGGGCTGAGCACAGTGGCTCACACCTGTAATCCCAGCACTTTGGGAGGCCGAGTTGGTTGGATCATTTGAGGCCAGGAGTTCGAGACCAGCCTAAGCAACATAGCGAAACCCCATCTCTACAAAAAAAATTTTTTTTTAAATATCCAGGCATGCACCTATGGTCCCACCTGCTCGGGAGGCTGAGATGGGAGGTTTGCTTAAGTCCAAGAGGTCGAGGTTGCAGTGAGTTGTGATAGCACCACTGCACTCCAGCCTGGGCAACAGGGCAAGATCCTGTCTTTAAAATAAAATAAAATAAAATAAAATAAAACAAAATAAAATAAAATAAAGGCAATTGTGCTGCTGGGAGCAGGAACTGGATGGACCATGTGGTAGGGACCCAACCAATTCAAACCCTGCCTGGGGGGATTTCTCTGAACCTAAACTCTGATCATAAATTGAGAAGCAATAGCACCTCACTGGGTTGTTTGACAGTTTAATTGAGAGGGCAAATGTAAGAACAAAGCAATATTGTCATTTTTTGTTTTACACTGTTCCTTTGTTTAATGCAGAGAGCCTGGCCTTTTCCTAGAAATCAATCAGATATATTATCCTACATGAACACACACATTCTTCTTTCTGGTTGCTTATAAACTCTTTAAGGATATCAATAGTTTCAGGGGCTTGGCCTTTCACAGCTGGGCAAGTCTCCTTTGCTGGGTATGAATGAGGAGAGGGTCAAATTTGAACTAGGGAAATGGCACGACGAAGTTCTTAAAGTGGTTGTAATTCTGCCACTCTCACCCTATTAGTTCAGTTTGGGGAATAAACAGAGGTTTGACCTAGGCCTTTTGAAAAAATGACTCTCTTGGATTCATTTGGAAGTATCCCAGATTTACAAAGTAGAAGCTATTAAAGTGTTTGAGTGGTGTGTTAATCACTCTCTAGGAATTCTCATGGACATCACAGATTTACTCAGCTGACCCTTCTTCATAGGCACATCTCAGATTTTGGTAAATTATTCCAGATTATAAGTTGGCAGTCAAGCAACGTGATTTGGTCGAACACTTACTCTATGGCAGGAACTGTCCTTGTCACTGAGGACAAAACAGTGAAGACGACAATAGCTCCTGCCCTCACAGAGCTCAACAATGTAAACGGCAAGGAAACGGTTAAAGTTATAATTAATGAAACATGAATAGATCTCTGAGCTCTTGCCTTTCCATTATATGAATGAACTGTGCCGGACTATTTAGAATTGTTTCCACCAATTTAAGAATATAATAGTAGTGTGCTTAAATGGACATTTTGTTTTAGAAATTTTTTTAACTAGAAATAGTCTCCCAACTCTTTAAATTTTTTAATATTATACTATAAATGATAAAATAAAATACATATTTAATAAAATGAAAATACATAAAAATATAACACAAATTTAATAAAATCAAACACTATATAGTTATGTTATATTATTATTATTTTGAGATAAGATTTCACTCTTTCCCCAGGCTGGAGTGCAGTGGTGTAATCATGGCTGACTGCAGCCTCCACCTCCCAGGCACAAATGATCCTCCCACCTTGGCCTCCCAAATAGCTGGGACTACAGGTGTGTGCCACTATGCCTGGCTAACTTTTAAATTTTTTGTAAAGATTGGGTATCACTATGTTGCCCAGGCTGGTCTCAAACTTCTGGGCTCAAATGACCCTCTTGCCAAAGAAGCCTCCCAAAGTGCTAGGATTACAGCAACTGCACCTGGCCTTACGTTATCATTAAAAGGAATCCACTATGAACATGATTTGCTGCACATTCGGCTCACTTAGGAAGCATTTTTAAAGTCTTGATGCCTTCAACCACTCCAGAACAATTGAATTGGAACCTCTGGGGGTCTGGCATCCAGCAATCCAGATTGTTTAAGGCTCTCCGGGTGCTGGCAGTGTGCACAGCCAGGGTTGAGAATCAGAAGCAGTACATTTGCAGCCTATCAGGTCTGTGCCTGAATATGTGGAGTGAGTAGAATGTGTGGAGTGAGCATAATGTGTGGAGTGAGTGTGGGGCAATTATGTGGGTAAGTACACAGATACTCTGTCACATACAGTGGCCTGATGGCTTAAAACAAAACAAACGGCCAGCTGCAGTGGCTCACACCTGTAATCCCAGCACTTTGGGAGGCCTAGGCGGGTGGATAACGAGGTCAGGAAATCGACACCATCCTGGCTAACATGGTGAAACCCCGTCTCCACTAAAAATACAAAAAATTGGCTGGGCGTGGTGACGGGTGCCTGTAGTCTCAGCTACTCAGGAGGCTGAGGCAGGAGAATGGCGTGAACCCAGGAGGCGGAGCTTGCAGTGAGCCGAGATCGCACCACTGCACTCCAGCCTGGGCGACAGAGTGAGACTCGGTCTCAGAAAAAAAACAAACAAAAAAACAAACTATTCAAATCCTTGCTTTGATGGCAGTTATTATTTGTTTCGTTGTTTGGTTTTGAACATTGATAATCTTGCTAGTGGTAACCTTTGTAACTCCAAGCATCAGTATCAGCCAAGATCGCGTGCATTCAGAGACAAGTGAGAGACCAGCCATCAAATAGAGGAATCAACAGATCATGGCCTACTTTTCTCATGTAACAAGAAGTTCAAAAGTGGAGAGACCAGGCTAGAGCAAGGAAGAACCAAGCTCCTTCTCTCTAAGCAGCCATCCTCAGTATGAGGCTTTCATTCTCTAGGCTGTGAGATGGGTGCCGAGCCTCTCGGCATCAGTCTACATTGAGGGAAGGAGGCCTTTGTCCTTATGGGCAGGCTGTGCCTTTTTGGTAGGAAGGGAAGCTTTGCCTCCACCTCCCTCCCATCCATCAGGTACTTCTGCTTACATATCTTTGGTCAGAATTCTGTCACACGGCTACCCCTAGCTACAAGGTAAGGTAAGCTGGATTTTTAATTTATTTTTATTTTTTTTTTTAGCAATTCTGTTCCCAGTCTTTCTAGAGGAAGGCAAGGGTGAAGCGGTTTGGGATGGACGCTGAATGAACCAACCTATAGTTTTTTCACATTTGAGGGCAATGAAATCATAGTCTTGAAAACCAAGGACCAGGCGATAGCCTTTTAGCCCTGTGACTAGACAGGTCCCTGAGGGCATGGCTGATGTGGCCAATCTTCTGTTAATGCAAAGGTGCTTATGGCCCTAGAGCTTCAGCTCTAAGACATGAAAGTGAAGCTTCCTCCAGAATCACACACGTGCATTATTCAGCGTAAAGATCTGTGGTTTGGTGCTTCCTCTTCTCCTTTCATAAGGTGAGAGGCAGCAGTTTGGGTGAATTTCCCCAGGAATGGTGGGAGATGTGGGCCTAGATCCTCCCACTGCTTGGGAAGAGTCGTATTTTTCATTCAGAAATCTGCTCCAGGAATGGCAGGCTCCACCCTCTGCGTGTGACGTACAGGGGCTGGTAACTGATGGAGCCCGAACATATATCTGGGTGTGAGGGATAAGCTTCAAATGCCACTTAAGTGTGGGTGGGAGCCAAAAGGTCACCCTGCCAATACATGACTACATGTCCTGTTGAGGAGAAAATACACAGGGACTATTTTCACCCTTCTGGAAATTGTGATTAGAAAATGCAAGGAGAAGGCCAAGACACTCAACTGGAGCTGGTAGGGAGGAAGCCTCAGCCGTGCTCAGAGTGCCTGGAGAGTCCCCACCAGGGCCCAGCTAGGAAATGCCAGCCTTGTCCTTGGTCTTCGTCCCTAATGGCTCCCTGCGGGTGAGGGAGCTGCCTGGGGATTCCCCATCGTTGAAGCGCTCTGTGAGTGACCCCCTCCTAAGCCCCTCCAGTAGGGGATTTCCCAGAATGTTCCCACGCCCCCAGGAAGCCTCTTCCTTAGCCACCCCCAAGTTGCTTGGGGTTCATGATAGAGGTAGGTGGCATCAAGTGACCCCACAGGTGAGGGATTTGCCTGAGGTGGGAAAAGAGGGAAGGTAAAATTGGAACGCCAACCGGGCTGAGGAGCTATCTCATAGGAGAGAACTGTCAAACAGTATAACGTTTAAACAGACTTGAAAGGCAAGAGAGGATGGAGGGCACAGACTCTGAAGCCAGAGCGCCTCAATTCAAGTACCGGTGCTGCAACTTCCAAGCTGCGTGACCTTGAGCCAGTTACTTAACTTCTCTGTTCCTCAGTTTTTCCTCTTCTGTAAAACAGAGATAATATTTTCTACCACACAAGTCTGTTGAAAATATCAAATGTAATGATAACCATAAAATACTTAAAAGGGTGATTGGCACATGGAAGTATTCAATAAATGTTAGTTATTGGCCAGGCACGGATGGTTCACGCCTGAAATCCCAGAACTTTGGGAGGCTGAGGCGGGCGGATCACTTGAGGTCAGAAGTTCAAAACCAGCCTGGCCAACATGGTGAAACCCCGTCTCTACTAGAAATACAAAAAGTTAGCCAAGTGTGTTGGGGGGCACCCGTAACCCCAGCTACCTGGAAGGCTGAGGTGGGGAGAATTGCTTGAACCAGGGAGGCAGAGGTTGCAGTGAGCTGAGATTGCACCACTGCACTCCCAGTCTGGGCAACAAGAGAGACTCTGTCTCAAAAATTAAATAAACAAATAAATGTTAGTTAAGTTAAGCTAGGCTATTTTTTTAAAAAAAAATTTTTGGTTTCTATCCACCTTTCTCATATAAATTGAGCCAGGTTACACCTTAGATCTATTAGATCAGAATCAGGCATCAGGATTGCTAAAGCTCCCCAGGGGATCCCAGTGTGTGGATGAGGTTGAGAATCGTTGTATTGGTCCAGTCTTTCCATTTTAAATTGAGGCAACTGGAGCTGAATAGGGAAATCGAGTCACTGAGGATCACCCAGCCAGGACCAGTGCCCAAGTTCCTGTTCCCATTTATCGCTGATGGAACTCACCGTGTCACGAGTTCAGGACCTGGCTCTGTGTCTGGAGGAAGGTCTGGCCTCGAGTCAGCCCTTGTCCAGAGTATCTGGCCAGGTGACCCCCTCTCCATGAAGCCCAGGAGGCAGACGGTCAGCTCTATGATTGGAAGAATGTGAGTGACTCAGGGATCTTGTGTTGTGTTGTGTTGTGTTGTGTTGTGTGTGGGTCACCAAAACCAAGACCCAGCTTTCTCCTGGGAGACCACAGGGTAGCCAAGGACTTGTTTTTTTGTTTTGTTTTGTTTTGTCTTTTTGAGACAGAGTCTTGCTCGGTTGCCCAGGCTGAACTGCAGTGGTGCAATCTCGGCTCACTGCAAGCTCCGCCTCCCAGGTTTAAGTGATTCTCCTGCCTCCGCCTCCAGAGTTGCTGGAATTACAGGCATGTGCCACCATGCCCGGCTAATTTTTGTATTTTTTGTAGAGACAGGGTTTCACCATGCTGGCCAGGCTGGTCTTGAATTCCTGACCTCAAGTGATCCGCCCACCTCAGCCTCCCAAAGTGCTGGGATTACAGGCGTGAGCCACAGCACCTGGCCAACTTTCTAGTGTTCTCGGGAGAACTTTGCCCACTCAAGTCTCCAGTCTCTTGGGGGAAGCAGTCAGTGTGAGAGAAGGAACACAGAGCCCTGAGCCAAGCCCTGCTCTGCCCCTCCCTGGCGGGCAATGAGTCTTTGCATCAAACACTCAAAGTTCCTGAACTTCTGAGAAAATAAGTGTCTTGAGGCGAATCCTATAGCACAGCTCTCACCAGCCTGTGGTCATTTTGGAGGGTATGTGGCATAGGTTTGTCCCAGGGTCTCAGTTGTCCTCATCTGTAGAGTGGGGATAATAACAGCTGACATTCCCTATCCCACAGACAGCGTTATTGTGAGGAGTCTAATGGACTTGGATGAATTCTGAATAGGAGAAAGATGGATACATGGATGCCCAAACGCAGGCTCACCCCCACCCCTCTCTGTAGCAGAAGACATGCATATGGGAGAAGCTGCATTTCCTCCCAGCCTCACTGTGTTCTAGGTGTCCAGCCCTCATTGCTAGGGGATGTCACTGTTGTACCTCTGGATAAACAGCTGATCTCATGCCACCTTTGCCAGTTGTCCCTTCAGCTGGGTGAGCCCTTTCCAGGGCATGACTGCCCCAAGGAGGGCCAGAGTGGACTGGGCAATAGCGGGGACATGGAGGGACGAGGCCCCAGATCAGCCACTTCCTCCTGCAAGGGAAGTCAAACCCTTTCTCTCACAAGTGTCAGGCTGGCTGCATGGTCCCTGGGCTGGCAGGGCGGGTTTCTTGGGGGCCCTAGCAGGAAGCAGTCTTGCTTCCCAAGGTAAAGACAAGTTTCTTATCACTGGCAGTGGTTTTCTGGTTAGAGGCGGCAGGTAGCGGTTACAAACTTTGCCTAGAGCTCTGGGATCTGCAAGCCACGGAGGGGGAGGCAGGCAAGAGAACTAGAGTGAGCTCAGCAGAGCTTACTTAGGGAGGAAGGACCCGCTGTCACTTCCCGAAAGCTGGGCCAGCCTCTAGGCGGGGAGAAGTTCAGAGCGGCCCTCCCTTCTGCCTCGGGGTTTGCCCAGGCTCTTCAGAGCACAGAATTTACAGTAAATGTTGTCACCAGTGGAAACTCTCAGAGGGGGCGAAGAAAAGGGCTAGAGGAAGGAGCCAGGACTCCCGGCCCCCAGTTCCCGTCTTACCAACACCCCCTATTCTCATCGTGTTGCTTTATCTCACCTTTCGGTAAAGAGGGGATGCCCTCCTTCTGGGATGTGCCAGGAAATACCCAAATGGTAAAATGAATGAGCCGGCCACACCTTGCAGAAGGCAGGGCTGTGACTCCATCATCGTGGCTCTTGGTAACTCCTCTGCCCCGTTTTAAAGGGGCTTCCTTTGTACTGACCTTGGCACACTTTCTAGCTCAGAGCCCCATTCAAGAAATGCCAGGCTGAGGCCGAGCATGCTTGTATCTGTCCTTCACAGATGATGGAACCTGGCTTGATGAGCAAGGCCATGGTTGGTATATGCTTCTCTGCCATTTAAAAAAGAACCCCCCCCCAGGATGTGGGGTTTAAGATGATTGACAGTATAACCGATTAACCTCATTAGCCTACAGCTCATGCCCCTGATGGATTCGTTAGGGCAAATTTTATTTTATTATTTTATTTTATTTTTTGAGAGAGGACCTCGCTCCATCAGTGAGGCTGGAGTGCAGTGGCATGATCATGGCTCACTGCAGCCTCCAACCCCTGGTGCTGCATAGCTAATTTTATTTTTATTATTGTAGATACTGGGTCTCAGTAATGTTGCACAGGCTGGGCTTAAACTCCTGGGCTCTCAGGAGGTAGAGGTTGCAGTGAGCTGAGATCGCACCCTTGCACTCCAGCCTGGGAGACAGAGCGAGACTGTCTCAAAAAAAAAACCCAAAACCCAAAAAACTGCTGGGCTCAAGCTATCCTCTCACCTCGGCCTCCCAAAGTGCTGGGATTATAGGTGTGAGCTACTGCGCCCAGCCTGTTTAGGGTAAATTTTAAATGTCAAGTTATCTTACATCTGCTCACCACCCACCCTATTTTTGAGTTACCTTCTTCATTCCAGCAGATGATGTCATAAGTCTGTCAGTCAACAAACATCTGAGTTCATACTATGCCAGGCATTGAGCCAGGCATTAACAAATAGGCATTTAATAACTGCTTGAATAATTAAAACAAATTTAAAATAATATTTAACTAGTGCTTTCCAACTTGCCTGATCATTAGAATGACCTGTGGCACTAGTTAAAAATTCAAATTTCACTCCCTGGTAGTCTAGTGGCTAGGATTTAAAAAATAAAATTATTATTATTTTTTTAATTCAGATCTGCGGCCAGGCATGGTGGCACACGCCTGTAATCCCAGCACTTTGGGAGGCCAAGGTGGGCAGATCCCCTGAGGTCAGGAGTTCGATACCAGCCTGGCCAACATGGTGAAACCCTGTCTCTACTAAAAATACAAAAACTAGCCAGGCGTGGTGGTGCCTGCCTGTAATCCCAGCAACTTGGGAGGCTGAGGCATGAGAATGGCTTGAACCTGGGAGGCAGAGGTTGCAGTGAGCCAAGATCACACTACTGCACTCCAGCCTGGATGACAGAGTGAGACTGTCTCAGAAAAAAAAAAAAAAAAATTCAGATCTGCACACTTCACTCCCCAAATCCCAAAACCACTGATTCACATTCCTAGATTTTAGGATGGGCCTGAAATTCTATTCTTAACAAGCCTTCAAATTAATTCTCATGATATGGCAAGTTTGGGAAATACTGACCTAACCCAAATAGATTTAGAAAGGTAAGACCTGGTCTCCAAATATCAGGTTGCCTTTTGAACTGAAATGTTTTTTTTTTATTTGCATCTCCAGTGACATTTGCCTTTCCTCTGTGGTTACCAGTGCTTAGCAGAGAAAGTCTGTTTGGTTGAGTCGAATAATGTAAACCTTAAAATTATACTGGAATTGCGATCTCCTGGGCTTTCTGAGGATGGGATTGCTTTTCAGTAAATGCTAATTACCAGATTGCAATTGTTGATTAATTAATGATGTGATCAGAAATCAGCACTTCTTAGCAGGCATTTTTCTGATTAGCATGTATTTGATGGTTCCCCCAAGCAACAGGGAAAAAGAGTTTCCGGAAAAAAGAGAAGCTCACAGGCTTGGGACACCCCCAGAGTACTGTCAGACTGCTTTCTGGTAGGCCGGACAGGGTGGAACAGAACGTTGTGGCAGGCTTTGACCATTTAGTATTTATTTATTTTATTTTTATTTTTATTTTTGAGATGGAGTCTTGCTTTGTCACCCAGGCTGGAGTGCAGTGGCATGATCTCGGCTCACTGCAGCCTCTGCCTTCCGGGTTCCAGCAATTCTCTTCCCTCAGCCTCCCAGGTAGCTGGGATTACAGGTGTGCGCCACCATGCCTGGCTAATTTTTTTTTTTTTTTTGTATTTTTAGAGACAGGGTTTCACCATGTTGGCCAGGCTGGTCTCGAACTCCTGACTTCAGGTGATCCACCCACCTCCACCTCCCAAAATGCTAGGATTACAGGCCTGAGCCACCGCACCTGGCCCCATTTACTATTTATAAAGACCTTGAGCATTCTAGAATCTGGGTGCAGTAGACAAGTATCCAGCGACTTTATTTGTAAGACGAAATGCAGACACCAGGAACTTTTGGAGAACACGTGGCATAACAGAGTGGAAAAGAATGAAACTGGTGTAAGATGTTCTCACGAACGACTTTCCATTACGTTAGGCTCTGGCCTGCCAGCTGCTTTCCCTTGCTATATTCCCGCCACCTCCCACCCACATACCCTCACAGAGACCCCTGCATGCATGCACGCAGAGGAACACACTCACACACACCCCTCTATGAGGTTGAACCATGTGAAATCGCTTTTTTTGGGGGGGAAGAGATGGAGTCTTGCTGTGTTGCCCAGGCTGGAGGGCAGTGGCTCGATCTCGGCTCACTGCAACCTCTGCCTCCTCGGTTCAAGCAATTCTCCTGCTTCAGCCTCCTGAGTAGCTGGGACTACAGGTGCACTGCCACACCCAGCTAATTTCTGTTTTTGTGTTTTAGTAGAAACAGGGTTTCACCATGTTGCCCAGGCTGGTCTCAAACTCCTGAGCTTAGGCAATCCGCCCGCCTTGGCCTCCCAAGGCGCTAGGATTACAGGCGTGAGCCACCGTGCCCGGCCTGAAATTGCTATTCTTATAGGTCACAACAGACAAATATCAGCAGCTTCACGTGGTTCACCCTCATATCCATGTGTACACATGCACACCCACCCGTGTGCTTACGTAAACGCGCCATACACACCTATAAACATATATACACTTGTGCACACATTCACACGTGCAGGAAAATTCTCTGGTGCACTTCTCCATGGCTGTGCTAGTGAACAACTAATCTGGCCCCTCCTGCGTCCCTCCACACCCCACCCACCTTGCCAGCTTGCCACCTTCCCCGACACTAACCTCTGGTGCTGATCCCCACCCCTACAGGAGAGCGAAGACCTGGAGAAACAGAACGCGGCTCTACGCAAGGAGATCAAGCAGCTCACAGAGGAACTGAAGTACTTCACGTCGGTGCTGAACAGCCACGAGCCCCTGTGCTCGGTGCTGGCCGCCAGCACACCCTCGCCCCCCGAGGTGGTGTACAGCGCCCACGCCTTCCACCAACCTCATGTCAGCTCCCCGCGCTTCCAGCCCTGAGCTTCCGATGCGGGGAGAGCAGAGCCTCGGGAGGGGCACACAGACTGTGGCAGAGCTGCGCCCATCCCGCAGAGGCCCCTGTCCACCTGGAGACCCCGAGACAGAGGCCTGGACAAGGAGTGAACACGGGAACTGTCACGACTGGAAGGGTGTGAGGCCTCCCAGCAGTGCCGCAGCGTTTCGGGGGACGTGTGCTGGACCCCACCACTGTGGGTTGCAGGCCCAGTGCAGAAGAGTATTAAGCAAGATGCTCAAGTCCCATGGCACAGAGCAAGGAGGGCAGGGAAGGGTTATTTTTCTAAATAAATGCTTTAAAAGAAACCAGTCTGACAAGGCAGTTTCTCTCTTTCACCCTGTCCCTTGACACTCTAAATTCTGCGATGTTGGGACCTTCTTTGTTTTTTGGACTCTAGTACCCTCAAAGAGCTCTAGGGACTCCACTAATAGCTCCTCTTTTCCATGGTTTGTTGATGTACTTGGGAAGCTTTCAATTCCTTCCTCTAGGTGTCTCCTTCTCCTTCTCCTCCTTCTCCTTCTCCTCCTTCTCCTTCTCCTCCTCCTCCTCCTCCTCCTCCTCCTCCTCCTCCTCCTCCTTTCTCCTCCTCCTCCCCTCCTTCTCCTCCCCCTCCTCCCCCTCCTCCCCCCCTCCTCCCCCTCCTCCCCCTCCTCCCCCTCCTCCCCCTCCTCCCCCTCCTCCCCCTCCTTCTCCTCCTCCTCCTCCTCCTCCTTCTCCTTTCTCCTCCTGCTCCTCCTCCTTCCTCTTGACAGAATTTCTCAGATCTTCGCTCAGGCTGGAGTGCAGTGGTATGACCTCCGCTCACTGCAACCTCCAACTCCCAGGTTCAAGAGACTCTTGCTTCAGCCTGCCTAGCAGCTGAGACTACAGGCACGCACCACCATGCCCAGATAATTTTTTTATTTTTAGTAGAGACAAGATTTCACCACATTGGCCAGGCTGGTCTCGAACTCCTGACCTAAAGTGATCCACCCGCCTGGGCCTCCAAAGTGCTGGGATTACAGACAGGCATGAGCCACCATGCCCAGCCTAGATGTCTTCTGGATTGCCCTCCCGTGCTCCCCTCACTGTGACCTCCCACCTTCCATTATTCACTGCTTTCTAGACCATGAGCGGGTTGTCCCCTAGTCTGGGAGAAGGCCCAGTGCAGGATGGCCTCACCTGGTGAGGTAGTAAGTCAGGTTGACCTTCTCATCTCCCACTCATGACTCCACTCACCCAGCCAACTGGCTCCATCCAGACAAACAAGTCTCTGGGTGCTGCAAGCAGGCCCTGTGCCAGGCTGCCCTTCACATGGAAGGCAGTGCCTTCCTAATGCTCTCTAGGGGCAACATGCAGCTTGGGTCCACTGGGCTTCTCTGCCAGTGGTCTACGTGTCCTGCTGAAGACTCCACCTCCCTTAGAAGGTGGTGATACAGAGCACAGGACCTGTCCTGTCCCCCACAGGGCTCCACAGGCTGCCATTTGAGCACTTTGAGGGCTCAGGGAACACAGGGTCATCTTCAGTTTGGCAGAGCCTGAAACCAGCATGCTCCACCCCCCGCTCTTCAGAGATCCCCAGGCCAAGTGCCCGCTGGCCTGCCTGATACAGCCTTACCCACACCACTGCCCACTAGCAATGGCTGCAGCAGGGCCTGGCCACACACAACCCCTGCTGAGCCAGCTGGAGACAAAAGCAACAGAGATCATTGTGCCAGGCGCCCACCTGATTGATCCCCTTCAGTAGCCACCCTCAGTCTCATCCATTTGTCCTTTAGAGGGACAGCCTCCGCCTGCTGCCTCCCCAGTGGCAGCCCTCATGGGGTGACAGAAGGGAGGAGAAGTCCTGCTTCCCTGTGTCAGTGCCCCCTAAACCCACTGGCCAACCACTCTGGCTGGTTTGAGGCCAAGTTTCAACTCTAGACCTCCCCTGTGTGTGTCTCTCCTGCCGCTCTCAGATGATGCCAGTGTTGGGCTATTGTGATTATTAAATGCCATAGAAGTTTGGAAGAGCTGCATCCTAGCAGGTGGTGGAGTCGCAGCCCCTTGGGAGGAGTCCAACCCAACAGCCTCTGATGGCACATTGCAATCTTTGGGGCTCTCACCAGGGAAGCTGGTGCCCATGGAAGCCTAGGGTGTGGACACTGGGCTGAGCCCCATAATTCAGAGCGTGGGAAGACAGCCCAGAAGACCTTCCCTGAGTGCTGGCATTTCTCCCAGCGCAGAATCTTGCTTTGTAACCTTTGGTCTCCCAACGAAACGTGGCAAAACAGGCTCCCCTTTCAGTGCAGAGCCTCCATGTGGACTGGGCAGATGTGTCACGAGGAGGAGCTTTCTCAATTTCCTTCGGAACCTGGGTTTTGGTAGCTAACGCTCTGTCTAGCTCTTTCCCACCCCTCTGTTAACGAGAAGAGCAAAGAAGCCGATCTTTACTTCAGATGTTGCAGTCATGAAATATAATTCATTTTTCTTTCATAATTATTATTTTTTCTTTTTTGGAGACACGGTCTCACTCTGTCACCCAGACTGGAGTGCAGTGGTGCAATCATGGCTCACTGCAGTCTTGACTACCCAGACTCAAGCGATCCTCCCACCTCAGCTTCCCAAGGTGTTGGGATTACAGGCACGAGCCATTGCACCTGGACTTCTTTCACCATCTAAAGGCACAGAACTTTAAGTCCAGCTTTCTTTGCCACTATCTCTGCCAGGGCCTGGCCTCTTGTGGGCAGGCTTTCTTTGAATCAGAGATTTTTCTCTCCACCCATGCTCTAGCACTGTGATTTTCCCCCAGAAACCCCCAAAGAAGGCACATGACCTCTGCCGGCATCTTCTGAATGACATTCAGGGCGAGAACTAGAAAAGCAAAGTTCACGTGCACGGTTCCCATCTCTCAGCAAGGACTTCTCTTCCCCTTTCATTCTCTACTTTCTACTGAACCCAGGCAGTTCCACTTCTCCTTTCTAGTCAGCCCGGTAGAGGTAGCAGATAGCTGAGCCTGGGGCTGGTGCCAAGGCTGACTTCATGTCCATGCAGGGAAATTGGAGAGGCAGCCATGAATAGAAATTTGAACATCCGTAGCTTTAACCTTGGATGTTTCACCAACCAGGCTCTGTCCCAGCCTTCTACCCATGACAGGGATGGCTCCCTCAGGCTGGTGGGCCGCTTGACCCACACTCAAACGCCTTCTACCCAGGCAGGCACTGTGAAAGCACGGAACCCACTGGATGTAGGGCAATTGGGAGTGGTGGAGAATGTGGCAAACTAAGGAGAGTGTGCAGCTGTCTGTCGTTCAGTTCTCTCCCATGGTGCCATGTGGGAATTTAGGCCTGGGGTTGTCATGTCTTCCAGTTTGTCAAGAAAAGCCAAAATCAGAATTTCTACATGAAATCTCTCAATTCTTTTTTTCTTCCTTTCCCTTTCTTCCTCCCTCCCTCCTTCCTTTCTCTCTTTCTTTCTTTCTCTCTTTTCCTTCTTTCTTTCTTATTCTTTCTCTTCCTTCCTTCCTTCCTTCCTTTTCTCCTTTCTTATTTCTTTCGTTCTCTCTCTTTCTTTTTTTTTCTTTCTTTTTCTCTTTCTCTCTTCCTTTCTTCCTTTCTTTCTGTCTTTTCTTTCTGTCTTTTCTGACAAGGTCTCGCTCTGTGGCCCAGGTTGGAGTGCAGTGCTGCTGTCATAGCTCACTGCAGCCTCCACCTCCTGGGCTCAAGCAATCCTTCCACCTCAGCCTCCCAAGTAGCTGGGACTACAGGTGCATGCCACCACACCTGGCTATTTTTTTATTTTTGTTTTTTCATTTTTTTGTAGCAAGGGGGTCTCATTATATTGCCCAGATTGATCTTGAACTCTTGGCCTCAAGCCATCCTCCCATTTCAGCCTCCCAAAATGTTGGGATTACAGGCATGAGCCACCACATCCAGCCCATGTGTCTAAATAAAATACTGAAACGTTATAAATCAAGCTTACAAGTTGTTAACAAAACACATTCTTTTCTTCTTCCTTGACAAGAATACTTTCATCACAACCTAAAAGGCCAAGTTTGAACTCAGAATGCTTAGACACTTCAAAATTTTATATTAGCACAAGGTAGTGAGAAAGAAGCAGTACCCAGACTACAGCTTGCCACTTTCTTGCCCTCCTCTGGTTCTTCCTGTACCACAGCAGCCTCCAGTTCATGCCGGCGGACATGCCAGCCTGGAAGACCAGATTCTGTCCACATTCACCCCCACAGGACCCATCCCTTGGGTCCAGAGATGCACATACCAGTGGTCTGGTCCACACTCGGGAAGAAGTATCCAGGGAAGAGGCTTCAGCTCCTGGAAGCCAGCCCAAGGCCAGTTACTAAGGGGATTCTGGTGTCCTTGGAATGTTGGGCACAATCTAAAGGGGGACACGGGGTTCTAGGTAGGTGTCTCCTTAGTTCTAAGGAGTTTTTGTCCCAACAAAAGGAGCGTAGCAGGAGGAATGGCAGTGCTGGTCCCTGTGTTGTGGGGAGTTCAGAGCAGAGATGTCTTTTGTCCAGGTCTGAGGGTAGCACTGCAGAGACCTGCCCATTTGCAACTCTGATCTAAGTCAGCAATGTCTTCTGGAAAAGCCCAGGCTACAGGAAGGCCCTGTGTAGCAAGAAATGGACATAAGACAGCGTTGGCAACATCTGTTACATTGAAATGAGGGTTCCTGGAGAATTAGTTTCCCCACCTGCCATCGTCTGCATTTATCTCTTACTAGCAGTGTCATTCCCTGAGTGAGTGTCAGAGCGAATTACGAGAAAGCCAGATCTTCAGTCCTCAGGATGAGAAGTGTGGGTGGGGAGAGAAAGGGAGGCAAAGTCAACTCAAAGGTCACGAAGTTGCCGTCTGCTGGACCAAAACTTACCAGCAGTTTATTAATACCTCCAGCTGATGTTACAGTTGTGGCTTTACGGGGAAGGAGGTGAGACCACTGGATGCCCCACTTCTATTGAGGACAGATAGGCTATCTCTATTTCTCTTCCTTCTTCCCCATGGGTTCAGTGCTCCAAAGCTGCTTGGGAATTCCAAGGGGGAAAATGGGCTAGTGAACTAAGATCAACACCAATGTAGTAAAGCTTTAATACTCTTTTGTTTCTGCCAGAGGGGACTGTCATTTTAAGAGACACCTAGGAGCTCAAGGCTGTAGTGAGCTATGATTGCCTCATTTCACTCCAACCTGGGCAACAAAACAAGACGCAAAACCCTGTCTCTAAAACAAAAAAGAGAGATGCCTAGGGAAATTAACACTTGACCCAAAGGAAAGAGTTTTTATGGTAGCATTTTAGGCTTTGTAGCAAGTGTGCAGAGGAGATATTTAATGGAATTCTTGCCATTGGAATGACATGTGACTGCATTGGCCTCATGTGACTGCATTGGCCTCATGTAGGTACCAGAGGAGTGGGAGATGGGGATGGGAAGGAAAGAGAGATGTAGCCCTTCTAAAACTCTTGTGGGTTTGTGGGTTTTTTTTTGTTGTTGTTTTTTTTTTGACTGAGTCCCACTCTGTTGCCCAAGCTGGAGTGCAGTGGTGCGATCTCGGCTCACGGCAACCTCTGCCTCCCAGATTCAAGCAATTCTCCTGTCTCAGCCTCCTGAGTTGCTGGGATTACAGGCATGTGCCACCACGCCTGGATAATTTTTTTTTTTTTTTTTTTTTTTTTTTTTTTTTTTTTTTTTTTTTTTGTGGAGATGGGGTTTCACCATATTGGTTAGGCTGGTCTTGAAAAATCTTGTTTTTTAACCACCTGATATGTGATTTAATTTAATCACCTCCAAGAAGATAAAATAAAAACCTGATCCTGGTTTGAACAATCTACTGGTAGGTAGAGATGAAGAGCCCCCTTTTAGAGGACTTCGATAGGAAAATTTGCATAAATACCTTTGCTACCCAGGGGGTTTCTTTGGCTTCCTCTGGAAGATTCCTGTAGACCGATTGCTGAGTTTGTCATTGCACCTAGAAACCAAGACTAGGAGGGGTAGCTGAGACTCATAATTGCCCTCCCAAAGCTATTCTTCCCTTTTTCCTTACTATGGAACTCTTGTTTTGTCTAAGATGGCAATGTGCCTAGAGAAAAGGTTACATATCCCAGATTCCTTTGATGTTTGTGATGGCCATATGGCACAGTTCTGGCCAAAGAGATATGCAAGAATTTGCTAGGTAAGACTTTTATGGGAAAGCTCTTCAAAAGGTGGAGCTGTCTCAGTTGGCACATGCCTTTCTCCTCCTTTCTGTCTGGAAGGCAGATGTGTTAGAGGTGAAGCAACCATGTGTACAAAGGAGGAAGAGATTCTGGGTCCCTGGTAATAGTGCAGAAGTGTGAAGATGATAGAAGCTCCGGCTGGCCCACCTCTGGACTGCTTCTAAGTGAAAGTGGAAAAGAGTTTATTTGGTTACATCACCATGTGTTGGGTTTTCTAAGTGCAGCTTAACTCAATTCTGTCTAATGCAGGAGCCAATGGAACAACCAAATAAGGAATTTAAACAATTCCCTTAGCTCAGTGGTTCCTAACTGGGGGTGATCCTCTCCATTCCCCAAGATATTTGACAATGTCTGGAGATATTTTTAGTTGTTACAGCTTGGGAGAGAGGCACTAGTAACATCTAGTGGGAAGAGGCCAAAAATGCTGTTGCTAAGCATGCTGCAATGCACAGGGCAGCCCCCAGAAAGAATAATCCAGCCCAAAACATCAGCAATACAGAGGTGGAGCATCCCTGCAGCTGGCCCTAGTGCTTCTAGGGCACCAGCCCAGCAGCCCACCAACCTACCCTGACACGCTTGTCCATCCCTCTCTCAGAAACAAACCCTGTATATTGACCAGGCTGAAAAGGCCATGTCCTTCACCCTATCTGGCACTTTCCTCTCTCTAAGCCTTTGCTCATGCATCATTTCCTCTGCCTAGAATCTCCCTCTCATCTTTTCAGGTGGAGACCATGACTCTTCATTTTTTTTTTTTTTTTTTTTTTTGAGATGGAGTCTTGCTCTTGTCACCCAGGCTGGCGTGCAGTGATGCAATCTCAGCTCTTGGCTCACTGCAACCTCCACCTCCCGGGTTCAAGTAATTCTCCTGCCTCAGTCTCCTGAGTAGTTGGGACTACAGGCGTCTGCCACCACACCCAGCTTTGCTTTGTGTTGGGAACATTCAAAATCCACTCTTCTAGCTATTTGAAAATATACAATAAGTTATTGTTAACTGTAGTCACCCATCAGTGCTAAGACATTAGGACTTATTCTTCTCATTTAGCTGTAATTTTGGTATTCTTTAATCATCCTCGCATTATTTCGCCCTCCTCTCTGCCCTGCCTTTCCAGCCTCTAGTAACCACTACTCCACACTCTATTTCTAGGAGATCAACTTCTTTAGCATCTGCATATGAGTGAGAACATGTGGTGTTTATCTTTCTGCGTCTGGCTTATTTCACTTAACATAATGTCCTCCAGGCTCATCTATGTTGCTGCAAATGACAGGATTTGATTCTTTTTTTATGGCTAAATAATATCGCATTGTGTATATGTACCCCATTTTATCTGTTCATCTGTTGGTGGATGCTTGGGTTGATTCCATATAGTACTTTGCATTGTTGCTTTTTAATGTGCATAGAAGATAAGGAATACAGGAGTAAAAGAGTTTGGAGGCAAAAATTCAAACTGTGTTTTTCCTCTGCTCTCACACCACTCTGCAATCAACACAGATGACTTCTGTGACCAAATGTGGGGAGTTTTCCCCATACACCAAGCAAGCAATCAGTTCTGCAGCAGACACCAGCTGGGTATCCTCCAATTCAGTTCTGACACTGTCTGCCTGGAGACAGCATCAGCTCCCACAGGTTGAGAATTCAATCCCACAAGACTCCAACCAACTTCAGATGCCAGTCGCAAGTCCAGGCACCCAGAACTTCTGGCCACTGGCTTCAAGTTAGGTTCCCATGACCCTCTCTTTGGATTGGACAAATGTGTTAGAGTGGCTCAAAGAACTCAGGGAAACACTTACATTTACTGGTTTATTATAAAGGATATTGCAAAGGATACAAATGAGATGCATAGGGTGAGGTGCGGGGGAGGGGTGCAGAGCTTCCATGCCCTCCTTGGGTGTGTCATCCTCCAGGAATCTTCATGTGTTCAGCTATTCAGAAACTCCCCAAACTATGTCCTCTTGAGCCTTTTATGGAGACTTCATTGGAGAGCCATGATTGACAATCATGTACAAATACGACTGGACAAAAAGGGTCCAATTACATGATCTAGTATTAGTCACACGATCTAATACTAACAGGCTAAGTGGAGAAACCCAGCAAGACCTGTCTGTGCAGATTCTTTTTGGCCTCTCTGTGTAGCATTCCTTCCTTCAGGGTATGCAGCAGGACTGCTTCTGAAATGAGGGTCTTATGACCACAATCAGAAAAGGGGAGGAAGATTAGAGTTCTGCTTTGCACTAGGGAAGGAAGGGCAGAGAAAAGTCAGAGATAAATTTTGTTTTCTAAGGCCTGCCTCTGAGGACTAAATTGCCCAATATTATTAAAAAAAAAAAAAAAAGACTGTAACAAGGTGTTATATCACAGAGATAAATAAGACCTCTGTGTTATCCAAACCCAAGATTGGCTGTACTCTTCTTTTGCTTAAAAAATATATATATTTAGGCCGGGCGCGGTGGCTCACGCTTGTAATCCCGGCACTTTGGGAGGCCGAGGCGGGCGGATCACGAGGTCAGGAGATCGAGACCATGGTGAAACCCCGTCTCTACTAAAAATACAAAAAATTAGCCGGGCGTGGTGGCGGGCGCCTGTAGTCCCAGCTACTTGGAGAGGCTGAGGCAGGAGAATGGCATGAACCCGGGAGGCGGAGCTTGCAGTGAGCCGAGATTGCGCCACTGCACTCCAGCCTGGGCCACAGAGCGAGACTCTGTCTCAAAAAAAAAAAAAAAAAAATATATATATATATATATATATATATATTTAAATTAATAAAGCTTGACAAATATAGAGTATAGATACTGAAGTTCGGAGGCCTACAAGCATTCAAGAAATTTCATCTTTTCATTTTCTCAATAAAGCATCTCTCTCAATCCATTTGTGTTGCTATAAAAAAATACCTGAGATTGGGCAATTTATACATAAAAAAGGTTTATTTGGCTCTATGGTTCTGCTGTCTGGAAAAAATCGGGCCTCTGGTGAGGGCCTCAGGGTGCTTCCACTTGTGGTGGAGGTGAAGGGGAGCACGTGTGTGCAGAGATCACACAGTGAGATAGGAAGCAAGAAAGAGCAAGATGGGAGGGGCTGGGCTCTTTTTAACAACTCTTGTGGGAACTAATAGAGTGAGAACTCACTCAACCCCCACCCCAGGGAGAGCATTAATCTATTCATGAGGGGTCTACCCCATGACCAAAACTCCTCCCATTAGCATCCCACCTCTGACTTTGGGATCAAATTTCAACATGAGGCTTGGTGGGGTAAACATCCAAGCTATAGCAGCATCCATGTGTGGAAAGTTAAGAGCAACTTTTTTTTTTTTTTTTGAGACATGGTCTTGTTCTGTCACCCAAGCTAGAGTGCATGCATCACTGCAGCCTCAACCTCCTGGGCTCAAGCAATCCTCCCACCTCAACCTCCTGAGTAGGTGGGACTACCAGTGAATGCCACCGTGCCTGGCTAATTGTGTGTGTGTGTGTGTGTGTGTGTGTGTGTGTTTAATAGAGACAGGGTTTCACCATGTTGCTCAGTCTCGTCTTGAACTCCTGGACTCAAGTGATCCGCCTGCCTCGGCCTCCCAAAGTGCTGGGATTACAGGTGTGAGTCACTGCATCCAGCCAAGAGCATCTTATCTTCTTTCTCTATCTTGTGGCATGTGAAGATACTGATACTAAACTTTGCCAATCATCTTGCAACTTGCAGCCATACACGTAGGTACCCATTCCTAGAGATCGGCTCTTCATATCTGGGCCAGCTTCATATCTGGGAGCAGTGAAATTAGATTGTGAGTCACATTAGCACCACGTCAATCTTCTCCACCCCAACCTCCATTAGCACATCTTCTCTAAGTGAAGTCAGCATTATTCACATAAAATGTTATCCATTGACTACTGATGCACAGTGTGATTGGGGTTTATGAGTTACTCGGGGTGATTATATGATGAAGACTCAATCCTTAGTGGGGGCACTGGAGACCTTGCACCCTCTGTCCCCCAGCTCACTTCATATCACCCTCTTTTCCTCTGCACTGGCATCTGTCCCTTCCCCAAATCTCTGCGTGCTCCCTCCAGCCCAAGCCTTGCTCATTCTGCTCAGCCCTAACTGAAATGCTCTTACCCTTCTAGCTCATTCATTCCTACCTTTTCTTCAAATACCAGCTTGGGGAAATTTTGCTTGATTCTCAGGCTAGATCAGAACCCCAATTTCAAATAGTTTCATAGCACCTCATGCTCTTCCTTTATACCCATTAACACAGACTGAAAATTTACAATTATCTATGTGGTTATTTAGTTAACATTTGTCTCTGTGACTGGACCATCTGTTCTATAATGTCAGGGATTGCCACTGTTTTGCTCACCTTTGTATTCTCAGCCCCTTGCACAGTAGCAAAGAGCCTACCACAGAGTAGAAATTCGATAAATATTCATTGGCTGAATGAATAAATGTATGGATGGATGGAACACAGTGCCTGCCTTCTAGGAATGTAAAATCCAAGCCAATTATTATTTTGACAATGGAATACAAGTGACAAAATAAATATTCAGTCAACATATAAAAAGTAAGAATCAATCCGATATTTTAAGAGCAGGAATCAAGGGAAGGGATGTATTCTTGTGAAGATGGTAGAGATTGGGGATAGAGTCCCAGGTGGGGCTGGAGGAGGCAAGGGCAGTGAACTGTGTCTCCTCAGTCACGGTGTTATCTAGCTTTTAGTCTGTGTCTAGTTGTCACCTATTAGACAGAGGGAAAGACCAGGATCAAAGTAAAAGCAAGCTGGAATCCTGCACAAGGCCCTGTAGAAATAGATTTGCCTCAGTCCACCCTCATGAGCCTATTTTCTATTACTCCAAGTCCTGCTTCCATGGTAATGGAAGCTGGTTGGCCTGCCTTGCTGGTGGTTCATGCCTCCACACCCTACAAACACGAACACAACCTATGTGCTGCTGTAACTGAATACCACAGACTGAGTAATTTATAAAGAAATGAAATTTATTTCTCACAACTCTGGAGGCTGGCCAGTCCAAGAGCATGGCACCAGTATCTGGCCAGGGTCATCCCATGGCGGAAGGGTGGAAGGCAGAACTGAGCACATGAGACAGAGAGGGAAGCAGACCAAACTCGACCTTTTTATCAGGAACCCACTCCTGCAACAACCAACTCATTCCTGTGATAATGGCATTAATCTATTCATGAGAGTGGAGCCCTCATGAGCTAATTACCTCTTAAAGTTCCTGCCTCTCAACATTGTTTCAATGGCAATTAAACTTCAGTATGAGTTTTGGAGGGTACGTTCAAACCGAAGTGGCTCCAACCCCACATTTTTACTTGGCATTGCCCTAGTGGGGACTCTCTGGAGTGACTGTGCCCCTGAAGCAGATTTCTACTTGAGCTTCCAGGTGATCCATGACATCCTTTGAAATCTAAGCAGAGGAAGCCATGCTTCTATAGCCCTTGCATTTTGCATCCTTGCAGACTTAACACCAAATGTTTGCCATCAAGGCTTACCACCTATTCTTTCTGGAGCACCCAGGCTGCTTGAGCCACAGCTGGAAGGGCTGAGAGGTACTGTGCTGAAATTCAGGGAGAAGAGACCTGAGGTGGCTCTGGGCAGTGAGCCTCTGGAGGGAACCTCAGACCCACCCCTCTAAACCATTCTGTCCTCTTAGAGTTCTGGGCCTGTGATATGCAGGCAGCCTTGAAGATCTCTAAAATGTCATTGGGGTCACTCTTTCATTGTTTTGATGAATAGCTCCTGGCTCTTTTCTACCCATAATTAATATCCTTAGCAAACAGTGGCTTGGCCACACCCTTAGTATTCTCCTGAACACACTTTCTCACTCTTTACGTGGCCAGGCTGCAAATTTTCCAAATCTTTCAGCTTTGTTTCCCTCTTAATTCTAAATTGCAACTTTAAGTCATTCATTCGTCTCCCATGTCACTATATGCTGTTAACAGTAGCCATGCAGCAGCCTAAATATTTTGCTGCTTAAATATCTCTTCTACCAGATATCCTAGTTCATTGCTTTTAAGTTCTACATTCCACAAAGCCCTTGGGCTTGGACCAATTCAGCCACAGTCTTTGCTATTTTATAACAAGGGTAGCCTTTACTCCAGTTTCCAATACCTTGTTTCTCATTTCCATCTGAGACCTCATCAGAATGGCCTTTAGAGTCCAGATTTCCACCAACAATCTAGTCATGAGCACTTAAGTAATCTATAAGAAGATTCTAACTTTCCGCAGTTCTGGGGTCTTCTTCTGAGTCCTCAACACAATGTATCCTTAATGCCTCATTCATGGCATTAATGGTTTTTCTGGTCCATGGCAGGCTTTTTTTCTAGTCTGCTCCTCCAAACTCCTCCAGCCTCTACTCAAAGCCACTTTCAGGTATTTGTTGTAACAACGGCCCTAGCTCTCAGTACCAATTTTCTGTCTTAGTTCATTTCCTGCTACTATAACAATACCTGACACTGGGAATATATACATTAAATTTAGAGACAGGAGGGAATATACATATATGTATATGAGCATACATATGTACTCATATGTATGTATATGAGCATACATATATACTCATATATATGTATATGAGTATATATATGCACTCATGTACTATGTACTGAGTATATATGTATATGAGTATGTATATGTACTCATATACATATATGTATATGTGTATCTATATATGAGTATATATGTATAGGAATATATATGCATATATGTATAAGAATATATGTATAGGAATATATATGTATAGGAATATACACATATACTCATATATGCATTCCTATACTCACATATACTCATATATGTTCATATATACTCAGTACATGTACTGAGTACATACACATATATACTCATATACATATACATATATGAGTATATACTCATATCTATATACATATACATATATGAGTATATACTCATATCTATATACATATACATATATGAGTATATACTCATATCTATATGGAAGCTGGTTGGCCTACCTTGCTGGTGGTTCATGCCTCCACACCCTACAAACACAAACACAACCTGTGTGCTGCTATAACTGAATACCACAGACTGAATAATTTATAAAGAAAAGAAATTTATTTCTCACGACTCTGGAGCCTGAGAGGAATACGTATATTCCTATATATATGTATATATGTATGTTCCTATACTCATATATATATATGAGTGTATATATATATGAGTATATATATATGAGTATAGGAGCATATATATATATGAGTATAGGAACATATATATGTGAGTATAGGAACATACATATATACTCATATATGTATATGTATATGAGTATATATGTATATGTACTCAGTACATCTACTGAGTATATATGTATATGTACTCAGTACATCTACTGAGTATATATGTATATGTATATGAGTATGTATGTGTATATGAGTATATATGTATATGAGTATACATATATCTATATCTCCCTCTCTATAGATATAGATATAGATAGATATAGATATAGATATATAGATATAGATAGAGAGTTTCACTTTGTTACCCAGCCTGGAGTGCAGTGGCATGATTATAGCTCACTGCAGCCTCGAACTCCTGGGCTCAAGGGATCCTCCTGCCTCAGCCTTCCAAGTAAATGGGACTATAAGTGCATGCCACCACACCCAGCTAATTAAAATTTTTTTTTTTTTTTAGGGATGAAGTTTCACTACAGTGCCCAGGCTAGTGTTGAACTCCTAACCTCAAGTGATCCTCCTGCCTCAGCCTCCTGAGTTGCTGGGATTACAGGCATGACTCACCATGCCCAGCTTGGGTAATTTATAAGGAAAAAAAAATATTTCTCATAGTTCTGCAGGCTGGGAAATCCAAGAGCATGGCACCAGCATCTGGCAAGGGTTATCCCATGGCAGAAGGGTGGAAGGTGGAAGCAAGCACATGAGACAGAGAGGGAAGTGAGCCAAACTCATCTTTTTTATTGGGAACCCACTCCTAAGATAAACCTGCTTCTGTGACAATGACATTAATCAAGGGACCCACTAATCCGTGAGGGCTCTGTCCTCATGACTGAATCACTTCTTAAAGGCCCCACTTCTCAGCTCTGTTACAATGGCAATTAAATTTCAACATGAGTTTTGGAGGAGACATTTAAACCACAGCAATCGTTAAGAGAAGATGACAGAGACCAGATGTCTACTTACATCATGCCCAAAACCCCCAGTGGTGACTCATGGTGGACAGTTAAATGGCTGTCCAGATAGGCCATTCACTAACCCATGAGTGAGGGCAGAGACTGTCTGTGTCTTGTTTACTGCTATATTCCTGGTGCTCAGCAGAGCAGATATGTAATATTTATAGGTTTGAAAAATGAATTAATTAATCATAAATATAAATAATTCATTAATTCATATATTCTCCAGCCTTGTCTACTTCAGGTTGAGAATTTTGAGTTTGGACTATGACTAAAGTTACCTGTCGCTCCTTCAAAGGTTTGTGTCTCATTGTTTATCCCCAGGGGGTGGGGGAACAAGCCCACAAGAGCCCTAAATGCCCAGGAAGCAGGACTGATTGGGATGGTCTGGTGGCCTCAGGAAGGTCACTGCACTACCATAATGGGGATCTAGTTCTGTCTGGGTCTAAAACCTGGGGCTGAAGGCAAGATGTCACTGAATTGTGATCTAGAGCTGAGATGCACCTGATTAGAGTGACCCCCACACACTTTTTTTTTGCCACCCAGAATCCATTTCTTCTCCTTCTCCTTCTCCTTCTCCTTCTCCTCCTCCTCCCCATCCTCCTCCTCCTCCTCCTCTTTCTCCTTCTTTGAGATGGAGTCTTGCACTGTCACCCAGGCTGGAGTGCAGTGGAGCAATCTCGGCTCACTGCAACCTCCACCTCCCAGGTTCAAGTGATTCTTCTGCCTCAGCCTCTTGAGTAGCTGGGATTACAGGCGCATGCCACCACGCCTGGCTAATTTTTATATTTTTAGTAGAGACGGGGTTTCACTGTGTTGGCCAGGCTGGTCTTGAACTCCTGACCTCAAGTGATCCACCCGCCTCGGCCTCTCAAAGTGCTGGGATTATAAGCATGAGCCACCGCGCCCCGGCTCTGTTACTCCTTCTTCTGACAAAGCATCTGCATTTCCTACGTGTAGAGCTGTCAATCAAGGTGCCTTCTCTGCCTTATCTGGCCAAGGTACAACCAAACACCCAGACTGGGCCAATCAGACTCTTGGGAATCTCGCTTTGGAGCAGAGCAAAGAAAAGACCCAGAAGATGTTTGGAGCCCTTCTACTCTAACTGTGAATCCCTGGCCAGAGAGAGATTTCCTGTGGTGGAGAATTGTCCTGGCTCCTGCCTTGTTCTGGGCCTTGTTCTCTGGGCTTCTTTTGAATTCTATGAGCCACAAACATCCTTCCAATACATTCATTTACTGCTGATGTCAACCAGCGCAAGCTTCTATTGTGAAACCAAAAAATGGTGACTCATTGTACCTGGGTTTCCCAGAGAGGGGGTGAGGGGGCAGGGCACAGGATCCTAATTCTCAGGGGCTAACAGGAGTAGACTACTTTCTGAGAGGGTCTGAGGATGTTTTGTGCTCCACCAGAAACTGGGCATGCAGCCAGAACCACACCAGCCTCTGGATTGCCCAACCTGGATACTACCCATTACTGCTTCTGGAAGGAACCCCAGGCTCTAATTTGAAAACCATCACTGGGAGTTGCAACTCAGCCTCCAGGCTTCACTCCCCATCCTCTTCAGTCCATTCTATGTGGAGCTCAGCCCATCAGCTAAAGGGCAATATTCAAAATCCAGGCCAGGCACTGGCAGCCAGAATGGGGTCGGAGCTGGAGCAGGGTGAAGGCATGTGTCTGCATTGTTGCATGGAGGGGCACTAGGGCAGGGGCTATCAATCAGCCAGATGTACATATTTTAATATTTCAACAGCCAGTTCAACTGCACTGGTGCTCACCATCCGGCTATCAGCTTAGCACCTACAGGACTGTGGGGGCCTTGGAGGGAGGGACTCTCCAGTGTGTCCTTGTAATTCTGCTCACCTCTCCCTCTTCTTCCCCACCTGTCTCTGCCTCGCCAGGGGTTTGCACAGAGCAGATGGTTAACATATATTTGTAAATAAAAATCCCAAGATAGAAGAAAGAAAATGAAGAGGAAGAGATGGGTGCAAGGAGGGGAAGGAAGATTAAAAAGTTGGGTCCGTTCTAAAAAAAAAAATCACACCATGGACCATTCCTCCTGCCTCCTCACTCCCCCACCCCGAAGTGTTCATCTACATATGCTCATTTAAAATAAGCATTAGGGGCACCCTTGAAAGAAAACAAAAGTGCAAAATAAAGGTGATGTATGAAAGAGTGAGGGGTCATCTTGCTAGGGGCAAGATGATCATCCCTATGATAGTGGCTGACATTTATGATCTCATTTTCTGTTCACTCTATTATTTTAGGAAAGATTATTATCCCCATTTTACAGATAAAGACTCCGAAGAGGCTAAATGGTTTGCCCAAGGTCACACAGCTAAACGTGGAGGTGGGACTCAACCTCTCTTTGGCTGCCTGCAAAGTTGGAGCTATATACAGCAAGCGTACCGGGGGAGCTCCCCAAATTCCAGGATTACAGCCAGGACCATCGGGACAGCAGTCCCGGGTTGGTGCTGCCACCTAGTGACAGAGAACTGCAGAGATCAACTTTCCTCCCTCTCCTCCGCTCCCCCTCCCTCCTGCACCCTCCTTTCCCAGCTTGAGAGTCCTGAACCATGTGAGATCCACCCCTGGCAGCCAACCATCACTTGTTTGGGCAGAAGCTTGAATACAGAGAATTGACCTCTAGATGCAAGCTGGCGCCTCATTCAGCTTCCTCACTCTATCCCAGGGCATAGCTCTGAAGAGATGTTTGGGTGAGTGACCAGGAATGCAGATCTGCACAGATTTGGGCATCAACCTGGTTTCCAAACACAAGCTCTGCAGATATTTTACTGTGAAGCTCCGGATAGCCGTGAACAGGATGTTGACTACATCCTGTTTTAGGGTGATAACTGCATTGTACCTGCACAGTCCCAATCACTGAATACCTGCTAGCTCCCCGGTAACATGTTAAACAGCAGCCTCTCATTTCCTTTTTGCCCTATCTTTTTTCCTTTTATTTTAGGTTCAGGAGTACATGTGCAGGCTTGTTACATAGGTAAATTGCATGTCACAGGGGTTTGGTGTATAGATTGTTTCATCACCCGGGTAATACACGTAGTACCTAATACCTGATAGGTAGTTTTTCAGTCTTCACCCTCCTCCTGTCCTCCACCCTCGAGTAGGCTCCAGTGTCTGTTGTCTTATCTTTGTGTCCTTAGCTCCCACTTACAAGTGAGAACATGCAGTATTTGTTTTTCCATTTCTGTGTTAGTTCGCTCAGGGTAATGGTGTCCAGCTCCATCCATGTTGCTGCAAAGGACATGATCTCGTTCCTTTTTATGGCAGCATAGTATTCCATGGTGTATATGTACCACATTTTCTTTATTCAGTCTATAGCTGATGGGAACTTAGATGGATTCCATCTCTTTGCTATTGTGAATAGTGTCTAATTTCATTTGAAGCCCAAACACCAACACATGTTGCCCAAGCTCACTGAGCAGGGCCTTCAGCCCTGATCTTCAGACTCCAAGTGCAGCGCCCTTCCTACTCCGCTGCCCTGTGCTGTGCCCCGCTCCCCCACAATTCAACTCACCCTGTGAAAACCTTGTTTTTGTCAGCCTAGTCATCCAGACACGATGACTCAAGGGTCGCTGTGGAACAGGCTGTCGGGGAGGACCTGTGTCAGCACAGTGGCTTTCTTGACCTTTATGGCAGCGGGGAGTTACCTCAATCTAAAACGTGTGGCTGCCAAGTGACTTCAGTCTCAACTGAAGCAGGGACATGATCGATGGGCAGATAAGGAAAGCCATTCCCACTCCCTGAGCTTTCCACACCTCCTTCAGCGTCTTCTCTCTTCTAAGTCAGAGATCACCTGGAACATAGAAGCAGGGATTAAATTTTTTCATTCAGACCTGGCTCTCAGAATCTTGTTGCAAATGGAGAATAAAGGGTCACCTCTAGAAGGCAAGGTGGTCTCACCAAATATGTGCCTCACTGTGCCCACAATTAACCTAGTAACGTCTCTGTCTAGTCCTGCATAATTCGTGTCAGGAAATCCACTTTAGTTACCCATAGTAATGAAATAAACACAACAGTCAGCTCTGCACCTAGCACAGCGTATATAGTCAGGGCAGATAGTAGGTGACAAGCTCAAAGTAGATTTTTAAACCTGAAATGTGTAGATTATCCATCTAAACCGTGATTTCTTTCATTTGGGGATCATAGGGCTGCTTTGACTGTCTGATGAAACTGTGGACACCCCTGTCTCTCCCTTTATAAAACATTTCTTTTTTCTTTCTTTCTTTCCTTTTTTTTGAGACAGAGTTTCACTGTTGTTGCCCAGGCTGGAGCACAATGGCGTGATCTCAGCCCACTGCAACCTCCGCCTCCTAGGTTCAAGTGATTCTCTTGCCTCAGCTTCCCAAGTAGCTGGGATTACAGGCATGCACCACCACGCCTGGCTAATTTAATTTGTATTTTTAGTGGAAACGGGGTTTCCCCATGTTGGTCAGACTGGTCTCAAACTCTTGACCTCAGGTGATCCACCCTCTTCAGCCTCCCAAAGTGCTGAGATTACAGGCGTGAGCCACCATGCCCAGCCAAAACATATGTGTATTAATCAATTTGGATGATATGATTTCAGGGGTTTACAGGATTCTGAAACCCATTCATAGACCCCTAGATAAAAACTCTTCATCAGTCAACACAGCAGTCACCCAAGACTCAAGAAACAGAGCTGCTGGTAGCAAGCATGGCCCAGGACATCGGCATTGAATTGGAGCGCAGAAGCTCCCGTGTCGCCACAGTGTGGTGAGCCAGGAGGGCCTCACACTCCCAGGAGAAAGCCCACTCCACGTGAGGCAGAATCTTTGACTCAGGGGCCATTTCCATCTGTCCACTCTGACACAATGTGTCATCAATGGTGAGCAGGAAGGAGTCGAGATGAAGGATGCAAAGAGGTTCGGGAACTGGACGAAGATTTATGTTATATACATTACTTGATAACATTTTTTAAAAGGTTGGAAGCTTAATAGATTTTTTTAAATGATATACTCTAAAGATGTCCTTCTGATTATAGGTGCGGTTGCTCACACCTATAATCCTAGCACTTTGGGAAGCCAAGGTGGGTGGATTGTTTGAGTTCAGGAATTGGAAACCAGCCTGGGCAACATAGTGAGACTCCGTCTTTACAAGAAGAAAGCTAAAAAAATTAGCTGTATGTGGTGCATTCCTATAATCCTAGCTACTCAGGAGGCTAAATTGGGAGGATTGCTTGAGCTCAGGAGTTGGAGGATGCAGTGAGCTATGATGATATCACTGCACTCCAGCACAGGTGACAGAGCAAGACCCTGCCTCTTTAATAAATGCTTGAAACGCTTCAACAGCAAACAAACAAATAAAAACGTCTCTTTAATAAACGCTTTCATGCTAAAGTAGCCACGTGCCCTCTGAGGGCCGCAAATGCAGGATTAGGCAAACCTGCATGAGATGACTGGCAGCCAGGGAATATGATCCCCAGGACATATGAACCCTTCTGCCTGCTTTCCCAAACCAAATAACCTCTTTTATACCCTGACTGATGACTGAAATCCTATTCTTAGAACTTTGTTCCTATGATGTAAGGTATTTATCACCCACCAGGTGCCTGCGAGTGCCTTGGTTTGGATTCTAAGTTGAAATGAGCCCTATTCCTTTGCAGCTCTTAGGAATCAGCTTGCCTCCCCTGACGCTTCTCTGGCACCTGCTGTCCATTCCATTTGCTTATTGATTCATTCATTCAACAAAATGTATTGAGCACTCACTTGTGTGAGACACTGCTAGGGAGTAACCAAGAGGGGAAGAAGAAAGCAGACTCAGCGCCTGCCCTCATGGAGCCTACAGTCTGCCAGGGGAAACAAACACCAAAGAACTAATTATTCTATTTTTATTTTTTAATTTATTGAAACAGAGGCTCACTCTGTCACCAGGTTGGAGGGCAGTGGTGCCATCTTGGCTGACTGCAACCTCTGCCTCTTGGGTTCAAACAATTCTCCTGCCTCAGCCTCCCAAGTAGCTGGGATTACAGATGTGCACCACCATGCTCAGCTAATTTTTGTATTTTTAGTAAAGTTGAGGTTTCACTATGTTAGCCAGGCTGGTCTCGAACTCCTGACCTCAAGTGATCCACCGGCCTCTGCCTCCCGAAGTGCTGGGGTTACAGGTGTGAACCACTGCAGCCTGTCTAATTATTCTAATTAAATAATGACAACTGTGGTAAGTGCCATACAAAAGAAGCATCAGGAGTGCATACACCCAGAGCACCTGACCAATTTCAGGAAGGAAGTGACATTTCAACTGAGCCTTGAAGGAGGAGTACGGCATTCCAGGCAGAGGGAAAAGCATGTGCCCGGGGTGGCCAGCATGAAGCATGGAGATTCTATCTCCTGGCCTGAGGAGCCTAGTGAGGTCCCCAAGTAACTAGAAAGATGGTCCTACCTCTTCCTAACGTCACCATCTCCAAAAGTTCTGGTGCTGTGCCCTACTTCATGAAGGGATACCCCATTTTTCACAGCCGGTGACCCACTGCAATCATCTGGCACAGCCCTACCCACCTACTTGCCAGCACCCCCAGGCCTTTCCTCCAGCCTTTGCCAGGAACCACAGCAGCCTCCTAACTTCCTCCTTGTCTACTCCACATAGCAGCCAGAGAGATTCCTTTATAGCGCAAGTCCACCACATCACTCCTCTGCTTAAAACTCCTTCAGGGCTTCTGGCTTCACTCGGTGTCCACATCCTCACCAGAGCCCACAAGATCCTACAAGATTTGACCCCCACTTACCTGTCTGAGCCTTCCTCCCACCAGCCCCCTGCTCTGTCTCTCTGCTCCAACCACACTGGCCTCCCCGCTGTGTCTGGCCACACCAAGCACATTCCTACCTCAGGGCCTTTGCACATGCTGTTCCCTGTGCCTGGGACACTCTTGCCCCAGATATCCATTTCTTCCCTTCCGCTCAAATGTTTCTTCCCTAACCACCGTCTCACTCTTCATTGTGCTACCTCACATGATATTTTGACACTTGTTTATCCGTAGACTGTCTTCTCCACAGGATTATGAACTTCAAGAGGCTCAGGATCTTGTCAACATGTTCACCATTATTTCCCCTGTGCTTAGAGCAGCACTTTCACATAGGGCTCAACAATATGTTTTTATTGACATCTATGTGTTTATTTTTGAGATAGGGTCTTGCTCTGTTGCTTAGGCTAGAGTGCAGTGGTGTGATCATGGCTCACTGCAGCCTCAACTTTCCAGGCTCAGATGATCCTCCCATCTCAGCCTCCCAAGTAGCCAGGACCACAGGCATGCACCACCATGCCTGGCTAATTAACAATATGTTGAGTGAATCAATTAATGAACGGGTGTCACCACCCCCAGCACCACCCCACTCCCATCCTGCCTCCTCCTCATCCCTAACTTTAGCAAAGGGGATGGAAGGGAATGCATGATGTCAAGACCCCATAATTCTTTCTGGTGCCCCCAAACTTTCCCAACACACTGGCCAGGAGCAGATCTTTCTTCCTGCTTTCTCCTTCCTTCCTTCTTTCCTTCCTTCCTTCCTTCCTTCCTTCCTCTCTCTTTCTCTCTCCCTTTCTTTCTTTCTTCCTTTCTTTCTTCTTTCATTCTGCCTATCTTTTTCCTGCAGTAGGGAGCAGGCTTTTAATAGCCATGGAGATAGTGGGAACGTGTCAGCTTCTAAAGGATGTGCATGTCTGGGACACAGAGGGAAACACCTCCTTGCTTGGTACTGGGGCCCAGGCACAGAGGTGACACTGAGTCCCAGCTTGTGTGCCACCAAGACTGTGAAGAGATGGAAACAGGTTATGTAAGTACTTTTGTGTTTGTTGTGGTTATCTGATTCACAGGCAGAGCTGAGCCATACCAACAGATGAAATTAGGTGACACACAGCCGTTGCCATCACGTGAGCCCAGTGGCTGTTTTCTGTCTGGGGTTATACCCACTCCTCTAGCTCAGCATCACCACCCACAGGCTACCACTACTGCTTCTGCTGCATCCATAAACTATCTGTACTGTTCTTTGCTCAGCTTTTAAAATGGACTCGTTTTTATGACTTGAATACATGTATTTTAAAAGGAAACTAGGAGCTAAGGAAGACCAACAGACAGGTGTGACAAGCAGGACAAACCTGGCCCCCAAGAAAGGGCTGCATGAAGAGGTCGAAGGCAGAGGCCTGAAGGGAGAGGAAGGCAGGAGCCGCCCGCTGGGTGAGGGAGTCCAGGTCCCAAGGGGCTGAGCAGAGGAAAGGAGGAAGGGGGAGTAGGTGAGGTCCTAGGACCCTGGGAATCTCATGGGACTTCCAGGCCTGGGGAGACTGGGAGCGGAGAGTGGGGTGAGGGAGCTAATCATGAAGTGCTTTTGGTGCTTGTGGGGTTCAGGTGAGGTGAGGATGTGACTGAGACAGAGGGCAGAGCCTCAGGGCAGAGTCAGGGGAACCAGAGGAGGTGTGGGGGAACAAAAGTGGTGTGCAGTTTAGGGAAGGAGTACTGAGGAGTTGGGTACAGCAAGAGCCACAGCGCAGAAGAGGGCCCTAAAGAGTGAAGCATGGCCGGGCATGGTGGCTCACGCCTGTAATCCCAGCACTTTGGGAGGCTGAGGTGGGAGGATCACGAGGTCAGGAGATCAAAACCATCCTGGCTAACATGGTGAAACCCCGTCCCTACTAAAGAAATACAAAAAATTAGCCAGGCATGGTGGTGGGCATCTGTAGTCCCAGCTACTTGGGAGGCTGAGGCAGGAGAATGGCATGAACCTGGGAGGTGGAGCTTGCAGTGAGTCGAGATTGCGACACTGCACTCCAGCCTAGGCGACAGAGCGAGACTCCATCTCAAAAAAAAAAAAAAGAGTGAAGCACTTTGGGAGGCCGAGGCGGGAAGATCCCTTGAGCCCAGGAGTTCAAGACCAGCCTGAGGAACATAGTGACACTCCCATCTCTACAAAAAATATTATAAAAATTAGCCTGGTGTGGTGACATGCTCCTGTTGTCCCAGCTACTTAGGAGGCTGAGCTGGGAGGATTGCTTGAGCCTGAGAGGGTGAGGCTGAAGTGAGCCTGGATGACTAACTACTAGCCTGGGCGACAGAGCAAGATTCTGACTCAACAAGAGAAAAAAAAAAAGAGTGAAGGGGAGCAGGGCTGGGGGCAGGCCCGTGACAAAGTGGAGACTCTGGTGGGTAAGGGTGTCGAGGAGGGACCACACTGTGTGAGCCAGAAACGGGCTTGGAGGGAAGGGGAGTGAGGCAGGGAGTGGGTGCTGGTTGGGTGTCCCACCACCCCAGGCAGGGCTCGCTGGGGACTGGACAGTGAGTATGTTGGTCTCTGCTGGCAGCATCTCTGTCACCCACATGCCACCTGAAGTCATCCGTGTATACACTCCTGCTCTAAAGCAAGGAACATCAGTCCACCTAGGACTTTGGAGGTCAGAAAGACAGAAACATATTATACTATCCTGTTGGGGAGACAGAGTTCCTGGGAGACTTGGTGACTAAGAAGGATGTTAAGGAATGAAAAAAAACTCAAGGAAGACCAGAAAGGTAAACTGTCATACAGAAATCTGTAAAAGCAAGAAACAACCGCGAAGACACAATGCTGGATTTTGGATTTCAGAGTCATCTGCAGAATCACATCGATTATTGTGCACAAGAAATTGAATAGACACAGGAAGCCCTCGAAGGTGGTGGTGCTCCCGAGTCTACTCTGGCCAATGGGATGAGCCTTATTCAGGTGGATGGGGCCTTCAAGCACTGAGAGGGTAGGGAGTTAGGTTCTCTGTTTCTAAAGGCACGTGGGGCGGGTGGAAGCATTGATTGTTTATCTGCCGGGTTAGTTGCCCCTCTCCTTCCGGGAACTACCCCTCCTCCACTCCAATACGGATCCCCCTGGGGAGCTGCCCTGTTCTTATGCGGCCTTTGCCGCCACAGTCATGGTTGATGAGGCTGGGAATGGGCATCTGGGAGTTTGTATTTAAGACACAAAGGGCAGCTTCTCTGGGGCAGCTGAAGCTGTCATGAGGTGTAATGCCAGGGCTGCTGGCTGCCATGTTTTCTGACAAATGGAGAAACTAGCCTTTAGGAAGAGAGAAAATGCAAGCTGGACTGCAGGGAACATCGGAGAAGCTGAGCATCCTGAACATGTTCCAGTGCTTGGTTCTCTCTGCTCTTCTGCTGCTTGACCGCCAACTCCTCTTAAGGTGTCTGAGAACCTCACCTCCCCCAGCCGCCGGTGTTCTTCAAACATACTATCTCTGAGCTTAGGCTGGTGAAAGTTGAGCATCTGTCATTTGCAATCAACTCAGCAGTGAAAAGAAAAAAAAAAAAACCAGGGGGTACAGTCAGCACTTTTGGTTTTCTCATTTGAGACACTAGAACACACTTTCAGGGACTACTCTGGGCCCAGGGAGGCTGATGGCATGAGGGGGACTTCACACAACTACTGACTTAAGCTTAAAGGGAACCCATAACTAGCTGGGTTTTATTTTAGAATCGTTTGTTTATTTCTAATTCTTCTATTCACAGAATTCAGGGGAACCTCAGCCAAGTGTCCTGCCTGTAGCCTTGAGGAGGCACCAGGCCAAGGAGTGAAAGATGAGGTGAGGAATTCAGGACACCTTACTTTCCATAGAATTTGATGATTGGATTTTCATGGGAATTCACACTCTGAATTGGAAGTGGGTTCTCTGGCCTCTTGATCTTGTGGTGACAGAGGTCACTGTAGGGAAGGGGTGGAAGGAAGAATAAAGGAATGAGGAGGAAGAGAAGAGCAGGAGGCATGGGTACACAGTCACCTGTCCTTGACAGCCTCGCTTCCCTCCGTGGAAGATCTCAAGGTCGAAGCTGGGATTCTCCCTCCAGATGGCAGCTCCATCTGCCCAGCTGGTCGCATCTGAAACCCAGGCAGGGCATTCTCCTGACCCCTCCCTCTCCATCCTCCTGCAGTTCCAGTCTAGTCCACCCCCATCTACCCCTGCCCACTTCTCTCCATTGTCTTGCCATTGCCCTCGTTCAGTTCACAAATTCCATTCTCACCTGAGTGACCATAGCAGCCTCCTAAGAGGTCCATCCCCACTCAAACTGGATTTGCCACAAGCCCAGCTGGAGCAGTCTCTCCAGGAGACAAATCTGACAATGTCCTTCATCTGCTTAAAACCTCCCGACGGCTCCCCTTTGCTCCCAGGATAAAGTTAACAAACAAAAACAGAAAAGCCCTCAATAAGGCCCGCGCAATCTGGCTGCTGCCTCTCTCTCCAATCACGTCGGCTTTGCTTCTCACCCTCGCTCTGCTCCAGCCACACTGGCTTTGTGGCTTAAAAGGGCCCTGCTTCCTCCTGGTTCAGGGCCTTGCACATTCTGTTCTCTCTTCCTGGAAAGCCCTTCTGCCCTCTTTCACCAAGTTAAGTCTCACTTTTATTTTATTTTTATTTTTTATTTTTTGAGATGGAGTCTCACTCTGTCACCCATGCTGGAGTGCAGTGGCACGCTCTTGGCTCACTGCAACCTCTGCCTCCCAGGTTCAAGCAATCCTCCTGCTTCAGCCTCCCAAGTAGCTGGGACTACAGGCACCTGCCACCACGCATGGCTAATTTTTTTTTGTATTTTCAGTAGAGACGGGGTTTTACCATGTTGGCCAGGCTGGTCTCGAACTCCCAGCCTCAGGTGATCCAGCCCCCTCGGCCTCCCAAAGTCCTGGGATTACAAGCATGAGCCATAAGTCTAACTTTTTAAAAAATATATTGCTTAAGATCCCACTCATCTGTTCCATCTTTATAAATTCTTACAAATAACCCTCATAGCACTTATAATTTTACTTACGTGTGGATGTAAGTGTTTCATTGATGTTTGTCCTCTCAAGGACACCATAAGCTCCATGAAGGTAGGGAGGGACCACATTTGTTTTGCTCACCCCTAGGGTCCTCAGCACTTGCCACAGGGCCTGGCGAAGTCTTATCTATCCCTCAAGATCCCGACCTAACATCTCTCTGACAAGCCCCCCATGACTCTAAGCTTTGGGGGTCCCATGAACCAGCATGGACCACACATTTATTGTACCACCTGGCAATGATCTGTTCACATAACTGTCTCACCACTACTTTGTGGATTCTTGGAGGGCAAGAACCTCATCTTTCTTGAATTTGTTTCCTTTACACCCAGCACAGTGCCTGGCCTGCAGGAAATCAATGGTGGGTAAATGAATGACTCTGTTAAGACAGTCCCTTGGTCCCAGGTATTATACCCTGTACATCACGGGGCTGGCTGAGATGACTTTGTGTGTCCTTTCTCTGTCATTGTGGCTCCAGCATTGCATAACCCTGCCCAGCCAGCACCCCTCTGCTTTGTCATGCCATGTGCCTTTAACTGTTGCCCTGGCAATCAACAAATCTTGCTGCTACCACCGTTTCTCTATTCCATTATGCAAAGGGAGCCTCACACCTCCGGGCTTTCTATAGATTATGCAAAAAGAAAAGCCATTTTAATGTCTCCTTCCTCTTTGACTCATGGTTTTTAGTTAGCTCTTTCTCATATTTATGGGGCAACTTTTTTTTTTTGGTTTTCTAATTATTAAGAACCATTTAAAATATAGAACAGGTATGAAAAATAACACAGTGGCCACCCATGACCACACCCAAGGACATGCAGCTGAGGATACAAAAGGTGACCCACGTACAGGGACCTTGTCTTTAGAGGAGGACTGATACCATCTGAGGCCTTTCCAGATGGACTCATGTACTTCCAGGGAACTGAAAAGTCTATTTCAAGCCATGTATCCCAGACAGAGCCCAGCATCTACATGTCCAGCTAGGAGGCCTTTCTTCTAGACTCTCATCTGAGAAAAATGGATCTTTTTCTTCTTTGAATCCTCAGCAGCCCCTGAGCACATTCCCTTCTAGGACAGACTTGGAGATTCTGAGCTGGGAGGGCCCTGGAGGGGAAGAAATCTAGACTCCCCCATGGCACAGGAATGCCCTCCCAACTTTACCCCCCATGGGCTCTGTGAGGTGTGGCAGTGGGGCCCAAACACCACAGGGGACACATTCCAGAAAAGAGAAAGGAAGACACAATCAACCAAGGAGACATGAGCATCCGGAACAAGCTGGACATGGTTTTATTTCTTGTGAGGCCACCTAGAAGTAGGACTCCTCTAGGAAATGCATCCAAAAAGTCAATGCAGTCAGGCCTTCACTTTCCTTCTGTGGGCCAGATGCGACACTAGAGGTTGGGATTTGAAGATGAATAGGCCATCATTTCTAAGCTTGAGGAGCGCACACTGAGCCGTTAACTTGAAGTAAACAAACATTTATGAAACTGTGTGACAGGAGCTACCACAAAGCTGCACATGCAGGGAAGGAAAGAAACCTCTGAATCACACTTAGGGCATGGGGGAAGGCTTCCTGGAGGAGGGGACGCTTGCCCTGCATTTTGAAGCATGCTTATGGGGAGCTGCAGGTGGCTCCACCTGTCTGGAGCAAAAGGTGGGGAGTGGACAGTGGTGGGAGATGTGGCCAGAACAACACAAAGACCTTGTGTGCAGAGCTGAGGAGTGCTTGCCTCTCGTGGCAGATTCCTGGTTTCCTCAGCCTTAACCTCTTACCCTCTCTAGGTTTCCTTTCTTGTTTTGGTGGCCACTGGAGGGTTCAAGGCAGGGAGTGACCTGAAGAGAACTGGAAAATCCTGTGAGGCAACATCCGGCTGAACTGGAAGGAGTAACAGCGAGGAGGCAGCCGTGGGTTGGAGGTGAGAAGCCAGGAGAGGCTGCAGCAGGGTGGTGGCAGTGAGAAAGGACAGGAGGGAAGACTGTAAGGAAAGAAGCATCTGTGACACTGAGAGTGAGTGAAGGGGGATCTGGGGAATCCTTAGTCTTCAGGCTTGGCTCACTGGGAGCTAGTGGTGTGCTTCATCGACAGAGAGAACTCCAGAGAAGTAGACCTTGGCACAGGTCTTTGGATGATGAGACAGAAGTTGAGTTGTAAGTTGTAGGGATAAGACCCCACAGACTCTATAAGTAAGAAAGACGTTAGAAGCAAAAAGAAGGCCAGGGAATGGTCAAACAAGACTAGGGTGTGGGGAATAGGTCCTCTGACCACACACACAATTTCTCTGAGGAGACGCCCTAATGGACTTTGGAGGACATAGCTTGGCTGAAGAGGCATCCCTGAGGTTCCAGGGTTGAAGTCTGGGTGTCCATCATAGCACCAACAGTATACTCTCTAGGACAAGTTGACCACACTTTGAGACATCACTTATGCGCTCCAGCGAAGCAACTGGAGCTCTGTCAAATTCGATTCCATTTTTTAATTTTAGGATTTTTTTTAAGTTCAAAAAAATTAGTTGGCTGGGCGCAGTGGCTCACGCCTGTAATCCCAGCACTTTGGGAGGCTGAGGTAGGCAGGCAGCTCACGAGGTTAGGAGATCAAGACCATCCTGGCTAACACGGTGAAACCCCGTCTCTACAACGAAATACAAAAAATTAGCCGGGCATGGTAGCACGCGCCTGTAGTCTCAGCTACTCGGGAGGCTGAGGCAGGAGAATCGTTTGAATCTGGGAGGCGGAGGTTGCAATGAGCCGAGATCGTGCCACCGCACTCCAGCCTGGGCGACAGAGCGAGACTCCTTCTCAAAAAAAAAAAAAGAAAAAAATTAGTTATACATAGTTCAAACAATAAAATAACCATGTATGAAACATATCAGTTGTCTCCCCCCCTTTCCTGAGCTCCAGAGGCAAGTACTTCCAACTCTTCTCAATTCTTTTGGTACTTACCACCATAGCTGTAAGTGCCATGGGTTTATCGACACTTCCGGACTTTTTCCATGTTAGGCATTTACATGCCATAGCCTTTTCTATATGGCAGACAAGTATCGCATAATAGGAGTCTGGATTCCCTCCCCTCCGGGGTCTGCTCAGAGATTTTCCAAGTTTGTCCTTGAAGGGAATGTGCTCCAGGGAATGTGCTCCTGCCAAACCCCAGGGAAGAAGACCAGCTTTCCTTGTTTTTAGTTTTTGGTTTTTGTTTCTGCTTTTGATAGAGACAGGGTCTAGCTATGTTCCCCAGCCTGGTCTCGAACTCCTGAGCTCAAGCAATCCACTAGCCTCGGCATCTCAAAGGGCTGGGATTACAGGTGTGAGCCACCGTGCCCCACCCCATTTCCTTGTTTAACTGTTTACCCCACCCTCATCTCAACCCTGCACAGGTGCCTGCTTCCCACTCCCCTGTCCTGCTAACAGAGTTATATCATAGCTTTAGATCCATCAACTTCCAGTGTTCATTTTATTAGGATTGTGTTCATGCTATGCAAATCAAATCACTTAGGATATATCATGATTATTTTTTCCTTTTCCTCCATAGCTTTGTTTATTCCACTGGAGTTAATAATGCTTCCTTTCCCCCATTTACTTAGTTATATTTATGGTACTTATCATTAATCCAACCCCTAATCTTCCCCCAATTGTGTAAACCTCTCAATATTTAAAACATGATTCTTTCAGTGTGACCTTCTTGAAGAACTCTTTCTTGGAGTCTTCGAAGCAGCTTCAGCCTGAGTATGCTGCTTTCTTTTTTTTTCTTTTTCTTTTTTTTGGGGGGACAAAGTCTCGCTCTTGTCTCCCCGGCTGGAGTGTGATGGCAGAATCTCAGCTCACTGCAACCTCCGCCTCCTGGGTTCAAGCTCTTCTCCTGCCTCAGCCCCCTGAGTAGCTAGGATTACAGGTGCCTGCCATCACGCCCAGCTACTTTTTGTATTTTTAGTAGAGATGGGGTTTCACCATGTTGGCCAGGCCGGTCTAGAACTCCTGACCTCAGGTGATCCACCCGCCTCGGCCTCCCAAAGTGCTAGGATTACAGGCATGAGCCACCACGCCTGGCCGAGTACTCTGCTTTCTATGCCTGGTAGATAGCCGTCTACCAGGAGTTTCCTTTAGCTGGGTGATTCCCATTGTTTGCCTCTCGTGGCAGATTCCCAGTTTCCTCAGCCTTAACCTCTTACCCTCTCTAGATTTCCTTCCTTGTTTTGGTGGAGCACATCCTTCAGCAGCTTCCTGAGAGAGAAGATAAGGCAGTATCATTTGTTGTTTCACTCTCTTCTCAAACTGATTTTTTGGTAGTTTAGATATAGCATTCTAGGTAAGAAATGGTTTTCCTTCAGAAGGCATTGTTCCACTGACTTCCAGTTTCCAGGCTTGAGGCAACAGATATTTTGTATCTGTTTTTTTTTTTAACTTTTTCTGATTTTTTAAAATCTCTGAAATCCTGTTGGATCTCCTCTTTGTCTCCAGTTTTGTAAAATTTCATGGTGATGTGCAGTACAACTCAATTCTACAGATACGTATTGAGAGCATGTGTTACATAGTTTATCTCACTAAACACTCCAAGATATACAAAAATATCCACAAGTCCTGAGACAGCTAGAAATCTGAGGGAAGTGGGGGAGATAAGGCAAACAGAATATTGATGAGCATGTAGTATTACACATAAATTATGCATATAAGACTTGTAAGGGCAACATTTTCACAAATTCCAAGTGTTGGTATTTTTAAGAAAGAATAATGCAGGCTCCCAACCTGATTCTTTCTGTTAGAAATTTGGCCTTTCCATGCACTCAACAAACTCCTTGCCTCTTACATCTATAGCTCTGTTTGGCTAGTAGTAAGCTATAAATAAGAGGGTGATGTTTTGGCTTTGAATCCAGGAGTTACTGATAGTCTCCAGTGGGCTGACTTAACTACCATTCTGCAGGAGGCCACACAAGCTTGAGTTCAATGCCAGAGGTTCGTTCCCTCAAGCTTCCTAAGGTGTCAGTTGGAATAGAGCCAGGAACCAGGAACCAGAGCCCCCTTTCAGGAAGCAATCCCTAAAATGTATTTCTCCTTACCCTTCAAAGTGTACCTATATGTACTGATAGATAGAACATCATAAAGATAGATATGCTACATAGTAAGCTGCTCAATACATGTTTTTTCAATGGGATGAATACAGAATATTTCTCTCTATGTAGCATCTACCTAACATTTATAGAGATGGCCCCAACACCCTACCCCCCACATTAGAAATCAGCCAAGAGTCATCCCTACCCTGGTGGCTCCCAGAATATCATTATTATTATTATTGAAAACAGTTTAGGCATATTAGCTTGTTTAATTCTCACAACAATTCTATGAGGCAGGTTTTTGTTTTTTTTTTTGTTTGTTTTTGAGACAGAGTCTCACTCTGTCTCTCAGGCTGGAATGCAGTAGTGCCATCTCAGCTCACTGCAGCCTCTGCCTCCCAGGTTCAAGTGATTCTCCTGCCTCAGCCTCCCAAGTAGCTGAGATTACAGGCGTGTGCCACCACATCTGGCTAATTTTTGTATTTTTAGTAGAGACAGGGTTTCACCATGTTGGCCAGGGTGGTCTTGAACTCCTGACCTCAAGTGATCCACCCACCTCGGCATCCCGAAGTGCTGAGATTACAAGTGTGAGCCACCGCGCCAGGCTGGAGGCAGGTATTTTTAATCCTTATTTGATAGATTCAGAAACTGAAGAATAGAGAGGTCAAGTGACTTGCTCAAGATCCCAAAGCTAAGAATGACAAAACAGAGCTTCAAGTCTAAGCAGACCCAACCCAGAGCTCACAACAGATCCAGCTCGTTCCGCCACAAAAGCAATTCCAAATCTCACTTGAATCCCAGGTTAGACCCCTTGGAATCTCTCACCAAGCTGAAGGGCTGCCCCAGAAGAGCTCATGGGAAAGGCCATGTGGAAGGAGCACCCATTTTATTGCTGCTTGTTCTGATGCTATTTCGCTGTAGGATGCTGAGTAACACGCCCGCCTCTCCAGGCCTCAGTTTCCTTATCTGTAAAATGAAGTTAAGAATATATTCTGAAGAGTTTTGGAAGAGGCCCATGATGACCGAGGGAAAAGCAGCAGTGAGAGGTCTCAGAAGGCCTTCTAAAAGAACAGAGTTCTGTGCTGCCTGGAGAATGATGGGAAACACAGGAGGAATAGTGACAACACGAGATGTTAAATTACTGTAGAAATTCTTAGATCTGAGTCTGAACTCCCTCTTCAAATATTCCATTATAATCCAAGACTCTATAGTTTCTACCAAAAAGTAGGTGCCTTCAAGAAGGGAGTGATCGTTTGAATCTAGTTGTCTCCTGGGAATCAGTGGTTCTAACTTGGCTGCACGTTGAGCTGATCAGCGGAGCTCGAGACATGCAGATGTTCAGGTCCACCCTCGGAGATCTCTATCTGGGGTGTTTTGCCCGAACATTTGGAATATTAAGAGTTTCTTCATATGATTCTAATGTGCAGACAAAATGGAGAGCCACTTCCCAGAGCTTCAAGTTATCCATTTTCTGGTCTGAAGTTTAACAAAGAAAAATAAATAAATAAAGAAGTAGTGATGCCCAGTAGCTCTCAAAATTTAATGTGCAAACAAATGAATCTCCTGGGCGTCTTCTTAAAATGCAGCTTTCAATTCAGTGGGTCTAGGTTGGGCCTGGCATCCTTCTTGGTTGTTTTGTTGTTGTTGTTTTGTTTTTTAAGGCCTTAACACTGGAGGGGATTCTGGCCTTCTAAAAAGCTCCCACAGGTGCCCACGCTGCTATCCACAGACTTGTGCTTGAATAGCTAGGCTACAGCTTGAATGATTACAGACTTGAACGAGAATTATGGTTCTTCTTACCAGCTGAGACCTTCAGGAAGAAGTTACTTCACTTCTCTGAGTCTCAGTTTTCTTATCTATAAAATGCAGGCCAGCAATAGTAACTTTGTCACAGAATTCTTGTTATGCATAAATGAGCTAATGCATTCAATTTGTTTAGCATTGGACAACAAATGTTAGCTTTTCGCTAGGATAGCCAGCACTCACGGAATGCTTACTATGTGGCAGGAATTTTCTAAGTGCATTCGTGTATTAACTCATTCAAGTCTCAGAACAACACAGTGAGGTAGGTACTATTATTTCATCATTCCCATTTTACAGGTGAAGAAACTGAAACGCAGAGAGGTGGAGTTCCTTGATCTACAGTGACACCTCGTTGTAGCTAAGCTGGTGTTTGAACTCACGGAGAATTTGGGCTCCTTACCAGGATCCCTCGCCAAGGGTAGGATCAGGGCAACAAGTCGAGGGTTTGCCGTTTGAAATAGGCTAGGACCGGCAGGTGGCAGACTAGGGCTGCTTGAGTTTAAAGACCGCTTCCAAGACCAAGCTCGCAGCCAGCTCTGTGCTAAGCGTTCCATCGCACAACCGCGAACAGCTTCTTCAAACTCCCCTTTCCCTCCCCTCCACCCTAGGGTCTTCGCCCAGAATCCATCAGGAAAAATAGCCCCACATAACAGGTTCAAATCTAACCTCCCCAAGACAAAACCACGTCCGCCGGGAAAGAAGCGAGTAAAGCGAGTTTTCTGCAACTCCCCTTTAACCCAGGAGCGCAACCAGCCCGGGAAATCTACAAATCTCTCTTTAGTTCAGCAAAGGGCTGGGAGCCTAAGCCAAGGGGGAGAAAGTTGGGGAATCCCTCTTGAATTCCCCAGGACACTTAGGTGGCGCCGGGCTTTGGTGCACGCGCGCAGGGCATGCGGACAGGCACCGGGGACGCTCTATTTTGGGGATTACCTCGGAAAGGCGGATCTTCTTTCGGGGTCCGCTGATAGCGGGTGGCAAATGAATTTGAGGGGCGGTGCAAAGGGTGGGGGTTAACCCGGTGGTTTCCATGGCGCCCAGGGCGTGGGGGAGGAATGCATCCCGCATGCTGTGGCGAAACAACTGCGCTGCCCGGAGGACTGGGCTCGAGAAGGCAAGGGACACCGGGTCGGGGGGGGAGTGGCAGGGGGGCGGAGGAAGCCAGCCGGGACGGGGGCGGGGCGGTCACGTGTGCCCGACGGGGCGAGGCCCCAAGCTGGCCCCAGAGAGGACTCTGCGGGCGAAGTGGCTGCGCAAGGAGAGAACTTTTCCTGCACCAGGAACGCGTCGTGGGGAGACCCAAGGCAGGAGCGGTCCGGAGCCGGCTGCGGCGTGTGCGGCCGGCCTTGAGACAGCGATCGCGCGGGTGGCAACAGAGAGCCCCAAGCAAAAGTGGGAGCAGGAGCTTGGGGGTGAGCACAGGAAGCCCCACTTGAGGCTTTTACGCAGCCTCGAGTCTCTATTTCTTCTGGAATAGGCAAGTGTCCTTTCAACTCTAAGAGACCAGCGGAGGCCACTGTCCCTTAAGACTGCCGGAGTCCTCACCACTTCTCCAGGATTCCAGAGGAGACTGTGGCCATGGTGAACGAAGGTCCCAACCAGGAAGAGCGCGATGACACCCCTGCACCGGAGTCCGCACTCCAAGCGGACCCCAGCGTCTCGGTCCATCCCAGCGTCTCGGTCCATCCCAGCGTCTCGGTCCATCCCAGCGTCTCCATCAACCCCAGCGTCTCTGTCCACCCCAGCAGTTCGGCCCACCCCAGTGCCTTAGCCCAACCCAGTGGCTTGGCTCACCCCAGCAGCTCGGGCCCCGAGGACCTCAGCGTGATCAAGGTGAGCAGGCGCCGTTGGGCCGTGGTCCTGGTGTTTAGCTGCTACTCCATGTGCAACGCCTTTCAGTGGATCCAGTACGGCTCCATCAATAACATCTTCATGCACTTCTACGGTGTCAGTGCCTTTGCCATTGACTGGCTGTCCATGTGCTACATGCTGACCTACATCCCTCTGCTCCTGCCGGTGGCCTGGCTGCTGGAGAAGTTCGGCCTGCGCACCATTGCCCTCACCGGCTCGGCTCTCAACTGCCTGGGGGCCTGGGTGAAGCTGGGCAGCCTGAAGCCGCATCTCTTTCCGGTCACCGTGGTGGGCCAGCTCATTTGCTCTGTGGCCCAGGTTTTCATCCTGGGCATGCCCTCCCGCATCGCTTCCGTCTGGTTCGGGGCTAATGAGGTTTCCACAGCCTGCTCGGTGGCTGTCTTTGGCAATCAGGTAGGTAGAAGAGTTTGTGAATGTTCCCAGGGGCGTGTGTTAGATTGCACCTGACTATTGGGTGTGGTAGGCTATAATTTGCTGATTGTCCAACAGTGTTTGTGACTCTGGGTGACAGTGACTGGGTGTGACAGGCAGTGATTGTGATGCTGTAAGAGAGGCGGGAAACAAAAGCAGGGGGACCTGCTCTTTCGTCTACAGTTGCTCTTGCCCCAGCCAAAAGCATGCTTCTAGAACATACTATACCTTCGCTGTGTCGTTCTTGAGGTCCACCAACTTAGACCTGTAACTTCAGGAATGCTCTTCTCTGTCTGGCAGCAGCCCTTGGACATCAGACTATTCTGGTGTCATCAGAACTTGGCAGCGTTTTCAGTTGGACCAACCAGCTTTCCTAGAGTGCAGTATCTCCTCTACTGCATAGAATTGCAAAGCCATGCCTGGTGGTGTTTGACGCTGTTTTTACCTTGTTTTATACACAGCTGAAGCCAGGACAGTGGGAACAGTGCTTTGTGCCAAACTCCTTGCCTGGAATTTAGAGCCAAGTCCAGCAGGATGGAGTAGAAATCTCGCTCTGAGTTTCCAAGGCCTAGAAAGGGTAGTTCATGTCTTAATCTTTTTTCTCTTTCCTTCTTGTTGGAAGGAGAAGCTCAAATTCTTTGCATCTCAATGTGGTTATGATCCAGAAAGCTGGGCAGGTTGTGAACCTGAATGCCGTCCCCAAATACTCGAAGCAAATATTTATGGGAATATTTAAAGCAAACGTCCTTTAGCCAGACAGACCACTGCCTCCCAGTCTCACGTCTTTCCAAGCACGTACAGTCCTGGCTGTGTGTTTAAGTGGTGAAGAGGTAGTGGAGGGGGGCAGAAAGTATATGCATCAGGTGTGAGGAAGAAAATAGATTTTGGAAGTTATGAGAACTGTAGAGAGTGAGTTGACCATAGTTTGTGATTTTGAGGGCCTCTAAAAGTATTAGGGCAGCAGCGGCTGCCACATGGAGACATGATGGCCAGCCTAAAACAGTAAAGTCAAGTTGTTTGGACAGAAAGGCTACAGGGTGCGGTCCCGGCTCTTGTGTAAGAATTTTGACCACACAGCCCTGTACTTTGGCTGTGTGTTATGAAAAGGGTTGGGATGAGTTAGGGAGATCTAGTGCGGGGGCAGCTTCTAGGGCTGTTTTTAAGGAAGGGAAAGAGGAGTGGTGAAAGGATTTAGGATCTATGGGGTCGGCTAGGCTTCCTTTTGTGAGTTTATATAATGGTTTAGTCAGGATGGTAAAACTAGGTATCCAAAGGCGGAAGTACCTAACCATGCCTAGGAAGGAAAGAAGTTGTTTTGTAGAAGGTGTTGGGGTTTGGGAGATTAGCCGGATACAATCAGCAGGGAGAGCACGTTGTTTTCATGAAGAATTATGCCGAGATAGGTAACAGATGAGGAAGAAATTCGGGCTTGACTGAAGTAATGGGGGCTGTCCCTGAAGCCTTGCAGCAGTACAGCCGAGGTAAGTTGCTGAGGCTGATGGGTGTCAGGGTCAGTCCAAGTGAAAGCGAAGAGAGGCTAGGATGAAGGGTGCAAAGGAATAGTAAAGAAAGGATGTTTGAGATCCAGAACAGAATAATGGGTTATGGAGGGGTTGTGGAGGGAGGCATTGAGGATAGGAGAGTATATGGCTTTGGCACCACGGACTGGATAGACAAGACAATTTGGTTGATAAGGCGCAGATCCTGAACCAACCTGTAAGGTTTGTCCGGTTTTTGGACAGGTAAAATGGGGCAATTGTAAGGAGAATTTATAAGCTTTAAAAGGCCATGCTGTAACAAGCGAGTGATAACAGGCTTTAATCCTTTTAAAGCATGGTGTGGGATGGGATATTGGTGTTGAGTGGGGTAAAAGTGATTAGGTTTTAATGGGATGGTAATGGGCGTGTGATCAGTTGCCAGGGAGAAAGTAGAGGTATCCCACACTTGTGGGTTAAGGTGGGGGGATATGAGAGGAGGATGCGAAGGAGGCTTTGAACTGGGGAAAAGGGCAGGAATGAGGTGTGGCTGTAGCCTAGGAATAGTCAGGGAAGGAGATAATTTAGTTAAAATGCCTTGACCTAATAAGGGAACTGGACAGGTGGGGATAACTAAAAAGGAATGCATAAAAGAATGTTGTCCAAGTTGGCACCAGAGTTGGGGAGTTTTAAGAGGTTTAGAAGCCTGGCCGTCAATACCCACAACAGTTATGGAGGCAAGGGAAACAGGTGCTTGAAAAGAAGGTAATGTGGAGTGGGTAGCCTCCATATTGATTAAGAAGGGGACGGACTTACCCTCCACTGTTAAGAGTTACCCGAAGCTCAGTGTCCCTGATGGTTCAGGGGGCTTCCGAACCGTTCAGGCAGCATCAGTCTTCAGCTGCTAAGCCGAGGAGATCTGGGAAGGAGTCGGCCAAGGAAGGTTGGGTTTGGGCTCCAGGGGCTTTAGGAGCGGCGGCGATGTGAGTCGGACAGTCCGACCTCCATTGGGGGCCCGCACAGACCGCACGGCTTAGGAAGAATCCCAGGCTGTGGGCATTCTGAGGCCCAGTGGCCAGGCTTTTGGCATTTGAAGCAAGGTCCACAAGGATGTTTTGAAGGTGCCCCTGGGAGCTGTGGCTTGGATGTTCTGAAGTTTCTGCATGCTGGAGACGTGGTTGTGGGCTGTCTTACAGCAGAGGCAAGTAGCTGTAGCTCAGAAATGCGTTGCTGTCTGGCTACCTGCCCTCGATTATTGTACATCTTGAAGGTGAGGTTGATTAATTCCTGTTGTGGAGTTTGAGGGCCGGATTCCAATTTTTGAAGCTTTTTTCTAATATCAGGAGCTGACTGGGTGATAAAGTGCATATTAAGAATAAAGCGGCCTTCTGGCCCTTCTGGGTCTAGGGCGGTAAAGTGTCTAAGGGTTGCTGCTAAGCAGGCCATGAACTGGGCTGGGTTTTCGTCTTTACCTTGGGTAGTTTCTTTAAGTTTGTCATAATTAACAGCTTTGTAAGCTGGCTTTTTAAGCCCTTCAACTAGGCAGGAAACCATGTAATCTCGCCTAGCTATACCTGAGGAATCTGCCTGATAGTTCCATTGGGGATCTTCTCAGGGAACTGCTCTAATGCCTTCCTGGAGGTCTGGCTCATGAAGCCAGAGGTTATCAGCGTGAGGTTGGGCTAGAGAAAAAACTCCTGTTCATCTGGGGAGAGGGTAGAAGTTAGGATGACATTTAAGTCACTCCAGGTTAAATTGTAGGACAGAGTTAGATATCGGAATTCCTGTATATATTTAGTGGAGTCTGACGAGAAAGAGCCTAAATGCTGGCTGATTTGGGAAAGGTCTCATAGGCACATGTACCCTGACTATGCCTTTAGCTCCAGCCACCTCTTTAAGAGGAAATTGTTGGGCAGGTGGGGGAGGGCTAGTCGCTGAACGAAACTGTAAGCCAGATCAGGTGTGAAGAGGGGAGGTGATAGAAAGATTGTAGCCCGGGGAGCAGCCTGGGGAGAAGGGATGAGGTCAGATGAGTCTGTAGAAAAGGAGGATTCAAAGGACTCAGAGCTTGGGGTGGAGACTGAAGGAACAGATAGGACAGGAAGAAGAAAGATTTGGGATGAGTCACATGGGAGCAGAGACTAGGGAGGGACTAATGTGTAAAAGAATGCCTGGACATCAGGCACCTCAGACCATTTGCCCATTTTTCGACAAAAATTATCTAGATCTAGTAGATGGACAAATCGAAAGTGCCATTCTCTGGTCACTTGGAACTACTGTCGAGTTTGTATTGGGGCCAAGCGGTATTGCAGAAGAAAATAAAGTGTTTAGGTTTTAGGTCAGGTGTGAGTTGAAGAGGTTTTAAGTTCTTGAGAACACAGGCTAAGGGAGAAGAAGGAGGAATGGAGGGTGGAAGGTTGCCCATAGTGAAGGAGGCAAGTTTAAAGAGAAGGGTAGAGACACAGGGAAGGGGGTGGGGAGCAGCCCTGGGCTGCAATGTGGGTGAGCAGCCAAAGCAGGCGTCCCCACAATTGACTTGCCACCAAGGGAATGTGGGTGAATGACCAAGGCAGGCGTCCCCACGGTGGTCAGACACCAATGGAGTGTGGGTGAATAATCAGGCAGGCGTCCCCACAATGATTAAACACCAAGGGAAGGCTGCCTTCCCGAGTCTGTGTCCGGTGCTGGAGTTTTGGGTCCACGGATAAAATGTGTCTCCTTTATCTCTACTAGAGAGTTAAAAGAACTGGAATTGGAAGGACAGGGAGATTGAAGGGTAGCGAGAGAGGAAGATTGAAGGGTAGCGAGAGAGGCTGGAGAAAAGAGTGAAAAGACAGCTTACCCTATTGAAATTGGTGAGATGTTCCTTGGGCTGGTTGGTCTGAGGACCCGAGGTCGTAGGTGGATCTCTTCACGAAGTGAGGGTGAGGACAGAGGACTGGTCTCCTGAAGGAGTCCCTCTGACCTGGGTCTTCGGCACCAAATGTCTCACGCGTCCGTGTGAAGAGACCACCAAACAGGCTTTGTGTGAGCAACAAGGATGTTTATTTCACTTGGGTACAGGCGGGATGAGCCCGAAAAAGGAGTCAGCAAAGGGTGGTGGATTATTATTAGTTCTTATAGGTTTTGGGATAGGTGGTGGCGTTAGGAGCAATGTTTTGCAGACAGTGGGGTGGATCTCACAAAGTACATTCTCAAGGGTGGGGAGAATTACCAAGAACCTTCTTAAGGGTGGGGGAGATTACAAAGTACGTTGATCAGTTAGGGTGGGGCAGAAACAAATTGCAATAGTGGAATGTCATCAGTTAAGGCTATTTTCACTTTTGTGGATCTTCAGTTGCTTCAGGCGATCTGGATGTATACGTGCAGGTCACCAGGGATATGATGGCTTAGCTTGGGCTCAGAGGCCTGACAAATCCCAGTTCTTCTCATTGGACTATTTTCTCCTATCTATTAATTTCATTTAGAAAATGTAACCTTTCATTTAGAAATTTTTCATTTCAAACAGAAACTTTACAAAACTTCTCTAAAGGCAAATTTCCCTTCTGTTCATCTTTACTACCAGGAAGGTAGTCACCTCACTTTGACCCTGACCACACAGATCAGCACAACCCTTGTACTCCGGTAATTCTGACCTCTCTCTTCAAATGCTTCTTACATACTCCACAGGAGCCTTACCTTCTGCTTGCATTAAAATCCAATATTCTTCCTTTTGACAGGCATTTATCTAGCTTTTGCAAGACAGTGTGCTAGGCTGCAAAGATAATCCTTGCCTTCGAAGAGATACTATAGCAGGTTTTAAAAAATTGTGCCAGGAGCCAAGATTCAGATTATATCAAAAAACAAACACACAACAGCTAAACAGATCATAGCATAGAGGATTTATTTTCAGCTAGAGGATTTATTTTCAGTTCTCCATGGGATTTTTAGCATTTTCTTTACCTAATTGCTATGGGAAAGGATGAAGAAGGTAGAGGAAGCTAATGTTTATTAAATACCCACTATTATGGAAGGTACTTTTTCATCCATTATTTAACTTAATCCTTTCAACAACTCTGTGAGGTAGGTGAAATTGTCCCCATTGTTGCAGGAGAGGGAACTGAGATCCAGATAAATCTTGCAACTTTATCCAGAGTCCTATAACTACTGAGTAGTAAAAGAGAAATTTAAACCCAGTTCTACCTTCGAAGCCACTTTCAGTAGGCCAGTATTACCTGTGGATCAAGCATAGATGTAAAAAAAAGAAAAGGCCGATTCTGAGGATTTAATTTTTCCCCCTGTCTCCAGGGTTATTGGTGATAGTTTCCAGCAGTTTTGTCTAGAGTTTGAGGGCCTAGCACTTGGCTTCTTTTTTTTTTTTTTTTTTTTTTTTGAGACGGAGTCTCGCTCTGTCGCCCAGGCTGGAGTGCAGTGGCTCGAACTCGGCTCACTGCAAGCTCCGCCTCCCAGGTTCACGCCATTCTCCTGCCTCAGCCTCTCCGAGTAGCTGGTACTACAGGCGCCCGCCACCACGCCCAGCTAATTTTTTGTATTTTTAGTAGAGATGGGGTTTCACCGTGGTCTCGATCTCCTGACCTCGTGATCCGCCCGCCTCGGCCTCCCAAAGTGCTGGGATTACAAGCGTGAGCCACCACGCCCGGCACTTGGCTTCTTTTTTGAAGTTGCTGCTAGAGGGCTGATTCTGCCTCTTCTAACCTAGCACAGTCATTGTATTGTCAAGAAGGTGAGGGTGGAGTCTCTAGCAGGAAGAAACCAGTGAATCCAGAGCTGGGGTGAGAGAGGGAAGATGAGCCTGGAGAATACAACTGAGGCCCTTCCCTTTTCTTGCTATGCTCTGACCAGTTGCCCCCAGGTAGTAACAGCCTGGAATTTTTAGCAACACTTGTAGCATTGTTTCAAGGGGAAATGAGCTGTGTGGGGTTTTAAGTGATATGCACACATCGTTATTGTGCAAGGGTCAAAAGAAAACCTTGTTTCCTTGGTGGTACTGGATGAGATAGATGCAGGATCTAAAAAAGATATTCGAGGTGGGTCCTAACCCAAGTGAGAGTCCTATAGGATGGAGATTGTGAGGGGACTTCACCAGGACCTTTGGGTAGCTCACAGCACAGTGCAATCTAGAAATAGAATAGGAAAGAATCAGTTTACTTTTAGAAGTGAATACAGTCACTTTACAGAACCAGTTCTATAGAAACCACAGCTGTCTGTCTAAAATAGCACTGCCCAATAGAAATATAATGCAGACCACAAATGCAAGTCCCATGTAACTAAATTTTCTAGTAGCCACATTAAAGAAGTAAATTTTTTTTAAGTAAAAAGAAAAGGTGAAATTAGTTTTAGTAAATGCCTTAGTTTGTTTTATGCTGCTGTCACAGAATACCACAGACTGGGTAATTTGTAATGAACAGAAATTTATTTAGCTTACAGTTTGAGAGGCTGCGCAGTCCAAGGCCAAGCGACCAGCATCTGGTGATGGCCTTCTTGCTGCGTCATAACGTGGTGGATGGCATCTCATGTTCAAGAAAGAGTACAAGAGAGGGCCAAACTGACTTTTATGACAAGCCCACCCTCATTCTAATGACATTGATCCATTCATGAAGGTAGAGCCCTCATGACCTAATCACCTCTTAAAGGTCTCATGTCTCAGTAGTGTTACATTGGGAATTCGATTTCCAACACATGAACTTTTGTTGTTGTTATTGTTTTTGTTTTGAGATAGAGTCTCATTCTATCCACCCAGGCTGGAGTTCACAGACAGGATCTTGGCTCACTGCAACCTCCGCTTCCCGATTCGAGCAATTCTGCCTCAGCCTCCAGAGTAGCTGGGATTACAGGCACCTGTCACCATGCCCAGATAATTTTTGTATTTTTAGGAGAGATAGGGTTTCACCATGTTGGCCAGGATGGTCTTGAACTCCTGACCTCATGTGATCCCCCCGCCTCAGCCTCCCAAAGTGTTTGGATTACAGGCGTGAGCCACTGCACCTGACCCCCCAACACATGAACTTTAAGGGACACATTCAAACCGTAGTATTCTCTCCCTGGCCCACAGAATTTTATGTCCTTCTCATGGACAAAACACATTCATTCTATCCCAGTAGCCCTGAAAGTCTTAACTTGTTCCAGCATCAACTCAACTGCCCAAATTCTAGAGTCTCACCTAAATCACATATGAGGGAGACTCAAGGTACAGTTCATAATGAGACAAATTCCTCTCCACCTCTGAACCTGTGAAATTAACAAGAACCAGCCTGGAAACATTTTTTTTTTTTTAAAGAAAAGAAGCTGTGCATGGTTGACATGCCAGCATTCCCAGCTACTCGGGAGACTGAGGTACAAGGATTGCTTGAGCCCAGGAGGTCAAGACTGCAGTGTACCATGAACATGCCACTGCACTCCAGCCTTGGTGACAAAGAGAGAGACCCTGTTTCAAAAACACCCCCCAAAAACTAACAAGTTATATGCTTCCAAAATACAATGGTGGGACAGGGATAGGATAGACATTCACACATACCAAAAAGGAGAAATAGGCAAGAAGAAAAGGGTAACTGGTCCCAATTAAGTCCAAAACTCAACAGGGAAAACAATATTAAGCCTTAAAGCTGGAGAATAATCTTCTTTGACTTTATATCAAAGAAGGGCACACTGGGGAAGGGACTGGTCCCCCAAGGCCTCAGGCAGCCCTGCCCTTACTGCTTTGCTGGGCTCAGTCCACCCAGCAGCTCTCACAGTTGGAGTCTCATGCCTGCAACTCTCTCAGGCCAGTGTTGCACACTGGTAACTCTACAGTTTCTGGGGTCTTGGTGAGAACCACACTTCCATGGCTCCATTAGGCATTACCCTTGTGGGGGCTCTCTGCGGTGGCTCTGCCCCTGAAACAAGTCTCTGCCTGAACCCCCAAGCTGTTCATGACATTCTCTGAAATCTAGATGGAAGCCACCATGGCCCCATAGTTCTTGCATTATATGCGCCTGCAGATTAGCACCATGTGTATGCCACCAAAGTTTATAGTTTGTACGTTCTAGAGAAGCAGATCAAGCCACACCTGGGACCACTTGAGCCGTGGCTGGGGTAGCCAAGGAATGCTGTGCCAGAATGCAAGGAGCAGAGTTCTGAGGCAGCTCTGGACAGTGAATGCTGAGGTCCCATGGTTACTATCTGGAAACCTTGCTGTCTTAGTCGATTTTGTGTTGCCATAATAATGCCTGAGACTGAGTAACTAAGAAAAGAGGTTTATTCAGCTCATGGTTCTGCAAAATGAAAAGTTCAAGGGCATGGCCCTGGCTTCTGGCAAGGGTTTCTGTGCTGTGTCCTAACATGCAGAGAAGGTCAAAGGGGAAGTGGATGCATGTGAAGAGGCATAACCTAGGGACATCCTAGCTTTATAACAACCCATTCTCTTAGGAACTAATCCATTCTATTGAGAACAATCCAGTTTCATGAGAGTGACAACTCACTACTGTGAGATCAGCACCAAGCCATTCATGGGGGATCTGCCCACATGACCCAAACAGTTCCGACCAGGCACTACCTCCCAACATTGCTCTATTGAGAATCAAATTTCAACATGAGTTTTCATGGGTATAGACTCAAATCATATCCAAACCATAGTATTCTGCTGTTAGCCCCCAAGAACTCATGTCCTTTCACATACGAAATACAGTCATTCCATCTCAATAGTCCCAAGAGTCTTAAATTGTTGATATGGTTTGGGTCTGTGTCCCCACCAAATCTCATGTTGAATTGCAGTCCCCAGTATTGGAGGTGGGGCCCAGTGGGAGGTGATTGGCTCATGGGAGTAAAGTTCTCATGAATGGTTTAGCACTGTCTCCTTGGTGCTATTCTCATGATAGTGAGTTCTTATGAGATATGGTTGTTTAAAGAGTACAGGACCTCCTCCCTCTCTCTCTCTCTTGCTTCTACTCTGTCCAGGTGATGTGTGTGCTTCCCCTTTGCCTTCCGCCATGATTGTAAGTTTCCCGAGGCCTCCCAGAACCTGAGCAGATGCCAGCATCATGCTTCCTATACAGCCTGCAGAACTGGGAGCAAATTAAACCTCTTTTCTTTATCAATTACCCAGTCTCCAATATTTCTTCATAGCAATGTGAGAATGGACTAATACACTTGTTTCAGCATCAACTCAAAAGTCCAAAGTCCAAAATTGCATCTGAAACTCAAGGCACATTCTTTCCAGGTATGAGATTATAAACTCTAAAACAAGTTGTTTACTTCCAATATATAACGGTTACACAGGCATTGGGTAAAATTACCATTCAAACATAGGGTCTTCCTCTTTCACCCAGGCTGGACTGCTGTGGTGAGTTCTTGGCTCACTGCAATTTCTCCCACCTGGGCACAAGTGATCCTCCCACCTCAGCCTCCCAAGTAGCTGGGACCACAGGCCATGCCACCACACCCAGCTAATTTTTGTATTTTTTTGTAGAGACAGAGTTTCACCATGTTTCCCACAGTGGTCTCGAACTCCTGCACTCAAGTGATCCTACCACCTTGGCCTCTCAGAGTGCCTGGATTACAGACATGAGCCACACCAAGCCCTGGCCAGGAGACTTTAAATCTTAAACCTCCAGAATAATCTCCTTTGGATCGATATTTTGCATCCTGGGCACACTGGTGCCAGGAGTGGGTTCCCAATGCCTTAGGCAGCCCTTTCCCCATGGCTTTGCTGGACATAGCCGACATGGCTGTGCTTACAGGTCGTAATCAAATGCCTGAAGCTTAGCCAGGCTGAGGTCACATGCTGCCAGTGACTAGCATTTTGGGGTCCTTGCGGTGGCCCCGCTCTTGTGGCTCCACTAGGCGTTGTCCTAGTGAAGACTCTTTGCAGAAGAGTCCTCTGCTCTGGCTTCACATTTCTGCTTGGCATTGCCTTAGCAGAGGCTGTCTGTGGTTGCTCTCCCCCATGGCAGGTTTCTGCCTAGGCTCCCGGGCTCTCTTTTTTTCTTTATTCCTTTTTTTTTTTTTTTTTTTTGACAAAGGGTCTCACTCTGTCATCCAGGCTGGAGTGCAGTGGTGTGATCACAGCTCACTGCAGCCTTGACCTCTGAGGCTCAATCTTCCAGCCTCAGCCTCCCAAGTAGCTGGGAATACAGGCATGCACCACTGCACCTGTTAATTTTGTTTTTTTGTTTTTGTTTTTGTTTTGTAGAGATGAGGGCTTGCCATTTTGCCCAGGCTGCTCTTGAACTCCTGAACTCAAGTGATCCACCCACCTCAGCCTCCTAAAGAGTTGGGATTTCAGGCATGAGCCACTGTGCCCGGCCTGCTCCCAGGCTTTCTGATACCTCATCTGAATTCTAGGTGGAAGCTGCCATGCCCACCACTTTTGAATTCCACATGCATGCACAATAGTACTATGTGGACATGGATGCCACCAAGACCCACAGCTTGCACTCTCCAGAGCAGTGGCCCAAGCTGTACCTGGGGCTACTGGGCCATGGCTGCTCTGGCCAGAGCAGCTAGGAGAAGCATCCTGAGGTGGCTCAGGGTAGTGGTATCCCACCATTCTGTCCTCCTAGGCCTCTGGGTCTGTGACAGGAGGAATGGCCTTAGACTTTTGAAATACTTTCAGGGCCTTTTTTCCATTGTTCTGTTAGTACCTGGCTCCCTTCTGTCAGAACTAATCTCTTTAGCAAAAGGTCTCTTTGCTGCACCCTTAGATTCCTCTCCTGAAAATGTTCTTTTATTCTCTACCACATGGCCAGACTGCAAATTTTCTAAATTTTAATGCTCTGCTTCTTACACATTTCACCTTTAGGTCACTCCTTTTCTGTGTGTAAGCTGTCAAAGTAACCACACTGTGTCTTGAGCATTTTGCTGCTTAGAAATTTCTTCTGCCTAGGCCAGGCATAGTGGCTCCCGCCTGTAATCCCAGCACTTTGGGAGGCCAAGGTGGGCGGGTCACCTGAGGTCAGGAGTTCGAGACTAACCTGGCCATCATGGTGAAACCCATCTTTAAAAAGAAAAAAAAAAAAGAAATTTCTCCTGCCAGATGCCCTAGGTTATCACTTTTAAGTTTGATATTCCATAAAGCCCTAAGGCATGGAGACAATGCAGCCAAGTTCTTTGCTATGGTGTAACATGGGTGACCTTTGTTCTAGTTTCCAAATAAACACCACTTTCCTTCATCAGAATGGCCTTTACTGTCCATATGTCTATCAGCATTTTGGTCATAACCATCTAAAACGTTCCCTCATCTTTTTGTCTTTTTCTGAGCCCTCATCAAAATTACCCTTAATGCCTTGTTCACAGCAATTCAGGTGTTTTCTAGCCTATTTCTTCAAACTCCTCCAACCTCTGCCCATTACCCAGTTCCAAAGCTGCTTCTGCATTTTTAGGTATCTTTATAGCACGACCCCACTCCTTGGTACAAGTCTGTCTTAGATCATTTTGTGTTGTTATAACAGAATACCTGAAACTGGGTCATTTATAAAGAAAAGGTTTATTTACCTCACTGTTCTGTAGGGTGGGACATTCAAGGGCATGCCTGAAGCCTTCAGGGGGTTGTAGCTTTCATGCTACATTATAACATGACAGAGAAGGTCAAAGGGCAAGTGGACATCTGCAAAGAGGCAAACCCAAGGGATCTCTTGGCTTTAAAACAATCCACTATCATGGGAACTCATCGATTTCTGCAGGAACTAATCTAGTCTTGCAAGAGTGAGAAACTACTTCCATGAAATCAGCTCATGGGGGATCCTCCCCCATGATCCACATACCTCCCAGTAAGCCACACCTCCCAATGCCACCCCACTGGGGATCAAATTTCAACATAACTTTAAGTGGGGACAAAGTCAGATCATATCCAAACCATAGCACTTGTCCTCAAGGCCCTAGCCTGCTTAGACAATCCCTGAAATGTCTTCAGGGTTTTTCTCCCATTGTCTTGATGAATAGGCCTGGTTGCCTTCTGTCTGTACTAATTTCTTTAGCAAATGATTGCTTGGCCACACCCTTGGTTTTTCTCCTACAGACACCTTTTCAGTCTACATGGCCAGCCTTCAGATTTCTCAAATCTTTCTGCTCTGCTTTCTTTTTCATTACAAATTCCATCTTTTAGTCATTTCTCTCCTCTCACGTTTTACTATATGTGCTTTAAAGTATTGCTTTAAAGTAGCAATACAGTTCCTTCAATATTTTGCTTAGAAATTTCTTTGACCAGATATCCTAGTTCATCACTCTTAAGTTCTGTCTTCCACAAATTCCTAAGACACTGACAGAATTCTGCCAAGTTCTTTGCAAGTAGATAACAAGAATGGCTTTTACTCCAGTTTCCAATACTTTGTTCCTCATTTCCATCTGACGCCTCATCAGAATGGTCTTTACTGTCTATAACTGTCTATATTTCTACCAACATTCTGATTAGGACCACCTAAGTAATCCCTGAGAATCTTTAGGCTCTTCTTAAAGTTCTTTCTTCATCTGAGCCCTCTCTAGAATTGCCCTTAATACTCCATCCGTGGCAGACTTTTCTCTCCTGATCCTCCAAATTCTTCCACCTTCTACCCATTTCCAGTTCAAAAACCACTTCCACATTTTCAGGTATTTGTTACGGTATCAGACTACTTCATGGTATCAATTTTCTGTCTTAGTCAGTTTTATGCTACTATCACAGAATACCACAGACTGGGTAATTCACATTGAACAGAAATTAATTTGGCTTATGGTTCTGGAGGCTGGGAAACCCATGATTGAGGGTCCGGATCTGGTGAGGGCCTTCTTGCTGCATCATAACATAGCAGGAGCCGTCACATGGATGACAGAGAGAATGAGAGAGGACAAACTGACTTTTATAACAAACCCACCCTCATGATAATGAGTCCACTCCTGCAATAATCACATTATCACCTTTTTTTTTTTTTTTAAGAGACAAGGTCTCACTCTGTCACCAGCTTGGCATACAGTAGCATGTTCACAGCTCACCTCAGCCCCAACCTCCTGGGCTCGAGTGATCCCCTGACTCAGGCTCCAGAGTAGCTGGGACTATAGGCACACACCTGGCTAATTTTTTATTTTTTATAGAGATGGGGTTTTGCTATATTGTCCAGGCTGGTCTTGAACTTCTGGGCTCAAGCATTCCCCCCACCTCAGCCTCCAAAATTGCTGGGTTTACAAGCATGAGCCACCATACCCAGCCACATTATCACCTCTTAAAGACCCTAGCTCTCAACACTGTTACACTGGGGATTGAGTCGTTAACACATGGATTCTGGGGGACACATTCAAACTGTAGTTATATGTAGGATTATGTTTTATTTAGCCCAATGTATCCAAAATATTATTTCAACAAGTTGTCAATATAATAAAGTTAGTAATGTGCTATTCTACATTCATTACTAAGTCTTTGGAAACTGATGTATATTTTATACTTATAGATGGCCACGTTTCCCAGTAAGCAATGGCCTCTAGGTTAACTAGTTGGATAAACATAACCAGGTGGATAGTCCAGGTCTAGAACAATGATAGTATTTCAGCAGCGGAAATCAAATCCTAGCAGATAAAGAAAGGCTCTAGAAAGTGATTCCAGCCTTGAAGAGGTTGTGTTTGCTGGACAGGCTGATCGTATGGTATCACCCAGAGAGGCTGAGAGTTTCTGAGGTTGACTTGGGAGTCACAGTCATAAAGTGTGTGGTCAGCCTAGTCTTGTTCCAAAGTCATGGCCATTTGGGTATGTTGCAGTCCAGGGTTGTCATTTTGGATCTTGTAATGTCAGAGTTCTTTCAAGGTCTGAGGGAAGTTTGTGGAGGTGAAGGCAAACTCTTTTGTTCACGTCTATTGATTGTTACCGCTATTGACAGCAAACAGAGTGCTTGCTCACATGACTGTCTACTTTTTGTTTGTTTTTGTTTTTTCACATGAAAGTTTTTAGTTTATTAATCTTCCCGTGAAAAATCCACAATGGCCACAGATAACACCACTGCAGCACCTTTACTCCTTCAGCTTTTTGTCAGCACCAACATTGGCCTTTGCAGTCCCCCTGACTTTCCTCATTCTGTTCTTGCGTTCCTTTCGTTGCTTTCTTGAGGCCTTTTTCTTCTCATACAGGCCATGTCTTGCAAGTCTATGTTTGGGTTCATTTTTCTTTGCATAATCCAGGGAATCATAAAACATGCCAAAGCCAGTTGTCTTGCCACCACCAAAATGAGTTTTGAATCCAAATACAAAGATGACATCCAGTGTGGTCTTGTACATTTTGGCTAGTTTTTCCCAAATTTCTGGCCTTTGGCACTGTTGTCTTCCCGGGGTGAAGGATATCAATGACGATCTGTTTCCTTTGATGAAGTCGTCGGTTGATCATGAACTTTCTAGCGCGGATAGTTACTGTATGGTTGATGATGGTGGTCTATCCTCAGACAGCCAGGGAGGAAAAGCAGGACTGTCTACTTTCTAGCCTCCTATTGTTCATTGGAGGAGAGTAGACAAGGGCTGGGAGCAGAGAACAAGGCTAGCAGTGACTGCAGGTAGATGGGGTAGGTCTGAGACCACCCTCTGAAATGGTTATGGGGGCCAGCCAGGCCATATAAATGCTGAAGCAGGCCTAGTAAAAGTGACATTGGAGTGTGGTGAGGTCCCAATGAGCATGAGAGTTTGCGTCCTATCTAAAGGCAGCAGTTGCTTCAGCTCCCACCAATCATTGATATATACAAAGCATGACTCGGTGGTGTCAGATCTTCATTTTTTTTCCTTTGAAGAGAAATCAGAAATCCAGATTTTTATGTGAAATCTGTATTTTGTAATCATGATAAAATATAAATAATATTTACCGTTTTAACCATTCATAAGTGTACAGTTCAGTGACATTAAATGCATTTGCAATGTTGTGTAACCATTACCACTATTTATACCTAAAACTTTTTCATCATCGTCAATAAAAACACTGTACTCATTAAGCAATAACTCCTCTTTCCCCCCCCCACCCCCACATCCCCTGGTAACCTTTATTCTACTTTCTGTCCCTATGAATTTGCCTATTCTAGGATCCTCGTAAAAGTGGAATCATACTTGTCCTTCTGTATCTGGCTTATGAAATCTGTTTTTTAAATGCTGGTAACTAATTCATTTCATTTTTTAAAAATGTATTTTATGTCTTAAAACTGCATCAGATTAAATTGCCAGTTTGAAGGTCAGGCATGGTGGTATATGTCTGTAATCCCAGCACTTTGGGAGGCTGAGGCAGGAGGACTGCTTGAGCCAAGGAGTTTGGGACCAACCTGGGCAACATAGCGAGACCGCGTCTTCACAAAAAGTATGAAATTAGCTGGGCATGGTAGAGCTCACCTGTAGTCCTAGCTACTCAGGAGGCTGAGGTGGGAGGATTGCTTGAGCCCAGGAGGTTGAGGCTGCAGTGGGCCATGATTATGCCACTGCACTCCAATCTGAACTGTAGAGCAAGACACATTTCAAAAAAAAAAAAAAAAAAAGAAGCAGCAGCAGCAGCCAGTTTGAGACTTCTGGGAAAGGTTGCATGGAACTGAATTTCAGTTCTGCTTTCTCCTTCCTTGAAAAGCTCCCACCAAACATGTGGGCAAGTAGAAACAGTGTCAGAGGCTAGTAACTCAACTGGGGGGATTAGCCCAGAACTTCCAAAAGTAGTTGGTGATTTGCCTCATCCGTGGGGCTAGATGAAAATACAGAGGTCTGCAGCCCCACACAGACTGTCTTAACCAAACTGTCTAGGAAAGGGGCCCAGCATTTTGTATTCTTTTTTTTTTTTTTTTTTTTTTTTGAGATAGAGTCTCACTTTGCCACCCAGGCTGGAGTGCAGTGGGGCAATCTCGGCTCCCTTGAACTCGCGACCTCAGGTGATCCACCTGTCTCAGCCTCCCAATGTGCTGGGATTGCAGGCGTGAGCCACCAAGCCCAGCCAGCATTATATATTTTCAACTGGCCTCCCAAATGAGGCTAGTGATCAGACACTTTTTGAAACCACCAGGAGGAAAGAGCAGCATGCATGGGAAGAGACTGCCTGCTTGGAGCCATATTCTTGTCAGGGCTGATTTTTTTTTTCTTTCTCTTTTTCTGTAGAGATGAGGTCTAGCTTTGTTGCCTAAGCTGGTCTTGAACTCCTGGCCTCAAGTGATTCTCCCACTTCAGCCTCCCACAGTGCTGGGATTACAGGTGTGAGCCACTGCACCCAGCTGGTCAGGGTTGATTTATGAGATGTTTGCTGTATGTCGGGTTCAGTGGGAAGCAGTGGGAGCTTGGGCCACTTACCCTTCAGATTGAGGGCAGAGGCTGGTCTGGGGCTTATAATTTTGATTCATCTAAGGTACTGAAAATGTCCTGAAAACCTTAGGGTTGGGGAGTTGAGGAGCCCTAATGGGATATGAGCTGAAACCATGCATACGCTCCACATCCTTTGGGTTCCTTTGACATTCAATCCAGTGCACTGGAAGAAGCTCAGATTGGCTTGGCCTGGCTTCTGCCTTGGCTTTTTATATTTTTTTCTCTATAACCTAATCTTGGAAGTGATTTTTCTTTTTTCTGTTTTTAGAGACAGAGTCTTGCTCTGTTGCTCAGGCTAGAATGCAGTGGCACAATCTCAGCTCACTGCAGCCTCGACCTCCTGGGCTTAAGTGATCCTTGCCTCAGCCTACAGAGTAGCTGGGACTACAGGTGTGTGCCACCATGCCTGGCTAGTTATTTTATTTTTTGTAGAATCTGGTCTCACTCTTTTGCCCAGGCTGGTCTTGAACTCCTGGCCTCAAGCAATCCTCCTGCCTCCACCTCCCACAGGGCTGGGATTACAGGCATGAGCTATCACTCAGGGCATGCCTTGGCTTTGTTGCCTTGCCAGGCATTGTTACAGTTGCTTGTTAATTTCACAGAATTAAGTCTAAGTCTTCAGTTTCCAATTTACAGACCTCTGCTCCCCACCTTTTCCTATTTAACTTGTCTCTTGTTACCTCTCAGCCTTGGCTCTGCTCTGACCACTCTGGCTCCATACTATCTCCTTGGGATATACCCTTTGGGTCTAAGATTTAGGCAGTGGAGAGGAATGTCAGCAAGATGGTGGACTAGAAAGCTCCAGGCCCTCATTTTCCTACAGAAATGTTAAATAACCAACTAGGAAGTGGCTAAAATAACTTCTTTTGACAAGCTTTGGAAGTCAAAGATCTACAGCAACCAAGCCAACCCAACCAAGAAAAAGACACATTCAAAGCCATAGGAAATTTCATGGCTTTTTAACTCACCTTTGCCCCATTTCCTCCCCCATGCTGTGCCTCCAGTCCCCAGTTCTCCTCTGCAAACTGAATAGATGGAATTTGCAACATTTTAACCTGCTTTAACTAACTTCATTTTTATACACTGACAATGTACAACACCCCCCCAAAAAAATTAAGAAACAATTCCATTTATAATAACATTAAAAAATAAAATACTTAAGAATAAACCAAGGATGTAAAAGTCAAGTATATTGGAAACTACAAAATGTTGCTGAAAGAAATTAAATAAGATGTAAATAAATGGAAAGACATCCTGTGTTTATGGATTGGAAGACTTCATGTTAAGATGTCAAAACTATCTAAAGCAATATATAGATTTAATGTAATCCCTGTCAAAATCCCAGTAACGGTTTTCATAGAAATAGAAAAATCCTTACCCTAAAATTCATATGGAATTTCAGGGAACCGTGAATAGCCACGGCAATCTCGAAAAAGAACAGCATCGAAGATCTCACACTTTCTGATGTCAGAACTTACTACAAAGCTACAGTAATGAAGACAGTGTTGTATTTCGCATAAAGACAGGCATATAGACCAATGAAATAGAGAAGAGAGTCCAGATATAAACCCTTGTGTATATGGTCAAATGATTTTCAACAAGGGTGTCAAGACCATTCATTGAGGAAAAGACAGTCTTTTCAATAAGGGGTGCTGGGAAAACTGGATAACCATATGAAATTAGACCCTGGTGTTGTCAGAGGTGTTTGAACAAGAGTGACTCCATCTTGAATAGGGGCTGGGTAAAATGAGGCTGACACCTACTGGGCTGCATTCCCAGGAGGTTAGGCATTCTAAGTCATAGGATGAGATAGGAGGTTGGCACAAGGCATGGGTCACAAAGACCTTGCTGATAAAAGGATGCAGTAAAGAGGCCAGCCAAAACCCACCAAAGCCAAAACGGTGATGAAAGTGACCTCTGGTCATCCTCACTGCTCATTATATGCTAATTATAAGGCATTAGCATGTTAAAAGACACTCCCACCAGCACCATGACAGTTTACAAATGCCGTAGCAAATCAGGAAGTTACCCTGTGTGGCCTAAAAAGGAAAGAAACCCTTAGCTCCTGGAATTGCCTGCCCCTTTCCCGGAAAACTCATGAATAATCCACATCTCGTTTAGCATATAATCAAGAAGTAACAATAAATATAAGCAGCTGAGTAGTCCATGCCACTGCTCTGCCTATGGAGTAGCCATTCTTTATTCCTTTACTTTCTTAATAAACTTGCTTTCACTTTATGGACTTCCCCCAAATTCTTTCTTGTGTAAGATCCAAGAAACCTCTGTTGAGATCTGTATCAGAACCCCTTTCCAGTAACATCGTTATACTGTGTTCAAAAATTAACTCAAAAATGGATCAAACACTTAAACATAAAAGCTAAAACCATAAGACTCTTAGAAGGAAACAGGGAAAATGCTTTACAATGTTAGTTCTGGCAAAGATTACTTGGGTCGAATACCAAAAGCAGAGGTACTAAAAGAAAAGAAAAAATTAAACTACATCAATGTAAAACTTTAATGCATCAAAGGATGCTATTAACAGACTAAGGAAGTCACCCATATTAGTGAGAAAATATTTGCAAATCATGTATCTGATAAGGAATTAATTTCTAGAATGTGTAAAGAACTCTTTACAACTCAACTGCAAAAAAAAAAAAAAAAAAAAAAAATCCAACTTAAAAATGAGCTAACAAATATACAAATGGTCAATTGCCAAGACCAGCTCAGCTGGGGAGACTCTAACCTAGTGGTGCTAGAGGAATTAAAGACACCCACACAGAAATATAGAGGTGTGAAGTGGGAAATCAGGGGTCTCACAGCCTTGAGAGCTGAGAGCCCCGAACAAAGATTTACCCACATGTTTATTAACAGCAAACCAGTCATTAGCATGTCTTCTATAGATGTTAAATTAACTAAAAGTATCCTTTATGGGAAACAAAGGGATGGGCTGAATTAACTGCAGCAGGAACACCCCCTTAAGACACAGATTGCTCATGCTTTTGTTTGTGGCTTAAGAATGCCTTTAAGCGGTTTGCCGCCCTGGGCGGGCCAGGTGTTCCTTGCACTCATTCCCATAAATCCACAACCTTTCAGCTTGGGAGTTAGGGCCATTATGGACATACCACAGTGCTGCAGAGATTTTGTTTATGGCCAGATTTTGGGGGGCTTGCTCCCAACAGTCAATAGCACCTAAAAAGATGCTCAACATTAGGGAAATACAAATCAAAACCACTGTCAGATACCACTCCACCCCTATTTAGGATGGCTATTACTAAAAAAAAAAAGTGTTGGTAAGGATGTGAAGACATTGGAACCCTTTTGCATTGCTGGTGGGAATGTAAAATGGTGCAGCTGCTATGAAAACAACATAGAAGCACCTCAAAAAAATTAAAAATAAAATTACCATATAATCCAGCAATTCCACTTCTAGGTAAAAAATTGAAAGCAGGAACTTCAACAGATATTTGTGTATCATGTTTATAGCAGCATTATTCACAATAACTAAAACGTGGAAGCAACCCAAGTGTCTGTGCTTCCAGATGAATAAACAAAATGTAGTGTGTGTGTGTGTGTGTGTATGTGTGTATAAATGTGTACAGTGAAATATATACATATATGTTGTTATATACAATGAAATATATAAAAAACTTCTGGCCAACCAGCTGTGAATTGGGGGTTCCCATGACTCCTCTTCAGGTCTGATTTGCTGTAACAGCTCACAGAACTCAGGAAAACATTTTACTCTCATTTCCTAGTTTATTATACACTTTACTCATATTTACTAGTTTATTATAAAGGATACAACTCAGGAACAGCCAGATGGAAGAGACGCATAGGGCAGGAAATGGGGATGGGGGTTGTGGAGCTTCCAAGCCCTATCCTGCCACCCTCTCAGCACCTAGATGTGCTCACCAACCAGAAGATCTCTGAAACTCAACTGTTCAAGAGATTTTATCCAGCATGGTCTCTAGCCCCCTACCCTCCCCTACCCTCCCTGGAGTGGGTAGGGGGATGGGGTTGTACATTTCCCAGTTCTAATCCCTGGTCTTTCTGGTGACCAGCCGCCTCCTGAGGCTATCTAGGAGGGCTACCTATGCCACCTCGTTAGCACAAACTCTGGTGTCTTGGAAAGAGGCCTCTTAGGAAATGATGAGATATTCCTATCACTCAGGAAATTCCAAGGATTTTTGTAGCTCTGTACCAAGAACAGAGGACAAAGACCAAATACTATTTTTATTATACCACAGTTACCTGGAGTAGAAGCAGAAAGTAGAATGGTGATTGTCAGAAGCTGAGGGAAGGAGAGAATGGGGAGTTACTGTTTAACGGGTACAGAGTTTCAGATTGGGAAGATGAAAAAAGTTATAGAAATGGATGGAGGTGATGGTTGCACAATAATATGAATGTACTTAACGCTGCTGAACTACACAGTTAAAAATTGCTTAAAAATCAACAATTGTGTATATTTAACCACCACCAAGAAAACAAACAAAAGATACTCTGCTTTTGAGGTGTTCCCTTCTAGCTGGAATCCCTGTTCCCCTGCTGCCATCATCCACATCAGCCTTTATGCTCTAAAGAATGCATTCCCAAGCCTGTGTACTTGCTGGGTCTGTTCCAAC